>NC_140581.1:948127248-949327248 GCF_964204655.1 Triturus cristatus
CCTCCTCCTCACCTTTCTTCTCAAGTTTTATCTCTTCTATTTCTTCTTTCCATCCCTTATTTCCCTCTCTCCTTGTTTCTTACTTTCATTACTATCTTTCTTGCCTTCTTCCTCATACTCTTTCTTTCCCTCCATCTTTCCTTTCTTCCTTCCCTCCCTCCCACACCAGAATTGGAATGGCTGCAGAGATATGTTTACTGCAGTGTACTATGAAGTCTACATATATCTATTCTTAACTGCGATCATTAAGACATAACCAATTTCTGGACATCAACCAATGATCTTTAAGGCAATTAGCCACACAAAGAGTACCTCCCAAGAAGTTGGAATGGAAAGAGGGGGAGACCGACAGCTCAACCACATAAACACAGAAATGTCCTTCAGTTCCTACCCAAATGTTTCCAGGTTTGCCCTGCTTAAAGTTTGGGTGTGAACTCTGAGGCTATCACGGGACTCCAAAAATAAGGCCTCCCGCCTTGTGAAGCTCTGTTTGTCTACAGCATACTGCCCTGTACAGCTGAAGGAATATGTGCTTGAAAAAGTGTCTTTGTCTGCACTTTTATCAGTGGACTGGTGTACAGATGGTATTCCCGCACCTGAATTTTCCAAGTTTAGAAACACCAGATATATTTTACTGACTGAGAATTCCCACCAGCAAAATGGCTTTGAGAAATAGCTGTATTGCACCTGGATGTGCTCCCAGACCTGCACCATACCCTATGCCAAGGCACAATGGAAACATGTAATGCTCTTCACTGCAAGTCTAAGTCTTAGCCTTGACACTGTCACTCTTCTTTATCTCTCCCCTCTCCCCGGACAGACGTTGTGGCATATATTTACCACTTACACAGTAAGGTGGCAAATATGTGCATAGAACCGCTAAGGAGCAGAAATTCCAATCAGAATTCCACCCAAGGTTCACATAGTTCTTCCCATGCTTATAGAAGAGGCGGGCCGGCATCGGACACGCCGATAATATGGCGGTCCTGCCAGCCCCCGACGACCGGGGAGGCAGGCCTGTCGCGCACAGCAGTGACGCGACAGGCGTACCCCCTCTTTCATTGGCCAAGCTGGGTCGTGACCCGGAAGTGAAAGGAATCACTTCTGGGTCACGCAAGTTGCCAGCCCCCCAGTCCGGACAGAACCGGTCTGGGGCTAGTAGTAGACATAAAAGGCTGGGGAGCAGAGGAATCTTCCTCTTTGCCTTCCGCACTCCCCAGCCTGTAGAGCAACCTCGCTAGGAGGCTGCAATTTAATATTTGCCCACCCACCATCCCCTAAAGCAGAGGGTGTGTAGTGTATGATTGTTTTCTTTTTTCGTTTTAGGTTGTGATGCAACTTGTTTTTTCCCCTTTTTAAGGGAAAAATTGTCATATTTTAGTGCGATTCCATGGTCAGGCGGTAAGGTCATGATTGGTGAGCAGTAAATTTAAGGTCCTTAGGGGCGGCGCCATTCTTGAATGGGGTTGCCCAAGGGGGAGGGACAAGTCGTCCCTCCTAGAACTCCAGGGGCAGTTACAGCCTTTTTGCTGTATGGTTGTGGGGAACGGGGGAGTTACACTTTTCCTTGGCTGGTTGGCCACCCCGCACATGCACAATGGGGCCAGTAAAGGGCACAGGACTGCAAGGGCCTCTGATGGAGATAGTATACAGAGCATACAGGGGTAACTGGGGAGGAAGTACCTTCACGGTGAACGGGCCCTGTGCGCATGCGCACTCCGGCGGGAGGGCGGGGCTTAATTGATAAGGATCTGACACCAGTTATTGACCTTGCCGTAGGCTCAAACGTGGATACGCAGAAAATGATTGCCATTATGATTATGGATGATGTTATGCTTAGATTCGGATAGGAATAACTTGTATTAGAGTTATGTTAAGGATAGCCATCTGATATCTGTACATATCAAATGTAATCAAATGTCAATTATATGATTCTCTGCATAATTTTGTAAATACTGTTATTATTCATTGTTTGATTAATTTTGTTAATAAATACGGCCGGGGGTTATCTACGACCCCCTTTTCCAACTAAACTCTTGTTCTTGATATTGTGTGGGTCTTGACAAGGGAGGAGGGGGTATAGGTAGTACCAGGCAATATGGGTTTAACTAGTAATAGTAGAAATCCTGTATGGAGATTTGAGCCTGCAACAAAAATTGCAGCCGCCCGGAATATCCTCACAGAATTCCTCATAAATCGTAATCGGGCCTTCGTTTTTTTTTAATCATTACTTTTTTAGGAGATTTCTATGCATAGCAGTGATTAAAATTAATTACAATTGTAAAAAAAAAGAAGCAAACAACATAAAGAAATATGCAGAATTAAAACTTGCCAAGCAGCGTTGAAGGTGCTAAATGAGATCATAGTCCACAAAACACCCCTATAAAATTAAGCTACTTAAAACTTTATATCAAATAAAGGATGAAATAAGGGTGAAAAGTAAAATACACAAGTGAAAAGGGGGTATATAAATATGTAAATGAAGCAGTGTTTGTCTAAAGGTGTAATCTTCACGACAAAGGGGCAGATTTACAAGAAAGTGACGCATCTGTACAGATGCTTCACTTTCCCTGCGCCACCCTTAGAAACCCTTGCGCCACCATGGATGCGCCGCATTTACAATACGGCGCACCATGGCGCAAGGATTGACAGATGCGTCAGAAATTCTGACGCATCTGTTGGCGGAAAAGTCACGCATTGCTGGAGTTGTGTCGCAAGCACGATGCAACTCCAGCAATGCGTGTTGAGGCCTATTCCCTCTACACTGCGTCACTCCTTACGCCTGCTTGAAGCAGGCGTAAGGTTTTGACGCAGTGGCGTCCTAAAAGTGGCGCAGTGAAATCTTGTAGATTTCACTGAGTGACTTTTACAAGGCCTTCCTGCGTGGGAATGCCCACCCTGCATACATTATACCTGACGCAGGTATAATGTGACGCAGGGCTTTACAACGTGACGCATCTCCCTAGATGCGTCACGTTGTAAATAGGCCGCATTGTTTGCACCGCTGTTGCGTCAAAAAAGTGACGCAACTACAGCGCAAAAGTCACGTAAGGGGCTTGTAAATCTGCCCCAAAGAGTAGAACATTGTATACTAGAAAATGATTCCCAGGAATTTACACCAAAATAGTACATATTTGTACACAGCTGTCATTTCAATCATACTTATATGGCTGTATTTCTTTCATCGCATTCAGAGTTAGAAACAACCATCAATGTTTGGGTAGCTTTTGCTTTTCCAAACTGATTGCAAACTTATTTTATAAACTTACCTAATTAATTTACTTTGATAGTGTTAGACCTACAGAAACTCCCTGGAGAACTGCTGCTTAAAGGTTGAAGGATTTACGAAAGCAGAATCATTCTGATGGACATGGTATATCTCTCTTAGTTCAAAAGATATGAATAAATAACGTTCTAGCTTCCGCACTTGAAGGCCCGTGAGGCCGTATATTAGAATAATTAGCGTATCATAATCATCGATTAGAATACAGTGATAACAGCATTCCATGGAATTAATTGACAAAGCATCCGCTAGGGAATGCTGAGATTGGATAGGCCAATCAGACAGCTTAAAGTTACTGCTGTTGTTTGCCTGCTGTTGAAGTTCATCTAAAGTGTAGAGTACAGATATAAAGCAAACAAAGTGTGTGTGTTAGTTGAAGGTGTTTTGGGTTGGTGGATACTAGGGCATGTATCTCTTAGATGATGATGGCATCAGCAGCTGTAAAATGACAACTTTACTTTTTATGTGTCTTTACCTTCTGCTTTTGTCAAAATTTATGAACAAAGGATATTAACACTTAAGTAGCATACATCTGAGCATTGCATTATTAGCCTTTTAAACTAGGAATGTTCCTCTGAGGCTTATTTCTGTCTTTACAAATGTCATGAACTAAACTCGGTTGTAGGGCTATTTGAATATCTTGATGCAAAAGACAATGGGTCCCCCAGCACCAAGGACTGTTTTATTCCTGTCCTTTTTAGGACTTTATGGCTCCCCAGCGCCTCGTGAGCACTATATTCTAATTTCCCTGGAGGAGAGTGAGGAGCTGGCGGCGTGCAGCACGCTGCTGCAGGGAGTATACGCACGGAGTATAGAGGGAATCCCGACGTGGGGATTCCCCCGAGCTGCCAGTGGGAGCGGGTGCCCACCCCGCATTTTGTGTTAACTAGCGGGTGCCCACCCCGCTTCTGAAGTTCATTAAGAAAGTGGGTGCCCACCCCGCATTGCACCGCAAGTATCTTCAAATTGAGCAGGTGCCCACCCCGCCTTTGTATTTATGTGAAACGGGAGCATACCCCGTATTGCGCCCGCAGGAAGGAATCGCCGATATCACTGCCGCGGCCCGGCTCGGAGAGGAAGCCAGGCAACCTGTGTTGGGACGTGGGTGGGGCCGCAAGAAGAGAGGAAGCGGACGGGAGCCTACCCCGCGCTCCGGTGCCAGAAAAGAAGGAGGAGGTGACCCGGAAGTGCACAGGACTCCCAAGAGCCGAGGGAAGCCCCGCACAAGTCATAGAGGATCCCCGGCATCTGCCCTGAGTCCGGGGGAGGCCATAGAAGTCCCGACAATGTGACCGGGCGGAGAGGAGGAGGATGCAGGGAACGGCTGCCTGCATCCGGGCAGGGCTCCCATGGTAGTGAAGGGAGCCCCACGTGCAGCCGAGAATGTCCAGAGCCTCAAGGGCTCCAAAGAGGTCCCGTGTCCCCGGGGGAGGGACCGGGCGAAGCCTAGAAAAGCTGGGACCCGCCGAGGCACACTGCTGGTGCCCGTCCCAGGTGAGAGGCCGTGGGTGGAGTAAGGGGAAGAGTGACAATATTTTCCCTGCAGTGGCAGCTGCCCCAGATGGTAGTGGGCAGCTGCCTGGAGCCACTCCCTGCCCCAGAGCCATTCTTATGAGGCACATTGTTGCTGCCTGAGGCTCCAGGGGGCCCAGTGGGGTCTGTGGGGTTCACTGCATATTCCAGCTGTCCTGCAAGAGCACAGGGAGCTGCAACAGTTGGGCATAATCATTCAGAGAGTCCCGTGGGGATCGAGTCCCAGGAAGGGACCCAGGAGGGCACAGAAAGTGCCAGTGATTTCCACAGCTGCCTAGCAAGTAGTGGGCAGCTGCTACGTTTAGGCCAGTTGCTTACAAGTCCCAGTGGGGACCCCGGAGGCACAGTGGTGCCAGCACAATTGCGCACTTCTCATTGCTGAATTGGCAGCTGAGCCATGACATTCTGGACGTAGGGCATTTGAGCCCCATAGGAAAGCCAGTTGGCCAGGGGATCAGTTGAGTATTGGTAGGGCGCAAGGCCCTAATGTAATGCCCAATGTGTTTATGTGATGGTGGTCATACTTACAGGTATTGCATAATGTATTTATGCTTGTGATGCCTATTGCGTAATGTGTTATGCTACTGAGGTTTTGGCCTAATGTAGTTTTATGCAAAATGTGGTTTGCGCCTGATGTGATGCTGATTGCATAATAGGTCTTATGTTGCAGGATAGAATACTGAGTACAGTATCTTGCCAGTAGTTACTGGTTGTGCGTTATATGTGTTACTAGTGCTTCCAAATGGTTCTGACAGTGGCCCAATTGGCCCTGTCATGTGTATACAATCCCCTGTAAATATTGCCTAGTGCCAGTTGGCACAGTGTATATTGTGTGATTACGATTCTATGTGTTTATGGCAATACAAAGGCTATTTTTATATAACCTTGTGTGGAGTTCCTTTTGTAGTGTGCCTAGTGGGTTGCTGCTGTGTATGTGTGTTGCGCAAACACTTTACACATTGCCTCTGGGATAAGGCTGACTGCCCGTGCCAAGCTACCAAGGGAGTGAGCAGGGGTTATCTTCAGCGTGTAACTCCCTTGCTATCACTGGGTGATTGGGTGAATACATGGATAGTTCCTGGGTGATTGGATGAGTGCATTTGTAGTGCCTGGGTGATTGGATGAGTGCATGGGTAGTACCTGGGTGACTGGATGAGTGCATGGGTAGTGCCTTAGTGAATGGGTGAGTGCAAGGCTAGTGCCTGGGTGATTGGATGAGTACATGGTAGTACCTGAGTGAATGGATCACTGCATGAGTACTGCCTGAGTGAATGGATAACTGTATGGGTAGGGGCTGGGTGATTGGATGAGTGCATGAGTAGTGACTGAGTGAATGGATGAGTGCAAGGATAGTTCCTTAGTGAATGTATGAGTGCAAAGGTAGTACCTGAGTAAATGAATGAGTGCATGAGTACTGCCTGTGTGATTGGATGAGTGCATGGGTAGTGCCAGGGTGATTGGATGAGTGCATGGGTAGTACCTGACTGAATGAATGAGTGCAAGGGCACTGCCTGGGTAATTGGATGTGTGGATGGGTAGTGACTGGGTAAATGGATAAGGGCAAGTGTAGTGCCTGGGTGATTTCATGACTGCAAGTGTAGTGCCTGTGTGAGTGGATTACTACAAGTGGAGTGCGTGGATGAATGAAAGAGTGCAAGTGCAGTGCCTAGGTGGTTCCATAACTGCAGTTGTAGTGACTAGTGAAGGCATGACTCCATGGGTACCATCTGGGTGATTTGATGAGTGCCTGAGTAGTGGCTGAGAGATTGGATGAATTGAAGTGCAGTACCTGAGTATTTGGATGACTGCTTATGTAGTGGCTGGGTGATTGGATGAGTGCAACTATTGTGCCTGGGAGATGGAATGAGTATACATGAATTGTGACTCGATGAATCCATGTAGTTTTACTGGTAGAGGTGTCTTATCAATTAAGAGTGGTATACAAGGCTTAAACTGTTCTTCTACCAGATATAAGTGAACACTGATCTAGGCTGTAGCTATGCCATATCGCAGATAGTTTATGTGTAGCAGTGTAGCGCCAATGCAGGCACCCTTGCACCATAGTGCAAGGGTGTCTGCATGCAGGGGAGGATAGTTTATGTGTAGGAAGGTGTCCCTTCCTGCACATAAACAATCATGAAATGCCATTTTGTCACTTTCATGTGTGCTGCTTGATGCAGCACACATGAAAGTCACAAATTGGCATTTTTTTAAAAGATTGTTTATGTACAGGAAGGGGGACCTTACTTTACATAAACAATCCTTGGCATTTTGCTTTTTCCATGTGTGCTGCACAAGGCAGAACACATGGCAAAAGCAAAAACAAGGAGAAATAATGCATTTCTCCTTGTTCTGCAGCTTAAGACCAGGTTTTAATGTTGGTGCTGCCTTCTTTGTACGCTGCCCTTGTACATAGAGGACAGCGTCAAGATCAATGGATGTTGCGATGGAATGCCCACCGCAACACCCACTGCCCACCCTTTTCACTCTTACCATAGAGTGAAAGGGGGTCTTATTTACAAGGCAGCATTAAGCCATGTTAAGTGGCCTAACGCTGGCTTGTAAATAAAGCTAAGCCCTCATCGCCACCACAATGTCAATAAAAGTGATGTTGTGGTGGTGATAGGGGCTTGTAAATATGCCTCCAAGGAGGTAATTAGAGAAGCACACAAAGATTCACTCACACTCACAGGCACAACTGTTTTGTATCTTGTGCTAACAAAGGCTGTTAACACACTTAAATAACCCAATATTTTACAGACACATTTAGAGGACCATAGTTATCACAAAGACAGACAATCATTTATGAACAAACTTATATCGTCATAAAATATGAGGTCCTGCTAGGGACTCACACAGTTTTCACATGTAAGTAAGAAAAATTACACATTCAAGTCTAACATATAGTGAACACATGTAGTTTGAAGATTGCCTAAGTCATATATCCTCATGGATACTAAATGTATACATTGTTAAAATATGTGATGTGACATTATATAATTGAGTAATGAATGTACTTATTATTTTTTTGTTTTCAGACATCAATATCTAGTTATCTACATTGAATTACCATGCCAACAAAATGTCAGAGAAGAAAGAAGCAGCAGCAAATAGAGCATCTCCTTAGAACTAAGAAACAAAAGGGGCAAAATGAAGAAAAGATGGTGGAAGAGAAAAGGCTTGCTGGTAAGACGACCAAGACGTTTCTTAAAATTGTTTGTGCACAACTGGAAAAAGTACAAAAAGAAGTAAATAAAAAGAAAACTATAACACTGAGTACTAAAGCACAAAAAGTCTCTGATGTAAAAAGTTAGAAGTAATTGAAGAAAGGAAAGACTTTAAGCAGAAGGCAGAGGCAGTTCAAGGAAATCAGAGGTAGGATGTTCTGAACCAGAGTAATTTGCAACTTGTTAACATCTATGAATTAGTATAAAAGAAGAACACAGGCAATCAGACAAAATAAATATTTTGAAAGTGTAGTTGATAAGGCGTTTGCTCTGAAGAGCAAACTATCTTAGTTTTAAATCGAATGAAAACACTAGATAAAATAGTGTTATCTATGAAGAGACAGAACCATCAGAAAATAATTGTTAACAGAATTAACGTTTGCAAAGTAGTGCTGAATGGATCCATACTTCAAGTACTGAGCCTTTCTTTAATGAAGAAGGCTAGTTCCAAGATAATACATTAGTACCTGCAGTTGAGGAATCTGGACAATGTTATGAGATGATAAATGGTTTTTCTGTTTCAAAGAAAGTAATGGTACCTAGAAATGTTGAGGAAGAGATTGCTGAAGAGATGCAAGGAAGGCGTAGGCAGGACCCTGTGTACAAATGGAACTGTAGTAGTGTTTGTACTATTCGTCAACAATCAATTGAAATATTGAGAAATGTCATCTGTATGTTTGCTTCCAGAAGTTTAAAACTGAAAATACGTACTTTGCAAGGATTAGATCCATGCAAAGTAAGAAAGCATAGTAATTTACTAGGACACTAACTAACTAGCTAGTTTGTCAAAAAAAGTATGTCAAATCAGCTTTCATCATTATAGAATGTTAGGTGTACACCATTCAATAATGAGAACTTATGTTAGAAGGCTTTATTATGTAAAACGTCCTGCTCTATGTTTAGGATAAACAAATAGAGCTCTTTTGCATGGTAATGTAGTAGAAGTACAAAAGATTTGTGATGATGTTAAATGTCTTTTTTTGGATTGAAAAGCAATGTAGGGAAAGTGAAGAGTTGGTAACAACAGAAGTTGTGGAACAGAACAGAGTTATTAGTGTTTGTAATTTTGTTAAAGAGATTAGAAAGTTTAACACAGTTTCTTCACAACAGCTAAACTGAGTTTGCATATGCTGTCGATGCACTCACTACAAAAATCAAACTAGTAATGTTGATTTCTACATCAAAACTGAAAAGAATAATAATATTAAGTGGCAAGAATTTGCTGTTTATTTATTTGTAGAGGAACAATTTGACTTGTACACCCGACAAGTTATATGTAAGTACTGCTATAATACGTTAGAGGGAAACAAAATGCCTGCTAGAGCAGTACATAACAATTTAGAAATAGTACCTGTTCTAGAAATACTTTAAGATTTGAATGTTTATGAATCCATATTAATACAGGCAATGCATCCATTTCAAGCTATAGTTCCCATGGAGCCAACGACAGGGAAATTACCTCCAACTGAGCTCCAGAAAGGCCTCAAAGGTAGAGTTATATACTTGCCATTAGATTTTAAGGAAACTATTGGAGCAATAGGAGTACAAAGAAATTTGGTAGAGGGACTTGACATTCTAGTAAATGGTGCCCCGACCAAGAGTAAAACATTATTGGGAAGAATAAGTAGATGTTAGCAAAGAAAAAAATGCATCTTCACATCTGGTACAAAATAACATATATTATAAAAATGCTGAAATTCTTCAAGATATCACCAATCTGGAGGACAACACATCATCATTAACAGGTTAGAAAGAAAAAGTGGATCAAAGTGTAGCAGAAGAAATTTATGAACATTACAGCATCCATCCCCTACATTCAAAAGAGATTATTGGTGATGCTATTGATCTATATCAACTAAAAGAAGCGAAAATAAGTCCCTTAAGTGTATTGGAAAAAAGTTTAGAAGCTTGCTGTGTTCCTCATCTCTTTCCTACTGGAGTAGGTGGTAGGTATGATGATCGGTCTGTACAAATACCTGCGACCGAGTACAGATGTACTAGACTTTATTCAGAGGATCCTAGATTTTGTCAATGTTTATCTTATATGTTTCATCTGCTATTTGAAAGTGATTTGTCTTCCTTGTCTTATGCTGTAAACCACATTTTGAAAACAGGTGTAAATCTGCAAAATCTATCTACAAGAGAATTTGTTGAGAAAATCAGTGGAAAAGATGAACAGCAGGCATACAACTAGATTAATCTCATTTCATGTCAATGCGGGACCAGTGAATATTGATTTCATCGTCACGGTGAACTCAAATGCATTTTGGGAAATTTAGGGGCACCTACATGGTTTCTGACACTCAGTATGCATGGGATGACCTGCTTCAATTCTTGCGAGAAGCAAATTCAGATATAGAAGACATTGATCTAAAGACTCCATAACTCTGCTCATTGAACCCTGCACATGTTTGCAGATATTTTAACCACAGATTTCAAGCCATGATGGGTTTTATCTGCAACATGCGCAATCTACCTCTCGGTGAAGTGACTGATTTCTTTTGGCGTAAAGAATACCAAGCCAGAGGTGCTCCGCGTATTCACATGCGACTATGGGTAAAAGATGCTCCAAAGTTTGGAGCAGACACTGATGAGTCTGTGTTGTGTTTCATAGAGCAGTTTGTCACTTGCATCTTCCCAAATGAGAGTGTTGATAATTTATTACGACAACAAGTTGTAAGATTTCAAAACCATAGGTGTGGAAAATACTGTCATAGAAAATATAGATCTACAGGAAAATGTTATAAAAGGTGTCCTTTTGGATTTCCACAACCTGTGATCTCAGAAGGAAGAGTTATTAGCTTTTTGTCTGCAGTCAGACACACTCTCACATGGAAATGACCAAAGAACATATTAACTGCAGAAGAACAGATACTTCAAATTACATCAATGACTATAATCCTGTGATTTTGAAGATGTGGACTGCAAATGTGGATTTACTGTTTGTTGCAGATAACTCAATGGTTGTTGCCCAGTACATCACCTCTTAGGTAACAGAGAAAACTGAGTTAAAGGAGATGTGGGAGGAGATTTCAGCAGAAAAGAGTCTTACAAAGAGATTCTACAGTTTTAGATTGGAAATGCTTTCTCACAGAGCGATCAGCTGTTATGAATCTGCAGAGCAGTTAAGCTCAACTAGCTTGTTTTCTAAATCTAGAGAGTAATATGGGTGAGATCAGGGCATACTAATACTCGTAACATAGTATTGAAGTATTTTCCTGAAATCCAATATCTTGCAGAAACTGAGTCACACATTATATTATAGATATTCTGAAGTGAAACATGCTGGATGAAGGAGTCCTCCTCTACAAAGGATGTGTGTGTCTGAAATACTTCAACATTATATATACAGAAATAATGTCAGTGAAAACATAGACGAAGGAAAATTTGCTTTCGATGGATGTGAAGGATGTTGGGTCAGACATAGCAAAGTAAGTTTAATCACTACCCTTGCTCTCATCCATTCACTCAGGCACTACGCATGCACTCATCCAATCACCCAAGCACTACCCATACACTCATCCAATCAGCAAGGCACTACCTTTGCAGTCATCCAGTCACCTAGGCACTCAACAAGCAGTTACCCAACCACTCATGTACTCATGTAATCATTAATGCCCCACTTATGCACTCTGTCCATCCTCCTGCACAATTATGTACTCATTAATGCATGCACCACTCATTCGATCATTCAATCATGCATGCACCACTAATACAGTCATTCACTCATTCATGCACCACTCATACACTCATTCAATGTACAACGCACCACTCATACACTCATTCAATCATCAGTGCACTACTCCTGCACGTATTCAATCATCATTTATTTAGGTCACTTGTATCGCGCACGAATCATCCCCAAGGAGATCTCTCGGCGCTGGAGTAAAAAAAAGGCTAGCGGTCAGGGAGGGGCAAGCCTAGAAGAGCCAAGTTTTAAGCAGCTTTTTAAATTGGGACAGATTCGAGCATTGGCGGATTTGTTCGGGGAGGCTGTTCCACAATTTGGGGGCCTGATAAGAAAAGGAGCGACCCACCATCTTTACCTTCCTAATTCTATTACCACACAGCATCTTACGATTGCTAGATCTAAGCTGACGTGTAGGTTGATACCATTTAAGTTTATCAGTCAGATAAACTGGCCCCAGTTCATGCAAGGACCTAAAGACCAAACACAACATTTTAAATGTGGCCCGTTTCTTTACTGGAAGCCAGTATAGTTGGCGGAAGAGCAGCAAGGAGAGGGTTTGGGCTGGTTTATCAAGACCAAGGCAGGCAGCTGTATTTTGCACCACCTGTAATTTGAATAAAAGCTCCTCCCTGATTCCTACCAGTAAGGAGTTGCCATAATCCAGGCGGCTAATTAGCAGTGCCTGGATAAGGGTCTTTCTAGCACTAAGCGGGATCCATGGGAAGATTTTATTCAACATCCGCATGGTCCCAAAACAGGAGGCAGCAAGCGTTTTCACCTGTATCTCCATTTAGAGCTGGTTATCTAACCTTATCCCCAAGTTCTTCGCCCAGCTTCTCAGGACAGGGGCCACTCCCAGTTCAGGTGGCCACCAGTCTGAAGTCCACAGATCGACAGCTTTGCCAAACAAAAGTATCTCGGTCTTAGAGGAGTTTAATTGTAAAAAATGTCTCCTCATCCAGTCTGCAATATTAATCATACAGGTTGCAAACCTGGCTCTCGTTTTGGCAGGGTCATTACCAATATGTACAATCAGCTGCGTATTGTCAGCATAAGATATGGTTTCAAAGCCACAGTTCCTGATAATTGAGGCCAAGGGGGCCACATATAGATTGAATAATGAGGGACTCAATATAGAGCACTGTGGTACCCCCTTATCCACCGCTACAGGAGATGACACATAGGACCCCAATAGAACGGATTGGGTTCTATCAGATAAGTAGATCTGAAACCATTTGAAGGCTAAGCCACCGACACCAACATCCTGCAACCTATTTAGTAGTATATTGTGGGAGATGGTGTCGAAGGCAGCCGACAAGTCCAACAACACCAGCATAACTGGAGAGTCCCCATCAAGCGACATCCTAACGGTGTCCGTAACTTCAAGCAAGGCTGCCACGGTGCTGTGTGATGTGCGAAAACCTGACTGAGATGGATCTAGTATCTTATTCTCTTCTAACTAGTTTGAAAGATGGCGGTTTATTATAGAGTCCGTCGGCCCGATTCACAGAACTAACTTAAGACAAAATCCTAAACTTACTACCATTTTCGTATTCACAGAAGGCACTTACTCACTTTGGTATTCACAGAAGACACTTACTCACTTCGGTATTCACAGAAGTTAGGAGTCCTAACTTTAGGACTCCTAAATGCCTTCTGTGAATACCAAAAGTCTTAAAACTAGGATTTTTCTCAGTTTAGGAGTCCTAAACTTAGGACTCCTAACTTTACTACTACTAAACTGAGAAAAATCCTAATTTTAAGGCTTTCGGTATTCACAGAAGGCATTTAGGAGTCCTAAAGTTAGGAGTCCTAAGTTTACTACTACTAAATTGAGAAAAATCATAATTTTAAGACTTTCGGTTTTCACAGAAGGCATTTAGGAGTGCTAAAGTTAGGAGTCCTAACTATACTACTACTAAACTGAGAAAAATCCTAATTTTAAGACTTTTGGTATTCACAGAAGGCATTTAGGAGTCTTAAAGTTAGGAGTCTTAAGTTTACTACTATTAAATTGAGAAAAATCCTAATTTTAAGACTTTCGGTATTCACAGAAGGCATTTAGGAGTCCTAAAGTTAGGAGTACTAACTATACTACTACTAAACTGCAAAAAATCCTAATTTTAAGACTTTCGGTATTCACAGAAGGCATTTAGGAGTCCTAAAGTTAGGACTCCTAACTTCTGTGAATACCGAAATGAGTAAGAGCCTTCTGTGAATACCAAAATGAGTAAGTGCCTTCTGTGAAGACCAAAATGGTAGTAAGTTTAGGATTTTGTCTTAAGTTAGTTCTGTGAATCGGGCCCCATGATTTTAGACCAACATGGAAGAAGGGAGATGGGTCTATAGTTTTGTACCTCTGTGGGGTCTGCTGATGCCTTTTTCAGCAGCGGCTTAACACGGGATACCTTCCATTTACCCGGAAAGGTAGCTGTGGCTTAAGAAATGTTACATATGTCTGCCAAAGTATCTGCTAGGATAGGAGACAGCTCATTCATGATCCTAGGTGGCAGTGGGTCCAAGAGTGATCCTGAATTGGTTTTGGCCAACAAAACCCCCACCTGGATTCCCGTTATAATGGGGAAATCATCTAGACTGGATGTACCAGGGACTGCCCTAGGGGCCAGACTGTCATTCGTATTCTCTGTTGTCCCGAAGGAGCGGTATATGGTATCAATCTTATTCGTAAAGTGGGACGCTAACTGATTGCAGAACTCCTGAGTAGCTGGCGGGAGCGAGTTATTTGCCCGCGGGCAAGTGAATTCTCTTAAAATGGTAAAAAGCTCCCGTGAAGAGTCTTTAGCCTCCATAATCCGGGTACCTAGGTGAGCTCTCCTAGCCTTGTTACAGTTGTTTAGATAACTTCTATGAGGTTCACGATAACTGCCTTTATCTGCTGCTGCTTTAGACTTTCTCCATCTTCTTTCTAATGATCTACAAATAGCCTTCTCCTTTTTTAGTGTCGCAGTATACCATGGCGCGGAGGCTACTCTAACCTGAGTTCTTACCCTTTTCACTGGTGCAATCACATCAAGAACCTCTATAATAGAGGCTTCAACTCGCTCTAAGGCTAAATCACAATCAATCTCGCCAAGTGATGCAGGAGAATAGCGCCTGCTAAACGCTGAGGCAGTTACTCCTTTCCAGGCTCTGCGTGATTCCATGCGAGGCTTAGGGCGTTCGAATGGCACCAGCGCAGTCCAATAGAAACGTAGTGCTAAATGGCCTGTCCATTCCACCTCCAACGGGGGGTCTACTCTTAAATCTGACATATTGGAGAAAATAGTGTCCAAGACATGTCCTGCTCGATGGGTAGGGCTAGCAACTCTGGAAAAAAGCTCAAAAGATTCCATGGTTGCAAGCAGACTTGCTGAATCACTATTAGTAAGAACCTTCAGATGGTGGTTAAAATCTCCAACCACTAAAAATCTGGTTGCTTGCAATATAAATGGAGCCAGTCTTTCAGAAAGTGAAATACAAAATTCTTTTTTTTCACTGCCCGGAGGATGGTACACTAAAGCTCCTATCAGTTCAATGGTGTGAGCTTGCTGCACTCTAAAAATCAGTAGTTCAAGATGGGGGGAAGAGACCTTGTCCAGGATTGTAATATGGTATGGGGGGCGTATTGCGATTGCTAGAACTCCACCCCTCTTCCCTACTCTATCCAGACGTACGGCGGAATATTCTGCCGTAAAGGCCATTGCTATCGTAGGAGTATTCACGTCATTTAGCCAAGTTTCCGTAAATAAGCATATATCTGGCTTGGTAACATTCAAAAGATCCCAGATTTCAGCGACATGTTTAGGTAGAGACCGCACATTAAGGTAGAGTCCTTGCAAGGGAGCAGATGATCCCCCCCCCCGCTGCTTCCCCACCTCCACCGCAGGAACGGGTCCCGCCTGGTGGCCTAACTGATCAAACTTCTGAGTGCCAACGAAATGAGTAATGTCGGTGGATGGACAGCTATGGTGAGATAAATAGCTCTCTGAAGTGGCCTCTCCTGTATAAGGCGCCAATCTCCCACCTACACATTTAGGGACCTTCTGTCCCAATTGCAACAAACTTTCTCATGAATAGGCTAACCTGCAAGCAGAGCACACCTGATCGAGCGTAAGCGGCATGTCTGGGCAGCCGACAGCATTCGAGGCGTGGACGAGTGCAGACGAGCTTGCCTTGGCCGTGCCTTGGGCGCGCCATCGGCGCGCCCGCTGCACGGCCAGTAACGCGGTGAGATTTATACCCCCGGAAGCTCGATTGAGGCTATGACGCTAACCGCTTCAATGGCGGTCTGTGATCTGCCGGTAGGCAGGCTATCTTCACTCAAGCAGCTTGTCACTGGCTGCGGTGGACTAAAGGGCTGCCTAACTTCAGTAAAATCAGGTAAAAACAGCACATTCCCCCAAGTTCCCACTCCTAACAATGCCAATGACTAAACATACATACTATTTTTAAAAAAGCTTTCAAAACATGTACATGTTCATACACTGATTCATTCAGCTTATCTTTTTTTAACTGAATAGATGGTTTTGGGGGGGAGTTTATTTGTTGAATTTTAAGGTTTTACATTTTTTGTTATTGTTTTTCTTGCTGGAAACAAAAATGGCAACTGCGAGTGCAAAAACTTCAACTCGCACTTAAAAATGTAGAAAAACTATAAAGGACCAAAAATAAAAATAAAAATCAACATTTGTGATTCTTTGCAGCATTGCGAAGGGCTGTGATGGGTTGCTCTCCAGCATTCACTACAACTCCACAATCCATGCAGTATGATACACTGCAGGAAAACTGGAGCCAAATCTTGAACTTGTGATTGGGCCTCTGAAGGGACTCTCTGCCCCGGTGTTGTTTCAGCTGCTACTGAAGCTGAGGCTCCTTCAGGCTCGCTTTGTCTTCTTGTTGCTTTCAGACAATAGCTGTAGTATGTTTTTAAATGGTAAAGCATGGACGTTGTCCCACAAGAATATTTCTTATTTGTGCCCGTTGACAATGTCTTCTCACATATTGTGCATTGCACAAATTTGGCAATTGTTTTTGATTCTCCCAATGGAATCCTGAATAAATCCCTGGCAATGCTTGATTTCTTAAGGGGAGTCCCCTCATCTCCAGAGTCAGCAGAATCGCCCTCTTTGACTTTCTGTTCAACCTGCTGTTGAGCCTGATCGCCCTCTTCTGGCAGAGTTGCCATTTTTGCAAAAATATGCAAAAGAAACACTCAAACAAATGTAAGTGAGCTACTCACAATCAGCTGCTCTTAAAGAATGTTCAAGATAGATAAATGGGTGTGTTCTTCCTATTCTTTTGGTTGAAAAGTGTAACATCCAATCATATTCCTTTCTTTCCCAGTCACATGATCCTCGTGAAGACTGGAAATTGAACAGAATATTTTATTTCAAAATAAGTACTCAAACATATTTGTCAATAGACTGATATTAGGCCCCAAATGTGTATCATACAATATAATGTGTATAAATATGTTTTATACACTTTACCAAAAACACATGTTAATCGCAGTTACCGACATCATCGCAACTTCCGGCATCGCCACAATCACACAAAACATCAAAAAAAAGGCTTTGAATTAAAAAAACTATTCCAAATGTTAGATCTAAAGAGTATATCAATAACAGCTTGAGTAAAACATTAATTAAAATATGTCTGTGTCCCCGAGTTTTAAAAAAACGCGCCCTTTTCGACTACCAATGACGCCGCCGTCTACAGAGTAGGCGCGAATATATAAAATAGCACATTGAAGAGGTTTTTTCACAAAACCATCACAGAAAACTCAAATATAAATTCTACATTACTAAACAACTAGTGTCTGCTATTAAGTAAACGCTGATATATATGTTTAAGACTTTCTCACGAATATAAAAATATGTACAAAAAAATGTAACGCTTATTAATCCACTGAAGAAAATACAAGCTTATAAAAATACACCTTATAGAGCCATTATAGATTGAAAATACAATTTAAAAACCCTAAAAATGTAATAAAAAATCATATGTTGCAATAATATTATAGTTGGGAAATAGAATTTTGAAAAAGCTTAGAAAATCACTGAAAAAAACAAAGGTTACAGAGACATTATAGTTAGGCTCAAGTTTCACTCATACAAAACCGGAGAAATTCAGTAGTTATAGCTGAGCTAACTATAACTCTCGTGCCCGCAATGCACTGCTTATGACCCCAAATATTACATCACTCATGACATGGTCAGTGACATCACTGATGACATCCCAAAGGACATCACAGATGACATAATCCACAGATCCACCCATACACGTATACAGGTACTAATATACCAACTCAATAATACAGCCACTGATATATCCACTCATACATCCATACACTCATATACTGTCAGTCACCCATAGAGCTACTCACACACCTACTCACTCACCCATAGAGTCCATCACACAGCCACTTACTCACCTATACAGTTATATACTCACCAACTCACTTATTCATACAGATGCTAACACGTACTCACGCACACATACTGTCAGTGACACAAGCACACCCTCATCCATACAGCCATTCTCACAATCACTTATTCACACATACAGTCACTCATATTCTCCAACACTCACCTATACTGCCTTTAACATATGCAGTTACTCACCATATACCACTGACTCATCCATTCGCTATCCAACACATCCATAGACAGACTTAGTAAGTCACTCATACAGCTCCTCACAGATGCAATCACTAACCCATACAGCCACTGAATCACCCACTCACCCATTCATGCAGGCAGTCACACAGACTATTACACACCCACATAGACATTCAGACACCCATACAGGTACTCAGACAACCAATGAATCACCCATACAGACAATCATGTACCCACTCACCAACCCATACACCCCTTTAGACACCAACTGACTGACTGATACAGACATGCATTAACTGAAACACCTAATCACTCACTAATACAATCAGTCATGCACCCACTGAATCATCCATACAGGTACTCATACATCCACTGATTCACCAATACACTGTGGTATATATATTTAACACTCATAAACTTTTTAAAACACTTACAGTCACCGGATGATATCATTAGTGATACCATCAGTGATGTCACTGACCATGTTATGTGTGATGTAATATGTGAGGTCATAAGCAGTGCATTGCGAGGGTGTGAGTCCTAGTTAGATCAGCTAACTATAACAGCTGAATTTCTCTGGTTTTGTACAAGTGAAACTTGAGCCTAACTATAATGTCCCTGTAACCTTTGTATTTTTCAGTGAATTTCTAAGTTTTTTAAATTCCATTTCCTAACTGTAACGTCCCTGAAGCCTATGTTTTTTTCAGTGAATATATGTATATATATACAGCGCCATCTAGACCTGAAGGCATCAGAGTAACCCACATTCCACGCGACAACGTTCACAAGAGGCACACAAGGGGACCTACAAGAGCCACAGCTGAACTACACAGCAGCAAGTGGCCAGAAAGCCTCACAAGGACGCATCGAGAAATGGCATCAGGGACAGAATAGGAGTCTGAAAGAGTCTCATATATATAAACAACTAATTTCTGAAGGTGAATACAAATATGTCAAGATCAATAACCCTCTAACCCCCCTGATTTATTTCATTCCTAAAGTTCATAAAAATCTGGACCACCCACCAGGCAGGCCGATTATATCTGCCAGGGGGGAAGGGTTATTGGAGAAATCTTCGGTCTACATTGACTATTTTTTACAAAGTTATGTAAGAGCCTTAGATTCATATGTACAAGACACAGGTGATTTGTTCATTAAAAATTCAGTAGGTCACCTGGGTGGAGGGTTATTGGATGCTGGCCCTCGATGTTGTTTCGCTCTACACGAACATTAAGCACACGGATGGGTTAGCAGCAGTACAGTACTTTTTATCCCGCAGGTCGGAGCAATTAAATGATCAAAATGAAATTCTACTCCAAATGTTGAAACATTGTCTACATAATAACATTGCTATGCCTGTCTGCATATGGGCGCTTGGGAGGAACTGGTCCTTAAGGTCCAACAAAAGACGTTTTTTGATGAAAATGTGATAGTCTGGTTTCGTTATATTGACAACCTATTTGTTGTATGGAGGGGAACAAAGGAACAGGCGGAAGCATTTGTTATTGAAATCAGTACTAATGAGCTTAATCTGCAATTCACTGCAACTATGAGCCAGTCCACAGTCACATTTGTGGACACATAGGTCTATATCAGCAGTAATAAGATTGAGACAAGATTATTTAGGAAAAATACTGCTGGTAATACGATTCTACACGTAGGTAGTGCTCACCCAGCACATTTAATATCAAGAATTCCGTACGGAGAAATGCTTCGCCTCAGGAAGGTATGCAGCAGTGAACAAGATTTAAAGCTAGCTCAACAGGCCAGTAAATGTAGGTATTCAGAACACATCATTGATACAGCTTTGGCCAAATCGATGAGATTTATCAGGCAAGAACTTCTTGATTCCTATAAACCAGTAGCCCTCTCAAATAAACCTGCAAGTCCACTAATTTCTGATCAAACAAGTTCCTAACCTAACACTTTTAGAATAATACCTGGATACAGCAAGCAGCATTCAGAGCTGTACAGAATTATCAATCGCAATTGGCCTATTATTCTAAGTGATCCAGTGATAGGTCCTACCTTACCTCAGAGAGCCTCCATTACTTTTAGTAAGGCCCCGTCGATGAAAGACCGGTTGGTCAATACCAGTCCGGAAACCATATAGAAAACGTCATGGCTACAAACTAACAGTGTTTTTTTTAAAATGTAAAACTTGCACACATGGCATCAACATGAAAAGCTATAAGGACGCATTTAGCGATAAAGACCATCAAATCAGTAAAGTACTCACTTGCAAGACCGAATTTGCAATTTATGTACTTAAATGCCCATGTGGGTTAAAATATGTGGGAAGTACGAAACATGCAATCCACAAACGTATACTGCAGCATCTTCGGGCAATCGTCAATCAGGACAATACTTATCCTGTGGCAAGACATTTTAAAGAGAACCACAGTAGTGACAATCAAGGCCTCAAGTACTTTGTCATTGATGCGGTAGCCACAAGCAGGCGAGGAGGTGATCGGGAGTCCAAATTGCGCAAACTGGAAACCAGATATATTTTGCAGCTGGACTCCATGCACCCAGGGGGTTTTAATGTCACGGAGGACTTGCACACATGTCTGCCCTGAATTTTGGTTGGCAATCTTTTATCTTGGAAAGTAGTTCCCCCAGGTGTTTTTTACTTTTTTTTATATGTATTTATTATTTTAATCCCTTTTCTTAAAATATACAGTTTTGGAGTATTTCATACATCTTTCTCTTGACTGTATTTTTGCCAAACCAGAACTTTCCCCAGTTAGGATTAACTGGGGTCTAATTTCTTATTAGCAAGCATAGCTATATGATCAAGAGATTAGGGTGCCATTTTGATGTAATGTTGCATCCATTGCCCCATTCACTTTGTTGCGTTAAGCTTCCAATGTACATTTCCACCTTGAGCTATATGATTGTCCTATGAGCCTGGATATAAATGTTATAGTAATATGGAGTAGTGAGAATATTAACACCTAGGCTCATATTAACAATCAGCTCATGAACATGTTTTACTGGTCTTTGTCACTAATATACAATGGTAGATTATTCTATACCTTTGTCAAATTAACTGATGTTAATGGTTTTTAATTCACACTTGACACAGGGGTCTCATAGATATTCAACACTTATTTTTAGTTAATTTTTAGTTAATTATTTGTACTAAGTTTGAAGGGATAGACATAGGGTAAGACAAGGATAGCTATTTAAAGGATGATATATATTCATCATGTGATTTATCCCACCATTTCATTAATTTTATGCAGTCTTCAGCGTTAAAACAAATGACAAATATGCCATCCAACATGGGATATTTATATAGGCTATTTTATGCACAAAAAGATATCAATGTTTCCTTCTGTGCATTTTTTGCACACATTGGATTTAACCCAGGATTTTAACATTGATTATATATCATTTGAAGGAACCTAAAGTTAGCTCTTTTCAGGGGCTATTCTATACAGAAACACCCAGTCTACAGCTGGATTTACTCTATGATTCCCACAATGTGCACCATAATGATTTTAGTATATAAGTCTTATTTAAGTACTGCTTTCATTGACTATATGTACAGGTTCAATAGGATTGAAGAGGATTGAGCACTTTTGTCGTTTAGAATGTGGCAAGTTTACATCAGCATGTTTTGAACAAAATAGGAATATGATCTTTTTCCTAAATGCCTTTGTTTGCACTTTTAGTTTATACTGAGGGTTGTAACCCAGGCAATATTTCTAATTTCAAGAAATTGAATTAGTATTTTGTTATAGGCTCCGTATAGTAAATAACTTTGTATTTTTTTAGAACGAAGCCATAACTATGCTTAATACACAATAGCGTTATATTGCACAATTGCGTATTTGCACAACATTGCTGGTTTTTGCACATTTCAAGGTCATCTGCTATAATGCTGAATATAATATTGTGAAGACTTTTTTATTGTTAAACATATTCCTTTCCATGTTCACAGCATGGTGCCATAGTATGTCTTCTATTTTATCCCAAACTTAGTCACATGGTCTATTTTGAAACCTGCACTGTCACTTTAAAAGATGTGGTCTGACATATTCACATTGTCATGTGAACAAGGCTCGGACGAGCCGAAACATTATGGCGACATATTGCACGAAATAAATTAAACTGCACCTACTCATTGGTTCGTGTCCGTGTGTGCTGTGCTCAAACTCAAATCAACCAGCAGGCAATTCGCAGTGCTTCAACCATGCGAGTCATGCCTGACGCATTTCGGGCCATTCCCTTAATCATAGGCGGGACTCTACAGTCTCTTGCAACACTATTGGATCTTTATTTAAACATTCACCCTCCAATGGGCTTTGTTAGCCAGAACTAGATGCATTCTGGGATTTGAAGTGTCCAACAGCTTGCCTCTTGCCCCGGTGGGATCAGGTAAGTTTATACTTCAGCTTTGGATAAGCCGTGAAGCGCTGCTAAAGCCCGCAATCCATGGAGAGTTTCCCCCTTACTGACAACATTGAAATGATGCGTCCATGGCCCCTCTGAAAATCTGCGGGTGGTGCACTCTCCACGCCCGGAGCCGGCGTGATTAACATCAAGGTACAGGTGCTCAGCACATGAGAGCGCACTTGGGAAACTCAAATCAACCAGCAGGCAATGCGCAGTGCTTCAACCATGCGAGTCATGCCTGACGCGTTTCGGGCCATTCCCTTAATCATAGGCGGGACTCTACAATCTCTTGCAACACTATTGGATCTTTATTTAAACATTCACCCTCCAATGGGCTTCGTTAGCCAGAACTAGATGCATTCTGAGATTTGAAGTGTCCAACAGCTTACCTCTTGCCCCGGTGGGATCAGGTAAGTTTATACTTCGGCTTTGGATAAGCCGTGAAGCGCTGCTAAAGCCCGCAATCCATGGAGCAGTTTCCACCTTACTGACAGCATTGAAATGATGCGTCCATAGCCCCTCAGAAAATCCGCGGGCGCTGCACTCTCCACGCCTGGAGCCGACGTGATTAACATCAAGGTACAGGTGCTCAGCACATGAGACCGCACTCGGGAAACTCAAATCAACCAGCAGGCAATGCGCAGTGCTTCAACCATGCGAGTCATGCCTGACGCGTTTCGGGCCATTCCCTTAATCATAGGCGGGACTCTACAATCTCTTGCAACACTATTGGATCTTTATTTAAACATTCAACCTCCAATGGGCTTTGTTAGCAAGAACTAGATGCACTCTGGCATTTGAAGTGTCCAACAGCTTGCCTCTTGCCCCGGTGGGATCAGGTAAGTTTATACTTCAGCTTTGGATAAGCCGTGAAGCGCTGCTAAAGCCCGCAATCCAGGGAGCAGTTTCCCCCTTACTGACAGCATTGAAATGATGCGTCCATAGCCCCTCTGAAAATCCGCGGGTGGTGCACTCTCCACGCCCGGAGCCGGCGTGACTAACATCAAGGTACAGGTGCTCAGCACATGAGAGCGCACTTGGGAAACTCAAATCAACCAGCAGGCAATGCGCAGTGCTTAAACCATGCGAGTCATGCCTGACGCGTTTCGGGCCATTCCCTTAATCATAGGCGGGACTCTACAATCTCTTGCAACACTATTGGATATTTATTTAAACATTCACCCTCCAATGGGCTTCGTTAGCCAGAACTAGATGCATTCTGGGATTTGAAGTGAACAACAGCTTGCCTCTTGCCCCGGTGGGATCAGGTAAGTTTATACTTCAGCTTTGGATAAGCCGTGAAGCGCTGCTAAAGCCCGCAATCCATGGAGCAGTTTCCCCCTTACTGACAGCATTGAAATGATGCGTCCATGGCCCCTCTGAAAATCCGCGGGTGGTGCACTCTCCACGCCCGGAGCCGGCGTGATTAACATCAAGGTACAGGTGCTCAGCACATGAGAGCGCACTCTGGAAACTCAAATCAACCAGCTGGCAATGCGCAGTGCTTCAACCATGCGAGTCATGCCTGACGCGTTTCGGGCCATTCCCTTAATCATAGGCAGGACTCTACAATCTCTTGCAACACTATTGGGTCTTTATTTAAACATTCACCCTCCAATGGGCTTCGTTAGCCAGAACTAGATGCATTCTGGGATTTGAAGTGTCCAACAGCTTGCCTCTTGCCCCGGTGGGATCAGGTAAGTTTATACTTCAGCTTTGGATAAGCCGTGAAGCGCTGCTAAAGCCCGCAACCCATGGAGCAGTTTCCCCCTTACTGACAGCATTGAAATGATGCGTCCATGGCCCCTCTGAAAATCCGCGGATGGTGCACTCTCCACGCCCGGAGCCGGCGTGACTAACATCAAGGTACAGGTGCTCAGCACATGAGAGCGCACTTGGGAAACTCAAATCAACCAGCAGGCAATGCGCAGTGCTTCAACCATGCGAGTCATGCCTGACGCGTTTCGGGCCATTCCCTTAATCATAGGCGGGACTCTACAATCTCTTGCAACACTATTGGATATTTATTTAAACATTCACCCTCCAATGGGCTTCGTTAGCCAGAACTAGATGCATTCTGGGATTTGAAGTGAACAACAGCTTGCCTCTTGCCCCGGTGGGATCAGGTAAGTTTATACTTCAGCTTTGGATAAGCCGTGAAGCGCTGCTAAAGCCCGCAATCCATGGAGCAGTTTCCCCCTTACTGACAGCATTGAAATGATGCGTCCATGGCCCCTCTGAAAATCCGCGGGTGGTGCAGTCTCCACGCCCGGAGCCGGCGTGATTAACATCAAGGTACAGGTGCTCAGCACATGAGAGCGCACTCGGGAAACTCAAACCAACCAGCAGGCAATGCGCAGTGCTTCAACCATGCGAGTCATGCCTGATGCGTTTCGGGCCATTCCCTTAATCATAGGCAGGACTCTACAATCTCTTGCAACACTATTGGGTCTTTATTTAAACATTCACCCTCCAATGGGCTTCGTTAGCCAGAACTAGATGCATTCTGGGATTTGAAGTGTCCAACAGCTTGCCTCTTGCCCCGGTGGGATCAGGTAAGTTTATACTTCAGCTTTCGATAAGCCGTGAAGCGCTGCTAAAGCCCGCAATCCAGGGAGCAGTTTCCCCCTTACTGACAGCATTGAAATGATGCGTCCATAGCCCCTCTGAAAATCCGCGGGTGGTGCTCTCTCCACGCCCGGAGCCGGCGTGACTAACATCAAGGTACAGGTGCTTAGCACATGAGAGCGCACTTGGGAAACTCAAATCAACCAGCAGGCAATGCGCAGTGCTTCAACCATGCGAGTCATGCCTGACGCGTTTCGGGCCATTCCCTTAATCATAGGCGGGACTCTACAATCTCTTGCAACACTATTGGATATTTATTTAAACATTCACCCTCCAATGGGCTTCGTTAGCCAGAACTAGATGCATTCTGGGATTTGAAGTGAACAACAGCTTGCCTCTTGCCCCGGTGGGATCAGGTAAGTTTATACTTCAGCTTTGGATAAGCCGTGAAGCGCTGCTAAAGCTCGCAATCCATGGAGCAGTTTCCCCCTTACTGACAGCATTGAAATGATGCGTCCATGGCCCCTCTGAAAATCCGCGGGTGGTGCACTCTCGCTAACATTCCCGGGCAGCCATAGAAGTAAGCTGTCTTACGGGTCACATGATATCTGAAACAGGCTCAATCCCGTTAAGCGAAACGGACCATAACAGGCGCCATCTTGGAGTGAGTAGTGCACTCACGTGGTCCATATATGTTAATGCAAAAAGTAGAAACGTTTCAAGAAAAAATCGAATAAAAAATAAAAATGTCATGCCATAAAATCGGCAAGGTCTGGAGGTATAAGACCCGAAATAGTAACACTCCACAGAAAAAAGGCAAGCAAATTTATAAGATGCATACCTATATGTAAACAATGAAGAGTCAACATCTCGCAGTGAAGATGAAAGCTTTGTAACGCCTCAAGTTAGTCATGTAAGGGAAGTGATCTGATATATTCTAAATAGACTGTAAACAACAATAATAACAGTCCCTAGGAAGCCAGTATGTGTGTGTCGTGCGTGAAAGTAATGCCTATTAAAGGAAAATCACAACCACCATCAAATAAGTAATAAGAGTAACAGCATGCCCAATACCTCCAAGGCCTAGAGACACCCAGCTTGTCCGTTGAGTATCAGTTCAAACCTCATAATAATCAAACATATGCGTAATCGTATCCAAGGTCGTCCTCTCTATATTTCCTCATGATATCTGCATGATGATATTCAATTATGTGTCATGAATTGACTTAGATATGTATCAAAATTAATATATCTAATGTCCCACCAGTATACAAACAGAAAAACACAATATAAATTCAGAGTACATTTGATGTTAAAACCACCATGTGCATCTAGTTTGATACACCCTATGTTACTATCAGAGGATTATACAACAGAATGGTCATCCTGAACAAGCAACATACAATTCAACCCTGCAGTACACAAGACTAAAATCAGTTCAAAGTGCTGTTGCTATACTCATCAATTTGTGCTGGGCCTAATGTGAACAAAGTCCCTATAGTATAAGGGGAGTCCCCCTTATTCCTACCTTGTACCCAAGAAATAGTGTAACTCCCGGTCAATATTCAGCCCCAGCTCTGTAGCCCGTAGTCTTAAAATCCAAGTCGCCTCATTCCTACTTAATGCAAGTTCACAACTGCCCCCTCGTGGGTGTCTGTATGTAAGATCTATCCCGTAAAATTTGAAATCCTTCGATTTTCCCTGAGATTCGCACTGGGAATGGGCCTCTCCTACTCCTATCTCCTTCATAATGGAATGTGCCACCTTGGCACTAACGGAGAATTACTTTGAATACAAAAAACAACTTTTCACCAATCGCAGGGCACTTCTATGGGAAGCACTTTCGCTCCTAGTGTGGCCTGCATCTACATGGCCACCTTTGAGGAAGAAGTCATTAGACACCCTAACAACCCCTATATCAACAATTTGACCTTGTGGAGGCGTTTCAAAGACGACATACTAATCTTCTGGAAGGGGAACCACCAGACTTGTCTAGCCTTCTGCGAGTGGATTAACATACAGAATCAATTTTTGAAGTTCACTCATACTATTTCAGACTCCCACGTGCCCTTTTTAGATCTGAAGGTGTCACTTCATGATACAGGACTATGCACCACATTATACAAGAAACCAACAGACAGGAATAGCTTGCTTTTATATAGCAGCCACCACCCTAGGGCCCTCAAGGACAATTTGCCCTTTGGGCAGTTCCTCCGTATCAGGAGGAACTGCAGTTCCACTAGTGACTATTTGACTGAAGCTCACCACCTGAGCACACCTTAGACTTAGAGGCTTTCCTGAACGTCAGGTCAGAAACTCACTTAAGAGGGCACGCAATAATCCACGAGAGGTCCTACTACAACCTAGCAATAGGGAACATACAGATACTTTGACCTGTGTCACATCTTTCACTCCTGACTCTACATGCATCAAAAGCATAATAAAGAAACATTGGGGAATCCTGACTACGGGTGATCTCACCATTCCCCCCCCCCCCACGTTTTGCCTTCAAGCGAACACAAAACCTGAAGGATATCCTCATCAACACGAGACCGAGACACACTGACCTCAAGGAGCAAAGAACTCTATGGGACCTTCCCCCGGTGAGAGGTCACTACCCTTGCGGCTCATGTGCTGTGTGCCACCAAACTGCAGTGACAAAAGAAGTGATTCTTTCAGACTCTTTCATTTGGAAGATTCAGGGACATACTAACTGTAACACTACTCATTGTATCTATCTAATCACCTGTCCGTGTGATAAGAGATACGTTGGCATGACCCTTAGACCAGTCAAAACACGCATAACAGAACATAAAAGCAATGTGAGATGCCAAAAGATCACCACCCGACTCTATACTCATTGTAGAGAAAATAACCACAAACCAGACTCCCTAAGATGGCTAGTGCTTGAGTCCCACCCTAGGATCACGCATAAGGCATTGTTCAAGATAGTACAGAGATGGGTACATCGTCTTAGGGCAGATGTTGATGGCCTTAATGATCATATTCCATGGGCGACACTCAATAATAGATAGTTTTCCATCTATGAGCACTCCGTTCTTTGATTTACCACTTTATACGGAGTTCCCATCGTGTGACTAAATCCCCCCCACTGGATTTTAAACATTATTCCTTTTCTCCTAATTATGTGAACACTATGGAGGTTTACTTTTATTTACCCTAACTAATCTTGATCTTGGTAAAACCCCCACTGATTAGTAACATTTGTCCGATGTACAATATGAAAGCCACATCTTAAGATGGCCGCCGTCTTTGACGTACCAACAGCATTCCTTCAGTTTCACCTTTCACGCTTTGACGTAGAACACACCTCCCGGAAGCAGGCCCGACCCCGCCCACACTGGTTAGCATCTCAGCATGGGACTTGGATCGGTGCTGTCCTTCCCGGTTCGAGCGGTGCCTGGGTAGGTTAACGGCCCATCCCGGCAGCACCTAATACGTAAGTGGGACGACAATGTTGACGTGTCTCCATTTTTGCGGCGGGTGTTGGTAGCGGTATGGAAGTGCACCCGTGACCTACGGGTACGGCAGTTTTCGCCGGTTGATTCTTGTACTGTACTCGCGAGTGGCAATTGATACGCAGTGGTCTCTGCCTTCTAGCGAAGGTTTCAATATTTGGCGGCTTCAGCGGGTTGATCCAGCTGGGTGGCAGTCACACCTGCCACACACAATGCTTGACCCACTATGGGTGACGGGGTTCCCCTGGTTCGCGACTGTGCATCTACGACCTAATATTACCCCCGATGTGTGGGCCCCTTGGATGCATAGGTTGTGCGCCGGTTAATCCCCGGACATCACTTTGAGGTCTGGCAATTGCGTGGTGTTGCACGTGCACTGTACAATTTCTTTACAGCACCAGCTGGATAAACACGATGTCCCGGCTGGATGTTGAGTGCACCAACGCCTCATTTTGACACTCACTAGTCCCTGGAGGGTCTCCCCGGTGCTCAACCATGTGTCTGTGTCATTGCTCATTGATTACCTCTGTCCACATGACTTGGCCGTACTACGGGCGACACCTCTTTACTTGTACTTATACTACGTGTTGGGCTAGCTGCCCTGTGTTTTATACTTTTAACTTTTCACTTGTTTCTCCCAATAGGACACCAGAATCTTGGTGTCCCGGTAGCGCAGCAAACACGGACAGAAGCAGGGATTCACACTCTAATAGGTGAGTTCCCTGCTACTCCATGTTTTGAACACTAGTCCTTCACTGCAGTTACTACCGCACATCCAGTATTCTGATTTTTAATGGTTCTTGTTCTTAATCTCACTTTCACGCAGAGTAATTTCTATACTCTCTTGTTCGATCACCTATACTTGGTCACAACTGGCATAGTTTATTACCACACCTTGTAGTAAGAGAGACCTTGTTTGTAATATATGTCTGGATAAGTATCTAGTACTATACACTGACCTGTGTCTTGGTTACCTTATTTCCTTCTCCTAGGTTCCCAATTGACACATGGCGAGATCGTTTTCCATAATATATGTGGCAGGTAACAAATGCACCCACCACATTGTGTAGATAGTTAATAGTTCAATAGGTCCTGAAGAATTGCCAAGGATCACTTGGACCGCTAGGCATGAAACATGTTGACCACCACAGAAGAGCATAGCTAAGCCGAACCCTCACGTCAGCTAGCTGCCACTCTGTTTTCGTTTTTAATCAAGTGGATAGCCATTCCTAATAAAGTCTCATTTTTGGATTATCCAACTTGTTTTAATCACCTACACGCACTCACATCTACACCACCAGACCCCTCAAACGCACTTCACAATACGGCCAGGAACAGAAGATCTCCGCTAAAGAGCCCCTTTAAGGGTGCCCGTCGGGTATTTCAGCGCCGACCCGACGAGGAGCAGGTCCATATGATGAAGCATGACACCTAGGTTGCTTGGTGTGTGAGGACCCTAGTTCTGACTAGAGGAACTCCTTTCCTCTTTCACATGGTCCCCTTGTTACCTACACCTTCTCTCTCCCTCTTTTCTGCGGAACTGCATACTCTTCATTTTTTCGATGATTAACTGGGCACGTATGCTGGACCTCATTGTATAAGCCCATTGGTCCCCCTTATTGATAATATAATCAGCACTCACAATCTCATCTTCGCAATCTGTTAAGGATAGTAATAATCTGGTGTCCAGAATTTCTTGAATAGTGATTTCACTCAACAATTGTCTTTGATGCAAGGATCTAGGCACTTTATTCATATCATTATACAGTTGAAAATGTTTCTTAATTTTAACCTTTCTAATGAACTTGTACAATCTTCAAATTACATATGTCCCCAACATTAGTCGGACAAAAACCAAGACCTTTTTTCAATAATGCATGATCGTTACTGGATAAGTCTTTACATGACAAATTCAACACATTGACATCTTCTACTTCCTCTGATTCCAGGAGCGCGTCCTCATGCCGGGCCTGTAAAGACTTATCCAGTAACGATCATGCATTATTTAAAAAAGGTCTTGGTTTTGTCCGACTAATGTTGGGGACATATGTAGACAAAAACAAGGTGTGGCCCTGTGTTCCAGATTCTCACCTTCGTATGCGAAAGTTTTTATGGGTTGGCTTGAGGAGGTGTGGATCTGGAGCTCGTTGGGCAACAATTGGAATGATGACATCCTTTACTGGGGGCGTTACATCAACGACTCTCCTATGATCTGGACAGGGGACAACAAAAAGCTAGATGATTTTGTACAACACCTCAATAGCAGTGATTTCAATATTAAATTCACTTATGAGAAAAGTAGTGATAAAATTGCATTCTTGGATACAGAATTATACACTTATTATGACAGGATACATATCCGATTATTCAGGAAAGCTACTGCATGTAATTCTACACTACATGCCACCAGTGCACACCCCTCTCATCAAATCAAGGCAATCTCGTATGGAGAGCTGATTAGAGCTAGACGAAACTGCAGCGAGGACTCAGAATTTGATTTATGTGCTGATAACATGGTGAAAAGATTCAGGAGAAGAGGCTATGACAGTCGGGTGCTGGATTAAGCCAGATCCCGAATAAGAAAGATCAAAAGACCTGACACATTACTATCTGAGGACAAATGACACAATAACATTAAAGACGACAAAATAAGACTCATCACTGATTACAACACCCAATCCAAAACCCTGGTTAAAAGCCTCAATAAACATTGGCACATACTGAGGGAGGATACCACTCTGAGTGAGTGTATCAAAACTAGACCTGAAGTCACATATAGAAGAGGCACCCACTTGAGAAATTTATTGTGTCCTAGTTTTCGTATCCAGGGAACACAAACTGACTGGCTTTGGCTTACGACAAGATCTTCAGGTTTCTCTAAATGTGGGAACTGTGTGGCCTACAAATGGGCCAATCATGGCATTTCAGAGTTCTTGGGACCTGGTGACAAACGGCACTACATAAGATACAACATAAACTGTTCCTCTAAATTTGTCATTTACGTTATTGAGTGCAGATGCCACAAGAAATATGTAGGCAGCACCATACGCACATTGAGAGAATGAATAGGAGAACACATCAGGGCAGTTAATCATGACGACCAGAGGTATCCTATTGCTGCACACATTAGCCAGTGCGAATCTCAGGGAAAATCGAAGGATTTCAAATTTTACGGGATAGATCTTACACACAGAGACCCACGAGGGGGCTATCATGAACTTGCATTAAGGAGGAATGAGGCGACTTGGATTTTAAGACTACGGGCTACCGAGCTGGGGCTGAATATTGACCAGGAGTTACACTATTTCTTGGGCACAAGGTAAGAATAAGGGGTACTCCCTTATACTTAATGGGACTTTGTTCACATTAGGCCCAGCACAAATTGATGAGTATAGCAACAGCACTTTGTACTGATTTTAGTCTTATGTACTGCAGGGTTGAATTGTATGTTGCTTGTTCAGGATGACCATTCTGTTGTATAATCCTCAGATAGTAACATAAGGTGTATCAAACTAGATGCACATGGTGGTTTTAACACCAAATGTACTCTGAATTTATATTGTGTTTTTCTGTTTGTATACTGGTGGACATTAGATATCTTAATTTTGATACATATCTAAGTCAATTCATGACACATAATTGAATATCATCATGCAGATATCATGAGGAAATATAGAGAGGACGACCTTGGATACGATTACGCATATGTTTGATTATTATGAAGTTTGAACTGATACTCAACGGACAAGCTGGGTGTCTCTAGGCCTCGGAGATATTGGGCATGCTGTTACTCTTATTTCTTATTTGATGGTGGTTGTGATTTTCCTTTAATAAGTATTACTTTCACGCACGACACACACGTACTCGCTTCGTTGGGACTGGTATTAATGTTGTTTACAGTCTATTTAGAATATATCAGATCACTTCCCTTACATGACTAACTTGAGACATTACGGAGCTTTCATCCTCACTGCGAGTTGTTGACTCTTCATTGTTTGCATATACGTATGCATCTTATAAATTTAGTTGCCTTTTTTCTGTGGAATGTTACTATTTCAGTTCTTATACCTCCAGACCTTGCCGATTTTATGGCATGACTTTTCTATTTTTTATTAGATTTTTGCTCGAAGAGGTTTCTACTTTTTGTATTAACATATATGGACCACGTGAGTGCACTTCTCACTCCAAGATGGCTCCCGTTATGGTCCGTTTCGCTTAACGGGATTGAGCCTGTTTCGGATATCATGTGACCCGGAAGACAGCTTACTTCTATGGCTGCCCGGGAATGTTAGCGGTCTCGCACTCGAGATTTCTCAGCGTGGTGTGGCAGTCATTCGATTAGATTGGACTTCTTGTTACTCGGTAAGGCGGACTGTTTGAGCAACGGCTACTGACCCCTACTGGGACACGGCTAGAGTCCCCCTTGTTTAAGTTGATATGTTTTCTTTGTTACACATGGTGGCCACTTGCAGATGGTGCATCACCGATAGAGGGATGGCCTCAGTAGAATTCCATCAATATGTGGGGCACTTCTTCTCCCCATTCCTGTTGCACTGCTTAAACGCCTGCGCTTTTCCTGCGCCTGCTTGTAATTTACAATTGACTCCATTCTTATGTTTTTGTTCTCCATTTTTAAACCTCTTATTTTTAAATCTGCATTCCAATTCAATCCACGCGTAGAAATATTATGCCATTTCCAAAGCTTCCCATGTTAATGTTGTGTCCCTCCGAACCTCTTACAAAAACACAAACAGATGCATAGTTCGTCCAAGACAGTGTTTATTGAAGACCCAATGCATTTCGGGCATACCAGAGCCCTTCGTCAGGGGTAAATAGAATTGACAATAGAAACATTTAGCATTAGCACATTGTACATTGTTGTAATATTACCTCTACTTTGTTAAAAAACATATTTTGCTCATATGCTACCAACAAAATTTGTTAATATTAACCTCATCTTAGTGTCTACATTACTACTCTATGAATGTTTTCCCCCATGCATCAAACGTGCAAACTATTCTATCATCAGCACGCTTTTGAACTAATAAACCGTAAATCCTAAGCGGACCGCATACAATTTTCTCTGAACTATCCAAGTTTTCACATTACAACTTTCCGTGTACAGCCTTAAACGCCTAGCGCAAAATGTTACAACCGTACATTTTACTCTACTGTATACCATCTTAACTGATACGATATTCTACCATTATCCCTCCTCTTTGCCACTGTACCATTTATGTTACTGCCATCTGAATATAACCCGTCCTTCTCCCGTCATCGTTTGTTCAAAACTCTACTTTCGGTCGCATAACTCACACACATACACATACTCACTGTCACTCGATGTTAACAACTTCCCCTCTTCATACTCACTTACTAATACCACATTTAATACCGCAATGTTTCCCAGACCGTAAACGTACCTGCCGCAATGATTCAAACCATTCGAGCCTCATCTCATGGTGAAAGAAATTCACTCACTGTTTTTTCGCTCGTTTTTTAACCTTGTTCACCTGACTCAGGTCCCGCCCTCCTGTGTGTTATCTGATTGGCCAGTTATTCTGCCCTATCACCGCTTTCTATTGTTATCATGGAAAACTACACTGCCCACAATGCAATAAGCTCACCTCAAAATACACATAGAAATACATGAAGGATATATAACCAATGTACTGTTCATATGGCAACATTTAAAAAGGTAAACCGCAATCAATGCAAAATGTTGTCCAAATACATATAACTTTGATAAACGTTCACTGTCATATTTCTTAAACACAGTCTTGCTTGCCGAACAAAAGGTGTTCCAACATACGTGTGGATAGTTGCTCGATGGTTAAATGTAATGCTTAATGTACATACTTTTTTGCCGGGTGCTATCTCATTGAAGGGCAATTTGTATAATTCATCGTTAGGGGTTATGAGATGCACTCCTGTTTCATCAAACAGAATTCCGCCATGTTACTACATGGGGATAGTTTTATTTACTCGGATCTGTAGACATTAATGGTACTTTACTTTATTTTTCCTGTACACATGTGCACAAAAAATGTATATACCATGTGGTACTAGCCGCTTCTTTCATGTTCCTTATAGTTTGGAATACTTACCTCAGGATCCGTACATGGACTCTGCGGCACCTACCAAATTGAAATTTGTATCACTCCACGCCTGAGTTACGTTGTGGGTTGCAATTAACACCACACGCCAAGTAGGTTATTTATTGATTTGTTACTGGACCTGCAGCTACTTTACGCTATTATGGACTTTTAGAATGGGCACTGTATGAATATCATTCCCTTTCTCTTCTTTTATTTACAACTGTATTGACATTTTACGTATCCAGGTTGGTAAGACCATTGGCATGACTTATTGCTTGTGGGTGGCAGGGCACTCACTTTTGACTGTTTGGTGCTAATTTTTGGTAGACACGTTGCACTTTGGTGATATTAGCATCGATGAATAGTCACATATTAGATATAACTTGACACATAACACATCCTAGGGTGTCCTCATTATATTATGATAATTTCCTGAGTGGGGTTGACTCTACTAGGTTGACCAGCTGCACAGTCGCAACTAGTGCATGTCTGATCAATTTGTATATTTTGATTACTTCAGAACACTTATTGAAATTGGAATTAGAATGACTACAACTTAGGATTGTATTATCACGGTGTTGGTACATTGGTGTTACACCATAGCAGTTGTTGTAAGATCTGTTTGTACCTGTTTTGACCCTGGTTTATATTTGTTTTAAACCTAGCCTTGAAAAAGTCGCATGTATATAAAACAAAAAGCGACAAAACACGTGTTGGCTTTGGGCTTTGGCTTTGAAATTTCTGACCAGCTACATGAATGAGTTATAAAAAAAGAAAATCATCACATGAATACAAAAGAGAGTAGAAGACCAAGAAAACCAGATGTGAATTGTGGATTCTTTATCTGTCTTACATTTGTTCTTCAATTATTACTTATTGTAACGTATTTGATGATCGACGTGTGCTAAGGATTGTTTCTAATATTTTGTGTTGCAGCCTAGGCTGCAGATCAGGAGTAGTTGGTGGTTCTCTCCTCCTTATAGCACTGTCCCAAAACAGTGTGATTGTTCTAATTACTAGTGAATATTTATTTTGCGCCTTTCCTATGCCTGACACCACCTCCTCCTTTGTTTGTGCATGACTGCATTGACTGATCATTAGTGAGCATCAGTGTGAAAGGGGGTGAGTGGGGTGGTTATTGTTGTGTATACTGATAGAAATGAAATTCCTGCGAGATAGTAAATGGCTTTAGGGTGTTTTATTAGAAAGTTTGTGCGTGGAGGATGAGGATAGCAAAAGTGACAATGAAGGGCAGACACATGATAGCTTACCTACTTTGTAGAGTAATGGAAAAAGCAGAATGATCCACAGCCCACCCATGCCCCAACTTGGAAGTTGCTAAAGGAATAGTGCTTTGCAGCTCATCTCCAGATAATAGAGATGCTCTAGAAGTTGCACTTTGCAGGTCAGTTTCTAGTAATGTTGGAGTTGTTTTGACAACATTTTACTGCCAGAGTTTAAAATCTGTATATTCCAGGAGAAAAATGTCAAAGGCAAATATGGGTAACCTAAGTCAATTAACATATCCATGATATCCCCACCCTCAATGAGAGTGTGAAATGATGTGTTCTTTGTAAGTGTCCAGTTTACTACCATTTAACATTTTTCACACAAAACCACAACACAGCCTTTATATTTTATAAATGGATCATTACATCAATTTATATAAAATACAGAATGGTCCCGTAGAAGGCTCTTCAATCTCTAAGGGTGAGCCGAAATGGTTAGCATCCCGAAAAGCACCTTAAAGTGTGCAACATTATGTTGTTGTTAAATTGTACCTAAATGCAATGTTATTATTGTAATTTCACTTGACTGCTGATTTCCCACGCACAGCAGTGTTGCAATTTCTCTTCAGTGTTCTCGGTGATTTGAACTACTGCCTTACATTTGGGCTCCTTTTTTTCCCTTCTTGGCATTTTACCACTCCAAACTCCTGCCAGCCTGATGCTGGTTTAAAACACTCTGACTCATTTAGCCTAACCCTGTAGACACATTACTGGCTCCCTGTGAATGTAGTAATGACCTACGCTCAAGAGCTGTTGATTCGACAACAAGTGTATCTGGCAGCAAGATACATCAGCAACAACCTAACGTTATTTGGGAAGTCTTACATAATTTACTTATTGAGCAGTTTTGTTCCAATAGCAGTCCAAATGGGATTTTGCTGGCCCTAAAGGAACTTGTTTGCTGTGTGATGTAAAGTTCAATCCCCACATGTGGACCAGATCACTGTTATTTCTCACTTAGTTCTCCAGCAGCTTGTATGTCTGAGACAGCAGCCATGTCAATATCCGCCCTGACTTGTATATGTATCTTTGAGCCCCAAGGTTTGTGGGAAAATAAAAAAAAACGGTTAAGTTGCAAAACAAGACAACATTTCCCTCTCCTGAGGCTCTCTGACTAGCCCCTGAATGCTTGTCGCTTCACAGCATTGCATTGATTAGAACAGCAGACTTTGGAACTTCTGTCCTTCCCTACCTGTCTGTCGCTGGGGTTTGGGGGGGATCAGGGTGTTCACCAGCGGCTTGTGCAGTAGAGCGGAACTCTTGACTCCAACAGATATCAATGGGAGGCCCTTGCCAATGACTTCATCTCTTAGGTAAACAGCACCTTTAGACAGAATGCCACATTAGCCAATGAGTACACTCATGATGTGGCAGCTTTTACTGGTGGCGTTGAATAACAATCGGAATTGTGCTGTATGGCTGGACAGAGCACGAATGATGGGTCTCTCCCCTTTGCAAATAAGTGAATCCCTGTGCATTTAATTGACAAAATTTGGGTATCGCAGACGGATCATGGGGAAATTTTATGTTAGATCAAAATGTACCTACAAAATAAACAGCAACACCTGTGTTTGCACCTGGTGTTTGCTGGACATTCCTTTCATCTACAAATTACCTTGGACTTCCCAAACAAAAGAGACTGCGGGGCATATTTTGAAGGGGTTACTAACTGTTGCATAACACCGCGCTCCACCATTCTGTTGTAAAAATGCCCCTGCAATTTCAATCAAAGGCAATGCTTCACCATTCAGAGACTCCTCTTGGAATGTATGCCAGGTCAATTTTCCACACAGGGACTTTCCACCAAACTGTCAGAAAATACAGAAAAACAACCAGATCAACGACTACCTTTCTTAAGCCAAGATATGCACTAAATATTGACCTGGGGCCATATATATGAAAAACGCATTTTGCGATTCTCAAATTGCGATTTTTAGGGAATCACAATTAGAGAATCGCAAAATGCAAAGTATGTAGGATTTGCTAAATATTTTGCGAATCCTATATATTCCTTATTTGCGAATTGCAAATTGAGATTTGCAAAATAAGGAATACCTTCCCATTCCTTCCTCAGGGCTAGAAGGCCCATAGGAATGAATGGGAAGACATTCTCAATTTGCGATTCCCAATTAGAGAATCGCAAATTGAGAATGCAATTTCAAGGTTGCAAGGCTGTCAATAGGACACCCTGTGGCACACCTGAAATATGCATGTGTGCACATGTGGTGCACATACATGCCCTAAGGGCATGTATGTGCGCCACATGGCACTTTGAAAAATTCACAAAAAGTTCATTTTTCAAAGAAATCGCAAATTACCAACAACCTGAAGTTGGTGGTAATTTGCGATTCCTTATGCCAAAATCGCACAACTTGGGTGCTTCCTACATTGCATTTAAGGAATCGCCATTTGGGATTCCCTAAATGCATTCGCAAAATAGGGAATCGCAAATTTTGCGATTCCTTATTTTGTGAGTGGGTTTTTGTGTGCTACATTGCACACTGCCTAAATTGCGATCGCAAACACTGAAATTGCGCGAATTTTAGCATTTGCGATCGCAAATTGGCTTCATACTTATGGACCCTCATGTTATTACTTCAATATCAAACAGTTTTTCGGGCGAGGACAAGCTTAGGTACATTTATTAAACTCAGTGATGTCACTGGTTTGTAATAGGACGACCAAACATAACGAAATGTGAAAGGGGGTGATTCTGAAATGTACAGTGCTCTTTTTATGAACATCTTCATGCGGCGTCTATTTAGCTAATGCTACAGCACCCCAGTTGTGTGCCTGAAGTCTGATGTCTGGCCTCCAGACAGTACCCCACGCCCTGGGAATCTGTTTGTGCCCATATTTTACCCCATTACAGAGTTAAAGCGGAAGAGAGAGCTGATCTCAGAAAGACACGAGCCACAAACCAGCGCATCCTGGATTGTGTCACTGGATACGGAAAAATACATCTTCTGTGATGCTTTCAACTGCTTAAAAGATTTACGCCGCAGATCTAATAAAGAGACTGAATATATTATGTGCGCTTTTATTGGCAAGGAAAGTCTATTTGCCGGCTCGCGCTATAATATTAAAGGATTTTTCTTCTATTCTGCTGACAGAAGCAAGTTGATTGCCTTTTTGGTTCAAAAGCGCTCTATTTATAGCTCATTTGCAAAATGATCTCTATTCATTTGAGGGTTTCGTTTGCTGGTTATCTTTCCCCTCCTTGGCTGCAGTCACTCAGCAGATGTTTTTCACACACTCGGCTCATGAGGACTGGGTCTAGATTTCTGCCATCACTCACTGCATCAGTAAATGAGTGAAGGTCTATTCCAGGGGAGCATCACTCTGCTTCACCAGGCAGTGGTGAACTTTGAAAGTGCTGGGCCTCAAGCAATTGCCTTGATTTGCATCGAGCACTAAAGCCCATGGAGTTCACCCAAATCCGCCAAGAAGCATCAGGGAGCTTCTCCACCTGAGAACATGTTGAAATGAAGGTGACACATTGCGCATCTTACAGCCTCGTTTTTAAAAGTTATATAAAAACATGGACCCATCTTTACTAAGATTTTGCGACATGGTTCTGCCACTTTTTGGCGAAGGCCTGGCACAAAATCTAGCATAAGATTCAGCCACGGACCGTGCATGTGAGAGCGGGGGAATGGGAGGTATTTTGAAAGACGACGAGGGAAAATTAATTATTCATTTAATTTTCCCTCATCGTTTTCTGTCGAAATCCCCCCCACTCGGCCCCACCGTTCTTACCTGCACGGGCCCTGACTGATAAGATTTGCAAAGTCCGATTTCTGCGGCTTTGTGTGGCTTTGTTAAGAAAAAAGTCACGCCTTGAGTTACATTGCATGAGGTTGGCGTTACATGAGTGGAGCTTGAGCGTTCCTGTGCATCCATCCATGCATTTTGAGGCAAACCTATATTTACATGGATTTGAGCCAAAATGGTGCGCCTACTCGAGTCTGGCATTCTGCAGCACACAGAGGAGAAGTATCCTAAAAGGACAATTTTTGTGCAGAAAGGTATGCCTTGGTTCATGCCTTGGCACTAGGCTGCTGCAAGTGTGTCAGTGATAGGAAAGAGCAGAACTGTGCCATATCTTTGTAAACATGGCATAGTTATGCTCTCTTCCTTTCACGTAACGCAGCGCAGCAACGTCACTTACTGCGCTGTGTGAAATCTTACTAAGGGCCTGATTACAATGCATTCAGGAAGGGCTCCGACCGTCAATCGGAGCCCTCCAGCCTGCATCGTAATCACCGATTCGTATTCCCTTCCGACCGAGCCATTTCGATGGGCTCAGTCAGAAGGGAATCCGAATCAGTCTTCCGAATGGCTTACGTCGGGGTTAGAGAGCCCATCCGCTATTTGGAAAGCCCACAGTAATCCCCCAGCCGGCCCTTTCCAGCCGAGGGATTACAATGGCAGTTTCCCACTGCTTTTTTGTGCCGGCCGTTCCGGCACAAAAAGGCATTGGGAAATAGCTTTGGGGGCTCCCAGCAGGGCCCCCATGTGGGCAAGGATGGTGCCCCCCTGTTGATCCCTGCACCCGGTGGCAGGCACCTCAAGCTGCCTGCACCGGGTGCAGGGATGAACTGCACCCCTGCTCTTTGCTATAAGAGCATGCATTCCGTTCGGAATGCATGCTCCCATAGCAAAGTATAGGATTTCGATCGAACAGGGTTCGGTCGCATCCTTATTCCTGGGCTGGAACCGATAACTGGAGGTCGTTCGGTTCCAGAATGATACCGGGCGGACTCGGGTCTGTCTTGCATCGTAATCGGCCCCTTAATCTGGGCCATATCTTTTACTGGCAATTTACAGGCAATTCTGAAACAAATATTATGGTATATTCCAAGATCAGTGTGACAGACAAGCCTGGCGCCCCCACACAAGTGTTTTTGGCAACTCCACCTACCCAGCCACATAGAGCTCTCCGGAGAAAAAAGTAAAACAAATATTATTTTAACATATTTCCCTAAAACAATGGCTTAAAAGCTATACTTTGTATGTGAGGTTCATAAATCCTGGGTATGCAATTTGACATGGCCAGTTACCATTTTAAAAAGAATATATAAAGCACACTTTATCATTTTCCTTATCAGCTCCTTTCAAGTAGATTATCAGCAAAATGCATGACAGGGAATTGCACTGAAAAGCGCAAATTAAATTTTGCATAAATACTACATACTTAGGGTCATTTGTATAAGAAAGTAGCATAGAGTGGGTTAGCTTCAAAATTGCTAATGCCGTGCTCAGTCACTTTAGAAATGCAGGGATGCGCTGTATTTACATTAATACATTGCACCCCTGCGTTCTCCCTACACTGGTGCTAAATTCAGCTGCCTAGCGCCAATGCAGGCACCCTTGCACCATAGTGCAAGGACACCTGCATTGAGTGAATGATTATTTATGTGCAGGAAGGTGTCCGTTCCTACACATGAACAATCAAAAATGGCGATTACTAACTTCTATGTGTGCTGCATTGTGCAGCACACATAGAATTTTGCAAAACACCTTCCTGCACATAAACAATCATTCATGACAATTTGCTGTTTTACAACAGCAAAAACACAAGTAGAAATAAAGCATTTCTCCTTTTTTTCCTTGTTAAGACCAGGTTTTCCCTGGTCTTAATGTTGGTGCTGCCTCCTATTTACGCCACCCTTGTAAATAGGGGGCAGCATCAAAATCAACGGGTGTTGCAGAAGAATGCCCACCACAACACACATTGCATGCCCCTTACACACTAGGGGCTCGATTAGGATGTCGGTCGACATCTCCAGTTTCAGTTCCAATCACCTCATAACAATGTAGGCGGTCATAAATGAAATTGGCCAGTCATTCAGGCTGGATTCTGACAGACCTGAAGGAGCCTGTCGGACTGTTGGAGGCCCCCATGTAATCCTGAGGATGGCTTTTCCGCCATCAGGATAACGTTGTGGGTTTCCGACAGGCTTTCCATGTCAAGCTTTCTGACATGGAAAGCTTGTTGGAAAGAGACTTTGGGGGCCCCTAGCAGGGCCCCCATTCCTCTGCGACCTCCAGTTGGGGGCCCAGGGGGCTCCTTGAGATGCCTGCCATGCGGTACAGGGATTAACAGAATCTCCCATTTCTCCATGGGGGCTTGTGCTGCGACTGGTTCACGGCCGCAGCACAAACTCCCATAGAGAAATGGGAGTATGCGATGCACCATATGCGGTTGCATTGTACTGGCAAGTTTGTGCCACCAACCAGAGGTCGTTGGTCCAGAGACAGCGGGAATGTAATCATAATCAGGCCCTTAGTGTAGCATGAAAGAGGGCTTTATTTACAAGGCACCATTAAGTCACTTTAAGTGGCTTAACGCTGCCTTGTAAATAAGGCAAAGGGTTTACGCCACAGGAGTGTCACTAAAAATGACGTTCCTGTGGCGATGGGTGCTTATAAATATGCCCCTTAGTCCTTATATTTGAGAACTATCCCCTAAAATACAGAGATTTTACTAGTTTACACAGAATAGGAACCACTCAGGTCACAGAAATCATGCATACTAAGGTCTCAGAAAGCGTTGATGCAAAATCAAAAGCTGTCAATATAGATCTTGATGCACAGCCATAAAATAACAGACATGCAGCAAGAAAGTTCTCTCCATGAAGCAAATGAGTTAATAAAATCAGCAACAAGTGTTTCTAAATGATGATACAATATTACTCAAAAATAATTCCTCATAACATAACACCAGTATTAGTTCTCTTCAAATGTGCGTGATTGATCATTGAAATGCCAGCATATTTTGGAAATGCTCTAAGTGTGCCCCAAAAATCAGATGTGAATTTGCTGAAAGCATGATTGCAGCCTTTCGTCAACCCAAAGAACAAGTACAGCACGGGAGCAGCAACGCAACTGCATCTCACATACACAATTGGATCAACAAATGCAGCAGTAGTGCTAAGTTGACTGATAGATACATGCTCTCCATTTACAACAGTCAAGCTACAGCGAATGAAAAGAACAGTTGCAGAGTGCAGGCGCCATGACTGCAAGCTTCAATGATGCACTATTGTTCAGCACCTATAACAGCAGTGCCATCTTCTTATTATAACAAGCACAAGAATAGCCAGCGACAAAAGAATCAAAGTGTCACCCAAACACAAAAGTTTCAAGAGAGGCAAATGCCAATATATCCTTGTTCATCACACACAGAAGGGCAGAGTGAAGGCAGCACGAGTGCAAGTTTTAATGGTACACAATTAATTAATAAGCACTTACAACATCAGTGCAAGCTTTCTCGTACAACAAGTAAAGAAATAGCAGTAACAGAAACGGATCAGTGACATAATATTGACTACAAGAATATTGTGAAACAAATATATTGTGTCAAAAATATAGATCACAAAAATATTCTTTTCCTATACTTAAAATGTAAATAAATAAAATATCGAAAGAAATGTCACTGTCAAATATATTGAATTAAAAATATTTGTTTTTAATATATATATAAAATAGTAGACATTTGGGTGCCTATTCCGATCCTGTAAAAAGGCCCTACGAATCGTCTCGTACCCGGTAAACTGTCTGTACAACCTAGGAAGTACGATTCGTACAGAAAGCCTATTTCCGTACGAATCGTACAAAAGACCGTATGGGTAAAAAAACCCTACGAATCTGATCCGGAACAGCCTGTACGTGATGTCCGTACGTATGTAAGCAGCGTTTTACAGCCCAGCAAGTACGATTCGTCCCTACGGCACTCCGTACGGCTCTTTTTTTACGGGAGCCAATAACAGCCGTAAAAGCTGAGTCCCCAGGGGTATGAGTCGTACAGGCCCCCCCACCCGCGTATGTATGCACAGTACCCCACCCGCATATGTACGCACCGTACCCCACCCGCGTATGTACGCACTGTACCCCACCCGCGTATGCATGCACCGTACCCCCACGGTGCGTACATACGGGGGTACAGTGCGTACATACGCGGGGGGTATGGTGCGTACATACGGGGGTACGGTGCGTACATACGGGGGTACGGTGCATACATACGAGGGGTACGGTGCGTACATACGCGGGTGGGGGGGCCTGTACGACTCGTAACCCGGGAACAACTTTTCCCGGGCTACGAGTCGTACAAACTTCGCTTCATAGCGGGTAGAGTCATTCCCCGTGTACGGGACGTTTTCCGTACGATTCGTAAATCGGATAGCCGGTCCGGATCGTACTTGTACGCTCGGACTGTCTTTTTACGAATCGTACGGAAAAGTGTCCGGGTACGTCTTGTACAACTTCTCCCGCTACGATTCGTATGGATTGGGCCGATCCATATGTACTTTTTCCCGTACGAATCGTACTTCACGGGTCGGACGTGACTTGTATGATTCGTACGGAAAAAAATACGGATACGAGTCGTACGAATTTTTTTTTTACCGGATCGGAATCGGCACCTAAATATAATAAAAGGAACAGTAATATATAATAAAAATTAAAAACATTTAAATAATTACAAAATATATTTAACTGTTATACTTATTTATCAAAAAACACATGTATATATGTATGTGTGTATGTTTATTTAGATATATGTAATTTAAACCTAATATTAAAATAATAGTTTTAATTTATATTATAATTTACTATTTTGTAAAGGTCAATCATATAACAAATATACGCATATATACATATACACAAACACACACACACATATATATGTATACACACATTTTCAGCCAATAAATTAAAAACTGTAAGAAATAAACGTGATTTTTTTAAAAACATACCAATTAAAACTACACATAAAAAAGTAAGCAATCTAATAAATTACATTTTACTAAAAATATATTACATATTACAACATTACTAATTTAAAATAATATAATTTTAAATACACAGAAACATTATATTAATATAAATGTAAACTATAAATTTCTACAAATAATACATATACCTTTCCCACTCCAATCTCCAACAGTAGGAAAAGCATTGGACTTAGGAAGGGTAAAGTTTACTATTTCTACTCCAGTCCCTGCAACAGTAGCAAATGCGTTGGGCACTTGAGGGATACAATTTACTCTTCCCACAGTGCAACAGTAGGGAAAGTGTTGTACTGCAGAGGATAACATTTACTGTTCCCACTCCACTCTGTGCAATAGTAGGGAAAGCGTTGGACTCAGGAGGGGTAAAATGTACTATTCCCACTCCAGTCTGTGTAACAGTAGGGAAAGCATTGGACACAAATGGGGGAAAATTACTATTTTATATACCTGGCTTGGCAGTTCGGGCTGGACTGTTCCCATGAGGCACAGGGTCAAGACTGATTTGCATATAGCTGGGTCTGAACTGAGGTGGCAAAGTGAGCTAAAGAATGATGATAGAGTCAACCCAGATCTGTGACTGGGGATGAGTGTCTGAAAACTTTCAGCAGTCCGTCCTTCATCTCCTTGTATTTGCTTTGTTTTCTCTAAGTTGGCAGGGTACACCCAGACGTGGGTCCCTTGCTCACTTTGCCACTGTATTCAAGCTAGCCTGGCTGATGAAGGGTGTTACCCACAAACCGGTACCAGGATTCTTGTTTCCGGTTCAGGGAAGACCTGGCTTGGCAGTTCGGGCTGGACTGTTCCAATGAGGCACAGGGTCAAGACTGATTTGCATATAGCTGGGTCTAAACTGAGGTGGTGAAGTGAGCTAAAGAATGATGATGGATTCAACCCAGATCTTTGACTGGGGGTGAGTGTCTGAAAAGTTTCAGTGCTCCGTCCATCATCTCCTTGTGTTTGTGCTGGAAAATTACTATTCCCACTCCAGTCTGTGCAACAGTAGGGAAAGTGTTGGACTCAGGAGGGGTAACATTTACTATTCCTATCCTCAAAGTAACGCAAAATGTTACTATGCACAGCTCCATGTTATTTTGCGTCAAGTGGGCATTCCATGGGTGGTGCATCGGTGTTCAAGTGCAACCACTCATGGATTTTGATACGAGTCCCTATCTACATAATTTGTTCGCGAGGAATTTGCACCAAAATCTTTTGACTCCTCAAGCCAGGCATAAACAGGAGAATCTTTCAACTTTTCTCTTTTTTCCAACTTTACATGTGTGCTACATTGTACAGCAAACATGCAAAGTGGGAGAAGCCTATGCTTTATAGACGACACTCACCCTTGCACAATGGTGCAAGGGTGTGTGTGCTGGCGTGTGATTGTCAAATGTGCACAAGCGGACAGGGAGAGAAACAATGCACCATATTTTAAGAGATATGGTGCATTTGTTTACTTTCCCTCTTTGACACAAGGCAGCACAGCATCTTTAGTGCAGTGTTGCCTTGAGTCAAAGGATAGTATATTTGTACCTCAGTCTCACACAATCTCACTACCTGGCCATGGCTCTCACTCAATTTCACTCACCCACACATTTACACTTACAGACACATGCTCACCCATACACATGCTCTTATCTCACATAAATCCACTCTCACCACAAGCATGTATACAACATACGTTTAAAAACATTTTCACTTACCATAGCTGCCACCAAAGGTTTCATTCCAGGTAAGTGTGCTCCAATTTTTATTACACTAATAGTGAATAATAGAATATTATTCACTTTTAGCATAAAGAAAAACATGCTGCAAATAAGGAGCGTGGATCCGCCCCAGTGTTCTTGGCACTGATTTTCCACCTCTGAAGAAAGAGATTACAAAGGCAGTGCCAGGGGTCACAAGGAGCAAGCCAAGGATTTCAGCTGCGACCCCTGGTGACCCCTAAATGACGTCTATGCTTCACCCTTGTACCTAACCAAGAAACTTTACATTTCAGGTACTAATCGAGAAATGATCAGTCCTTCTACCTGAACCCTCACCTTCAACAAGGAGCGCTACATGTCCTAATCATTCCCTGCAAGTGCCACAAGAATAAGGAACTCTCTCCCTCGGGGTTGCCATCAGCCCATGTGTCAAAATACCTTTAAAAAACACCAGAAAGCTCTCCTAATCGAATGACACTGGGGTTAACCACCCATGCTGCAAGCCACATTTGGATTTGGTCTAGCCATCCCCAGACCGGTCTATCGACAAACCTTTCATGGTATAGCATCTGCCTCATTGGCTGATATCACCTGTAATTTATTCATTGTTTTTGTCATGAGTATGTGTATTTCCCCATGTGAGGGATACCTTGTCACTCACTCTTCCTAGGGTAATTCTTTGTACTGCACACTTGCTACCAATCTGTTTTGACTCTATTGTAAGGCACACTGATGCCTCCAGGCAAAGTCCTCACTGTATAAAATAATACAAATTAAATGAATAAATAATAAACAGAAGTGCTGAATGAAGGCAGCATGAGAGCAAGCTTCAGTCACAGAGAACAGTGCCCCTCTCAATCATTTTAAGTCTGGCCTAAAGGCAGCTTTAGTTGTCTCGCCGTACTCATGTTTATTTTTTAAAGATCATAAATAAAAATATGTATGCAATTATATAGAGGGTTTTTGGGCAGAACCTTTCTTCCATTGGTCTGTTAAGCTGTCATTCACATTATAGGTCAACCCACCATAGCCTACAGTAAGGAGCAGTGGTAACACCCACTTCAGCCATTGAGTTCCCTAATTGTGTGTGATGGCATTTTGCCTCTGCACATGTCCTCATATATATAGGGCACTTCAATGGCAGGGCTACTTTCATTTACAATATTTTTGTAAACCAGTTCTTTTTGCAGCTACCATGCGGCAGAGGTGTCAGTTTATAGGTTAATGCAGAGGGGCCCTACTCTGAAAGTCTGTAATGCGGCTGCAGAAGGTTTCAGCACTACATACGAATCTGCTTGACTCCATTATCTGTCAGCAGATATGCAGACGGATGCATGCTAGCATTGTTACAGGAATTGTGCAGGTCAGTAGGCAATGGTAATGTAGGTTAAGCATGTGTTTGTTTTCAGACCAGTTCACTTCAAATCTGAGGAGCCTCCTAATGCAGTTTACCCCGTGCCATGTCCTCCACAGCCCAGGAGCATGCAAAATAAACACGCCACACATGGAGCTTGTAACCAATGTCTTTATTCATCAGGTTAACAATTGAACTGAACTTTTCAATATCTCATAACAGTTAATAACCCCACCGTAACACTTCCCACATAGTCACGTAATTCTTTCATTGATTCCACCTGGAACCATAGGGTCCTAGCACTCATAGTCTTAAGACACTACATCTCTCCTCTTGTTACATAAAAGGTGTAAATAACAACAGCATTATAATTGTTCGATAAGTCGTCTAGTTGCTCGCACTGTTCGTCCAGATCGTGTGGTATGAGGTAGTTGAGCTGGACCCAGAGTGGAGACCAAGGGTACAGTAGCTGATGTTTGATCGTGGCTGTCAGGTGAAGCAGTCTCATCTGTGATTACAGGGTCTGATGAATGTCAATTGAGATGTCTGAAATGTGATGAGTCCCTTGTGATGGATTTTCCGAGACTCTGCACCGTTATCATGCATCCCTTGCACGTCACAACTCCCAGAGGCTCAGCAGCAAATAGAGGATCTGTTTTTCACTTCCATTTTTGTTTGACAAGAACTAAGTCACCTTCGTCGAAGACGATCTTCTGAGTTCACCAACGTTCATCACAATATGCCTTCATTTGGTGTTTTCGAGCAGTTTCAGTGGCACAACCCAAGTCAGCATTCCAAGTCAGTGATCCTCTGTGGTAGTTTGATTCTTATAGCCCTCCCAAACAGCAAGATGGGCGGACTCTCACTGGTGGTAGAGTGAGGAGTGAAACAATAGGCACGGAGGGCTTGAAATACGGCTGGACTCAGCTTGATTCCCTCCATCAATGCACATTGCCTCACTCTCTTTAGGGTGCCCATAAATCGTTCCATGACACCGTTAGCTTGGGGCCACAAGAGTGTACATTTCTGATGCTTGACATTGAGTCTAGTTCGAAACTCCGTTAAACTCATTACTATTGAAATGTGGAACATTGTCAGATTTAAGAATGTCTGGGATGCCCCATCTTGCAAAGATGTCTTCTAGCCACTTAGTGACCTTGTCATGTGTTGTTGATGACATCTCCTCCGCCAGAGGAAAACGGGAATACTCATCAAGGACTACAAGGAGATGATGTCCATTTGCTATGGGCCCAAAGAAATCAACATCCACTCTTTCCCACACACATGCAGAAATATCAGACATGATTAGTGGGTGCTGTGCCACTTCAGGGGAAATGCAATTACATAAGTAAAGTGTCACTCCTTTAATTCCCTCTCAACTCTCTCGTCCAAGCACAGGAACTACACTTGATCCCTCAAAGCTCTTCTGGTTGCGACAATGGCACAATGTCTGTTGTGAGTGAGTTCAATGACTTACTGTCTGAGACTCTTGGCTATGACGCTACTTGAGCCTCTTATCACAATTTCTTGTTTAGTGACAGACAGTTAACCCTGCACATTATTTGACTTTTGAAATTCAAAATCCTCACTCAGAGATCGAACACTTAGTCTCCACAGCTGCGCTGAAATGTTGTCCTTCAGGGCAAGCATGTTATCTGCATTTGTCAATGCAACAATCTATTCAGTGGATAAGGCCACTGGCATGCTGGACCTTACAATGAAGTTGATGTACTCTTCAGATGTTTCAATGTTGAGCCATGATGATGTAATGGTACTCATGAGAAGTAATCTGCAGGGTTTTGGTTCTTGCCTATCATATAGTCGTACTCTTGAAAACGCAACCCCCATGTCTCTGTGCAGGGGGGAATCTTGGCCTTTGGGTTTCCAAACATGGTGAGCACTACTTGGTGCCGGTAGCAAATGTGAAATGCACACAGAAAAATAAATCGCATACTAGCAGTGTGGTTAATTCTAGGCCTGGGCCAAAATTCCGTTCCGTTTGCGGAAATTGCGATATTTGGGCATTTTCGCGTTCCGCGGAAAGCGCAAAAATGTCAAAATTTCCGCATTCCGCAGCTTAGTGATAATTTCTTTCTTGCTCGCGCTGTAAAATAATACATTCTCGCGCACGCGATCGCCTTACCTGAATCCCTGCGTTCTCCGACAAGTTTTCTTGACCCGGTCGCGTTCTCCACGAGATGTTGGATTTTGGTAGCCATTTTGCGCTGTCTCGCGAGAGTTCGCGGCCGCATTAACGTCATTTTTCACGCGATCACGTCATTTGTCGCGCGATCACGTCTTTCTTCTCGCGATCATGCACCGCGCGAGTATGAGAAGATTGAGATCTCGAACATGTCATTCTACATCGCGAGCCAGAGGATGAGGACGCGGGCACGTGAAATCGAACGCGAACAGGAGAAAGAGACCGCGAACACGTCATATCCAACGCGACAGGGACAAAGAAGAGAACGCGATCATATCGTTTTCGACACGCCGGCGGAAGTAATGTGAAGCTCGAGAACTCAACAACGTAAAATTTACAATTTGGAGAGGAATATCGGCTCTAGCAGCATGAAACCATCTGCAAATACTGATTTTGGATGAAAAGAACTCCTTGCATTGACAATTTGGCTTTCCTTTTTTGTGCAAGGAGTCATTTTTTTACAAGGTGGAGAGAGGGAGGAAGTGACACAGAATCTCCAACTTCCTGTTCCTGTCCAGCAGGCTCCTCCCAGTGCTTTGTCCATCTCCTGCTCATTCTGCCTTTGGATTTGGAGCTGGAAAGATCACTCTTTTTGTCTGCTGCATCATTGCAATTGGATTTCAGGTTTTTTGGAATAGGATATTTTACAAGTAAGTGGTTGTTGTGTTTGATTGTGGGCATTGCAGTTGTTGTGTAACTACAATTTATTTTTGATAATTAATTAATTATCATCATTCCTTTTTTTTTTTTTTTAATTTTGTGGGTTGTAGTAGTAGGCCCGAGCTAGCCATGGGCATGGCCTCATGGGTGTGTGTGTGCATGATGAAGCAACTGTTCCTTTTTTTTTTTTAATGTATTTCATTTTCAAGCACATTTAGGGCCGGGATGGCATTGGATTGAGTTGGGGAAGTGTGTTTTTTGGGGTGGCCTTTGTGATGTTGTTGGGCCTGGCCATGTGGCTGGTGGCCATTTTGAGGCCTAGGCCTGCAAGCTTGCCTGGCCTTGTCTGCCAACAGGCCTGCTTTCATCCACTAGGACCAGAGCAGGTAGCCACAGCTTTATTAATCTACTGTTTTCTGTGTGCTCTGTTGAATTTAGACATCATTTAGGGCATGGATGGCATTGGATTGAGTTGGGGAAGTGTGTTTTTTGGGGTGGCCTTGCTGATATTGTTGGGCCTGGCCATGTGGCTGGTGGCCATTTTGAGGCCTAGGCCTGCAAGCTTTCTGGCCTTGTCTGCCAACAGGCCTGCTTTCATCCACTAGGACCAGAGCAGGTAGCCACAGCTTTATTAATCTACTGTTTTCTGTGTGCTCTGTTGAATTTAGACATCATTTAGGGCATGGATGGCATTGGATTGATTTGGGGAAGTGTGTTTTTTGGGGTGGCCTTGCTGATGTTGTTGGGCCTGGCCATGTGGCTGGTGGCCATTTTGAGGCCTAGGCCTGCAAGCTTTCCTGGCCTTGTCTGCCAACAGGCCTGCTTTCATCCACTAGGACCAGAGCAGGTAGCCACAGCTTTATTAATCTACTGTTTTCTGTGTGCTCTGTTGAATGTAGACATCATTTAGGGCATGGATGGCATTGGATTGAGTTGGGGAAGTGTGTTTTTTGGGGTGGCCTTGCTGATGTTGTTGGGCCTGGCCATGTGGCTAGTGGCCATTTTGAGGCCTAGGCCTGCAAGCTTTCCTGGCCTTGTCTGCCAACAGGCGTGCTTTCATCCACTAGGACCAGAGCAGGTAGCCACAGCTTTATTAATCTACTGTTTTCTGTGTGCTCTGTTGAATTTAGACATCATTTAGGGCATGGATGGCATTGGATTGAGTTGGGGAAGTGTGTTTTTTGGGGTGGCCTTGCTGATGTTGTTGGGCCTGGCCATGTGGCTGGTGGCCATTTTGAGGCCTAGGCCTGCAAGCTTTCCCGGCCTTGTCTGCCAACAGGCCTGCTTTCATCCACTAGGACCAGAGCAGGTAGCCACAGCTTTATTAATCTACTGTTTTCTGTGTGCTCTGTTGAATTTAGACATCATTTAGGGCATGGATGGCATTGTATTGAGTTGGGGAAGTGTGTGTTTTTGGGGTGCTTTGCTGATGTTGTTGGGCCTGGCCATGTGGCTGGTGGCCATTTTGAGGCCTAGGCCTGCAAGCTTTCCTGGCCTTGTCTGCCAACAGGCCTGCTTTCATCCACTAGGACCAGAGCAGGTAGCCACAGCTTTATTAATCTACTGTTTTCTGTGTGCTCTGTTGAATTTAGACATCATTTAGGGCATGGATGGCATTGGATTGAGTTGGGGAAGTGTGTTTTTTTGGGTGGCCTTGCTGATGTTGTTGGGCCTGGCCATGTGGCTGGTGGCCATTTTGAGGCCTAGGCCTGCAAGCTTTCCTGGCCTTGTCTGCCAACAGGCCTGCTTTCATCCACTAGGACCAGAGCAGGTAGCCACAGCTTTATTAATCTACTGTTTTCTGTGTGCTCTGTTGAATTTAGACATCATTTAGGGCATGGATGGCATTGGATTGAGTTGGGGAAGTGTGTTTTTTGGGGTGGCCTTGCTGATGTTGTTGGGCCTGGCCATGTGGCTGGTGGCCATTTTGAGGCCTAGGCCTGCAAGCTTGCCTGGCCTTGTCTGCCAACAGGCCTGCTTTCATCCACTAGGACCAGAGCAGGTAGCCACAGCTTTATTAATCTACTGTTTTCTGTGTGCTCTGTTGAATTTAGACATCATTTAGGGCATGGATGGCATTGGATTGAGTTGGGAAAGTGTGTTTTTTTGGGGTGGGCTTTCTGATGTTGTTGGGACTGGCCATGTGGCTGGTGGCCATTTTGAAGCCTAGGCCTGCAAGCTTGCCTGGCCTTGTCTGCCAACAGGCCTGCGTTCATCCAGTAGGATCAGAGCAGGTAGCCACAGCTTTATTAATCAAAGTGTTTTCTGTGTGGTCTGTTGAATTTAGACATCATTTAGGGCATGGATGGCATTGGATTGAGTTGGGGACATGTGTTTTTTTGGGGTGGGCTTTCTGATGTTGGTTGTCTTAAAGACATGCTTTTGTTGTGTGTGTCTGGTGAGTGTTGGTGTGCGATGCATGCTCCCTGCAGACCTTTTTGGGGCCTGTGAATGTTCGTATTTGCATTTTGTTGCATTAAAAAGGCAGAGCAGTGTGCTTCAGCATGCATCCTTTACCTGACTTTTATAGGCCTTTTGTCAGCTCCTGGTGTTTCCCAGGCCCCCTGCTTGTTTGTGATTTGTGAGTGTCCATGTGGCTGGTGGCCTTTTTTTGTGTTGGGAGTTATTAGTGTCCTGCTTTTGCCAGATAGGCCTGCATGGTTTTCCTATTGGCTTACTGCTTCCATCCATCCACCCCCATTGCCAGCAGCAGCTCCATGGATGCTGAGATGCTCAAATAATGCAATGGTCCAACCCACTTCCATTAGTTTTTTATTTTGTTGTTTATTATTAACTTTCCTATCCTTCCTGAGAGAGTAGTGTGTGGCTGTACACAGTACTAGTAGTATAACATAGCTCTAGTTAAAAAAATAGTCATACATGGCTAGACTATCTTTTGTTTGCACTAGTACAGTACTAAGTAACTGAACCACAAAAACAAATGCAACATTTCACTGATGTTCTTCTCCTGTCTTCTTTGCTTTTAGGTGCACAAAAGACAGAGTAGGAGGTGTCATCGGCATCACCTGGCTACCCGTTGTACTGCCAGCCAGACAGAAGTCCTGCTGCGCATCACGCCCACGTGTGACCAGAACTTGTTGTGCATCTGCCTCCTGCCTGACATCTGAAGAAGATGGCCCCAAAGAAAGGTACCAGGTCCAGTACCAAGAAAGTTGCCGGTGAGAAGAAGGAACAGAAAAAGGAAGTGCCATTAACCACGACTGGTGGTGTGCCGGCCAATGTTTTTTTTGGCACCAAAGCATTGTCCGGGAACCAAGCTGGGAGCAGCACAGCGGTCCAACCCCACCAACCTAGGCCCAAGGGCTTTAGTGTCGCAGAGGTAGCCAGTCTACTAACGAGCAGCGATGTTGAAGAAATGTCATTACCGCAAAGTAGTACACAATCAAGTTCAACGCAGGCGCAAACTCAGCAGATCAGTGTCAAGCCGCCGCAACCAGAACAGCAGCAGCCGCCGCAACCAGAACAGCAGCAGCCGCCGCAACCAGAACAGCAGCAGCCGCCGCAACCAGAACAGCAGCATCCGCTGCAACCAGAACAGCAGCAGTCGCCGCAACAGCCCACCATAGTAGTTGTTGCTCCTGACGTAGGGGCATTTCAGGAAATCGAGCTTCCTGCAGACAAAGTGGAGCGAAGTCAAACCACTGTTTCAGAAGATCAATTGTCTTCCAGACCACCAGCAAGGAAAAGGAGGCTTAGTCCATCATCTTCTTCTTCAAGCCCCGCTTCTGATGATCGTGATGACACTTGGGTCCCACCAGCTCGGTCTGAGAGTGAAGTACGCCACAAGACATTGCTTCTGAAAAGGAAGGTCCCAGAAAAACTTAGAGTTATGGAGGTAGATGTAGAAGAGGGGTGTGATGATGTTGATGAAGACGAGCCAGTCATCACGCACATTACTCCAGCCCCAAAGGGATTGGAGACCGACATTCTCACCCTATCCAGAAAGGCTGCTACTGAGCAGGATGTAGCACGGATCTCACCAACACAGGTTACACCACCACTACCTCCAGCTGCCATATTTTCCAAGGCCCGGCAGGGACCTACATCCAGCTCAACCATCTCAGTAGGAAGTGGTAGTAAAAGTCCCAGTGTAGGTGGACAGGGTCACATATTTTCAAGCACCCCCTCAAGGTCATCTGGTGTTGAAAGTGGCACATCCAGCAGTGCCAGAAAGTTCTCCTCCCCAGTTTGGGACTTCTTTTCTGTTAGCGCCAAGGAGGAGAACGTTGCTATATGCTCAATTTGTCGGCAAGGTGTTCGGCGTGGTAAGCTTGGTACAAACTATGGTACCGGAGGACAAGCAAGTCATCTCAGAATACACCACAATATCGTGTGGGAGGATCACCTACTTAAGTTAAAAGAAAGTAGAAAAACTAAACCCATTGAAGTTGGTCAGCAATCAGGGAGCGATATTATTGTGGTGGCAGGTGAAGAACAGGGAGGCATTTCTAGCCCTGTCTCCAGTAGTGCAGTCACTGCAGTGGTAACGCCCACATCCTCCTCAGTAACATCAGAGTGGCACCGCAGTAAGAGCCATACTCAGAGTGTGGGTGAGACACCAAGGCGACCGGCGAGTACCTCAATGAGACAATCTGTGTTGTTGAGCCTTAGTGGGTTAATGAAAACAGCACCACTAAGGAAAGTAAGCCAGCCTACCATTGACAGCATGTTTAGGTTGGAGGGGCAGTTCCAACGCAACCACCCAATGGCACGATTGTACAATGCGAAGCTGGCTAAAATGTTAGCGCTGGACCTTCTTCCTTTTTCATTTGTGGAAGGGGTGGGTTTCCTTGAATTTGTGTCTGCCATCTGCCCGAAATGGAAAGTTCCCAGCCGGTCCTATTTCGCAAGAATTGCTGTTCCGGCACTACATCATGATGTGCTGGAATTGGTTGGTCAAGGTTTGCGGCAGAGTGCTGTGCACAATATCCACCTGACAACAGACATGTGGAGCAGTTGCCAAGCCACAGATTACATGTGCATCACTGCACACTGGATCTCTTTTGTGGGGGTTAGAGATCAACTATCTGCACGAGGTGTTGTTGACACAGCTGCGATTTTTGAAGGTACTCGGAAACATGCAACTGTAGCCATGTTCGCCATGGAGAAATCTCATATGGCTGAAAACATTTTAGAAGAGTTTCGCACCAAGGTTTTGGAATGGCTGCGGCCCAGAGGGCTTGGTATTGGCTTTGTTGCCACAGACAATGGCAGTAATGTACTGAAGGCCATGGAACTTGGTTCCTATTTCAGGGTTCCGTGTTTGGCACACTGCATAAACATTATAGTGCAAGACTTTCTGAAAAAAGAACCCATAGTAAGCAATTTACTGGCCATCTGCCGAAGAATATGCACTCATTTCAGCCATTCTTTTAAAGCTCGGAAGCAGCTGAGGATCATCCAACGTGACTTTAGGATGCCAGTAAAGGCACTCATCCAGGAGGTGGCAACACGTTGGAACTCAACGTATTACATGCTTGATCGTCTGTACGAACAGCACAGGTCACTCAATGAATAGGTCTGGTACAGAAGCAGTGATGCTAGTGTTAAAGGCATGACCCTTCAGAGGGAGCAATGGACCCTAATTAAATGCCTGACTGAGATGCTATCTCCTTTTGAGGTCTTCACACGTGAAGTCAGCAAGGAGGACTGTACAATGGGCCAAGCTATCCCATTGTTGCAAATGCTAGAGCATGAGCTGAATAATGTGTCTGAATCCTACAAAGGTGTAGAGGACAGAAGGCAAGCCCATGACTTGGTGGAGAGCTTATCCAGGCGCTTATCAGAAAATGTAAGGATACAAAATAAAATTTTGTCACAAGAACATTACATTTGTGCCACAATTCTGGATCCACGTGCAAAATTAGGACTATTCCTTTCTTTTTCCGACAATGATGTTGCCCGCTACAAAAGTTGTATAGCTGAAGCAGCCATCAAGTTTGAAAACGAAGGGCTGCTAATTAAAAGCCCGCCACATCAACCCACAACAAGTACTGATACTGAAGCAGGCCATGCAGAATCAAGTGCAACTTCGTCGGCTGAGGGCAGTGCGGTTGGCTCACAATCGCAACACTCACCATCACCATCGACTACAGAAACAATAACTGGATCATTAGGCCGAGTACAATCATTATCAGATTGGTATGTAAAGATGGGCTATTGTAAGCACAGTGCTGATGCACAGAAAAAACAGCACAAAAGCTTACCAGCAGCAACCCTGAACATTGAGCGGATGGTCCAGGCCTATCTGGACGACCCAACAGAGGTGTACGTTGATCAAAACCCAGTGCAGTATTGGTATAGGAAAAGGTCTGAATGGCCACAGCTCAGCAGGCTGGCGATAAGCTATCTGGCTTGCCCTGTCGCAAGTGTCTCTTCCGAACGTGTTTTCAGTGCTGCTGGTTCCATTGTAACCTTGAGAAGGACCAGTCTATCTCCAAAAAACGTGGAGAGGTTAACAATGATCAAAATGAATCAGCACTTCATACCACCGAATTACACAATGCATGAATCAACAGAGGAAGATGAGGACAGCGGCTCAGGTGACGGAATTATTGTGTCAGATGATTACCTACTACTGGAAGATCCCCCAGAGTTTGAGGACGAGCTATACTTCCCTGACAATTAGGCTCGCACTTACTGTCTTCCTCCCTTTTTTCCCCCTTTGTTTGTGTCTGTCGTTCCGGTTATAAACTTGTGAATCTCAACAAATGCATTATCACCGTCTTCTACTCTTCTAATTTAAGATACAAGTTTCAGGTGTCTGCCATTTGACACTACAGTCCTCAGAATCCAGCTCCTCCGCTCGATCATACTGCATCTCCTGCTCAATTACATTTCCCTCATGAATGATGATTGGATGATGGTAACAACAAATTCAAACTTTCCTCGTCCTTCCAAAACAAGTGGACCATGAATCTGATGACTTCTATAGCTATCCTCCTTCAGAGCCGAGAGAGACTGGCCATTAACTGAAAATAAGATGCAACAGGTAATGATTGATGCCATGCATTGGCCGCAGAATCGCAGACTGAATGATGTAGATTTTGTTGTGTGTGTTGCGCATGAATTGATGTAATTGTGCACTGCCACTAATCAACATTCTACAGAACACACTAATTTTCCCCTTCTTGCAAACAAGAAATGTGTACTTCTCCTGCATCTTGGTGATACATTGCTTTTAATTCAATACAGGAAGGGGACTCACTCAATCTGCGCAATGCAAATGAATGTGACTTAACAGCACCGTCCATCATGATGATGGTGAAAGAGACGGCCTGCAGCGTTAACGAGATGAGATGCAACAGGTAATGATTGATGCCATGCATTGGCCGCAGAATCGCAGACTGAATGATGTAGATTTTATTGTGTGTGTTGCGCATGAATTTATGTAATTGTGCACTGCCACTAAACAACATTCTACAGAACACACTAATTTTCCCCTTCTTGCAAACAAGAAATGTGTACTTCTCCTGCATCTTGGTGATACATTGCTTTTAATTCAATACAGGAAGGGGACTCACTCAATCTGCGCAATGCAAATGAATGTGACTTAACAGCACCGTCCATCATGACGATGGCGAAAGAGACGGCCTGCAGCGTTAACGAGATGAGATGCAACAGGTAATAATTGATGCCATGCATTGGCCGCAGAATCGCAGACTGAATGATGTAGATTTTGTTGTGTGTGTTGCGCATGAATTGATGTAATTGTGCACTGCCACTAATCAACATTCTACAGAACACACTAATTTTCCCCTTCTTGCAAACAAGAAATGTGTACTTCTCCTGCATCTTGGTGATACATTGCTTTTAATTCAATACAGGAAGGGGACTCACTCAATCTGCGCAATGCAAATGACTGTGACTTAACAGCACCGTCCATCATGATGATGGCGAAAGAGACGGCCCGTTAACTTAAGATGAGAAGGAACAGGTAATGAATGATGACAATTAATGGCATGCATTGGACACCTGACTCTGAGCTATTGGTCTTTGTGTTTGCGTTGTTTGTTTGTTGTGCACAAAGTGATGTCAAAGTGTACTAGTAGTAATCTATCTTTCTGTACACAATAAAGAATGACTCAAGTCAGTAATATTTATATTTCTACTCTGGTTGTGTTATAAAAATTATACTTATACTGCAGGCCGATCTTCAGTCAGTAAAAGTATCAGAGATGATGATGAAGTCAGGAGGAGGATGTTTCAGGAGTGGCATAAAACGGAAAAGCCTAAAGGTAAACACGTCAACAACAACCACAGCAGACCCAAATGTCTGTGTAGAAGTTGAATAGAGTGTAGCGGTGGGATGACTGCAGTGCATTGATTTTACTAACTTTAACTGTAAAATGCTATGTTTGGAATGGATAATGTGCTTTGCGTTTGTACAACTCTTTGAGAGAAAAAAAAAGGACTCTAAAGTGTTAACGTAGGATGTGCTAATGGTAAGCACTGTGGGCCTGATCTCTCCTGTTACTGTTGAAGGTCAATGCTGGAAACAGACTAGAGTAGAGATGATGCATATGCATACATGCCACCTCGGAAAGTGTTCTTGTTGCACTACACCATCACTTGTGCATTTGTTTTCACTTTCTTTCTCAATATCCCCTTTGGTTTTCAATCTAAAATTACAGGCCGGGCCTTGGCCAAAACTTTGTAAAACATTACAATGCATATTAATTACCTTACCAATCAATCACCTTTTTTTTCCAGCCGGGCAGTGGCGAGTGGCGAGGCGACACACCCAAGATTGATGGACGAGAGGAGCAAGAGGAATGCCGAGATGCAAAAAACCAGTCCACATTTTTGACCAGGATAAGACAGTAACAGTATCCACTTTTAACTTCTTTTAAATAATTTGATTAATATCTTGTATACAATCTTTACAACTGTGTGTTCTTGGAGTTGTTATTATCAATCATCATTACGTTTGCTATGTGTTTACGATTTTTCACTACCAATATTTAAAATTTCTATTTGCTATATGTTAAAGTATTAAGGCCGGAACAGAACAAGAAATAGAAGTGTATGTAATCCGGGTCTCATCATCATGCATGCATTGCCTTTTTCTCCCTTAGCATATGGAATGGATATGGTATGGTAGTCTTCAATGATTGTCGTTTGTTTGTCTATGTATGCATACTGTTTTTCTATGTCAAACCTTACCCAAAATCCCCCTTCCCATCCATTCAACAAACCCTAACCCTCTTCCCCCGGGCTGTGTGACTTATTGTCGAGGTGTAACTAAATTAAATGTACACCAATACTTAATCACACACTTGCTGGGGCGGATGTGGTGAAAGCAACACTACTTCAATTTCAATGCAGAGCGATGATCTTCTTCTGCTTGCCCACCCATGAGTAGGATATTTCAGAGGTTATTTTATTTAACAAAGGAACATATACCTCAGCATGAATTGCCGGCATTGATTGGATTTGTTTGTTGTCATTCCTCATATACAGCACTAACTGTTAGACTGTAGGCATAGTCAAGTGACTCGAGTCGACAAAACTATAGTTTGTAACTCTGTCTAGTAGGCTATCCTCATAATAACCACCATTCCGTTTTTTTGTCAAATATTTGAGCATATAATTGTTGCTCGGTAAATTCTGTGATGTACTTCATTCAACTACTCCTCTAACAGTCTCTCAAAGGCGATTGACTATCTCCTTTTCTTTTTTGGAAATGCTGCCACCCTGCCAGTGTATACTACTACTACTAAACTACCACCACCACCACCCCAATCATGGCATGTATGAAAAAGGAAACCATCTTCACCATGCAGCCAGTGCTGTGCCACAGTTGGACATAAACATCAAGCACCGGTAAGAGAGAAGTTTGGGGGAGGCAGAATTAATAATGGACATGTTGTCAATGATTTCATTTTCAAACACCACTCCAAAGAATGCATAGACTAGAGGACAGACTGAAAGTACTAGAAGGACCTGTCAATGAGTGAGGTGTGTCGCATCTATCTGTTTGTGTCGTATACAGTCAGCAAATTATTGAAATCAAACACAGGCTATGGGCGGCCATGCACCAGCAAGGAAACAGTGTGATGTAAAACAGTTATCCCACCTACAAAACATTAACAACATTGCATGTAACATAGAAAAATATATTTAATTTACCCTAACAAATAAACTAAACCCACAAAAGCTGACCCACCCACATCCCTAACCCCAACCACTGTCCACAGTAGAAAAAAGTCAAACGCCAAACGAGTAAAGAACAGGAATTAAAAAAGGGGCAGTGACAGGGACTAACTGGTGGGGCGGGACTGGAGGAGGACACGCATCTGGCGCATCTCGTCCTCTAAATGGGCGACGCGGCGTCTAAGGCCGCGGCAGTTGCAGCCACAGTGGGGGGGGCACCGGAGATGACACGGTGGCGGCGGGCAGCCGCCAGGCGGTGGCGCCGTACCGCTGGAGGGCGGTGGCTGGGGCCCGGGGCACTAGAGGAGGCTTCAATAGCTGCTGCAGTCTCCTCCTCCTCCTCGGCTAGGACCACCAGCCGCCGGTATTCATGCTGGATTGCCTCCAGCTTCCGGCGCCGTGCCTTGGCGGCCAACTCCTTCCGGTTGAGTTTCGGAGTTGCTGTGTATCAAAAAGAAAAAAACAAGACAATTGTAAAATATAGTCTTAATAAAACAGTAGGACAAGGTAATTATTTATACACATAGTGGCATGGTAGAGTAGCACTATAAAATAAAGCACAGTAGTACATAACATTTTAAATGGCGCCCGTCCTTCTTCCTTCTACCTGTCTTACACTTTTTAGTTGAACAGTGCACCAGGTGCTCTTCTCCATAAAACTTTCAAAGCGGAGTTGAAATCAGATAGATGAGGCCATTGGTTACTCAATACTCCGGCTCCTAGTCCTATACCAATTAAAGGGAATTCTAGTCTTCTAGTTCACTCTTCAAACATCCCCAAGAACTCATACTTACTTACGACATCGGATAGCGGGCGGACTTTGTCCGCCCACCATCCGACTGCTAAAAAGGGTGGGGGTCCCGTGGGGACAATTAATTAGGATGATGCGCCCGGCACAGTGGCGGGCGCACCCTGTTTTTTTAAATTTAAATTCTGGTTGGCTTTGCTGAAAGCAATGCTAAAATGTTGTGCTGCTTTTCCAAGCACAACATGACGGGCCCCGCACGGAGCCTGTCACGTTTTGCTTTGAAAGTCGGGGAGGTACCATAGCATCGGTAGGTACCCTCCATGGGGGCCCCCAAGCATACTCTGCAATGTGTGCATGCCTTTCCGTGGCGGACGGCAATGCCGCCACGCAAAGGCATTCCAAAATGCAGATTATATGGCTGGCGGTGTGGTGAGAGAGACACCACCGCCATATTAAACCCTTTTCCGCCTGGACATGTCTGAATATTTTCTACAGGGATGGCGGGAGGTTTGCCCCTGCGGTGACGGCAGTGAATTCCAGCCGGCCCGGCGGGGGCAATACGCCCACCATCCTAATGGGGCCCTAAGTCACAACTGTACAGTATACATATACATACAGTACACCCTTGCAGTGAGTGTGCTGTCAAGTTCAACAATAGTTAAAGATTATGAATCTAACTTACCACCGCCTGCCACTGGTGCTGCCACTCCCCCTACCGCTCCGTTGCTATCTGCAACTGCCGCATCCTCGCCCTCGGCGTCGCCTTCGCTGGCCCCAGCAATGGTGGTCGGTAGTGCGCCTAGAAAACATTACACATTTATTAGGCGTCATATACACCTCCCCCCTATTGATCAGTAGCAAGGTTGAAAAATGAGTTAATACTAACATACATCACTAGTACAAATCAGGTAGTAGTAGAGTAGACACTAATAGTTATATGATCATTGTAGCCTTTGCTTGATTAGCCCTAGCCATGCACATGTGACGTTACCTTTACCTTGCAGCTTCTTAAGACACCTTTGAGCCCACATGACCTGCCTCACACTGCTACTGTCTAGTGTACGCGCTGCGTACAAGCGGTCAACAAACATTAACAAGCCACTTTTTTAGGAAGAACTGGTGTACTACTGTTACTGTTAGTCCATATTGCTTATCCATAGATGCTACACTTTTTGGCACGGCTGAGAAATGCTTGCAAGTTGCAATATACTAACGCACACCATTTCTTTTTTCGCATTACAGACGCAAGATTCCCTTCTACGAACCAGACCTTCTGAACGATGCACCAACTACCAGTACTAGGTTCTTCTGAGGTGAGGGGTCCCTTCACTCACATCTTCATTTATAAATGTATATAAACTAAATTGCTATGGGATGGTGGTGCTGCCTTCCACCACTGTTCAGTTATCATGATTTAATTCCCAACTGTATAAGTGTAACAATGTATATTGTTTTAATGTTATTGATTTGCCGGTTGGTGCTGCTAAGAAAACAGTGTACAGACCTTCTCAAATTGAAATAAACATTTTAAACTTACATAGACTTCGTGGTATTTGGTGTGGAGTGGACTAAGTTACACGAGTGAGCAAATTAAAGTAAGGGTGTGCATGTGAATTGCTTCCACGACAGAGGTTGGGTGTGTTATGTTCTGGGTTGTCTACTTGTTGGGTATCTTGGGGGCAGGGTTCCGAGACCTAATAGGTATGACAAGACAATACTATAGTCAAGCAGTGGAATTGTGGTGGGTGCGGAATTTCTGATTGAGGTGTGCAACGAAGGTCCAACCTACCATCACCAACATCCTATTTTCTGGTGCAAATGTATGTGCAAGATCCCTACAACAGTGGTATGTCCTATAGGGTATCATATCAAAATATTAAGAAATCTGGTAGGGCTGTTGCTGTGAATTTTCAAAGCCTCAACATCAATAAGAGTAAAAGTAGTACAAGACAATGACCCAACGGATTGTACGAGCTACTGGTGAATATGAGTTTTATATTACAACCTTTCACAAAGAGTGGCACTGGCCAACTGGGCAAGACTAGCTACTACAGTACAGACAGACTGATAGTATGTAGTAGTACTCAGTCATCATAGCGGAGGCAGGGATAAGATTTTTTAAACCGTACAGATCGAAGGATAATTGGTGGTAAAAAAAATAGCATTTGGAAACACACTATAGTTCGGGAGAAATGGGGCAGTAAAAGTTATGGAATAAGAAATATTATTAAAAACAAGAAGACTTACTGGGGCCAGCAGAGGAGCCCTCAGCGGTGTCCTCCTGGTGGTGTTCCTGTCCCGCCGACTGCCCAGTCCCTGTCGGTCTGCCCCTGGGTGCTGATGGACAGGAAAGATATAAGAAAGAGACAAACATTGATGGATGGTGTCAAACAAATACAATATTTTTCAACAACGGTCAAAAAACACTTATGTAAACAACAATTGCAATAACTACATTGACCGATCTCATCTGGTCAGCATGTAATATCGGGGGATTCGCAGTTCGACTACTTAAGTTACTATTTATCAACAATAATCCAGTCTTCCATTCTGATTCCAGAAAACTAAGTTACAACTAAGCCTAAGTAGTAGTACAACGTACCACCCAATCTAGCCCACCTATTCCAGGCATGCCAATTGTACATTAAGTATGCATTTCCACTGTATTCCTCAACAATGTGTATGGTCCAGTCATGGAGGACACATGAACATGACTACATTTTTTGTATACACCAAATTTTGGTTTGATTGATGCTGATCTGCTACTGCTAAGTAACTGCTAAGCTTACCTCCACTCATTGAACAAACTAGAAAAGGTTCTAAAGACTGCCGTACTAGCAGCATGTCACGTAACTGAGTGAGGGGGGGCATCACGCATACCACTAACCAATTAGAAGGTCCTTACAAAGTACCTAAACCTAAGTATCAATCTGCCCCTATCTATTAGTGACAGGACAAAGTAAGGAGTGGACGTGAGTCACTGTAGCATTACGTAACTTAATTTCTCTAAAATAAACTCGTAAAGTATCACGCTAAGCAAGCGCAAACGCAAAGCTGCAAACAAGTAAGATTAGTACTAGCGCAGAAGAGCACCTGTGTCATAATCAAAGGAGACTTTTAAACGTTATTAACCTGGAATGTATTGTAAGCAGCAACATTCTAGCTGGTTGGAAGGAAAATAGATATTCGCAATATATAACATAGAGCAGAAGAACAGACACAAAGTTGTAATAATTAAATAGGTACTCACCAAGCCCCGGGACCTCCACTCCTAGCAGGTCCAGCAGGTCCTGCTCACGGTCCAGGATGTCGGACCACCGGTGCGTCAGCTGTGCCTGGGTGCGCCGGACCCCAGAGATGCGCGACACTGCCCGGCGCACCTTCCCCCACCGCTGCCGACGCTCCCGGAGGCCGTACCCGGACCCAGGCCTGCCACCTGCTGCCAGGGTTGAGGGGAGGTGGCGCTGCACAAAGAAAATGAGTGCAGCCAACTCCACCTCCCCAAATAAGGCCCGTGCCTGCACCCCTTGTGGGCGCCGCCTTCCACTTGGAAGGCGGTCGCGGCTCTGGCTGCGGCGAGCCCTACCCTTTGACATGGTTCTGGGGATGAGAGACGGGGTGGGAAAGAAAAGGTAATAAAATATAGAAAGTAAGTAAAGGAAATAAATAGGCAATAGAAAGAGTGAAAAAGTAGCTAAAAAACAAAAAAAAAGTAGACAAAATCCAAAAATATAGAAGCAGGAAAATAGTTAGAGAAATAATAAGTAATAAAGATCCAAAAAAAGTGGCTATAAACAAAGGATTGAAAAGATTTAGGGAGGATTGAAAATCAGGCCCCAGAACCATGCAATAGAGTGAAAAACAAGATGGCCGCGCCCATTGCGACCACGTGCGCAAGTTCGCGCGATATTTTCTCCCCGAGCAAGCAAAAAGCAACGCGATCAAGTAAAAGCGGTCGCGAACAGGAAATATCGACCGCGAACAGGCGCGAACATGCATTGCACGACCCGGAACAGGAAGTAAGCATCGCGAGAGGGCGGGACAAGTGAAAACAAGATGGCCGCGCCCGTGAGCAACCGCATGGGTAAGTTGGCGACCCGCGATCACGCAAAAAATACCGCGAACAGGCGGCAAAAAAACGTCCGGGTCTTCGCGATATTTCCGGCGTGTTTGCGGAGATTTTCTGCATTTTCGCGATAATTTGCGACAGTTAATTTCGCAAATTCCGCCCACCCCTAGTTAATTCCTGATCCGTATTCTGTAGTGCTAGTATCAGGCCTTTAGTTTTGCCAACTGTGCAGTACAATCTCCTAGAGATTGCGTAGTCGTATTGCTCGGATGGAATTTACCCTCCCGCATAGTCCTTTCACTATAGCACATGCTGTGCTATACTGTTGTTTACTTCCTATGGCAGGCTGAGCAGAACCATCAATGTAAATGATGTATTAATATTTGTCCAGAGGCAAGATTTCATTCGGGAGAGGGTATTCCTGTTCGTTTTGCAGCAACGCTTGTGTTTTTAATGGAGAATTGTATTTGTAATCTACATCTGTTGCAGTGAGAGAATTAGCCCATTGTATCCATCGTGGATGGGTGTTTTTGCATTTGGAATGCTTGCTTTGGTAACAGCTTCTAAAGTTGGTACCGGGGATACAATGATTATGTGTTTCCCCTGTGCTAGTGCTCTTTCTCCCACTACAGCGGTCAATATTTTTTCAGTTGCCACAAATCGCATTTCAGCATTTGTGTATAAATGTGATTTGTATGCAATTGGTCTCACCTTCATTAAAAGTGATGTAAGTATAACCTGATAAACCCTGGACCACCTGGATCGTCAAGTTTGTAGAATTTACACATGTGTGCAAATGTTTAGATGCTATCATGTCAGCCTGAACTGAATGTAGTATATCTGTATGTTTCCGTGTCCACTGTTTGCTGTGAAATCAGGTCTGATTAAGTCGGAAAAAGTATTTACTCTTTCTGCGAAATCTAGAATGTATGTTCTGCCAAAATGTAGAAATCCTAAAATGGATTGTAAACCTTTGATAGTCTTTGGAGGTTGGAGCAGCACACACTTTTCTAAAAAGTTGACTGCCAAGCTCTTGCCTTCACTTGATAGCTCATATCCCAAAAAAAGGACATTGAGATGGGCAATTTTTGATTTTTTTAAATTTTATTTGCAGCCCAAATAGGCGAATCCCACAATTATGTTGTTCGCCTGTTCAAGTGTTCAAGTAATTCATTGTCCGTCAGATAGATATCATCTTCATAGAAAACTGTCTCCTCATCACAAGTTTGTAATATTTCTGACACTCTTGCCAAAAAATCCCCGGGCTGTTCTTATAACCATGGGGCAAATGACGGAAGTTACGCTGAGTACCGAGGGCAGAAAATGCTTTCAAATATCCGCTATCTGGAGCCATATTTTTGCAGAAGAATCCATTCGAGATATCTTATGTTGTTTTGTATTTCTTCTGCACAATGTTATTCATTAATGCAGCATTATGTGCATTTTGAACTGCAAATGTTCATGTGCATGTGTTAAAATGCCTGTAATCTAAATCTGGACGATATGCGTTGTCAGGTTTCATTACGAGAAACAAAGGATTATTCATCGGGGAGGTACAAGTCTCAATTACACCCTGGTATTCAAGTTGGTGTAGGGTTTCTTTGACTAGTCTATTGGCGTAATTTTTAATAGGGTACTGTCTCTGTGGATTTGGAGTAGATTTTAATGGGATTTCATGGTGGGTAAACTCCACGTCCCAACCTACATGGTTGCGGTATAATGCCGGAGCTAGCGCTATCGCCCACTCCTGCACGTATGAATGTTAAAAAAATTCTGGAACGAGATTGGAGAAAGCAGACAAAATGACGCTTTACCCTTTTGGGCAATCCATCACAAACTCAGACGACCAATCTTTTTCTGCTAAAATGATGTCATATCCATATGTTAAGTTCTACCAAAAGAGACCCTTAACTTTTCTTGAGATGTCCCTCTCTATTTGAAGTGTAATTTCATACAGTCTATGCGGGACACTAACTCTGGTATCAGGTGTCTCCACCTTGATATGTTCATTCAATACTGCTGTCACCAGAAAATCCTTCAGGTTCTGTTGAGCTATTGTTACTTCTGCCACACTGTCTAGCATCGTCAGAGCCCATTCCCCGTTCAGCAACTGAGTCCTCAGTAACCTGGGCATGTCAAATTTTTAAGCCAGCTACTTTCTTCTTTTTGAATTGAGGTTCTGTTTTAGGTTGTTTTTCTTGTTTGATAATATAATCTGAAGTACGATGTGTTTGCCATTTTGTCTTTGGTCGATCTTCAGTCTTTTGTTCTGATCGCCCATCCCTCTCCGAGTTTTTTGATGAACCCTGAAAGGAACGAAAGGAACGAGAGGAACATGTATCAGTATCCTGATACCTATCAGGTTTCCTAATGTTATCACGATTCCTAAGGTTATACATGTTTTCAGAGGACTACCGTTGGGGAGACCCACCCTTTGATTGTGAATTCTTTTCTGTGTTGTTATTTTTGGATTGTTTGCTATCCCACTTCGTTTTAGAAGAAGAGAGAGCTTGCTTCGAGTTGTCCTTGTCGGGACTACCCACCATTTGTGGCTTCCCGGCTTTGTTTCCTAAATGATCTCTACCTAATGCAGCATAGGTTTATTCGATAATCTTTGGTAATTCTCGCTCCCTATTCATAGGAGCTGTTTCCCTTAGGCGGCTGTGTATGGTCACTGTTGCTGCCTCCCCCTTTATGTTGCTCAGCATGATTGCAGAGACTTGGGCAAAATTACCCATCAGTTTCATTCCCAAGTCCAGGGCAGGTCCTGCCCCATACTCGTTCTGTATCTGTTTCAATACATCAGGAACAACTGCTAAGGAAGGGGTACCATTTACTCTAATGCAGACATCAGCAAAGATTGTTCCCCAAGTGGTACAATTTTCGATCAAGGGAACCATCCCCATTTGCAAGCAATGGTTAGCATTCTATGTTTTTCCTGCTGACCCATATGGGGAAATACTGCTTCCAGCTGTGCTATTTTTTGCACAATCCAGAACGGAACTTGCTCCTGTTTGGAAGGAATTGTCCCTATTACTGATTTCAGTGTCTGTGGGTTAATTCTAGGTGTGGTCTGATGTGACCAGCTGGAGCATTTCTCGCAGGTTGGACTGTCAATGTTCGCATGACAAACCGGACAATATGTCTGTATAGCCTGACTATGTCTTTGTATATTGCACAAACTTCATCCACTGGTAGTGAATCTATCTCTGGATGTGGAGTGTATGTCGCTAAGCCCAGCCAGATTGCTCCTTCTATGCTGAGCGGACATATGGTGTGTGAGGGAGGGGACCTTTAAACCAGTTTTTGTGTTGCTTGTACGTTAACGGGACTTCAATGTCTTCGTGTGGAATGTATTTATCTGGTGGCTCAACTACAATGTGTGTGTGGAACAATTTAGTCACCGGATCTGCAGGTGGGAACTGAAACCAAGAATAGAATACCTCTGATCCGAACACCTTGTGTGCCTCAATCACGAAGGTAACACAGCCCCCTGTTGCTGTTACTTCGTGTTCTAACAGCTTTATAGTTACTGCATGTCTGCAATTCTTTGTGATGTTAAGAGCGTTCGCAAATTCTTCTTCCCCTGAGCTACTCGCGCAGTCAGTCATTTATTTTTTTTATTTTTTTAAAGAAGTGAAAAGTTAAGAGTTAGAGTTTTGCACAACGTGTGGAACAATTTCCACCATAGTGCTCAAAAGATGAACATAAGCAGTTCAGATAAAAACAGTAGCATATTCCTAAAACTTTGCGCCCTAAGTAATTTGACTAAATGTAGCTAGCCTAGATATGGGTGTGGAGCACGTATATGCGTATATGTATGTATGGGCAGCCAGAATCGCCTAGGGAAGAACCAGCCCCCTCACCTGATGGCTTAGAATGAAGAACCCGTCTCTGCTTCGGGGATGACATCCCGCAAGGGATGTCAGACCACTGCTTGTCGAAGATTCAGCATGCAGGACCTCGTGTCAGCTTGGAAGGAATTCTCCTCTGATTTGTAGGGGGAAATAAGGGTCTTTTATACTAGAGTCGTCACTCCAGGGTTTTCTCTAGAATCGATATGCTTTTAAAACAAGCATAAACATTTTGAAAACAATCATGAATGGTTTTCCAAACAAATGCAATCATGCACAGCTGGCTGTTGGCCAAGGATGAAAAAGTGGTGACCCTTATATAGAATAATTATACAGTGCCTGAGGACATGTTTATGTACGTCAGGTACAGGAATTATGATCGAGTATCGAGAGCCTGGTGTCGAAGAGACAGGAGCAAGCCACTAGGTAAAAGGTCACCTGTTTAGAATCGTTATTGTCATGTGAAAGGGACTCTGTGTGTAAAATGTGGTATACATGACAGGACTATCCTAAAGGACATGACAGTTTGGTGGGTGACAGTGCGTGTCCCTTATCTGGGTCAGGAGTCATTTCATTATCAGAGAATTTGTGCCTAAAGAACTTGAGGTTGGTTTTGTGAAATTCACAGTTTTCTGCATTTAGAGCGAGACCAGCATTTTAAGTAACTGGCACACTTGTTTGAGAGCTTTCTCATGATCCTTCCATGCAGTCCCAAGTACCAGTATGCCATCACTGTAATTGAAAGAATGCACCACATGTTGAATTATTCTTTGTATAACATCTTGAAATATTTCTGCAGTAGGCGACACTGTGGTAATGTACCTACAGTATTCTTCCTATTCGAGTTGATGGTATCCCTTATTCAGGTCAAGACGAGAGAAGACTTTGACTTTGTTCAACTGCATGATCATGTCTGCAATATACAGACCAGGATGTCTTTCTCTCTTGATTGCTTTGTTATCCTGGTGCATATTCAGGCAACTGCACGATGCACCATCACTGTCCTTTTTTTGGCACTACCATTATGGATGACACCCATGGTGTAGGATCAGTAGAGGGCTCAATGATATTGTTCTTCAACAGCATTTTTAGTTCTTTTTCAACTGCTTCTTGCAGATAAAATGCTATTCTGCAGTGCCGCTGTGCAACAGGACGGATGTCTTAGGTAGTGAATCATGTGTGATGTATCGGAGGACCTGGATAATTTAGGACCACTTATGCAATACTCACCTTCTCGCTCCACATCTTGTGGGTTTGGTATGCAAGGCTGGACTCGGGATACCACAAATATGGGTGAGATGCTGCATATGTCGGGAAATAGGGACGTAATAGTCTAGTGGTTTTGATGGACGTGATTACGATGTAGGTAGGAACCTGCTTGGGCCGTATCCCACATGCACGCCGGATGTTTTGAGAAGAACGTTTTGTGTCTGAGTAAAGCACACAGGAGAACAAAAAAACATAGACCTCACTTCTGGTAGGTGACGGTCTAGTTTTTGATATATGCGAGGCTTATATGTTAGACATATTGAGAAACATGCTCTATGTCTAAGTAAGGCACACATAAAACATTATAGGGCCGATTACGATGTCGGTCAGAGTTGCCTCCGACCGACACCGTCACGGTTTTGGGACCAACCGACCTCTGGTCGGTGGTTCCGACCGTCTGCTTACGAAGAGACCGGACACCATCGCACCCCACTACCCCCCTTTTTTCTTGATTTATGTGAAAATGACATGCACAAATTATTAAGATGGAACTGGGTTGGGACAACTAATATGTATTTCTCATGCTTTCTTAGTTTATCTTTGCTTCCTTTTCGATGTCTTCTGGTGTTTTTGATATTTATGTAGATAATGTAAGTCTAATTTGTGTACATATTTTACCCCTTTCATATTCCAAGAGAAATTAAGGTTACCAAAGTGGTATACACAAACTTTGTTTTCCAACTCTTCCAATGGTATCATCTGAGCAGATGTCTTACTTAAATATTGTTCCTCTGTCGTGTAGCATGGTATGTCTCTTAATTTGTAAGTTAAAAGACTGTATTTGTTGTGATGTTTTTAAGTTTATAAACTATTGTTTGTTTCTGGTCAAAGGGTCTACATATGTGTTCAATGATTTGTCATATATATGTGTGTGTATGTATATATATATTCACTGAAAAAACCATAGGTTTCACACACGTTATAGTTAGGAATTAGCATTTAAAAAACCTTGCAAATTCACTTAAAAAACCATATGTTTCACACATGTTATAGTTAGATGGACATTTCACTCGTGAAAAACCATTGAAATTCCCCCGTTATAGTTAGTGCAGGCAACTATAACTCACGCGACCGCAATCCTCTGCTGATGACGTCAGATATTATATCACTGTATTTAGACACCTATTTACCCATGTCTTCTTCCATTAATCTTTAGCTATACATATATTACAAATATTTTTTTTTCAGAAAGACACATATGTAATCAGTGATGTAATATCTGACGTCATCAGCAGAGGATTGCGGTCGCGTGAGTTATAGTTGCCTGCACTAACTATAACGGGGGAATTTCAATGGTTTTTCACGAGTGAAATGTCCAGCTAACTATAACATGTTTGAAACCTATGGTTTTTTAAGTGAATTTGCAAGGTTTTTTAAATGCTAATTCCTAACTATAACGTGTGTGAAACCTATGGTTTTTTCAGTGAATTTGTACGGTTTTTTAAATGCTAAGTTATGTATTTATTTATTTATTTTTTTAAGGTTTTTCACCGTGCGCGTACCGTGGGCGCGCGGTGCACTTCGCGCACCGCGCGCCCACGTTACGCAGTTCGCGGAATTTTTCCGTTTCTACCGTAACGCGCACGCTACACGCACTCCGCGATTTTTCGAAAAAAAATTAAAAGAAATTTTGGCCCTTGGGGGTCCTTCTGGGACCCCCTGACAAAGGCTAGGGGGTCAGGAACTGTCCACCCTGCCCCCTTTTCACGTTCTCCACCTTTGTTTTTCACCCCCTCAGACTGCGAGAGACAAAATGGCGGCTGACACTTCCTGGTTTCGACCGATTCGAATGTTTACTAAGATCTACCAACCAATCAGAATCGCGCTCGCGCACGGCAGCGTGCGCGTACGGTACATTTTACCGTACGCGCACGGAGCGCGCCTGTAGATATATATATTGATTTAAATGCTATTTTCTCAGGAAATACTGAACAGATTTACACCAGACCTGCAAAAGGCACATCCCTGACCTGAGGACTACCTCTCTGCCAAATTTCAAGTAATTCTGTTCAGCCGTTCGGGCTGTAGCTTGGACTAAAGGTCCTATGGAAAAATGCATGGGGAAAACGCGTTTTGGGACCCCCCCCTTTTTCTCAGCCCCCGCTTGACGAATCCCCCGAGACTTTCAGGGAAGGAGCGGAGCGATGTGCCCCACCTATTTTGAAAATTTTGCGAGGATTCGTCAATCGGCGCCAAAGTTATTCCAAATAGAATGTTGCGGATTTCCTATGGAAACACGATCCTAACTATAACTATCTACTGGCGACCGCCAGTAGATAATATATATATATATATATATATATTATTATAATTATTTTTTTTTTTGCAGCCCTGATGAAGCCTTTGTAATGTGTAACACATTGACTGTGCTGTTTTGAAGCATACAATAAAAAAAAGTACTACACCATCAACCAAGACCCTCAAGCGTTTGCTTAATATTGACTGTGGTCATCCGTAGATGTTCTAATGCCTCTCTATTTTGAGTGGAAAATGTTTCTAATATGCGGCCAAGGTGCAGGTTTTGTTTGATATTGTGACTACTTCAGGCAGTGCGGCATTGAGCTCCTTGGCTGCCTTCCTTTGTTGTTTAGCAAAACTAAGTAGAAATGCACTGGATGAAGTAACTAGAAGAACATGAATTGGGGCTTGCACATACGCCTTTTATCGTCTTAAAATCACTTTGAATTATCCTTGAATCTGCAGTGGTTTGGAAGCAGCCCATGTGTCCAACTTTGTGTTACTTCGTTGAGTCCCGGTGCAGGTGACAAACAGTTAAACTGTTCAACTGGCATCATGTTGATGGATGCACTGCTGTCAATTATAAAGTTTATGGGGCAATTGTTGACCTTTAGTGTGATCTTGGAGCATTGTCCATATGAATTCTTTTGTTTAATTGATGACCTTGTTTTTGCTGCAGCAAGACCCACATGTGCTTGTCGCTTTTTGGCAGATATGATCATCGAACATTCACCCTCTTCACCGTCGCTCGATTGTGACATCAAATAACTTTTGTAGGATGAATTTGATGAGGATAGTTTCCACCTTTCGCAAATGAGGTTACTTTTGGTCTTCGAATGTAGGCATGACGAGAATGCTTCTGGAACTTTCTGGTGTCCATTTTCTTGTCTTGCTGTGAAGGACTTGGTTTCTCTTTTGCCTTGCAAACCGTTATGAAGTGGTCTTCCTTTCGGTAACCTTTGCACATCTTCCTGATAGCTGAACATTTAATTTCATGTGGAACTGAAAATCTACATCAAAAGCACAGTTTTCCTTTCTCTGACGATGTTGACTTATGTGCATCTACTTGTGCTTGTGTTTGCTCTTCATGATTAGCATCGATTCACTCATTGCTGTTCGAGCTTCCATGTCAGCAGTTTACTGATCTACTCTTTCCTCGTCTGTTGCAGCCATTATTACTGTTATAAAAGGAGCATCTTTCTCAGCATGGGTCTTCTGAAGGAGTCATTAAATTCACTAAATGTACAATGTTTGATAAGCATGTCAAGTCTCTCAACAAACTCATCCATCGTTTCACAAACTTGTTGTCTCGCTTGAAAATGTACCTTTCATAGTCAATGTTTGGCATTAGATTGAACTTGGCTCCTAATGCTTCTTTGATTTGATGGTATAACAATGTGCCAATCTGTGAGATTATCTTTAATGCTTCTTTTACTCAATCATCATCAAGATTCTTTAAATATTCTATGATTTTCTAGTCATTTACTTCTTTCAGAGCATCTATGAAGTCATCGAAGGTCTAGATCCTTTTGGTCCGTCTTTTGCCAATATTCTGTTTTTTGGTGGTATCAAATGATGGTTGAGGTTTAAAAAATGCAGCAGCACCCTACTCCATGTCTCTTGCGGCAGCAGCTGGGAGCCTTTGCTATTGAGAAGACTTTTTGAGTTGGATTGAAGGAAACCAGCTGCTGAATTCACCTTTCTTCAGTGGCTTCTCCTTGGACCAACAACCCTGCAAGCACAACCCCAGTGTTACCTCTCGAGTCACCTTGCCCACTTTTGAGGTCATCAGGCCGGTGAGTAAATTTCACTGCTTATACCTGTTTGTCACTGCCTTTTGCCATTATTTCTGGTGGTCGCTGCCTTTTATGTTGTACCTGGCTGTTACTGCCTTTAGTGTTCGCTTTGTGTTGTAGCTGCAGTAAAGCAAGGGAAAAACCCCTAGAAAAACTATAGCTGCAGGGACTTGCTGCTGAAGCTCAACCTGCACCGGGAGCAGTCGCGGCCTCTGCAGGTAAGAGCGGTGCGGCGGTGGGGCAAGCTGGGGGGGATTTCGAAAGACGACCACGAGGGAAAATTAAATAAATAAATAATTTTCCCTCGTGGTCGTTTCTCGAATTACTCCCCCAGCCAGCCTCACCGCTTTTACCTGCAGCAGCCGCGACTGACTGGGAGACTCTTGTGTTCCAACATTCACAATTAGCTGGAGGATACATATGCAGCCTTTATGGGTAGGACTCTGACTTTAAGGGGGGTAGATTTACTAAGATTTTACGCCGTGTGTGAGTGATGCAAATTGGAGCAAAATCTTTTTTTTCCAATTTACTTTCCAGTGCTACACTTGTTTAGCGCTGGAAATAACATGGATGTAACGTAAAGCAGTGCATAGCGCTGCTTTGCATTACTTAGCGCAAAGGAGGCGTACCATGCGTGGAGCATGGGTGTTCCCCTGCAACCACCCAAGGTTTCTGATGCTAAACCCTATTTACTAAATAAAGAAGACCGAGTTTAGCATCAGAAAACTGCACCTTTTTGAAGTAGGCACAAGGAAGGAGAAGTGCTTTCATTTCTCCTTCCTTTTCTGACTTTGTATGTTTGCTGCACTTTACAGCACACATACAAAGACAGAAATGGGGTAAAGTCATCCTATGCATAGTATTTTGTACTGGAAGGGTACCCTTCCAGCACAAAACTTATGCTACACTCACGGAGACACCCTTGCACCATGGCGCAATGGTGTATCCGTGGCGCACGGCAGCTGATTTCAGCGCCGGCACTAGGGAAAGGAAAGGAGAGTGCCATATATCAGTAAATATGGTGTTGTCTTCCTCTTTCCTTTTCACGCAGCACAGCATTTGCAACTGCTGCACTGCACTGCGTGATTAAATGGTAAATCTGCCCCTAATAATTTTAAACAATCAGTAGTAGAATTCTTGGATAGACTGTTATTGTTTTTTATGAATAATAATGTGTTAAGCAATGTCAAACAACTTGATTAATGCACTAGCTTTCCAATATTCAGTTAGCGCCGCCAGAGAAAATTTTATTTAAATTAATGAGCAGCTTGATTACACAACTAGTTTGTGGAGGTGAGTGAAAGTGCTGCTACTTGTCCTCAAATATTTATATGAGAAGAGCTGGGTCTGTCTTTCTAGTTACAAAGTGTCATGGAAACATGAACATAATGTTTCAATTTTATTGTGTAGTTCTGAAGTTAAAAAGTAAGGTGCAGCTCACTCGAGTCATCATAGCATCCAGGTTCAGTCTAGGGTTGAAAATAGGTGATGCAACGTGGAAACCTGGGTAACTGGAATCAGGACAAAACCCTGTACCTAATATCCTCGCTTCGTCACAGACTAAATATCACATTAACACATTTACACCTACAATCATTGGTGGGGCCCATAACACCAACATTCACACCTCACTTCTCACTGGTCTGCACTTACAGGAGAGATGAGTGTTCCAAGTGCTGACATGAAAGGAATACCTTATAACTTATAGAGAGAAAATTATTTACACTTCTATACACTATTACCTTTGACACTACACATCCTAAACCTAAACATTAAGATACTCCTCCCACGTGATCAATGGATCAATTAGTTGATTTGATTTTGATGATTTAGTCCAGCTAAAGCATACTCAAAGATCCTGATCTACTCCCTTTCAATAAACGACCAAACACATTTTCTTGTGAATCAGTAATTTTTTTTATCTAAATAATGCAAGAATTTTAGTTCCATCTAGTACATTTCTTAACCATTACGAGAATCACAGAACACCATCTTTACCTATTATGGTTATCGGTCGTCCTCTAAGTCATCAAATTTAGTCGTCAGCTTGCTACAGTCCCACAGATCGGGTCAAGGACCAGAGACGTGCAAGTATCGATCAGTGCCCATAAATTTTGGAAGTCTTTAGTTCATCAAGAAATTGGGCAGCAATTCAGTCTGTCAAAGATTCAGGAGCACAGCCGCCACGTAGCGTCACCGTCGTCTCCGTTAGCAATAAGGGAAAGTACGAAATAGAGCTAGATATCCTCTTTATTATAACGTCATTTATATAATGGAAATAAGGTCTAAAAGATACAATTTAGAGAATTTGGGCTCATCCCATTGGTCGGTTGGGATTGTCCGGTGAGGTTTCACACAGTTCGGGATGTTGGGTCATCCTACATGTTCCATCCGGTTTTTATAAAAGTTTTTTGTCGAAACTCTTGGCAGGCATCCCGTCGTGACCTTGCTTGGGTACATCAAGTCTGGGGTCATGTCGAGGCCACTGGTACGTGTGGTTGGCGCAGGCGCACTTCACCCGAAACCTCATGGAATGGTGGCCATCGCTTCGAGTATGTCAGGCAGCCATCTTCATTTTAGGCCCAAAGGACAACTTAAGCAAAACAAACACAAAAAGTAATTAAAACATAGAAATAACGAATAAAATGTTAAACCCTCACCAATTCCCCTATATGCTTGTAATTAGCTAGCATATGGCGACATTTAAAGCGTTCATATTCACCCAGTGATGTCATCTGGTGCAACTTACGATAACGTCACAAAAGCAACATATATCATGCGATATTCTATTTTTCTAGTATTAGTATGCGTACGTATGTTAATTACAAATTATTTTAGCCATGCAAAATGCAAACCCCACATGTATTTTGTACATTAGTAATGTTGATTAAAATTCCATGTAAACGCATTAATAATATTACAATTAATAGATTATTCTAATTAGTATAAACATGCAGGATGGGGGGGTATACAACATTTTTGTACTACCCGCTCCATCAATCCCCCCTTTGGTGATTATATCACCACACCATTAAAATTTTGTATTACTTTTCATGGAGTCAAAGTGTGTTCTTGCTTTTATTCATAACTCAGTCTCCCCAGTCTCTTCTCTTTTTGCTGTCTTATACATATTTTCCTTAACTTCTTCTAATTCTATTTCTTCAAATTCCCTCTCTTGTTTCTTATCTTTTCTCCTTACATTTTCTCTTTTTAACTTTTTCTGAATTTTCTTCGTTTTATGACAAAGGCACCCTAATCTTAATATTAATACTAGAAAAATCACATATGTTAATGGAAATAAGATTTTACCTAAAAGGGTACTACCTAGGTTTACTAAGAAATTCTTAATAGCAGCTATTTTCTTTCCAATCTTTTCCCAAACACCTTCAACCTCCTGTGGTGCAATTTCATCATGCAGTTCAGTTATATTTTTAATATAAATGTTCAAATCTTTACTTTCGTCTGGAATGTAAGTACAACAATGTTGAACTTTCAACATTCCACAGACTCCACCCTCCTTTGCCAATAATATATCGAGGGCAAGGCGATTTTGCATTACCATGGCACGCATGGCAACCATTTCTGTGTTTACCAATAAAAATCCTCCAGCGGTGCTTGTTGACAAGCGATCCACTACTGTTGATAGCCGTCTAATTTTGTTTGCATTCAGAGATATTCCCACTGCTGGTATCAATGCTCCAAAGATATCACCCACAATTTCTGACCAAGTTTCTCTCTTCCTACGTGCTAAATAACTACCTAAATTATGTACACCATCTTCTCCTCTTTCCATATGGAAAAATCTTTGGGAAAACCAGACCTACATAACATGTGCCATACCAATGGTCTGGCAAACGATAATATGCTTTGTTCCCACAAATAAAGTATAATCCAGGAAAAACTGGATCATTTCCTCCTTTAAATCCCCATCCACCCATGATTCGGCATGTATCATGGCACTCACTATTACCTACAAAGTAATTATCATATGCAGTTTGATTCCTTCTAATACACAATTTCCCTTTCTGAGGCCAATATATAGCCATGGTTGGACTAGCTTCTCCTTTCAAGTGTTTTTCCATTTCTACATCCCAGACTGTCTTTTCCACCTTTCCTTCAGATGCCTTCCTTTGCATTTTCAATCTCCTTTCTTCAACCATATCCAAAAATGTATTTTCTTCTTTCTTTAAACTGCAAGTCAAATTGTTTCTAAATATATATTCTAATTTTAGTTCTTTAGTCTCTAAGAAAAATTAACCTATTACCTTGGCAGGTTTTACCTTGTTTAGCTTGTTAATTGATGGTACTTGTGAAAATATGTTATCTACATCTGAAAAATAACTCTAACTTCCCTGTTTGGTAAAATAAACTAGCTATTACACTACATGTTATACCATAAGTTACTGGAAGGTGGTTATAAGTGACTCCCTCCGAAACAGATGCAGGTAACTGCATACAGACGTAGCAGTCCCTTACATCCATTGTCTTTACATATTCATACAATAATTTCGAAAATACATTATTAGAAAAATCAGTTATAGACCTGTCTTTATGCAAATAGTTTCTATCTATTCTAGTTGGAACTACCTTTTGAATCTTTTCTATATTAGTTTTGTTTTCACTATGTCCTTCTATTGTATCTATTGTAACTTTAAATGAGATCATTAGAGCAAGTATACTCCACAGAAGCATTAATAATCCTGTACAGCAACACATTTTACACCATCTTTTCAAAAATATACATCTACCTTTTCTACTATCTGTGTTTGCCATTTTTGTTAAAATGAACAGTGTCTTTTGACTTAGCCTCTCCTACTTCACAACTAGTTTGTCTAACCCAAGGCTCTAAGCACCTACTTGGTTCTACCAGTTTTTGTCTTTTTCCTGTATTTTATTGTCTTTCCATTTGCAGCTTCCTTGTCTCATTCAGTTTGGCATCTCATCATCTTTCACCTTTCCTTCGTGATCTGAATACAGAATGTCCCGAACATCCGCTTCTTCTCCAATATTGGACAAGATAACTCTCAGGATTTCCCACTCTTCGTCCTCCTCAACCACTTCCGGTACAATCATCTCTGGATTTCCTTGGCTATCCGCCTCTTCTTTGACGTCAGGCAGGGCAGCATACGTCCATTCTGGCGATTTATACTTCTGGTTAGGTTTCCTCGTTCTTATGCTTTCTTTAATTACAACTACTTCTTCATCTTTTGATTTCTCTTGACTCGTTACTTCATTCACTTGTTCAGCTCTTGGTGAATTTACTCGTGTCAGTCTTTTTATTTTATTCGGCCAAACTTCGTCTTTTGCTGCTCTTTTCAGTTTACTCCCTTTATCATTCTTTTCGGTTCTCCAAGCTCTCTTTCTTAGAACTCGACCTTCAGGTACTTTGTCTTCGCTTTCCTCTGACTCTGTTTCAACTTGCTTTTTACTTTCAACAGCTTCTTTTTCCACCACTTCTTTCATTTTCCCTACTTCTGTCCCTCCTCGAATCTCTGGCACGCAATCTTCCTGCTGACTACTTGTCCCTACTTCTAACTGGATGCTGGAGTTCCCTACACCTCCTCGGGGGTCTTCCGCAGAAATCTTTCCCTCTCTCTCTGTATCTGGCACCTATCCATCTAAATTGGTTATTTCAGGTGGAATTTCTCTCAATCTTTCATCTGGAACTTCTGTCTCAGTAATTTCTTTATTTGCCTTTTCACTGTCTTTTTCTTTTCTCAAATATTGAGTTCCTTGTTCAGTCTCTGAGTCTGAGCTGTTATCAGAAATCTGTAGCCTTCTTCTCAAGGAAATACTTCTGGGGACAAAAGTTACATTTGACTCTGATTCCCCCCTTTCAGGGTTTTCTTTGGTTGTAGTCTCTTCGTCATCTGATTCAGTACTAGATTCTGATTCATCAAAGTATTCCTTTTCTGTGCTTTCCACTGGATTTGGAATTCTCAATGTGTGACTTGCATGAATCCAGTTCTTCAGTCCAGCACACTTCACAGCTGTTGTTGTGGTCAAAATAACTTGTCGTGGTTTTCCCCACCTTGGAACCAAACAGTTTCTTCGTCTGTGTACTTTGATTCTTACCCAGTCCCCTGGGCTCAGATCATGGGCTTGCTTCTTTTCAAGGGTGGTGGCATCCGCTCCAACCTGATGAAACACAGAATGAACTGCGTCTGCCAGGCTTTTACAGTAATCCAACACCATGTCATCAGTTATAGGCATCAGCTTGTTGACTGGTATGAACACATGACGCATTGCTCTACCCATGAGGATTTCATGGGGGCTCAACCCTGTAGTTCTGTCTGGAATTGATCTAATAGTCATGAGTACTAGAGGCAAGACATCAGGCCAGTTCATACCTGTGGCTAAGCACATTTTCCATATCCTGTTTTTGATAGTACCAGTCATCTGTTCTACCACACCAGAAGCCTCTGGGCGATAGGCACAATGTAGTTTTTGTTGTACATTCAATGCTTCACAAATCAATTTTATGATCTCATTATGGAAATGTCTTCCTCGGTCTGATTCAATTGTTACTGGGAACCCGAATCTAGGGATAAATTCCCTCAAAAGTAATTTTACCACTGTGCATTTCTCCTTGTTGGGAATGCTTCTACCCATCTAGAAAATAAACAGACCATAACTAGAACATACCTCAACCTGTTACAGGAAGGCATCTCAATGAAATCTACTTGCGTTCTAGTAAAAGGCCCTCCTTCTCGACCTATTGTTCCTAGGCTCACTACTGTCTTTCTTCCAGGGTTGTATTGCTGACATATAAGGCATTTTTGAATAAGACTCTCTGCTACAAGTCTAAATTTTGCATTGTACCAGGTCTGCTTGAATGACCTGATCATAGCATCTCTCCCTATGTGTCCCTGACCATGATACAGCTGTGCCATGGTAGACATCATGCTATCAGGCATAACTGGTCTTCCATCCCGATAGACCCACACATGATCCTTTTGCCTTGGTGCACATCCTGCTTTTACCCACTGCTTCATTTCCTCAACTCCTGCTTCTTCCTGCAATTGCCTTACTTCTTCCCAGGTACCTACAGTGTTAGTAAACATCAAGTTGCAAGAAATCACTTCCATTCTTCTTCGCCCTGTTTATCGAATTCTGAGTATGTGCACAGTATTGAGCCATATCACCGGCGTACTTGTTGCCAATGGCGATGTAATCACCATTCTGACTGTGGGCAGCACACTTCACAACAGCCAATTGCCTAGGCAGCTGTATCGCCTCAAGCAATTTCCCAACCACCTCAGCATTCTTAATGGGAGTTCCACTTGATGTCAAAAACCCTCTCTGCAGCCATATTTGGCCGAAGTCGTGCACCACAATGAATCCGTACTGGCTGTCAGTTCTCACAGTCACTCTCACACTCTTCCCAATCTTACATGCTCTAGTTAAAGTGACAAGTTCAGCTACTTGGGCCGATTTTACTCCTTTCAGGTAGGATGCTTCCATTACTGCTGCAACTGTGCATGCTGCATATGCTGCACTCAACATTCCATCATCTGTTCTCAAGCAAGACCCATCTACAAACATCACAAAATCACTTTCTGGTAATGGTACATCCTTTATGTCAGGACGTGGTTTGGTACAGAAATCGAGTACATCCAGACAATCATGATCTGCTTCATCTCTGACTTCCACATTCTCAGCATCAGGCAGTAACGTTGAAGGATTTACATTCAGGCATCTCACAAGACTTACATTCGTTGGACCTAATATGACTTTCTCATACTTAGTCAGCCGACTATATGTCATGTACTGAGTGCAACTCCTTGTTAAAAGGATTGCCACATCATGAGGTACAAATACTTTCACAGGATATCTCATCACAATTCCTTCACTCTGTTCCAAACTCAGACAGGTAGCAGCCACTGCTTTCAAACACCTAGGTAAGGCTACAGCTACTGGGTCTAGCATTGATGAGAAGTATGCAATTGGTCTCCTCAGTTTTCCATGCTTCTGTATTAGAACAGAGAGTGCACATCCATTTCTCTCACTACAATACAACTCAAATTCCTTTTCGTAATCAGGCATACCTAATGCAGGTGCTTCACACAACCCATCTCTCAATCGCTTAAAAGCTGCCAATTCTTCTTTGTTCAAATCCATGGGATTTCTCACATCACTTCTTGTCAAATGTAACAAAGGCTTTGCAATCAAAGAGAAATTGCTAATCCACTGGCAACAGTATCCAACCATTCCAAGAAACATTCTCACCTCTCATTGAGTCATGGGAGCTCTCATACCTTTTATGATTCTGATTCTGTCTATTGTTATCTTTCTCAGTCCTTTTTCAATTTTATGGCCCAAATAATGTACTTCTTTCTTGCAAAATTGTAATTTTGATGGTGACACTTTAGGTCCTCCATCAGCCAGATGATTCAGTAAGGCTATAGTGTCTATTTCGCAAGCTTCAAGGGTTTTTGACGCCACAAGAAGGTCGTCGATATATTGGACTAACACTGAATTTTCGGGCACTTCCAAACTCTCTAAGGATTTCTTCAATATCTGATTAAATATTGAGGGGCTTTCTGTATACCCCTGTGGAATTCGACACCAAGCCAAAATACGTTCGCCAAAACAAAATTTAAAAATCTGCTGACTGTCATGGTGCAATGGAACGGAAAAGATAGCATGGCATAGATCAATCACTGTATACCATTCTGCATCATGGGGAATCTGTGACAAAATCACAGATGGATGTGGTACAATGGGACAGCAAGATACGACAATTTTATTTATTTTCCTCAAGTCTTGCGCTATCCTGAACTTCCCATTAGGCTTTTTCAGTCCCATAATCGGGGAATTACATGGACTACTCATTATTTCTCTCAAAATGCCTTGTTTTATCATCTTTTCAATCACAGGTGTAACTCCTTCAATTATCTCAGGTGTCAATTTATATTGAGGGACTTTTGGATAGCTTACTCCTTCCTTCACTGTTATTTTGACTGGGTCTACATTTCTCATTAGTTCCACATCTTCTCCTGTGAAATCCCAAACTTCTGTCTTTACAGTCTGTTTCAATTCTTTAGATAATTCATCAGGGTTAAACACAGCATAGGCTTCAGTAACCTCAGTTTCCCTGTTTGCCATAGTCATTTTATACAGCACATCTTCATCAGCGGTCTCAAATGCTATCCCATCAGGGGTACAGAATATAGTGCAATTCATTTTACACAGCAAATCTCCACCTAACAAATTCACAGGACTTGTATCGCACACGACAAAGCGGTGCATTTCTGAGAATTTCCCTATGCTAACTTTCACTGGTTCTGTAAAATAAGTTTTAATCTGTCTGTTGGATACACCAACTACTTGGATTGTTTCATCCGAGAGAGGGAGATAACATCAGCTGACCTAACAGTTGATCGAGTAGCACCAGTATCGACTAGGAAAGTAATATTTTCATTATTTATCTTCCCATCCACAAATGGGCCTGTCTTCTTCCTCCCTTCGGCACCGTCAATAACCCTCTTCCGAATCGCTCTCATCGCGTTGTAGCCAATACTGCAAAACCGCTGCAGCTTAGTTACCTGTTCTTCGTTGTAGAATCCTGTCTCATTACTGTATTTCTGTGAGTTTTTGCTTTGTGGAAAAGGCGGTTTTGGCACCTGATTCTGTTGGGTAACAACCTGCTGCTGTCGCTGTGGTTGACCACTCACCTCATTCTGCACCTGTGGATTCAATGATGCATTTTCATTGTTAGTACTTGGGGGAAATTTACATTCGAATTTTCAATGCCCTACCCTACCGCAATTATGACATGGGAATTTCTTTTTAGCTTCTTCTATATTAAAATTTCCCTTACCTTTACCAGGAATTAATTTTTGTCTGGGGCCTGTATTATTTGCTTGTTCCGCTAACTGAGCTTCCTGCCTCTCTGCCACTTTTACTTGTGCCCACATAGCTTTCTCTTTTAATTTACGCTGCTTTGCTTCAATCTCATCACTGAAATATTTTGCATTTCTCAAAACTTCATCTATTTTCTTATTTTGCCAATCTACAGTATGTTGTTTGATCATCTCACTAATCTCTGGACGTAAACCATATACGAATCTGTATACAAAATGACTTAAATCCTTTTCACTCAAATTTTCATCACCACTGTTTAAAGGCCAAAATCAGCCTTTCGTAATAGGCATGTACCGACTCCTTGCTTTCCTGATGAGTTCTGTCAATTTTCACCCAATCTGTTTCTTTAGGAGGTACTTTATTTTTCAGAAAGACAATAACCTGTTCATATTTCTTCATTACCTCGGGGTCTGGGGCTTCCGTCTTTGGATCCCTAGGGTATTCTTGTGTAGGCCAATTAATCATTAATTTACACTCTGTCCATAAATCTGCTGGCACTATTATATCAAACAGGCTATTCAGATCAATCCATAATACTTTAGATAACTTCACAAATCTGTCCACTTGCCTATACCACTTGACAGGTTTTTTGCGTAGTCGAGGGAAATCATTTGTAAATGACAAAATATCTTGTCTAGTCCATGGAACATGTACATAGCCTCCTCCTGGAATTTCTCTCATGGGGCATTCTGTTACTACCTTTTCCTTTTCTCTCACTGGAAATGCTGCAAATGTTTTATCTAAGGCATCATCTCGTTTTCGGTACCACTTGCTTCTCCATTTATCTACATCTCCCCATTTGCTCAACAAAATAATTATCTCCTTAATCTAACTTATCCGTCCTGTGGTGTTCACATTTTCAATATCTTTTTCAGTAAAATTTATTCGATATGGTTTTTGTAAAGCCTTCACCTTTTCAATATCTATACACATTTCATATGCTACTTCTTCTAGTCTTTCATGCAGATTTTTTGCTCTCCATGTTACACTTTTGCACAAAAACAGTAACTCCTCATCCTGATAAGTTTTTAATTTCTCTGTGGGGATAGTTCCTACTATTAACTCTTCCAGTACCATTCGTAATTTGGCCACATCTATTGATTGGGATTCTTTGTCTTTTCTGTGCAGGCTTCTCAACCATTCACTCAATTCTTCTGAAGATGGACCTACTGGTTTCTCTACATTACTTTGTTCTGAGTCCCTTTGTGTCTCTAATACTGATTCCATTGTCATTGTATGTCTTTCTGTTACATTTGGACATATAAATGGGTTGTAGAGAACAACGAGAGAGCTAGGGAAGCGTAGGGTGCGTCCGTATCCCCTGTATATATGTCAGTTTTATCAATGTTGGACGAACCCAGAAGATGTTTGATACGATCACTGTCAGACAGTGCTTGGGAACCCACTAGGTAAATTAAAAGACCCCTCACACACCAACCTAGTTGGTGTCATGCTTCATCATTGGGGTCCCAACCGGGTGGCCGAATGCCCCCGGTTGTGCTACAACGCCTGACTACAGCGGAGCTGGTGTGTTGCAAGAGTGTGATGTCGTGAAGGTTTAAAAATATCTCTGAGAGTCCTTGCCATAGGAAGTTTACTGTAGGCGGCTCAGGATATACTAAAAACAAGATATGTGATGCAACTACGAAAGAAATTATTTTCTAATAGTTGTAGTGTTGTAGGTCTACATGTTTCAGCCCTTATGGAGATGTGAAGGGCTTTCGTCAGGACCAGTGAGTGAAGTGAGTGGCAAAGTGAAAGGTGCCACGTGATGGGTGAAAAAATTAAAAAGGTTGATTACCTACACACTCGCTAAGGTGTGTGGACCTGGTGTCTGCAGACTTGCGGACACCGCAGCTGAAAAAGACCTACACACTCGCTAAGGTGTATGGACCTGGTGTCTGCAGACTTGCGGACACCGCAGCGGAAAAAGACACTATGGCTGAGTGAGATCGCTGCTCAGGATACGGGAGGGGTGCGCTCCTCGAGCACAATTTTGGTCGTAGAGCTGCACCCGCCTAGCACCTACTGGGGTCTCCCGTGGTCCCGGATGGGTTACCCGAAACATTTGGTTCGATCATACTCATTGTCTGTCTCCATTGATTTTCATTTTGGCTCTGCTTTTGCTTCTCAATCTGTTTATTGCTATTATAAGGAACTGTCAACCAATGTTCACTATCTTTATGTTTATCAAAAATAGGCATCACAGGGCCTATAGTCACTGAAACAGTTACAGCTTCTAAATTTTTAGTCAATTCTCTTATCTTTTCAGTTAATTCTAAAGTTGTTTGTGCTAATTCTGCTGAATTTTTACCACTCATTTTATCATCAGATTTTCTCTCTGAAAGAAGTATTTTTCCCTAATTCTTGGGGAACTGGTTCAGTCTTAATGATTCGCAAAATTTCTCTCATTGGGGCACTTGGTGTCAACATTTCAGATTCTGGTTGATACGGAGGTGGATTTTTATAAAACATATCATCAAGAACATCCTCTTCCGATTCATTCACTCCATACTCTCTTGATTCTACATTATGTCTCTTTTCTGTACATTTTCTACCTCCACCTTCTTCAACAGTTCTCACAGGAAACAGACCTTCAGTCATACTTGCATTCTGCCACCTTCTCATTCTCTCATCATGAGTATCATGCCCATATCTACCAAATATGTACTTATACCTTCCGCTACTCCTCTGTCTCTCTCTCTCATGCATTTCATCTTCCCATTCAGTTAATGCTTCAAACTGTGTTGGTCTAGGTCTCGGTTCTAGGTTCATTTTTCTTTCTCTCAAATTTCTCAAAACCGCTAAATTAAATGAACCATGCTCTGGAAATGCCAAAACTCTGTCATTCCTAGTATATTTTAGCCAATTGTCTAACCAAATACAAGTTTGATATCCGTATTTTGCAACCATAAAGGATGCAGGAGTTTTCGGTGGGGGAACTAACTGTCCTTCCCTAGTCACAATCGGTTTGTCCTTTTTAAACCACTCCTTAATTCTCCCAAACCAGGACTTTTTCTCCTTTTCTGGTGGATCGTAATACATCATTTTGTCTTTCGTGTATCGCTAGTCTTTTCCTTACAACTGTTTTGTTTTTTTAACCAATCGTAGCGCGACTCACACTAACGCACCAATCCAGAGCGTCTATGTCGCTTCTGCAATTCTCCAATCCCAGCGCGACTCACACTAACGCACCAATCCGGAGCATCTACGTCACCCTGTAATTCTCCACTCCTAACGCGGCGTACACTAATGCACCAATGAGGAGCGTCTACGTCTCTAGCTGACTGGCCAATCCCAGCGCGATCTTTCTGACGTCAGCAGCCGCTGCCGCAACTCCTACTCCTGTTGACCCCTCATTTACAAAATTCTCTTGGTAAGCTTTTTACGTTCTTCAAATTCACAAATCTGTTAGTAACGACATAAAAACACCACCATTGTCCGCTTCGCTAACCAAAGAACAGTCAATGACCTTTCTCACAAGAATTCCGTCTTTCCCGAGAGCAGCGTTTACCTCTACCCTACTACTGAATCGTTACTTCCGTTGATAAAGTAGCACATCCCTCTACCTTACCCTTCTAACAAGCATCAGCTAACATTTCTCCAGAATTAAGACACCTAGTTGGAGACCCAATGCTCCTGAGAAATAAAACCAGATTTTCACAATTAACCTGAATGCTATTTCATTCGCGCACTTTCACACGGAAAATGTAGTACATCCACACAGAATTCTGTCTTTCCCGAGAACAGCGAACAGTCTGTCCTACTACAGAATTTTAACATACGATAATAAAGTAGCACTTCCCTCTACTTTATCCTTCTAGCAAGCTAAGGGAACACCTATTACCTTTCCAGTGGTAAGCATTATCAGAGTACCTTCTGGACTCCTGGTACCTAAGACCAAAATTTCACAGGTGACCTTCGCTACCATACACTTCTTTCATACAAGAGATATTTCTAATGGCAACACACGACAATGTCACCGAATCGAACCCAGACAATGCATCGTGCAACTTCACTCGTTACACGTTTCCCCTGTGTACATACAGGGCAACAACAACAATTCCGTCTTTTCCGAGAACAGCGCTTACCTCTGCTCTACTACGGAACCGTTACAAACTTCCGACTTCCTACCTCCCAGAAGCCGTGCAAACAACATAGAACTCAACGCGACTCAACATAGAGTGTTAATACATAAACCAATACCAATCAAGAATCAATAAGCAATAAGCAATGTACAAGCAATAATCACCAAACCAAAACAATAATAACCATCATCTTGCTACCAGAAAAACTGATGCAGCGCGGAAACCTGGGTAAAGGGAATCAGGACAAAACCCCCTACCTAATATCCTCCCTTCGTCACAGACCAAATATCACATTAACACATTTACACCTACAATCATTGGTGGGGCCCATAACACCAACATTCACACCTCACTTCTCACTGGTCTGCACTTACAGGAGAGATGAGTGTTCCAAGTGCTGACATGAAAAGAATACCTTATAACTTATAGAGAGAAAATTATTTACACTTCTATACACTAATACCTTTATCACTACACATCATAAACATAAACATTAAGATACTCCTCCCACGTGATCAATTAGCTGATTTGATTTTGATGATTTAGTCCAGCTAAAGCATACTCAAAGATCCTGATCTACTCCCTTTCAATAAACGACCAAACACATTTTCTTGTTAATCAGTAATTTTGTTTATCTAAATAATGCAAGAAATTTATTTCCATCTAGTAAATTTATTAATCATTACGAGAATCACAGAACACCATATTTACCTATTATGGCTATCGGTCGTCCTCTAAGTCATCAAATTTAGTCGTCAGTACGCTACAGTCCCACTGATCGGGTCAAGGACCAGAGACGTGCAAGTATCGATCAGTGCCCATAAATTTTGGAAGTCTTTAGTTCATCAAGAAATTGGGCAGAAATTCAGTCTGTCAAAGATTCAGGAGCACAGCCGTCACGTAGCGTCACCGTCGACTCCGTCAGCAAAAAGGGAAAGTACGAAATAGAGCTAGATATTCTCTCTATTCTAACATCATTTATATAATGGAAATAAGGTCTAAAAGATACAATTTAGAGAATTTGGGCTCATCCCATTGGTCGGTTGGGATCGTCCGGTGAGGTTTCACACAGTTCGGGATGTTAGGTCATCCTACATGTTCCATCCGGTTTTTATAAAAGTCTTTTGTCAAAACACTTGGCAGGCATCCCGTCGTGACCTTGCTTGGGTACATCGAGTCTGGGGTCATGTCGAGGCCCTTGGTACGTGTGGTTGGCGCAGGCGCACTTCACCCGAAACCTCGTGGAATGGTGGCCATCGCGTCGAGTATGTCAGGCGGCCATCTTGATTTTAGGCCCAAATGACAACTTAAGCGAAACAAACACAAAAAGTAATTATAACATAGAAATAACAAATAAAATGTTAAACCCTCACTAATTCCCCTATGTGCTTGAAATTATCTAGCATATGGAAACATTTAAAGCGTTCATATTCACCCAGTGATGTCATCTGGTGCAACTTATGATAACGTCACAAAAGCAACATATATCATGCAATATTCTATTTTTCTAGTATTAGTATGCGTACGTATGTTAATTACAAATTATTTTAGCCATGCAAAATGCAAATCCCACGTGTATTTCGTACATTAGTAATGTTGATTAAAATTCCATGTAAACGCATTAATAATATTACAATTAATAGATTATTCTAATTAGTATAAACATGCAGGATAGGGGGGTATACAAAATTGTTGTACTACCCGCTCCATCATAGGCATGGGCACCTAAATTAAAGTGGCCCATGTTTACGAACCAGATAGCTAACAAACTGGCCCACATTTTCAAATCAGGCCAGTTTTGAGCTTTTAATGAATAACCGTATGGGTAAACTGCAAGGTATGGGGGACTGTATGCATTTGATTGTCCCACACGCCAGTCTGACCCTGATAGCATCTATTTCGCGTTCATGGCGTTCAGGAAACAAATTGGTGGCATCTGGTGTATTAGTCAAATTAGTTAAATGAAAGCAAACAAGTCTTCAATACCCAGAGTGCATTAGGTGAGTAAGCAAGTAAGTGTTTTATGAAGCACTCGATCACCGAGGTATCTTAGTGCTAGCTGAAAATCTCAGAAAACAGTTACACAGCAGGGTTGTATGACACAATCACAGATGCTTTTACAAAACATGCCATTACAATGCGGGCAATACAATGTACGCGTTGTTACCATGCGTTCCATTACCATGCAAATCATTACAACAACTTGCCTTAGGGATTGCTGTATATATATATATTAGTATATATTACTATTCCAACTCCAGTCTGTGCAACAATAGGGAAGGTGTTGGATATAAAATCCAACAACACGTTTCCTAATGCAAGTTGTTGTAACGACTTGCATGGTAATAGAGCACATGGTAACAACACAATTGTTGTATTGCCCGCGTTTTAATGGTACTGCATAGTTCTGGCTGCGTAGTAAAGGCTGTTTCCCACACAGCAAAGATTAATTAGAAGAGGTGGTAAAAAGCCAAGGGGCAGATTTACAAGCCCCCTGCGCCACCACTACGTCACTTTTCATGACGTACTGGTGGCGCAGGGGGCTCCTCCATATTTACAAGGAGAGGAAAAGCCACCCTGCGTGACTTTTCCTCTCCTCGTAAATATGGCACCTTCACACGCAACACTGTGCGTTGAAGGGGCGTTCCATGGGTGTTGCTGTGGGTGTTCCCACGCAACACCCATGGAACAAGACACATCTCCAGATTTACGAGAAATCGTGTGAATGCTACGCCACCCTAGAGATGGTGTAGCGAGGCGCAACGAGGAGAAATGTTTTCTGTTTACAGCACACATTGAAAGAGGAAAAAGCCACGTGTGATTGTTTTTGTGCAGGAAGGTGTCCCTTCCTGCACAAAAACAATCTCCCCATGATGCAGGCATCCTTGCACCATGGTGCAAGGGTGCCTGCGCCGGCGCATTGCTGCAGTTTGTGCGCCAACGCAGGGGAAGCACAGAGATGCAACATATTCTTGTAAATATGTCGCATCTCTGTGCTTTCCAAACTAACCCAGCACGGCGCAGCAAAATGACTTGCGGCACCGTGCTACGTTACTTTGTTGTAAATCTGCCCCCAAGCCTTTAATGATTTTCTGAAGAGAGAGTGGCTGGCTTGGGATCTTAAAGATAAGGGCAGGGAGTTCCCCAGTTTGCCCGCTAAGTAAGAGAATCATCTGCCACCCCAGGTGATGTTTTTTATTTTTGGAATGGTCATCAGTTTAGCTGTGGTAGATCTTAGGGTTCTCCGAGGGGAGAACCAAGTAAATAGATTTTGAAAGTGTAAATGGTCCATGCCATTTAAGGCTTTATGGGCCAGGCAGAGTGCATTGAATTTCACTCTCTCCACCACCAACAGCCAATGCAGATCCTGAATCTTTTTTGATACAGAGCTGAATATAGGCAGCTTCAAAATTAGCTGTGCTGCTGTGTTCTGCAATGTTGAAGTTTCAGCTGAAGTGCTTTATTTATCCCTAAATAAAGGGCATTACAATAATCTATCCTTGAGAGGACCAGTGCTACCACCACCGCTTTTTGCAGTTCCCTAGGAATAAACGTAAAAATATTCTTTAACATCTACTGGCCACCAAGTACTATCCCAGGAAGGGGCAGCCGCGATCCGTGCAGGTAACAGTGGTGGGCCGGTGGGGCCGGGTGGGGGGGATTTCGAGGGACGATGCAGAGGGAAAATTAAATAAATAATTAATTTTCCCTAGTTATTATCCGTTGGAATCCCCCCCACCCGGCCCCACTCCCCACCACTGTTTCCTGGATGGACTGTGGCTGGGAAGGGGAGCTCTTACCAAACAGGATAACCTCCATTTTTTCTTCATTTATCTTTAGGCAATTGTTTTGCATCAAAGTTGAGACCTGAGACAGACAATTATTGAAATTGCTAGCTGCAGTGGCACCCTCATCCGCAATTGATACAATAATCTGAGCAGCCGCGGCCTGTGCAGGTAAGAGCGGTGGCGGTGGGGTGGTGGGTCTGGGAGGGGGGGATTTTGACAAACGACAAAGAGGGAAAATTAATTATTTATCTAATTTTCACTCGTAGTCATCTTTTGATATCCCCCCCACCTTGCCTCACCGCTCTTATCTGCAGGGGCCATGGCTGAATGTGAGTATCATCGGCATAGGAGACAGCAGTCAGGCAAAGGATTTTATCAATTGCACCAGAGGAGAGATGTAAATGTTGAGAAGTGTAGGGGACAAAGAAGACCCCTGAGGCATCCCACAAGGTAGAGAGAAGACTGTGAATTTAAAGCCGCCTAGTTAAACAGTTTGTTCTCTGTGTGCTAAGAACGATTTCCATTGAAGTCATTGAAATGCAGGCATTAGAGTGGTGCAACGAGGAGAAATACTTTTATTTCTTCTCCTTTTTTGCGCTTTCTATGCGTGCAGCACACATAGAAGGAGAAAATAGCCTTTAATGATTGTTAATGTATAGGAAGCTGTCTCTTACTGCACATAAACAATCCTCCCTGCAACACAGGCACCCTTGCACCATGGCACAAGGGTGTCTGTGTTGGTGCTCTGCAGCTATTTGGTGCCCGTGCAAGGGAAAACACAGAGGTGCGACGTATTCTTGTGAATACGATGCATCCCTGTGTTTTTTAAATGGCGCAGCACTGCTAAATTGCTTACAGCGCCATGCTGCGTAATTTCTTTGTAAAAATGCCCCTATATCTTTCCTACTACAGTTTCAGCATGGCAGTCTTCCTCTATTTTTTACTTGCTGCCACAGTAAACAAAGATTAAACCATTCAGTACTATAAAGGGGTCACCATTCACACCCTGGACCGAGTCCTTTTGTGCCTGTGGTTTATATTTGTTGTGCATGCTTCACTGCTGGATGAGCCATATATAAGCAGCACTTGTACTGAGCCTGCCTGAATGGGCATCGGTCACAATGCTTTACTGAGAGTACACATCTTGATGTTCACACAAGCATGCCTTTCACTATGCAAGTGTTGTGTGACAGCCTGCCACATTTCTCTGTGTGCTGAGAGCATTTAGCTAGATCGCCTTTATTTAACATACTTGTGAAGCAGTCTTTAACTTCAGTTACATGTACGGATAAACTCAGCAACAGGTTTATAGTGCTGTGAACCATTGCTTACCATATGATATCACAGCCGGGCACATCAGACTGAATCAAAGCACATAACATCACAGTTCATAACAACACACCAAAGCAAAACACATGACATGAGAGAGCAGGACATTATAAAACAGCACTGCACATGGCATTGTCCAGCTTGGGAGCTCATAGAACACTACAGAACAGCATATAAAACAGCAGTTCATAGTAAACCATTGCACACAACATTAAACTACAGCACTGTACATCACAACACAAAGCAAACATATTAGAAAATATAACACAATGTCAACTCACTAATGCTTTAGCCACAAAGCTGGTATGAAACTCAGTGCAGTCCCAAAGAGAAGAGTCCAGCTGCAAGAAAATCACAAATAACAAACTACAGCCAAGGATATAGGATGATATACTGCCTTTACACCACCCCACACAGTTTATAACATGATTTTGCAGAAAACCAGTCTTTAACTATATCACCTACTTTGAGAAAATAAATGTTTTTAAGCATACACATCTACCTGAAAAATCTGCCAACTGTTGATCAAGAAAAATCAAAGCCGAATTCTGTTGGAAGGCAGCAGGACACCGTTTAATATTAGATATCATAATTAGGGCTCCCGGTTTTATGGTATTTTTATTTTTACATTTCTCTCTTGTATTTATCCATATTTATTTTTTTGCCATTTTATTGGTATTTATCCATATTTATTTTGTGTTTTGTGAACAGATGAGGTAATAACTCGTAAATGTCCACATTTATTTACCAGATAAACATGTGCACATACTTTGATGCCAGTTCGGTTTTAGCACATTACACAGCTAAAAATAATAAAATAACAAACCATCATGAAAAAATAGCATAATAGCACAAATACATGTTGAGGTACGCAGTAATTTAAGCAAATCTCATTCAGCTTTGAAACTCCCCATGCTGCAAATATGTAAAGCTATTGGCCATGCAGCCAATATGTACATCTATTGGCTGAAAGCCCTTAATGTCAGCATGGAGAGACATTCAAAAGAAGCCCCATTATCCGTACTTTTAAACTTTTAAAAATAAATACAAAGAGGAAACACAATGTTTTCAGTCTGTATTTATCTGTACCAATCAGTAGAAATGGACAACAGGGTGCTCTTTTAATAATATATTTTTTGCATGAACTTATGTTTGTAATTCATTTTTATTGTGTTTTTTTACTAATTGTCATCAGACACAGCCTAATAGTGACTTCAGGGAACAATCATTCCAAGGGGTTGTGTACATGACTTCCATCAATAATGCATATAGGAGATTCAAAAAAGGAGAAGTGTTAAGAAGGAATTGTGAAGTGTTTGTTGCACATAGGAGAATTTGAATGGCAAGGATTGGTGGTTGCAGTAATATTGTTTTGTACTCCTAACCTGTGGAGACAGTTCCCATTGATATATGAACTGTGCACACCACTGATTTTCTTTACTAGAAATGCATCCCACCCTAGCAAATCAATACCAGCTATCATCCTTAGCCGCAAGTGGAACAACATAACAAAAGTCTATCCATCTTCAACAACTGGATCTCAAACTGTGCCAACACCCTGGCCCCCTTGATGAAGATCAGGCATACAAGAGCTCACACTCTAGCTTGCATGTGAGACCTTAGAAACTTGTGACTCCAAGCTTTATTGCATGCAACTAGAAAGAAGATTGAGAACCAACTGTGAAAGCACCTCCAGAGACACCTACAAATCCGCACTCAGAAGGTGTCACGCTCAGCTCAAACAAGCCAGAAAAGCAGCCCTCGTGTTCTGACTCGGATCGTGCTCCAACCCTGTCAAAGAACTCTTCAACAGTGTTAGAGATTTCACCAACCCTACAACAGCCTCCAACACCATCATCCATTCACAGATTCTCTGCAATGACCTTTCTGACTTTTTCCACAGCAAAATACTCAAACTCTACACAAACTTCACACCACAACCCACCGTAGAGGACATCATCACGCAATCTCTCAACACCACCTGGATCTCCACACCTCCTGACAAACTGAATCCCCCTCACCATAGACCATCCATCCAGGGTCCCCTATAAACCCCTACCCACACACATGTAAAACCTAGGAAGGACACTGATAGGTGCCAGCTTCACCACCATCATCAACTCCTCCATCCTTAGTGGAAACTTTCCGGGTAGCTGGAAACAGGCAGACATCAGAGATCTCCTGAAGGCCAACCCAAAAGACCTCAGCAACTTCAGGCCCATCTCACTCCTAACCTTCTTGGCAAATGTCCTGGAGAAAGAGATCAACAAGAAGCTCTCTGCCCATCTTGAACAGCACCACTTCCTAGACTCCACCCAGTCAGGGTTCTGCAACAACCCCTGCATGAAAACTGCCCTCATGGTAGCAACGGATGATATCTGATTCATCATGGACAGAGGAGAAACCACCACCCTCATCCCGCCCGACCTCTCATCAGTGCTCGACACCATCTCCCATCACATACTCATCGCCAGACTCCAGGACTCAGGCAGCGGTGTAGATTGTTCAGTAAGATTGGGGGGGTGAGCTTCAAATTTTCAAACAGTCATGCTGGCATATCATGTGAAAATACAATATTTGAGAAGCAGAGCATGAGGGGGCTTTAGGAGCAGTGGGAAGGGATAGCAGTGCGGATAGTTAGAGTTTTTTAAAAGACAAAATGTGGAAAAATACCCAACAGTTTTAAGAACTTCAAAACAGAGAGGAGAGGGAGTGTGTGTATGTTTTTGTCTGTTCATGCATATAAAAATCCTAGGTGAACTCCAACCGCCACCTCACCATACCTGCTTGAAAGCACCTATACCCAACTATTTACAAGAAAATACATTTATTGGGGGGGTTTAACAACCCAAATACCCCCCTGAAGCTATGTCCTTGGGCTCAGATATCCAAGGACCCGCACCAAGCTGGATCACCTTCTTTCTCACTATCAGGACACAATGTGTCTGACTCCATTTTCACCTCTGAACACAAGAAGCTCATCTGCGGGACCCCCAGGGTTCCTCCGTCAGCTCAACCTTGTTCAACGTATACATGGCACCCCTACCCGTATCATAAGATCCCATTACATCAACATTGTCTCCTTCGCCTATGACACTCAGCTCATCCTCTCTCTCACCGACACAAAGAACACCACTAGAACCAGTTTCACAGCCTGCATGTCCAACGTGGCCAACTGGATGCAAGAGAACTGCTTCATACTCAACACAGGCAAAACTGAGATCCTAATCTTCGAAAATAAGAGTTCCCCCTAGGACTCCTCCTCTTGGCCACTAAACCTGGGTCCCACACCAATCCCCACAGACCACACATCATCATCCTTGATAACAAACTCATGATGAACAAACAGTTCAATCCCGTGATCGCTTCCTGATGCTACAGCCTTAGAATGCACCACAATATTTTCAAATGGCTGCCCATGCACACAAGACGTACGGTCACCCAGGCACTCATCACCAGCAGACTCAACTATGACAAAGCACTTTACGATGGCATCTCCAATGAACTCATGTAAAGACTTCAGACCATCCAAAACACCACCACCAGTCTCATCCTAGACATCCCCGGAAGTGCCTACATCACTCCCTACCTCATTGAGTTACACTAAATACGCATCCAAAAACATTGCAAATTCAAGTCGCTTATTCACGCCGACAAGGCCCTCCACAACACAGAACTAGCTTACTTCATCTACTGACTCCAACTCTACCAACCCCCCCAACAACTATGCTCCACCTCTCTTCCCCTCCCACAAATCCCGCACATCCACAGAAGCAAGACAGGAGTAAGCCAAAAACTGGAGTAAACTTCCTCAACACATCAGAACTGCTATTCCACTTCTCAACTTCAGCAAGAAAATGGAGACCTGGCTGTTCAACTAGGAGCACTGCTGGGCCAACACTGCTGCTCCAGCACCTGGATACTCTCACAGGTGACAAGCTGCGCCATACAAATCCACATAACATAACATAACAACATAACATAGCAACATACCATAACATAACTAATGTAACATAACATTCTAGGCTCATTGATGCATACAATCTTGCGGCAAGCTGGCTAAATCCAGTCACTGCAGAGCTTACTGCAAACAACACACTCCTAAAAAGGGCAGACCTATTGGCTTTTGTCAATGCTTGTTAGGGCAAACAATGACATTGCAGGTTTCTTCATAAATAAACAATATATATCATTGCCTGGCTGATGATAGTTTTTCAGCACCTGAGTATCTTAGTTGTGCCAAAAGATTTGTAAATCGGGCACAGATTACCTTGCAAAGTTTGCACATATTGGGGGAGATTTCCCAAGACTTCGCGCCGTGTTTGTGTCACAAATGTAACACAAATTGGCACAAAATCTTTTTTTTCAATTTACTTTCCAGCGCTAAACTTGTTCAGCACTGGCGCTAGTGAGAAGGGAGGAGAATGTCTTATATTAGTAAATAGGGAGCTCTCCTCCTCTCTCCTTTTCACGTAGCGCAGCGCAGCATTTGCAGCTGCTGCAGTGCGCTACGTGTAAAAATTGTATATCTGCCCCATTATCTTCATTCTACATTTTAAAGATCCATATGTAGCTGCGACGACATTTTTACATAAAAAAAACAAAAACCATATCCAGTGAATGGCATTCAGAAGGCTGCTGCTATTTTTCGTCACCAACGATATTTTTGAAAAGGAAACGTGAATTAACGTCAACTGCAGTACGGTTTCCAAAACTTCATTGGAGGCGATCGGACTTTGGGAAGTAAATCGAAAGGCACACATTTCCACAGTCCAGCCATAGCATAAACCTTTGGTTGACCTTGGGATATAAACATGAATCTTGCTGTCATTGGCCCGCTCAGAACTTATTCCAAATGCATCCTCTCAACACTTGGCTTACCCATTATCCATTAATCCCGAACTGTTAAAAATGTGCAGCTGAAAAAAGAAAGCAGGCGCTCTGTCACGGAGAGAAACTGGGCATCGGATCATAAACTCGGTGCCAACGATCCCCTCCAATCAGAGTCATGTAATTGGAAGAAAAACAGAAGAGTCAGAAGACTTGATATTGATGGAGCAGATAATCACAGGCAGACAGATTTAATTGTAGTTCGAATGTTGCCCTGGGCTTCCAGCTCCCGATGGAAATTAAGAAAGCGCCATGAACGCGGCCTTGATTTTTAATGCTTATAGATACAATAGAAAATTGAGCAAAGACGGATGGTTTGGGGGGGAAAGTCCTGAAGCTTAAACAAAAGACTGAATTGAAGATGAAGAATATGTTAAATGTATTTAAAAAAAATACAACTGATTAAAACGGTTGGGAGACTGCTAAATTTAATAATCTACTTCATAGGAAATGTCGAGTAATTCAACTCTTCGCTATATTTATTACTTCAAGCTGACGTGATTTGCATGCGACATTGCATGAAAAAACTGAGTCATGCACCGAACTTGGCATGGCGAGCAAAAAACTGATGGACTGCCAAGCCAGGTTATCCCTGGAATGGAAACAAGCATCCTAGGACCGGTTTAGGGGGTTCACCCCTCTTCAGCCAGGATAGCTTGATTCCAGTGGCACAGTGAGCCCAGTACCCATGACTGGACATACCTGGCATGCATAGGGAGAGAAAGCAAAAGACACACAATTGATGGACGGAATGCAGAACAAATCAAAACATTCACCCGCAGTCAAGAGATCTGGGTTAAATCCATCACTCTTTTGCTCACCATGCCACCCCAGTTTAGACCTGGCCATATGCAAATCAGTCTTGACCCTGTGCCTCATGGGAACAGTCCAGCCCGAACTGCCAAGCCAGGTCCTCCCTGGACTGGAAACAAGCATCCTATGACCTGTTTCGGGGTTTCACCCCTCTTCAGCCAGGATAGCTTGATTCCAGTGGCACAGTGAGCCCAGGACCCACATCTGGGCATTCTGTCCATCAACTGTTGTTTTTGAAATTGTCACCCGAGTGGGACGGGTATGCCCAGACGTGGGTCCCGTGCTCTCCATGCCACTGGAATCAAGCTATCCTGGCTGAAGAGGGGTGAAACCCGGAAACTGGTCCTTGGATGCTTGTTTCCAGTCCAGGGAGGACCTGGCTTGGCAGTTCGGGCTGGACTGTTCCCATGAGGCACAGGGTCAAGACTGATTTGCATATGGCTGGGTTCAAACTGGAATGGCATGGTGAGCAAAAAAATGATGGATTTAGGCCCAGATCTCTGTACTGGGGTGAATGTATGACATTGTTCTGCATTCTGTCTGTCAATTGTTCTTTTTGCATTTGAACTGTGTGTCATGCACCAGTGAACTTTATCTACCATTTAGAAATGTATAACATTCCTGGGGCCACAATAATAAAGCACCCTGGTACTTGAGCTTGGTTCCAGTGCCCAAGGGAACTTTAGTGTTAGAGAATTTGCTGCAGACCCCCTTATGAGGCTACTTTTTTATTATGCATTTTGCTGGTGCAGACATGGGGACAGTGCAATGAATAATAGGCATTTTCTCATTTGCATGGGATCCGAACCCATGCAAATGAGTGAATCCTATGTGCTTAAACATACTGGTACTTGTGCAAAAAGACCCTTGATGGACCCAGTATCTGTGCTCCTTCCAACAAGTGGAGTGCAGATATTGTGCCTCCAGGATACCCTCTGGGCGTGTTCATGAATGATCCTACAGACCCCTCCAAGCACCTACCACAGGGGATGTGTCAGATGAGTGACAGGCTGCTTTCCCCTGTTGTCCCTGGATCCCTAAAAAATGGGCTAACCTTTGTCTTCAAGGCTACATGGTGCCCCAAACACCGAAGTGAAGATCTTAAGGCCTCCTAAGGTTAGAGCAGCACTTGGCTACACCGACCCTCCTGAGGTCAACAAACCCACTTACGTTTTGGAACAACCACCTACATGAAAATGGGTAAATCAGTGCTCTGCATATCTATGCCGTTCTGTCTACAGGACATATAATTTAGACAGTACCGACATGCATAGACATGATTTGTGAATGGATACACACAGTGAGAGTGCATATGGCCACCCACAGGGGCCTTGTACCCCATCACTAATGCAGCCCCTGGGTTCCCAGGTACTACCAAGTTAACATAGAAGTTAATATGAAAAGGAATATTTTGGTGAAACATCATAAGCCTGGCTCTTTTATTACTGCCACAACTTGGGCAGATACAGATAAATGCGTGGTGGAAATGTAAAGATGGGGTTTATAGGCAGGGGTGACTTTCTGTCACGAGTGAATGTCTGTGCTGGATGTTGTGCTGATCAGGTTGTGTACACTTTTTGCAAAGATTTATGAAGTGCGATAGCTCAAAATTAACAGTGGCGCTCCTCCGCAATGGCGGTAGGAAAGTCGCCCCACTGCCTGGCTCAGACCCAGCAAATGAAAAATAAAATGATGTTCTAGCATTCTATTTTTCATTTGCCGGCTCTGAGCCAGCTTGTGCAGGAAGGGGCAGGGCACGGGAGAAGGAGTGCTATGTGCACTTTCTAAATGCGCATATGTGTTTGGCCAGCCGTCTTAGGCTGACCAAAACACACATGCGCACTTAGGTTTCTCCATCTCAGCTGCATTGAACAGCTGGGCTGGAGAAACCCCCACAGAATCCCTGGCCTGAGCGGAGCATCTTTTCAGCCCACTCAGGCCAATCTCAGTGCTGCTCTCCTAGCAGTACGGGGAGGGGATGGGAGTCTGTCCCAGGGGCAGTCGGGACCAGGAAGAGAAAAGAAAGCGCATCACGGGCAGCGGCTTCAGGTAAGTTCTTTTATTTTAATTTTAGTTTTATATATTGTACGCCCCCCACGCTCATTTCCCACCTTCCCTCCACCTGCGCACCACCCTTTGTTTATGGAAGCGGCCACTGAAAATTAAGGAATTTTAAAAAGCAAAAATATACAATGCTGTGGCAGTAGTTAAGGCTACTAAGAGTGTGATGTAGTCTTTATAAGGTTGCAACACCCTCACCACGAAGGTGGCACTCTTTCTCTTAACGTCTGCTCCTCACACCGGCAAATGAGCATTCTTGCTAGGTGGGCATAAGAACACTTAGAGGAGAGATTTTAAAAGCTAATGAAGAACCTAGAGTTATGCTTAATATACTGCTTTGAAAACGAGGGGACTCCTATGAAAATTAAATAAAATTACAAAATGGTATACCAAAAGTAATATATTGGTGTCTCTCTATGGTATGATTAAAAAATATTTGTCAGATTGTGAGATTGTGAAGACATCCCTACTATCCTAATCATCAACATGTTTTAACCAATTCATAGCCCCATACTCGGTCTGGACTTTTCTTCTTGGCTGAGGTCCCTATTTTTATTGTCCAAAAGCTAACTATTTTAGAAGAAGAGTGCATAATTGTGTATCCTAAAGGGGGCAGAACTTAAAACAAGGAAAGGTGAATGTTGGACCTGACATCCTTGGCATTGTTTTCACCCAACTGTTTGCCTTCCAGCCTCCTGTTTCTGCTGACTTCGTTTTTACTGGCTTTAGGACTCTGCGCACTTTGCCACTGCTAACCAATGCTAAAATGCTTGTGCTCTCTCCTTTAAACACGGTAACGTTGGCTTACACCCAATTGGCATCTTTAATTTTCTTGTAAGTCCCTAGTAAAGTCATACTACATCTACCCAGGGCCTGTAAATTAAATGTCACTGGTGGGCCTGCAAAACTCATTGTGCTACCCAATTGAGTAGCCATTTAAACATATCTCAGGCCTGCCATCGCAGCCTGTATGTGCAGCTTTAAATTGCCATTTTGACCTGGCAAAATAACTCTTTTGCCAGGCCTAAGCCTTTCTTCTTAATACATATACGTCACCCCTTGGTAGCCCTTAACCAGTCATAAGGCAGAGTGCAGTGTATTCAAAAAGTTGGATGTGTACTTTTAAGTTTTACATGTCCTGTTAGTGAAAAACTCTTCAAATCGTTTTTCACTACTGCAAGGCATGCCTTTCCGTTAGGATAACATTGGGTAAACTTATTACATTTAAAAAATGATAACGTTAATTTGGGAGCAGGTACAAAGGTCATGTTTGGTGTCTAAAGAGTTGTAATTTAAAACCCTCTTTCATGGTAAAGTCAGATTTTACAATTCAGAAAATGGCACTTTTGGAAAGCTGGCATGTTTTTGTCCTAACTGATTAGTGCCTACAACCTGTTTCTTGGGTCACCTGACTAGGTGTAGCAGGCCGTTGGTCTTTGTATTTTGCTCCCAGACAGAGAGACACAGGAGCATAGGTGTTGGCAGATTGGGCATTCTCTGCTTGATGAGTGGAAGAAGCTGTCACTTACCACACTTGCACATCACAAAGGCACTGCCTGAGCACACTCAAAAAGGGTTTGACACTAGTCTATTGTGCCCTCAAACAAGATGGGGCCAGGGCAGGGAGGTAGGAAATTTCAAGCACCTCTGGGGGTGGTAAGCTGTAGAACCATCTCCTAGTTCCAAGTGGGCATCGGATATAAATATTGGATCCTTACACGTAACTCTTCAGTATACCTCTGGACCTGTGGAATACTCAGGACTGCTTTGCTGCCCTGCAAGAAGGACTGCTACTCTGTTGCCCTGCTGCCCTGTAGCCTTAGTGAAAGGATTGGACCTGCATCTTGAACACAGGACCACCAGAATGACTTCAAGAACTAGTTGGCTGGCCTCCAGGTCAGAGCCTCAGGGACAGAAAAGGCTCCCACCACTTTGAACCAGGCACCTGGACTCGTCTGTGAGTCCTACTCCCCAAGTGGTGTCACCCCAGTCCTGAATCCTTGGAAGTGTGCCTGAAGATGATCTGCCAGCCCACCTGTGAGCCTGCTCAGATTCAGAAGTGCCACAGTGTGAAGCATGCAGATGCTGTATCTCGTAGCGCCACCCGCAATCTCCTCGGAACCGCCATTGAATGACACATCCTCGACATGGATCTTCGCATTGCAAGCCCCTCGTCACCGTCGTCCTCAATGATGAGGCAGGACTCTGCATCGCAGCCCCGCAGCTTCCTCGGGACTGCCGCTGTGAAAAGCATCCTCCATGAGGGATGTCGCAATGCTCCACAAAACAGGACCTGATGTACTTTGTTCAGTGAGCCTAACTTGGTCCCTGTATCCGGCATGCGGTCGACCTGAACTTGTGTCTTTGTCCCAGGCGGGCGTGATCAGATGACCACAGTTGGCGCTTCGTGCTTCTAGGCAGTATTTTTACTTAATACTTTGAAATTGCATATCTTCAATTCTACTGATTGGATGTTTGTTGTTTTGTAGTCAGATAATGTATTAAAGTTTACTATTTTACTTTTTTTCTTGTGTTGTGCTTTCACTATATGACTGTTTGAAGTGCTGTATAAATACTTTACACATTGCCTCTAGGTTAAGCCTGACTGCTTTGTGCCAAGCTACCAAAGGGTTAAGCACAGGTTAATTTGGAGTTGATTGTGTCTTCACCCTGATAGGAATTGTGGTTGCTGCTTGAGTAGGGGTTCACTCCCTCAAACAGTAAGCCAATTTCCTACAGTGAAAAAAAAGATATGCTAAGCTAGTTGTGCATGTTTCAATCGGGTTAAAATCTATATGGAGAAATGATAAACACAAGAGGCATGCAGCAGTGGCATAGAAGCAGAGCATCTGACTGCCAGGTCTTGAAGATCAGGAGGCTAGCTTTAAGGTGGGATATTTGAGAGCTCACATGCTCAGTGGGAAGAATCCATTCACGTTTTTAGGTGCTCTACACGTTGCTAGGACTGAAGGAGATGTGGAGGGTGTAAAATGGAATGCAGAAGAATTACTTGTTTTCTCCCACAGGCATCAACCCCAATCCAGTACTGAATTCTTAGGGGCCGATTACGATGCGACTCAGAAGGCCCCGACCGCTGCATCGTAATGGGCTCCTCGTTCACTTTCCGACCACCTAATAATGAAGACGGTTGGAAAGTAAACCGGCCGGTCATTCCGGCTGGCTTACGACGGGCTCGGAGAGCCCGTTGGCCAATCGGAATCCAACCAGCATTCTGAAGGACAGGCCTTTCCACTCTTGAGATTACAATGCACGGTTTCCGACATGTTTCCATGTCGGAAAGCGTGTTTGGGGTCCCCCTTTGGTGTATGGCCTTCGATTTGAGGCCGAGGTGGTGCCACCCTTTTGATCCCTGCACCTTGTAGATGCACCTTGCGGTGCCTGCCACGGGGTGCAGGGATGAACCACACCTCCCATTTCACTATGGGAGCATGCATTACGGCCGATTTATGGCCGTAATGCATGCTCCCATAGTAAAGATATAGGAATGTGACCAAACAGTGTTCGGTTGCATCCTAATGAGGCGGTCGGGACCGCCAACTGGGTATCGGTCGGTCCCAGGAAGGAATTCCACCTGACATCAAAATCAGGCCTTAAATGAATATTGTTGGCTAAATGTGTTATGGAAACCAAAATAAGTACCATTAACATATACAACCATGCAACCTTTAGTGCTGTGCTAGACATCAGTGCAAATATGCCTCCAGATCGTAGATGGTAGCTGAGCGATATCTCTTAAAGAATATAATGAATAGAGCAGATATAACATAAAGTATTGAGGAATACCTCCGTGTTAATACTGGAACAGCAAAGCTCATGGTGTGGAACACTAGAAATCAGTCATCAGTGGAAAGTGGCAGCTATACTGGTCCTTAATAAACTGGAGAATGAGCTGAGACTCATAGAGTTGGTGCATAAGGCAATGGGATTTTGGACAATATAAGGTGGTCTAGGTGGTCTGCGAGTTGAGTATTGATGACTATTGATGGCTTTCGCCATGACTTTAGCTGGAAAAGGCAGGAGCAAGACTGGTCTGTAGCTGCTAAAGGTGTTGGGGTCTGCGGTTCTTCAATAGGGTGCTGACTTCTGGATTTTTCCAGCAAAAAGAGAAGGTGGCTGTGGTTATGGAGGTGATGATGATAGCAGTGAGCATGGGGTAGATGATGGTTCTCACAAGGTTGTATATGAAGTGGGGACATAGGTCTGAAGGGGATCCTGAGTTGATGTAATTCATCAGGGTAGTGGTTTCTTCATTCAAAAGTTGTTTTCAGTTGCTTAGCTGCGGTTTAGTGATGAAGGTGGGGTGTGCCTGGTAGGGGGGAGTTCGTATCAGTATGCTCTTGGTCGAATGTGTTGTAAATCTTGACAATCTCCTGTTTGAAGAAGTTTGAGAGGCCGTTGCAGAGGGTAATGTCATTGTTGGCTGCTGCAGGACTGGAGAACTCCTTGACAATGGTGAAGAGTCCTTTGATGTTCTTGGAGCTGTCTTCGAGTCTGGGAGTTATGGCTTTTTTCTTTACATCTCTTAGTTGTTGGTGGTAGAGGTTGAAGGCGACTTTATATATGTATTTTGTGGTAGTGTTTTTGTCGGGTCTCCATTTTCTCTCAAGTTGTTGGTAGTGGCCCTGGGACTCCCTGAGGCAGTTTGTGTAGCAGCTGGGTCATTTGTTGTTTTTGTAGGTCTTGTTTCTAGTTAGAGCGGTGCGGTTGGTGCAGTCAGTGAGCCATTTATTGAAGAGGTTGCTGTGGAAATCGAGTTTCCTGGTGTGGTTGGGTGGGCATTCCTATTGGGTCTTGTTCCAGTTTTCTTTGGATAATTTGCTCTAAAGTCTTGATGGTGCTTTGGATTTATTCTGGTGGGGTATCTTGAAATGTATAGTGTAATTGTTGGTCAGTGTGAGTGGGGTCATGTGGGTGGTAGCGATACTGTTTTTGGAGGAGAAAAGTGGGTCAAGGGTGTGGCCTACTGTGTTGTTTGGTCCTTGGATGAGCTGAGTAAGTTCCAGGTTGCTAGGGCTGTCGAGGAGGGCATTGAAGTTATGGTCTGTGGTGTCTTTCAGGTAGAAATTGAGGTCCCCGAGGAGGATGTAGTTGGTTAATCTGATGGTGAGGGGAGCGATACATTATGCAATGTGGTTGCAGAATTCTGCTGGGGGCCCGGAGGGTGGTAGGCAAGAGATCCCTTAAGGGTGGCGTTGTAGTCTGTTCATACTTTGAAGTGGAGGTGTTCCATGAGGTTGGTGTCCAAGTCCATGGAGGGGGTGCAGTTAAGCGTGTTTTTGTAGATGATCATGAGTCCTCTGCCTGTTTGTGGGTCGGTCCTGGTGTATTATTTTGTAGGCAGGCAGAATGGCTGCGGCGATGTCTAGGTTGGAGGCTCTGTTGAGCCATGTTTTAGTCAGAAAGAGAAGATTGGTGTGTTGCTGTTGAGGAGGTCCTAGATTTTGGGGGAGTGTTTGCCAAAGGATTTAACATTGAGGAGCATGGCAGGCAGTTGGAGTTTGGTGGTGGTGGCATGGCTCAGTATTTAGGGAATGTTAAAGGAGGTTTTATGGTGGGCAATGGACACAGCCAGAGGTTTCAGGATTTCCTTTTAGGAACAACTTGATTAAATTATTAGTGAAACTGAGCAACACCATTGGATCTTAACTCAACCAGTAAGAGAAAAAGCTGGCCATTAAGAGACTACAACAATTAGGGTCTTATTTACAAATAAATGACACAGTGTGGCTTCACAAGCAATTTTGCTGCACCGAGCTGCGTCATTTTAAAAGCACAGGGATACATCGCATTAACAACAATACGACACATCCGTGTGCTTTCCCCTGAGCTGGCCTACCAGCGAAGACACCCTTGCAACATGCCTGCATTGTGGGGAAGATGTTTTTTGTACAGGAAAGGACATCTTCCTGCACAAAAAAAATAATTAATGCAATCAAATGCTGCTGGTGGGCTTGTAGCACTGGTTGTGCCACCCACAGAAACAGCTTGTACAGTGTGTCTCAGGCCTGCCATTGTAGAGCCTGTGTGCAGTCTGTGACTGCCATGTTGACTTGGCAAGTGCACCCACTTGCCAGTCCCTAAACCTTCCATTTTCTTCATATCAGACACCCCTAAGGTAGGCCCAAGGGCAGGGTGCATTGTAAGTATAAGGTAGGACATGCCCTGGTGTGTGTGGCATGTCCTAATAGTGAATTACAGCCATTTTCATTTTTTACTATTGCAAGGCTACCAATCCTCATAGACCAGAATGGGCATTTTGATTATAACATCTTATAATCCTAACTGACCCAGGGAACATGGTAGAAATTCAAGTTTAGTATGCCTGAATTCAGAATGATAAAATACATCTTTTAGTGAAGTTGGTTTTAAGATTCTGTGTTTGAAAATACCACTTTTAGAATGTAGGTATTTTCTTGCCTAACTGTTCAAGCCTGCCTCTGCTAGGTTGTGTATTCCATGTCTGGCTTGTGAGTGACAGGGGCTGGGGGATTCCAGGAGACAGGGTGAGTCAGCACAGGGCTGAATAGACCTATCTGCATGTAGAGTGGTGGGAGGAGCTGCACCTGGGTCTGAATAGTCCTACAATGCTGGCTCCACCTCCTGTGGCGTGTCTGATGTCCCTGGCCCACACTGTCAAAGGAAACAAGGAGTCCTGTAAACAAAGTACTCCAGGACTGCACATAACTGGTTTGGACTAGGTACAGACACTCTCTGGCCTGGCAGTTCGGGCTGGACTGTTCCCATGAGGCACAGGGTCAAGACTGATTTGCATATGGCCAGATCTAAACTGGGGTGGCATGGTGAGCAAAAGAATGATGGATTTAACCCAGATCTCTTGACGGGGGTAAATGTTTTGATTTGTTCTGCATTCCGTCCATCAATTGTGTGTCTTTGACATTCTAAGCAAGGCATCTAAGAACCTGAAATCTGTGTATCTGAGATGTCTTCATTTAGGTCTGCACCTGTATAATCACACGTAGTTCTGTCAAAATGAATTCAACATCTATACATTTTAGAAGAGGTCACACAATGATACTCATTCCCACACATTGCTTTGCATTAATAATCACAAAATATCTGAAAAAGATATCATCCAACTATTTTCAAGATTTGTTTTCAGAAAACGGTACTGGTATAACAAATTTGAAAGAGGATGTGCAAGTGCAAAGGTAACAAATAAAGTGCTCCTGAAGTGCAAGCCAGTTCTAGGGTTACAATGAGTCCTTCAGTAAGAATTGACAGGGTTTTTCAAAAACTTGACTATGTTCGACTTGACAACACCCAATTCAAGTCGGGACTCTTACATTCACTCCCTCCCCACCGGGTGTAAGAACTACAAGCTGTATTATCTAAAGCGTCAATATTTTGAACCCTTAATCAATATGTGTTACGGGAAACATCAACTGGAGTCTTCCTCAGGACAAAGCCAAAATACAGGCCCATCCTGTGTGACATAAATGACCAGAATAACACACAATACCTACTGAAGGAGTAACTTATGACTCCATTTCTGTTATATGGATGCAGTAAAAATACTCGCTTCACACCATTCAATGCAGTGAATAGTAAAATGTAAACTATTTCTAAAGTACAAAATAATTGTTGAAACAAGAGTACTTCTTAGTTTAATGACAAAAAGTTTAAATTTATTTCATACATAATGCATTAAAATCATGATGAAAGTGTCAAACACATCACACTGTCCAGCTGCAAGATAAGGATAACCAAAATATTGTTGCGCCCTCAAAAGTGACACAGCAGGGGCCACGCAATCCTCCCTGTTTTATAATTAGGTATTCCTTAAGGAGAAGCTTGAAAGTCCTTATAGTTATCAATTGTGGTGGTCAAATCTGTAGACGTTTCAGTTTCTAGTCATCTAATAAGTACACAAGACCATCATCAGGACAAAGTATTGAGACTAGTATATAGGTGGAAGAACCTTTGAATACAAATGAAACCTAAAAATAAAAAAGACACCCAAAAACAAGCCAAATAAACAGATAAGAAGAAGTACGCCACTGGGGAATCCAAGATGGGAACCAAGCATACCTGCAAAACAAGCAAAACACTATTTGTGACTAATTATTTTGTACTTTATAAATAGTTGATTTGCATTTTACTATTCACTGCATTGAATGGAATGCAGCGGATATTTCTACTGCATCCCGATAACAGAAAAATTTGTCTTAAATTGCTCCTTCAGAAGGCATTATGTGTTATATATGTTCATACCCAGTCCCCTGTGGGATTATGGGCTATAAATGATCAGAAAGATGACATGAGCCATTAAGTGTGACAAAGTGATCTCAAGTAAAAAGTTTTATCAAACTTTTATCAGGAAAGGTGGTCACTTACAGAGATTTCTTAATGCCAAATGCCCCAATCGGTGGTACCATACAAATCCCCTACTCAATCTGCTGAAAAACAATGAAATAAGTTTTACTCAATCTGTTGAAGCAACATAAACAAGTACAATAAAAGTATCAACAACACTTACTCAGTAGTCTGAGAATGCCGTATCAAAGCATGGGGGATTATGCAATGGGTCCTTAGGGGATCGGCCTGAGTGAAAATATATAAGTGGATGGAAAACTACCAATGGTGCTCATACAAAGAGGGAGAAGAGTCCTTTCTACTTTAGTGCTGTTACCATTGCTCACCCAAAAGGATTTTAACTGAGCAGTCAAAGAACAGACAGATTATATCTTTGAATTTTTCTGTGAATCAATGTTGCAATATGTACTCACAGTCACACTCACAGCTTTGCATCCAAGTCAAAAACCCAGGATCACATACAAGTATGCAAAGGCTACTGTCTCTCCCTCTCTCTGGCTCAATTTACAACAGCTGCGCACCAAAACCATTCTCTTTTCGTAAATAGGATCGTGGCTTAACATCAACATACACCCTCAAATGCAAAAAAAACAATTGATGGACAGAATGCAGAACAATGTCATACATTCACTCTAGTACAGAAATCTGGGCCTAAATCTATCGTTTATTTGCTCACTATGCCCTTCCAGTTTGGACCCAGCCATATGCAAATCAGTCATGACCCTGTGCGCAATGGGAACAGTCCAGCCCGAACTGCCTGGCTAGGTCCTCCCCGGACTGGAAACAAGCATCCTAGGACCGATTTTGTGCTTTCAGCCCTCATCAGCCAGGATAGCTTGACTCCAGTCGCATGGAGAGCACGGGACCCACGTCTGGGCATACCCGTCCCACTCGGGGTGACAAATGCAAAAAGAACAATTGATGGACAGAATGCAGTACAATGTCATACATTCACCCTGTAAAGAAATCTGGGCCTAAATCCACAAGGAACAGGGTCAAGACTGATTTGCATATGGCTGGGTCCCTCAAGGAACAGGGTCAAGACTGATTTGCTGGCTGGATCCAAACTGGGGTGGTGTGGTGAACAAAAGAATCATGGATTAAACCCAGATCCTTGTGACTGGGGGGAATGTTTGCATTGTCCAGCAGTCCGTCAATCAATTGTTTTCATTAGCATCAACATACACCCTGACATACTTAGCAGATGAATATTGCAAACAAGAGAACCTAGGCAGACATGGAAATAGATGAAGATTTTTGCAAAACACTCAGAAGAGATATGTTACCTTCTCTGGACCATCAATATCATGTGGTTCAGAAACTGATACCAAAAAGCCTGGAACCATCTCCTCAGCAAACACATCCTCTTCCGATTATGTAGATCTGTATCAGGGTTCTTTTATAGGGGTAGGTGGATGGACATTTCAGAGGGCCAGAAGGCAGGGCAAAGGATGGCGCATGGGCAGAGGCAGGGGGTGGAAGCCAGGGAGGTACTGCAGTCAGAAGATTCACGGGGAGCTGCAGACCAGGTGGCAATATTACAGGTGGTAACCACAAATTCTATAATCAATTTTTCCAAATATACATTGTCAACAGCAGAATCTGAGATCCTGTCCAAAGGCCTTTCCTTTGTCCTCAACAATGTTCCCAACCGCTTCAACATAAAATTTAACCTCACAATTTCTTTAGGAAGGTAAGACTGCAACATTACTACAATAAACACCCTTACCAAGACAAAGGAGATGTAACATGACGAGGATCCCCAACCACATTCACTCGCTCCAGCACATCTAATGCCACACAAAATATTATCTTTTGAACAAGTGGTTCTCAGAGATGTTTGTTATAATTATACCCCTTTTACTACACTTGTCTTTTTAACAATGTTACTCAGTTATTGGAGGAAAGGAAGTACATGAGATTCAACACAATCAGAGCAGAAATGCTGGCACAAGAAACACTAAAGGGGAAAACTAGTATAATGGTCTAACCAGCTAATAAAGGTGCGCCCATAGTCATTCAGGACAAAGAAGACTAACAAAGAGGATGTGCAACAGCTAAATGCCCAGGGTCATTATATGAAACTAAGGTCCAATACCACACAGGAAGTCAGTCGACTGATCAGAACAGTCAAGGATGGGGGACTTAATGAAGACTATCTGAGTGAACCTGAATAAGAATATCTTAACAAGAAATAACTACATATATATTGCCTACAATGCACAAGCATATTGACAACCCACCTGAATGACCTCATGTGTCCGGCTATGGCTCTATTCTCAAGTCACTTTCTAACTACGTAGACGACTTTATAAAACTTTCAATACAGGATCCCAACTACTTGTTGTGATGGATTTTGCTTCAATGTATTCTAGCATTCAACAACCGTCAGCTCTGGAAGTAATGAAAGCCAAACTTGACAGTAGACTGAAACCAACAAAGATACCTACAGATTTCAGTATAACATAGCCCTGACATTGCCATGAATAAAAACTTCTCTGTTTTTTCAGGAAAACCTTTTCTACAAGACAAAGGACATGGCAATGGGGGCTGTATTTGCCGCAGATCTGGAAAGATTTTTTTTATTGACAACTAATGAGCATATGTATATATCCCATAGGGCCTTGTTGGACAGACTGGGGAGGATGGACTACATGGCATACATTGCTAGGCAACATGCAGAGAGTGATAATGTAGGGGTTGTCCTGGTGTGGCTGCTTTGCTCTGAGAGCAAGAGGCCCCGGTTGATGCCATTGCATCACAGTTGCCGATTAACATTTTGATTATTTTAGATCGGTTTATCAGGAGGATGCTGGGGTTGGGGAGCCTAGCATACTTGTATGGTCTACCAATTTCCTGCCTGGATCCCCTCCATAGTTGATCTGCTAATGCTCACTGGGGTCCATCTAGCACTGGCTCAGATGGCACGCAAGATCCCGGGGATGGTAGAGTGTACCGGGCTATGCTTGCTCCAAAGCTCCTGCAGGTGTTTCAATCAACTAGGTCCATGGGCATCCTCCTGCCCTCCATGCGGGAAGCACCTATTGTGGTGCTACCTAAGCCAGAGAGGGACCTGTTGGAGGTGCGTTCTCATCAGCTGCTCTCTCCGGTCAGCACAGCCTGCAAAGTCCTAGGGAGGATTATCACAAATCAGCTGTTGCCGCACACTGTCAGTCTGGTCCACTCAGACCAGAATGGCTTTATTTCCGTGAGAAATATATGCTTCAATCTCCGGTGTTTGTTTGACTTCATGGATGAGCAACATCTTCAGGCATCCCCAGGAGTGGCCGTTTCATTGAAGATTGAAAAGGCCTATGGCTACATGGGTTGGCCCTATTTACATGGGGGTGCTGAAGTGCATTGGGCTGGGTCTGGAGATATTGCAGTGGATTGACCTCTTATACATGGAACCAGTCACTAAAGTGCACACCGGCAGGGAAATATCTGCTCCATTTAGGGTATGCTGGGGCTCCAGACAGGGATGTCTGCTCTCTCCACTCATCTTTACTCTGGCTTTGGAGCCACTGGCAGGTCTGTTACACTTGTGAGGCCTGCAATGGGGCGTACAAATTGGTGTCTCCCGGGAGGTGATTTTGCTTATGCGGGGATGATGCATTGATATTTCTCCAGAATTTTATGGGTGACTTGCCCGTGGTGATCGAGGCACTAGATGATTTTTGTGGGTCCTCTGGCTTGAGGTTGAATTGGTCTGAGTCATGTCTTTTCCTCCTACACAGAATTTCTGAGCCAAAACAGGAGGCCCTCACCATGCTGGTCTGCCTTAGCAGTATGTTACCTACTGTTATCTCAGGGTTACAATTTACCATGTGGAGTGAGACCTGGTGGACGGTAATCTGTGCTGGGACCTGGTGGGGACATGCTGCTCAGTTCCTTTCTGGATAACTTTACCTCTTTCCCCAATGGGCAGGGTGTCCATTCCCAAGATGCTGGTTTTGCCTCGGTTGCTGTATCACTTCTTGGCCGTGCCTATTTCCTTGCCCCAGCGCTTCTTACAGGAACTGAACTAATTTCTTTCCAACTTGACCTTGGGCTCCAGGAGAAAAAGAGTGGCCTAACATAAGTTGCTCGGCCCACTGGACAAAGAGGACATGGGTGCGCCACAATTTGTACTATACTATGCTGCTGCACAATTGCAGTGGCCCATACTGTGGCTTGTGACAGGTCCCAATCCTGAACGGGTTTCCGTTGTCCGGGGCTTGGAGGTACAAGACATTCTGGAATGATTCATGGGTCCTCAACATTGTATACAGCGAGTGGGGCACCTTTCCAGGGTGGCTAAAACTGACTGGGAGAGATGTGACCCGCAGTCTTGGCCCTGTGATGTATGCCCCTGCTCTACTGCTGTGGGTGCTCCCTGTGATTTATAGGATTGCTGACCATCATGGCATGGGAGCATGGTCGGAGGACAGTGTTCTCATGTTGGGGGGCCTGTATGAACACCAACTCCTGATGTCCTTTCAGGATGTGAGGCATAGGTATGAGATCCATGAGGGCCAGTTCTTGACCTACAACACCTTGGTAGTGGCTATCGGGATTGTGTGGGGGCCAGAGTGCACCAAACTAGTCATGTTGTTGGTGCTACGGGTGTTGTTAGGACACTATTTTTGTAGACACTCAACCACGCTGCTCTACGGTGGCTTGCTGGAACTTAGTATGCCACCTCTCCTGGAGCTAAGGGATAAATGGTCTCAGTCTCTCATCCAGAAGCTGGCAGACAGACAATGGACCTGTGCGTTGGAACACATGGTCTCCTGGAGCTCCTGCCTGAAATACACTCAATTCAACTATCTTCACTAGACATCTCTGATCCGATGCGTCACCATTGTATCTTTCCGGGTGTTACTCCAAGATGCCCTTAAGGCTCCTGTCCAGAGGCTGACTTTTATCATATGGCGTGGGACTGCCCGGAGATTGGCTGCTACTGGAGGGATGCCTTTCAGATTCAGTCTGAAATCATGGATCACCCTTTGCAGAGCGATCCACTCCAATGCCTTGCGTTGACCACATGGATGAGCAAGGATAGATACGTTATCAGGTTCCTTGGCTTGCCATTCGTCCTCCTTAAGCACCTTGGAAGTCCACTGTAGCTCCATTTTTGTCACTTTGGTTGAAAAATCTTCTTAAATGGGTGACCTCTAAGACAACGATAAGGAGATCCCCCCCCTGCAGTGGGGGTTGGCATGCTCACTGGATGTTTGGTATGCCTATATTGATAAATTGTTGGCTAAGGTAGATGAGAGGCCCCCTGAAAGCTGGGTATTTGAGTGCAGGCACTAATGGGCCATGTGGGGTTGGATTGGTAGCCAACCATACGTATTTCCACCCTCATAGGACCTTGTCCATCTGGAATGGGGAGAGGATGTGGTCTCTTTGCTGCAGTTGCCCTTGCCGGACCAAGTGGATGGGTGCGAGGTTCTTTGGTGTCTCAGCTATCGAATCTTGTACAATCTATGTATGTCAGACATTTATTGTTTAGCTGCATTGTTCCATTATGAGCATTTTGAAAAGGAGGCCTGACATTATACAGCATGTACACTGCACGCAGAATATGAACCTGTCGTCCAAAGTCATTTTTGTGCTGACTTAGTTGTTTGTACAGGCACCTACAACTTTAATAAATAGCTACTTGGAAGAAGAAAAATTAACCTATGTATTTATACCCTGAATCAAATCCATTTTCAAGCAATATTGCCTTGTGGAAAAGGAACATAGATGATGTTTTTATGATATGGATGGGCAATGTGACTGAATTAGAAGCCTGGCTAAACGGAAGGTCCACGTACATCCAATTCCCCATGGCCAGTAGTGATAATGCTATAGATGTCTTGGACATTACTGTTAATGTAGCTGACAGCGGGTTATATACAACAATATATCAGAAACCTACTGAACGCAATAGGCTTCTTAGATATTCAAGTCACCACCCCAGGAGTTTCAGATATAACTTGCCCAATAGGCAGCTTCTAAGGGGGAGAAGATTTTGTAAGCTCTGGTCTGACTACCTTATAGAATCAGATATTCTCATGAACAAACTCCTTCAGAAGAAGTATCTGAAAAGCCTATTCAAGGTGCCTGAGGAAGCAAGCTTGGTAGTATCCATGAGAATGTTTACTAACACATAAAAGGAAAAAAAGATGAACAGAGGGGTATGTGTGACCACTTTTTGCAACTGCAGTAATGATCCTTCCTGCACAAAAGCAATCCTGCACCCAAAGCTGGCACCCTTGCACCATGATACTTGCAGCAGAATTTGTGCCAGCCCAGGCACACAGCAGGAATGTGCCTTATATTGATAAATATGACACATTCCTGCCCTCTGCATTTATTTATTTATTTATACATTTATAGAGCGCTTGGGTACACCGACGGTGTGTCCCCGCGCTAAAGAATTCACATGAGAGGGTGGAAGCTTGCCTGCAAGTCTGGTTGCTATGTGAGTGTATTGCCAAGTCTATCCTAGCTATGGTTGTACAAATAGTCAGGTCTTTAGCAGCTTGCGAAATCTTCTTTCGCATGGCTCTCTTCTCAATTCTAACGGGAGATTATTCCAACACTTTGCAGCTCGGTACCTAAAGGAGCGCTCCCCCATTCTTGCTCTGACAACTCTTGGTACCGTCACTAGGTCCTTGTCTAGTGATCTCAGGCTATGTCCTGGTATGTATCTCGTGATTAAGGGTAACAGGTAGCTAGGACCTTTTATTAATAGGATGCGATGGCAGTGGCACATTGCCTTAAACATGATTCTTTTTTCCACTGGCAGCCAGTGGAGAGCAGTCAAGGTTTGTTTAGTGTTGGTTCTTCTTGGCAGGCCTAGAACTAAAATGTGCCGCTGCATTCTGTACTTTCTGTAATTTGGCTAGACCTCTTTTTGTAGTGCCCAGATATAATACATTGCCATAGTCCAGTTGGGAGGTTATTAATGCGTGTACAATGGTTTTCCTGGCGTTGGAAGGGAGGAGATCTAGGACCTTTCGCAGAGTTTTCATAGCAGAGTAGCATTTCCTGGCCACCTTACGGATTTGGCTCTCAAAAGTCAATTCGGAATCAAACCAAACCCCTAGATTTTTTACTTCTGTTTTAGGGATCGGTATTTGGCCCAAACAGTCCAGCCACCATGCGGTAGACCAGACTGATGGAGTCTTACCAATAATCAGCACCTCAGGTTTATTACCGTTCAGTTTGAGGCAGTGATTGGACATCCAATGGGCTACCTCTTTTACGCAGTCGGAGAAACGTGCCGCCGCTTGGTCCTTGTTCTGAGATAGCAGCACAATAAGTTGAGTATCGTCTGCATAGGATACAATTGACACCTTGTGTTTCGCTACGCTCTCAGCCAGTGGTCCCACGTAAATATTGAATAGAGTGGGACTTAGAATTGATCCTTGTGGTACCCCTTGGGGTAGTGGGATGATCTCCGATGTGTAAGTTTTCTGTGCGACTTGGAAGCTTCGTGAGGAGAGAAACAATGTCAGCCAGCTTAGAGCCATATGCCTCACACCGCACGTCTCTAGCCTATGGAGGAGGAGTTTATGAGAGACGGTATCAAACACCGCACTGAGGTCGAGAAGGATCAGTGCGGCTGTCTGTCCCTCGTCTGCATGCATTCTCAGGGTCTCCGAGGCCATAAGCAATGCTGACTCCGTGGAATGAGCCCTTCTGAAACCCAATTGAGATGGATGGAGTAGTTCATTCCTGTCTATGTGTTCTACCAATTGTTTATTTATTGCTTTCTCTGCAATTTTCGCCACAAATGGTAGTAGTGAGATGGGGCGGAGGTTTTCCAATATGGCTAGGTCTAATGATGCTATTTTTTTAAGAGGCTTAACAATGGCTTGTTTCCATTTGGTCGGGACCGTGCCGTTTTGGAATGATCTAGAGATAAGCTCCGATATATATGGCATAATTTCCTTGGCGCCCTCCATTAAAATTTCTGGTCGGGCCGGATCTCGGGGGAAGCCAGATTTGATACCTTTTGCTATGGCTGTAAGCTCTTCCAATTCAGGGATCTTAAAGGCCTCTAGCGTTATTCCCGTGAATATGGTATGGCTTCCAGAGGCAAGCACTGTACTTGTCTTGCTTCTACTGGGAAGGTGTCATAAATTTTGGTCACCTTTTTTGCGAAGAAATCTGCTACCCTGTTGCAGCTTTCCGCAGATATGGTAGAATCGTCTTTAGTTTCATGTGTTCTAAGGGACTTTAGTATGATAAACATTTCTTTAGATGAGTTCTTAGCCCCTTCAATTTTTTCTGTGTAAAAGGTACATCTGTTTTTTTTTATTAGTGCATGATATTGTTTTAATTCCTTTTTGTAGTATTCCTTTGCTCTACTACCGTAGTCCTTCCTCCATACTCTTTACAGCCTTTTACAGGTCTTTTTGGCTGACTTTAGCTCCACATTAAACCAGGGGGTAGTTTCATTTTGTCTCCTTGGGGTCCTAGAACTCCAAGGTGCTGTCCTATCAAGTGCGTGTGTAATCCATGTTTCTAGTTGGTTATTGGCTAGGTTGATATCTACATCAAGTAAGGGTCTTTCTCCTAATAGTTCACGGGTGAAGGAGGTAGAGTTAAAATTATTCCATTTCCTGGTCGTGATTTTCTTGATCTGTTGTTCTGATCTTTCCCTTTGAGAGGGTATCGTGAACTGAATTAAATGATGGTCCAACCAGGGAATTGGCCATGGTGTTTCTACCTCTTTCTCCGTGATGTTTGAGAAAATTGGGTCCAAGGTATGTCCCCTTTGCTGCGTGGGTGCTCCACTTTTTGTACTAGGTTATGTGTCAGTAGGTCCCTACATATTGAGTTAGCATCTTGATTTAGTTTGTTGTCGAAATGTATATTTAAGTCTCCTAGGACCAGGAGATTCTTGTGACGAAGGGCTGGGTGTATTAGTTCCTCTTCTAGACTAGTAATAAATTGTGCTAGTGGTCCTGGCGGACGGTATATCAGAAAGCCGGCAGTGGTGTGATCCTCTGTGGCTGCTAAAGAGAATAAAAGTGCCTCGCAATCTTCAATGTCTGCTCTTTTAGTTGTGCATTTCAGTGTGGATTTGTGAATTATAGCAATACTGCCGCCTCTTTGACCGTCTCGGTCCTGCCGTGTTATCAGATATTCATTAGGGATGGCATCCAAGGTATCAGGGGTGGAGCCTTCATGAAGCCATGTCTCAGTCAGGAAAAGAGCATCCAAATATCGCTCTCTTAGTAAGTCATGGATTTCAAATTTATGTTTAGCTAGCGACCTGCAGTTTAATAGTGCTAGGATTAGCTTTCCTACTGTCTCCTTATTTGGTTTGGGTGTTAGGATCAGTTGACAGTGGTTGCATCCCCTTTCTCTACTGTCAGCGATTATGTTATGTTTGCATAAAATATCGCAAGGCCTCTCTAGTCTACGTAGATCCTCAGCTGAAAATATGATCCTGCCGATTGGAACAGGGGTTTTGGTCTCTGGGCTCGGTAGTGCGCGGACGGGCACAGACGGGCTTGCCTTTGGCGCGCCCGCTGTGCGCGTCCGCTGCACGTTCGCGTGCACATCGTTCTTATGAGGAGTCCCGGGTAAGAAGTCCCGCCTCCTCAAACCGGAAGTGAATTCTGTTGGGTTTAGCCCTGCCCGCCACACAACGGCACACAGCCGGGGTGGGCCGGGGTGGGTGATGCGGAAAGCGCGGCTTCAGTTTAAAAGCACAGGTCAGTGGAACATTAAAAGTTACCACACACAAGCGCATTGGCAATCTCTGTGAGTCTGTTTCATTCACAACAGCAAGTTATCCAGATGCATTGTGCGAAATATTGATAAATCTGACCCCAGTTTGATTTTCCAACATTTCAGTAGGATCCGATGTAAGACCCAAGGAGCCACATTGGTAAAAATGTTCATGACCTCAGGGCACAGTGATCAGGATATTAGAAGTCTGGTCCTCGAGAAAATCAAACGTACCCGCTGGGTGGAGGGGGGAGACATGAACTCAATTTTAAATGAGAGGGAGTGCACCTGGATACATTTCTTGGACACGGACGATTAGAAATGAACTGAATGAGTTTGAGAGACCAGGAAACACGCAGCAAATTTTATTAATTGATGATGGAAAACCAATATTTTGTAATTCCATTGTTTTCTTACTCTTGGTATCCTAATTACCTTTATGTGATTTCCCTGGGGACTTGTGTCAAGTTAATGTTTTGTAACAGTGAGTATATGTTGCAGCAGTTTTTCACTCAAATATTCGAAGATATGATATGTTTGTTCATTGACTGCTCACTTAAAATCCTTTTTGGGGAGTAATGGTAACAGCACTTTTCCCTCTTTGTATGACCGCTGCTAGGAATTTTCCCTCCACTTATATATTTTCACGCAGGCTGATCCCCTGAGGGCTCATTGTGTAATCACTCATGCTCTGATATGGCATTATCAGAGTACTAAGGAGCATATCATCAAGGACCGGCGATAATTATCTCTAAGCGCACTTAGCACTAGGATAATTATCGCCGGGTAACGTGGAATTTGATCGCTGAGATAGCGTGCTATCAGCAACGCTTATCTCAAAAGCGATAAAATTCCAAGCGCTAACTGCCAAATGTGAGATTATCGCTGGAAATCCAGCGATAATCTCACAAAGTTTGGCGATAGCTTGTTGATAGGGCAGGGTAGACTTAGCCATGATATCCACCTTACATTGGATATAGTGGCTAAGTCAAACTAAAAGCAGGTGTAAGGAAAGTCGCGATAACCAAGGTGAGCGCTACTTTTCTTATCGCTATGCTTGTTAGCGTGCCCATTGATAATTGGAGAAATGTCGGTTAGCGACATTTCTCCAGTTATTTTGGAACGGAACGCCCACTTTGCATCTCATTAGAGATGCAAAGGTGGGAATTACGGGAAAGGGAGCTAATGCAAGGATTCACGCGATAGCATGACCTTGCTGATAAGGCGATAAAATTATCCCCGCTTTTCGTCTGAAAACGGACGCAAAAGCGGCGATAATTTTAAATCGCCTCCTTGCTGATATGCCCCTAAGTAAGTGGTGTTGACACTTTTCTTTCATTTTTTTTATGTCACCTCAGCTGATTGAGTACATCTAATGTCATTGTTTTAACAGTGAATTGAGTATCTATTAGCATGATATCACATTTTCATTTGCACAGCCTGTTTCAAATGTGTTGTACCATTACCGTTTTTTCTATTAAAAACAAATTCGAATTAATTGGGCAATATATTTTGCAGATACTTTGAAAAGAACTATTGAGCCTGGTGCTGAATATTAATGTAAGGCAACATGTGAGAGTCATTGTGTGACTCCTCCTAAAATGAATAGTTGTTCAATGAATTCCGACAGAATCACATGTGATTATGCTGGTTATTTACCTAAGTTCTGAGTAGCACAGGGTTTTCCCCCATCAGATCTTACACTAAGGCCTGTACCTGGCAGGTCGGAAAAACGACTAGAGACTCTAGAAGTGAAAGTGTTGAATATACAAAAGAAGATCATTGATCTGGAAGATAGGAGTTAAATGTCAACCTAGATGTTGTCCCCAAGAATGTAGAAAAGAAAGATATGATTGTTCTTTTGTGCTTTTTTCCGCAACAGCTTTTTAATATTGAGTTCAGATCACAGCTAGAATTTCCAAGTGCACACCGGCTTCATCTGCAATGGAACAATAAAAGAGGCTCTCCTAGGTCAATCAATATGGGTCTCCTCTGCTATCACAATTTCTAGCTCAATGTCATTTTATCAGGCAGAAGGAGCTCTGGTACAGCTTACTGTACCCAGCAGTGATACTGGTAACAATAAATAGCAGTTCCAGAGAATGTTATGATCTACAGGAGCTTGAACATTTGAAATAGTCCTGACCCGCCCCAACAATCAGGCTGTGATTTTCAATATGGATGGCAGGACACCGACTAAGACATTCTGCTCAAAGTCTCAATTTAGAGGAACCTCCGTTGAGGGATAGGAATAAATCCAGATTACCCCTCCAATTATAAATGTTATTTGGAGCAGCATGCACAGTCCAAAGGTGACTGGTAATTTATACTTGTATCTACAATTACAAAGGAGCACCCACATCACAATTGTAAATAGAAGCCTTACCTTTAAAAGCTTAAGTGATACAATCGTTTTGAACTTTGTTATTTGTACTTACACTATTTGTTACAGAGAACCTACACCTTGAAATATTTGCTTTTTCTCTTTGCGTCTGAGACCTCTCCTGGTCTGCTGTTCTGTAGAACATTCTTCACTCACTCTACTGTTGCTCTCACACAATATCTAGGGACAAAACTCTTTCAATATGGTCCCTGAATGTTTCTGGGGAGGCATATGGAGAAGCAGCCTTGAGGAACCACACCACTGGGCTGGACCACGGGCTGTTTGAGGGCTCAGTAACCCCTAACTCCAGCATTACTTCTGCTATCTCTCACCTTGTCAGACAGCCTGTAGATTTTACTTCTCACAGACATGCTGTTGCCAATAGCAATTGCATGGGTGCATCAAGTAGTGAGTCAGGTAGGTGACCTCACTCTTGCTCTTTTTCACCCCATAGGGGCCCATACCAGCAGCCTTGCATGGCTCTGGGCTCCACAGGCACTATAACCCATACTTCCAGATTCTCTTTAGCTTTCTTCCAGAATAGACTCACCTGGGAGTGGAGTGCCAGGATGTAGCTGACCACATCCTGGGGGACCTTCCTGAGAGCTTGCTCACGGCTCTCCTTCACCAGAGAGGTGCTCTCACTGGGTGCCCGCACAGAAGGTCAACGGGGGCTGAAGCCAACCCCCTTCTGTGGTACCCCCCTGTAGACAAACAAAAGGCATGTCAGGAGGACCTCATACTTCTGCCGCAAGTGCTCTGAGAGGCCTATAATCATGCCTTTTAGAGTCTTGTTGAACCTCTCAACAAGCCATTTAGTTTCAGGGCGGTAAGAAGTGGAGAACTTGTATGTTATCTCACACGCCTTCCACATGGACTTCATGTACACCGACATGAAGTTGGTATATGGTCAATTACCACCCCTTGGGGAAGCCCACTTGGGTAAAGATCCCCATTAGAGTCCTGGCCACCATATATGCATTCACCATCCTCAGAGGTATAACCCCAGGGTACCAAGGTGCATGGCCCACCAAGACCAGGATGAACCTGTTGCCATGGCTGTCTTGGTGTCCAGAGGCCCAACAATGCTGATGCCTACCTTATCAAAGGGAGTGTTAATGACAGGGAATGGCTGCAGGGTAGACTTGCACTTCTTTCCTCACTTGCCAATGGTCTGGCTGGTAGAGCACAAGCTGTATAATGCATCTGAGGCCATCCTCATCCAGGGACAATGAAAGTGGGTGACAAGCTTTTCAAAGGTCTTGTCCTCACCTAGACGAACTACCAGGGGTATATAATGAGCCAGCTCAAGTAGGAAGGCCCTATGTCACTGGGGAACCCCCAACACATAGGTTGCACCAGGCTCAGGAACCCTAGGCTCGTTATACAGGAGTCATTTTTCCCAGTAAACCAGGGAATCATCAGCTGCCTTAGCCTCGGTTTGCCACCGTAGGCCCTGAGAAGTAGGACACTCATCGGTGCCTTGCAGAACTGCTCCCTGGTGGCACCCCTTTCCTGCTGCTGGTTGGTCATCTCAGATAGGTTCCCCAACATGGAAATGTCCTTCCCTGTAGGTTCCGGGGCCTCACCCTCATGCTTGGCCTCCTTCTGGACCATGGGAGTTTCAGGAGTGAGTTTCCCATCCTCCTAGCCCTTACTCTTCTTGGCGGGCACATGTGCCATATTTCCAAGCTCCAGGTCCTCCTGACTACCTCTCTGGTGGCCATGGACCTTGTGGTCCGGCACACTCACTCAGGCAACTCTAACATCAAGTGTGACCTGTTCTCCACCTCTTTCCAGATGGTGTCATTGCCAAGCAGACAATCCACAGGCATGGATGGATTCACAGCTACCCTCAAGAAACCTGAAAGCCCCCCCACTGAAAGGGAACCAGAGCTACCAGGTATGAACATCATGGTTGTTGGCTGCAATAACCTGGTGGAATGCATTAGGGACTACCTGCTCTGAGGTCACAAGATGACATGACAGTTGTCATACTGGCTCCGGTGTCTCTCAGACCCTCCATCTTATGGCCATTGATGGTGACCAAGGCCTGTATTTTCTAGTGTTACTAGACATGTGAGTTCTATTCATCATCCCTCCATCAACTAGGGACACTACGCTGCCCCCCACACTATCTGAGGCAATCTCCTCCCCAAGCACCACACTAACCAAAATGTGTGTCTGTCCATAAATGGGAGGCTGCACCCTCTTAAGACACTCAGCAGCCTAAGTAGTTCTCAACCTTTTGACACTCATAGCACTTAGGGTGTGTCTTTCCCGAGGACATACTGTCAGGGAACCATATATTTTTCTGTTCAGGTGGTATTTGGAGTCCTGACCCTTAGAGCTAGTTTGGGGACCTTTAGAGAACTATGTGTGTTATGCTTCATATCTCCCCTCTTTCCACTGGTGGGGACCCTGCCCACCCTTGTGGTGATACCACCCAGATACCTTCTAATGGACCCTGGTGCTGAGCCACTAGGTGCCTCCTTGGAAATCTCCCTGGAGTCAGGGATCTTGCTATCAATAAAGTGTTGGCACAGATCTACAAAGCAAAGACTGAACATACATGCACTCACAATAAGATTGCACAGCTCTTGATAATCTTTCACTTTACTGCCCTTCAACTAGCCCTTCAGTGCCTTGCAAAGGGAGTCCACAGAATCCTCCCAGGACTGTTGGTCCAGCTTACGTCAGTCCCTAAACTTCTGCCTGTACTTCTCTGGGGTAAGACCATACTTTTTGACAAAGGTGTCCTTAATGGGGGGAGAGGTCATCCTGTGTCCCTTATCTATAGCAAGTAGTGCATCTCTCCCCTCACTAAGTATGTGCTTCCAGAGACTAGCCCCCCAATATTCCTCAGGGATTCTATGCATCTTCAGAGCCACCTCATACGCTTCAAACCACTTGTCAATGTCACCCCCACAACAAAGTCAGGCACCAGACCTTTGGGAATATAGACCCTGTTGTCTCCAGAGGACACCTGGGTATGCTGCCACCAATTTTGCTGGACACTTCCTGTCTGACTTTGAGGTCCAGCTCCTTAAGACTCCTTGCATGATCCAGTTGCCCTACTGGGAGTTTCTTGTCCATGGATTGCTTCCTTTCCTTCATTCTGATGTTGGCCATCTCCAGTCCGAACTCCATTTCTGCCTTCCTGTCAGCCAGCTCCTCTGGGAACAGGCCTTAGGAAAATATGCTACTCTCTGCTCTAGCAGGGAGCTCCAACTCGGGAGGTACATTATCCCCCTTGCAGACTGCTGCCTCTCAGGACTGGTGTCCAGATCCTCTCTTTGCATGTCCACACCATCATCTCTTTCTGTTGCTGAAACCAGTAACTGCTGGACTTCCACCCAAGCCTTTTGGAGCTTCACCTTCCTAGTGTTGCTCTTGACTGGAAGTTGCCTCTCTTTGAAGACTGCTTGAGCTGGGCCACAGTGTAGGAGTCCATGTTGGCCAGTTTAAACTCCATCCTTGCAGGTCTGGATTCAGGCACAACAGTCAGAGAGAGAATTTTGAAAAAGCAAAAAGGCCAGTCAAGGGGAATATAAACTCAAATTGGTCTCATATATTGGATGGTAGTGTACACACAATCACTGCATGGCACTGCCCAAACACAAGTCCTAATCCTCACAGCTGATCACCAATGTGTAAGAAATTAAGTTGTAGGTTCACAGGGGAAAGAGCCCTGGTTCAGCAGCAACACAATCCCTGTCAGGGTGAGGCACAAGTCAACCCTAAATTAATCTGTGCTCAACCCTCTGGTAGCTTGGAACAGAGCAGTCAAACTTAATTTAGAGGCAATGCTAAAGTATTTGTGAAACATTTCAAGCATCATAAAATGAAAAACAGCACAAAAAATGGATCCCACCGCATGTTCGAAAAATAGTGGTATTTGAAAAAAATAAAACAAGACCAAAATGACAAAAATCCAAGCAGTAGAACCGTATGTATGCATGTTTAAAGATTTAAATGAAAATAGCACCAAAAATCACAAAGCGCCAACTGTGGATATCTGATCACACCGGACCGGGACAAAGTCACAAGTTCAGGCTGACTGCTATAGTGCACAGGCCGCTACAGGGCCCCAGATAAGCCCGCTGAACAAAGTACCTTAAATCCTGATTTGCAGAGCGGTGCAAGGGTCCACGTCGAAGATGCGTCGCACAGCCAAAGCAATGCATCGGTTCAGAAGAGCTGAGAGGATGCGATGCAGAGTCCATCGTCATCAAGGTTGCTGTTGACGATGGATGCGAGCGCCTGCACTGAGGATGTGTAATGCTTTGGCGGTTCTAGTGAGGTGGCGGGATTCAATGAGATGTGGGTCTTTGTGACAGAGGAGACCCCCGCTGTTGTGTAGTTCCTACCAAGGACCGGCACATTGTTTGGACAACATAAACTAAGGGCCTGGTGTCAAGACTGATTCCGGACACCCACGAAGGATATGTTTGCCTATAGAGCAGCTAGCTCACAGTGCCATCGTAAACCCCCCTAACCTACCAGGGAGCGAATGACTTTCTGGCAACCACTGAAGATGACAACCCTGACCCCTTAGGGATTGTGGAAACAGCACAGAACCTTTCGCTCAGTCACTTGTGCTCACTTATTCTCAGAGAAATATACAGAGAATACACAGTGGGATGTTTTCAATAAAATTTATTGAACCAATCATATTCTTGCATAAAATACCTGTGCTGCCATGATTAGTATACAGAAGCAGATAAACGTGATAACAAGCACCAAAAGCGTAAATAGTAGTTTCTACCATGGTGCTAAACAATGCACATATGTAGGCATATAAACAAGGCAGCAATCTAGAATACTCCTTCTCCTATGGTGTGTGTAGGTCTGGAGCCAAGAATCCCCCCAAGGGATGATCCAACCCCATTACCTGATGGAATGGAGTGAAGGACCCCATCTTGGTCATGAACTGGACACCCCTCACAAGATGTCAGACCGCTGCGTGGTGATTTCTCAGCATGCAAGGAACCTCGGTGTCAGTGGAAGTACTTCCTCTGCTAATCTATCGGAATGCTCATCCTTTATAATAGAAAGCAGCCTTGCTATATGGACATAGATTAGTGATGTTATGTATATATAGATAGCCCTGTCACCCCATGGAAAAGATAGTGATGACATTTGTACATAGTGTGAAACCAGACCTTGTACATGATGTTGCAGGGCGTTGTGATAGTGGTGTGCGAATCTAGAGGTAAAAACAAGTTTAGTTCAGAGAAACTAATCCAACACAGTCGTTTGTGCAAATGTGTGCAAAAGGTCACAACTGGAAATGCTATTTGTGAGGAGAATGTAAGAAATTAGCTGCTTTGCGACATGGGCCTAACTCGGGAATATAAGAACCACTCCTCATACCAAGGGTTGATATATAAAAGATCTCTAATAATACCAGCAGACAATATTAAAACGTTAAAAACTACTCTTACAAGTATCTAAAAGCGGGCTTCCCAATAATAATATGTCACCATGTCACAGTTTGCGTTGTCCTCCAATGGCAAAGCCATCCGTTTTAATGCTGCAAAAGAAGGGGGGGTCAAATTCAGTTCCGAAATTTGAGCAATTATACTTCTTAAATTCTGTGGTGACCCCCCTTGGCATCAGCAGGAATGTCAGACCACTCTGGCCCATTGGTCGTCTTCATTAGGATGAGGATGATGTAGTAGGTAAAAAGTATACAATCTGGAAGAATTCAGTAATTCAAGTTACGTAGTTTCCTTAAGCCATTGTAAATTCAGTCATATTAACAATGAGATATTCAGAGGGTAAGCAAGAACATGCTCTTCAATTTTAAACAGTCCTTTCTCAAGGATCTGTTCTAGTATGTAACAAATTTTGTTGCAAATACACTTAAGCTGTGCTGGAGATGTCAAAGGAAATAATTGAGAGTTACAATATAAATGCTAACTTTGTTAAAAGTTCTCACAGACTTCAGATTATGCAGTTCATGAGCACACGTTTGGGACAGGAACAAGATTTGAGGCCTACATTAAATACAGCTCATTCACAATAAATTATACTGAAATATGTATTGCGCGTTGAATAACAGTTAATATAAATCTCACAAATATTGTGTTAATAAACACTTCAATTAAGTCATCATTAATTCATGTAAGTATATGGTACTCATGAAAATGTAGCAAATATCACTGCTACACACACATATATAAAAGATAAGTCCATATAAATCTTCTTTGCCTATATGTTATTAAGGCACACCAAAAAAGTACATTAGAAGAAAGATTCATAAAAGCATCTTTAACTAAAACCTGTGTAGCACCTACTTTTCTTTTCTCATTTTTAGTGTACATGTTACAACATGAAATAATTATTTTATTTCTAACACATGAAACGTTAATTTTGCATATGGAATCTCTTTAATATTAATATCACATTTTTCAAACCATAAGATCAAGGTCATTAAATGTGTTAAATCTTCACATCTATTAGAGTAAACACAAATATAACATGAGCTTATTCTAGCATTCTGCATGCTTTTACGATGCAATATCTGAATCAGAGTTGCATTTTTGTTTTTTTTCCCAGAAACGTGTGAGCCTAACACACGTTTGTCAACATTTATATACGGTATTGTCAAAATCGTTTTGTCTTGTTTGTCACAAATTTGTTAGAAGAAATCTCTGCTCTATCACTTGTTTTGACTGTCCATTGAAGCCTTTAAAAAAGCTTTGCACTGATCATAGTCTTTATTGGGTACACTTGGTACCCCAGTATTGTAGTGATGGAAACATTCCCAAGTGGTTTCTTTTTCAAAGTTCTGTAACAGTCGTCTAGGAGCTGAAGAATTTCCCTCACATCCAAAGAAGGCTTCTTGAACACCAGCCACGGGTAAATATAGGATCTAAGTCCACCTACCTACTCCTGCTGGTGTTCTTGCAGACAGATTCAGCTGCCTCTGATTCTAAGATAACAATTGCTTTTCCAAGGCTCATGGAAAAATGTTTTCCACTATTGGCAGTCCTCACTCAGGGGCATATTATCAAGAAACGGTGTTACAATTATCGCCGCTTTAGCGGCAGAAAACTGCCGCTAAAGCGGCGATAATGGGCTTGATAATATGCTCTAGAGAATTCCAATAGAAACCCATGTTCTGGTGTCAACATGGGCTTCTATTGGAATTCTCCAGGGCATATTATCAAGCCCATTATCGCCGCTTTAGTGGCGGTTTTCTGCCGCTAAAGCGGCGATAATTGTAACGCCGTTTCTTGATAATATGCCCCTTGGTTAGTTGATGATTCGTCTTTTCCTTGTGGGGTCTGCAAGAGGCTAATGCCCTTAGACCTAAGAGCACTGGGTCAGTGCGGAGGGCTCAAAGTAAAGCAGGAGACACCTTTTCTCCCACTTTAACCAAGCAGATCTGATGTATTCCAATATATAAAGGAGACAGTTCTAGTCTTCCCCTGCTATGGTCAGCTGACTGCTTTGAGAATAGTATTAGCTGTTCTTACAAGATGCACTGGTCTGCAACTGAACATTCCCAAAATGTTCCTGAACATCTCCAGCTCCATTTCCAAAATCTGAATTCCTACCAAAACACGTTTTCACTGCTTTGTTCTAAAGTTTTCTAACATGGTAGCATTAATTCTCATAAGGTGCCTTTGGTGATGTGGTCAGCCTGGAGGGAACAGAACACATATTATTAGGCCCTGACCTAGCTTGCATACTTTCTGGCAATCACTTTGGAGAATCATAAGAGAAAAATGCAAACTGAACTTCACTCCCTCTCCGGAATTAGCGTTTCTCCATGCTACTCAAGATGTCATAGGAACGTCTGCCCACGCTTAAAGATAGACATCTCACTCCCTGGCAGTTTTAAAAATGTGTCTGGTCTACAAATAAAACAATCAGCTACATATATTTGAAAACATCTTAGAGACTGATAAAACAGCCATCCGTCTTATGAGCCTGGCAGCACAAAAAGAACATGTATTTAGGGAACAATCCAATACTCTTCAAGCTAATGGGCCAACTCGCAACAGGGTTCAGGGACTCTGCATCCTTCTCATTGTATTTACTTTGTTGTTGCAGAATAATGAGAATCAGACTTTTTTGTTGTTGAAAATCCTGACCCTTACATAAAGGGACGTTAATTTGTCCAGATTGTAGTTCGTGGAATCACAGTTTCATCGCTGAAATGTTTTACCAAGGAAAAAAGGCAAATGGTCTTCTTTGGCTTATAATTAAGATTGTGTTAGTCTGTTCTTATTTTTCGCACTGACATGTCATTTGAGAACTTAAGACTATAGATGAGACAAGTGCAAAACATATGTACTGAGAACTGTGTTGTAAATAGTCTTTTTCTTAATCTTCATCAAGACTTGGAAAAGCATCCCATCAGCTGATGGCATTGGTTAGCGGAAATCTCACAGCCTCAGTTGCATCTAATAATATTCAGACTCCACTGGGGGAAAATACAATAAACCCGGCCCACTCTGCGCGCATATGATACTCACCAAATGCTTCTTGTAAAGTTGTTCATTAATGTGAGTCCTTGCCACCAATAGTTCAATTTTCCTCTTTCACAATGTAGATATGCCCGACTTTATGTGTACCTTTGCCAACATTAGTTCCATCCTAGCCACATTGTTAACTTCCTTCATGGAGACTGAAAAACTAGATGCACAGTTAGATTTTCATTGTCTTTAAATCTCCTGTTTCACAACTCTGGTCACAAGCATGAACCTCTTTAGATACAATGATGGAAGTTCTTTTAATTCCAGTCAAACCTTTTCTAAGTTTGGGCACCTAACAAACATAGGAATAGGTCTAATCGTTTTTGCCCCACAGCGAGGATGTGGTCTTCATTCTTCATGAATATCTTCGAAGAGGTCATATATGACTGGTGGAGCAATAAAAAAAACTACATTCTGGGTCTGATTTACGAAGGTAAACCTACACTTTTCTGAAAGTTTACTTACAAGTTTACTTTTATTTTGCTATTCACAAACCAAGATTAAATAATACCTTTACAACTGTGGCTACTCCACACATATAAAGAGAGGACTGTCCGATATTTTATGTGGTCAGCTCTCCATCCCGATTGTGGAGTCCGGGCAGCTGGAAACTCACTATTCACTTGTAGTTTTGAATAGGAAAAAAATAGTAAACTCACATAAAAGTGTACATTTACCTTTCTGAATTAGACCCTCTGCACTGCATTAATGAAAAGGTGATGTGGTTCAGTATTAAAGCATTTGTCGATGGAATTTGAGATGAAATAATATTTTTGTTAACACACCCTTGAAGGAGGGTCTTGTGTCACTCAAGATTCTTCAAAAATTGAGATATAACTTTAACAGAATACTGTGATTCGGATTTGGCAGAAAAAAGGTTATGTATTTTTAATAATATATCCTCAAATTCCTTTGTGGCTATGGCAGCATTAATTGGCCCATTTAGTGGGAATGTAAGATGAACACTTGCCACATTTCATAAATTTTCAAAAGATTTAATCTTAGCATGCAAATAAAAAATATATTTTCACCATAACAGTTCTTTATACAGGGAAAAGCCTTCAAGGAGCTTAATGAAAGGAAATTGAGAATTAGACCTAATGGGGGTTGCTGCACGACTGGAGGAAATCTTAAGCACTTCTGAACATCACACCAGATATGAGCAGTGTCTCAAATGTTTTTTAACTTGATTGTCTTAAAAATGTTTGTATTTTGGAAGAAAACCTATCAAAGGATTTGAATGAAGTAGAGCCACGCAGAACATATCTTTGAAGTCCAGACATCACTCTGCAGCTCTCAAATTGGGGAGAGGAGTTGGCCTAACTGTGAGGGCGGTTGACCTCGAATCTGAGGAACCGGGTTCGAGTCTGGGCAAATCACTTAATCTCCCCGTGCCAAACAAAAATGAATATGTCCTCATGTAATGCAACTGGTGCTATGTAAAGCGCTCTGATACCCGATACTGGATCAAGTTTGCGCTATATAAAACTCCATAAAAAATCAAATAAACTGTGTAAGGTGCAGTTTGGCTTCTAAATAAAGCTGAAAATCGGGTCTTGACAAGGCTACTCGGTGCAAACACCTTTTTACATTTTTCCTGGAAATTTGTTGGTTCTTGAATTACCATTTGAACAAATTTAAGCCAACCAATAATTGAAAGATGAACAGTTTGCCTTAACCAAGTAGGACTTTAAGGTCTACTTATTTTGTCATAATAATTGGCCTTTACTAGGCCCTCCATATTTTGAGTTCAGTTCCGCCATTTTCGGTTTGAATATTTTTATTGAGTTTCTCAAGGATGCTGTTCAGTTATAACTGAACAGTAGCTCAGTATTGAAAATAATGGGACACTGTTCAATTATAACTATGTAATGAAATGGCAGTATTCAGCTTGGCCTAGGATTCACTCCCATTAATGTAAAACTCACCCAAAACTAGCACTCTCCAACACCTACAGTATAAAAAAAAAGAGGTGTCATTGGATGGAACAATTCTTAACAGAAAGGAATTGAAGTGCAGGCAGTCCTTTGCTCATTGAAGCCTGTAATTAGTTCCAATTTCCTGCACCATAAGGGGAGCATTTAGAAAAGTGACCTTAATAGCATATATATTGAAAATCAATTTTGTCTAATGATTTTAATTTTTTTAATTATCCATGTGCTGCACAAATGACTTTTCTACCCATTTCTTAGCTAGAGTATTTGAAAATATAGGTTTCAGCAAAGCTTAATACTTTTAATCCCTTTAGTGTAAAGGAAGTAATCTATATGTAGTCCACAATATCTTAAAATCACAAAGAACATAGAGGTCACATTTTTGCACCCAGGGCTCACACCAAAGGAATTTCGTTTTCAGGCCCTTACATGGATTGCTGGGAAAGAGCTTCACTAGTAGCTGGGGGCTTTTTTGCGCATGGTGCCCTGCTGTTGTCTCATCTGAAGGTGGAAGAAGCCTTATTTCCTTGTGGCTTTTACTTAATGCAGTGCTTGGGGGCACAGCTCAGCTACTGTGCACTGATTACAGTGGGACAGGTATGTTAGAAATGGAGGTCTCTCCCTTTCTATGGGTACTTGTCTCTAGTGGATTCCGGGTAAGAAAAAATTTGGTTGAACTCATTCATGCCACATAATTCTGGATTCTATGGGCTGATAGTTTACAGAACGGTCTAGGGTAGGTAGGTTTCCCTGGGTGGAGACCAACCCCGAGGCAAATCCTGCAGCCATCCTAATGGTAATTGAGAGGATTTTTTGTTTAGACATATTTACGATGTTCGTAGAACATTCTTGGTATGAAAACATTCTGGGACCCATGCAAACTTTACCACTCTGGATTCCCTTGGTCTCTAGTTTTTAGAAAAGCCAGTGCTGCTAGACTTCCATGGGTGCTTGCTGTACCTGGACCTGTGTACCACAACCGTTTCCAATCAAAAGTGGTATATTTATTAGGTTTCTGGAAGACCGTGGGTCCAAATGCGCCAGACAGCCACTGTCGCTATAGTTTTATCAGAATATAATTTTCCTCTTTTCATGGGAAACATCGTTTACAACGCATGCGATACATTGCATGCCATTACAACGCGGTCATTACAATGACTGCGTTGTTACATCGCAAACCATTACAATGCAAGTCGTTACAACGACTTGTTGTAGGGGCCAGAAGTTGTTGGATTTAAAATCCAAACCTTCCCTACTGTTGCACAGACTGGAGTTGAAATAGTAAATTATACAGTTCCAAAATCCAGCGCGCTCCCTACAGCAAGTTGTTGTAACGACTTGCGTAGTAATGGTATGTGATGTAACAACGCGGTTGTTGTAATGACCCCGTTGTAATGGCATGCGATGTATCGCATGCATTGTAATGTGGCCTTTTCATTTTCATATGCTCGTATTTTGTGGCCCTTTCCGTCGCATGTGGTAGGCCAAGCACCCATGTGGAGTACAGTTTTATTGGGAGGAATGTGGAAATGCAGAACAGTATGACATTTTTCATTATATATTGCATTTCTCTATATGTTTTGCTTCCAATTGTAAGTCAGTGTGCGCATAAAGCACATTTTGGAAGATAACACCTTGAGAATGACTGGGCTTTTAGTGTAAATCAAAATTCAGAATGGTATAATACCTTCTACCGCTAAACTTTCACTGCGGTTTCTCATACTCTAAATTATTCCTTGCACAGCGGAATCTCTTTCCAAGAAGCAGCTCACTTGATTACTCTGGGTTCCGTGGGATTTTTGGCATTCAACAAAATCTATATATCTTTGTGACTGAAAGAGTCTGACTGATGTAATGGTGTTTTACTTTTGTAGATAGGCCTTCTGTGCAAAAACTTACTAATGGAAAACGCGTCACCTATTTCTCTTTTCTTCTTCATAACTTTAACATTTTTCATTTCAACAAGTAGCTGTAATGGGGAAAAACCTTCAGCTATTTACACTATAAGTCCTTGCAAAATTTAGAAATCTATCTAGTTTTCAAAATAAATAGTTTTCATGGTTCACCCATGGGATCCCCAACACGTTCACCACTATTTGATCTTATCACTACTGCTGTGCCACTCACCAAACTCTTACAGGCATTATGCGTGCTGTGAACTTGATCCTTCATTGCATCAAGCCCAATTTTTCACATGCTGTATTCATGAATCTGCACAGATGTATTTTCTTCTAAGGGGAACACCACCTTTATTTCATCAAACGATTATGGCAAAAAGACCTTCTTTTTATTACAAGTTAATTTCTTCTCTTCCTTATTGAAAACAGTATCTTGTAGTTTAAAGTCTCTTCCCACTTTTCAGCTCTGCGTTTGGTCATGGTTCAACCTCGGTGCCATATGGAATGTGGCTTTAAACACTACTATCCGCTCTTGACAGTGCTGGAGAAGAGGTATATTGTATAGTTTCTTCATTTGCTTCCTCTTGCTACAGTTCATACACCACAGGACTGATTTGAACCTGTGTTGCTTAGAGAGCCTGCTCCAGCTCAGAAATTGTTGATCACCTGCCCAGGAAGAATTTTCATTCATCTATACCAGGGTTCTCCAAAGTCAGTGCTGGAGGATACATGCCAGAATTTTAAGATAACAACATTTATCTAGAAGGGGAAATGCTTAAATCTGGCATGGATCCAGCCCTCAAGGACTGACTTTGTAGAAAATTGATCTACACAGAGCCTTCAGGGGCGTGACTGGCAGATTGGAAAGAAGAGTCGGACTAAGCTCCATGAGCCCCAAACAATCGAACAATTAATCAAAACTGAAAAACTAATCTCTAATAATGTTATCTCTAAACATGGGGAGGGACCCTTAAATTTCCAACTACTAATAGTTGCTGGATGAGCAAGTATTTATGCACAGCACTGGTGTGTATGAACACTTGTAAATGTCATAAATCAGATTTTCAGCTCTGTGGGAGAGAGGTGCCAGTCTTCTCAGCTATGCATGGCCTCCATCAAAAACAAAACAATCTAATTCCGAAAAAGTATATAGGATTCTGTCTAATCTTACCTACAATAGTTTGGCATAAGCAGCAACAGCTTCCTCTGAATGGGGGGCATGAACAGCAACAACAAATCAGCATTACAGTTAAAAACAGTGTAGTGAAAAAGAAAATAAACACTTATTTTAACTACACCAAATATGACCTACACTGGAGATAGCGATCAGGAGATTGATAATTATCATTACATTTACAAAGAAAGCAATAAAAAACAGGGACAAAATCCAATGTAACCCTGCAGGTGTAGTCCTCGATATCCTCCAATGCTGACCTGCAACGGAGCAATGTCAACTTGATATTGTTCATTCATGCCTACCATGTCTTTCACTGATCCAAGGCAAAGAGGAGTGCGCAAGCAAGGTTCCAACGGGTTAGATATGTTAATTTAGCAATTTAATTGAAAACTCAAGCCTTGGTACAAAACCCTAAGTTGAGCATCGCTGGAAATCATACCCACAGAGTTTGTGTCTTCATCTGGACAACTCCTCTGCTTTTGCAGTTTACCTCAGGACTCATTTTGGCTGATGAGGATTCCATAAGGCCAAAAAACTTCAGGCACTGTGGCACTGGAACTACACATTGAAGCAAATTTTCTCTTAGCTGAAACTATTAGGGCATACATTTTCATGTGGCAAGTAGATTACACATCTTTAATGGGTATGGAGTAGCATTATTTTGGCTGCATTCTTTTATATTTGGTTAGGCCACATATATATTTACATTTGGCCTCATGCACTCATATGATGCAATAATACCAATGAGGTATGACACACCAAAGGTATGTAAAGTGCATTTATTGTGTGTTTTCACATAATGTTTCTTCTTTTCAGAAATGTCTGGATTGCTGATATTATTCTTCTGTAGGTTTAAATTAAAATAGACCTACCTCACTAATATTCATGAGGTAGGTCGCAATTTGTGATCCATTGGGAATCGCCAACATCACAGGGATGGTGAGCTGCTGAGGGTCAGCAGACCACCATGTCAGTGATTGCTTTTAAATAAAGCAACATTTTCGTTTAAATGCAGCCCGTTTTTCTTAAAGGAAAATGGAATGCATTTCAAAAAGAAAAATTTAAAGATTTCTTTTTCTTTTTCAAAAGGAGGCAGTGCTCCGTGGGATCACTGCCTGCTCTTGAAAAACATTTTTACAACCATTCACAAAGGGGAAGGGGTACCACGGGGACCCTTTCCTATTTGTGAATGAGTTACCACCTACTTAAAGTAGGCAGTAAAATGTGAATGTTTTGTGACCGCATTTCAGTTGCAAAACTTTCACATATACCACTGCAAGTCGCTATTAAGAAAGAACGCCCTAAACACGCCCCTTCCTAATACTCATTTTGGAATTCGGTAATAGGTCACCGAATTGCAAAATAGGGTTATGTATATATAAAAATGCTATGTTGTAGTCACTAACAGCCAGATTCTGTGAATCGGGCCATTTGTAAACTCAAAAAAGCTACGTACATCTGACTCTAAGATTTATTTTTCATTTCCGTTTTATTATGATATTTGCCTACCAGCAGGACATATGGCACTTCTCTTCCTTGAAAAGAAGGGAATTTGCAGTCCAGAAGGAGCTTTTTTACACAGGGGTGGGAGGATGCAGATGTGCCTATAAGGGATGGTATATTCCTTTGATCTTCTGGTGGCCAGAGTGTGTTGGCTTTGGGAGGGTTTTATGCCTGGAAATTTCTCTTTTTCTCTTTCTTCTTCTGGGAGACATAAGGGGTTATCTTTGAGAGGAATTAGGAGAAAGAGTGGGCCAAGCTCATACAGCCACTTTTGAGAGCTAGAGAATAAAGCATTACATGCTTGTTTGGGAGTAAGTCAGTTTTAGGATAGGAGGACAATGAGTAGGAATTCTCAAGACTCTTACAACATTTCACCAGTAACAGTAGAGTGCATTCTTGTACCGCTCCGCTAGGGCAAAGGGGGCTAAGACCGAACCAGAAGAAGTCTGGATACTATTTGGAGCTTCTTTCAATGAGCCTGGTAAAAGTTAGAAGATCTTAGGAATAGAGACATCTACATGTGCCTGAAAGAAAAGAATACAGCAAGGAAAGTAGTAACTGGATATTTTTGTTGTTGAAAAAAGCTTTTTTAATACTTGAACTCCTGGCCTGGTGTTTAAGCTTTCCCTGGAAGCATAAAAAGCGTTTGAGCTCCAAATAAGAAGGTACATTCCTTTGATTAAAGTTCGTACTTTCATCATTTCCCATCTCGGAAGTAACTGAGAATGCTCTGGGCAATTTCTTCCAATTTAACTCTGGTCAATAGAGCTTTGTAGTACTCTGAGATGAAAAGGGGTTAATTACAAACTCAAAGCCAGACTGATATACATCAATCTCAAGAACATGAAAATTATCAAAGGAAGACCAAAGCTTCATACAATATTGGTCCTCAATGGCAAAGAGCATATGAGAATGTCTGTGGCAGCAATACAGAAAATAAGGGAAAGGATTTGATGATCAGATTAATGGTTTCGATCCATCTCCCCATACATCGAAAAGATTCACAACATCTACAAAACTGTACACTAAACTAAGGATAAGGAAAACCCTATTGAGTCATAGAAGCAAGCAAGGTGTCAGCATCAAAACCTCTGTAGAAGTTTTTAAGTAAGGAATCATGTATAGCATGAAGCCACACAATCAGAGATGTCAAGAGAGGTCCGTACTTCTCCCAGTGTAAATAGGAATCTGACCAACCTCAAGGTGGATTCACTAATTAAATGCATTAAGAACATTCAAGAAATATGACCTCATACACGTCACAGTACTTTTCCAGTTCCCAGAAAAAAACTTGCCACCTTGAACACTACTCCCATATTCCAGTCTCCGTTTCCAAAGCGTCCTTGGGTTCCTCCCTTCATCTGATAGTACCAACTGGTAACACTCCCTTTGTTCTTTATTAAAATTATTTGACCTTGCCAATTTTTCCTCGCCTCACTATCTCAGAAATACAATGTGCTAACTAATGAATGCCTTTGGTCTGCACCTGCAGAGGAGAAAACATGCAGAAAAATAACTTTCACATTATTATTAAATGTCTCACCTGTAAGCTTGTAGTTCACAATCACGCTAGTTTAACAGCTTCCTTTCTTTTAATGAATTGGTTCTACAACCTACATATAATCCAATAAATGAAATCTTTAATAAAGGAATCAAGCTATAGTATACTGTACTCTTATATGTGGCACAATAAACGAATACATGTATTATTAAACAAAAACGAAAATGGCTCACAGTTTATAAAGAAAGCATTGAACACACATATGATTCATTCTCACTAATCCCTGGTGAATGCACTGCATTAAATGCATTCACAATCTAAACCTATGAAAGATTAATATCAGCATTTCAGATATTTCTTAACCCTTTCGCTGCTAGAACACTCCGCCCCCCCCTCCCCCGTGCCAAGCCTTTTTTTGGCTATTTGGGATAGTTCGTGCTTAGGCCCATGTAACTTTTTGTCCACATAAGGTATCCACGCCAAATTTGCATCCTTTTCTTCCAACATCATGGGCATCCAGGGTTTGTGGTTTCCTCAGGAGTGGACCCAGAAATCAGCCAGAATACAGCTAAATATTGTTTTTTAGGGAAAAATGGAGAAAAAGTGCTGCGTCTGTTTTTTTCCTCTGCAAATGATCAACAAAGGGTTTGTGGTGCTGAAATCACCATCTTCCCAATTTTCAGGCACAGGCAGACTTTTGGCAGACAGCCAACCTTTTTTACACAGTTTTGGCATTTTCCTGGGACATAGCCAATTTTTGCTACTTTTTGTACTTTCAATCTCCTTTCAGTTAGTGGTAGAAATGAGTGCAAAAGCAATAATAGATCCCAGAAAGTTATACATTTCTGAAAAGTAGATAAAATTCTGAATTCAGCAAGGGGTAATTTGTGTAGATCCTTCAAGGGTTTTTTATAGAAACTAATAGTTGGAATTAAGAAAAATTGAAAATGAGTTTTAAAAAAACAGCCATGTGTGCCAACGTTTTAACCTGTAACTTCTTCTAAGTATGACAGATGTTTAAAAGCAATATACCATTACATCCACTGGACACTTCTGGTTGTGGGGATATATAGGATTCGTACGTTCACAAAGAACCTGAGGAACCCAGAGCTAATAATTCAACAGCGTCTTGCAATAGTTTTTCATTGTGTACCCGGTATATAGCAATTAATTTGGTAAAATATAAAGAGTGAAAACTAGGTATCAAAGACACCTATGTATTTCTGAAATGGGAACAAAATGTAGAGTTTAGAAAAAGTAGCTATTTGCACATCTCCGAAATTTTGGGTAACCATACTAGCATGGGAATTATAGGACATTTTTCAAAGTGGCGCAAGCCATACCTCCCTGGACTCCCCAGGGAGTCTAGTTTTCACAAATGTGTGTGTTTGGTAGGTTTTCCTAGATGGCTGCCGAGCCTGGGGCCAAAAACCCAGGTGCCCCCCTTGCACAACCTGGTCGTTTTGTGATAGTAATTTGTGTCAGACCGGTGATCCCACAACTTTCCCACCCAGAAATTTGAGAAACATTTAATTTTTTGGGCTAAATTTTAGGTTTGCAGGGGATTCTAGGTAAGAAAACGTTGGGGGATCCATGCAAGGCATGCCCCCCTGGATTTCCCTGGGTCTCTAGTTTTCAGAAATGTGTGGGTTTGGTAAGTTTCCCTAGATGGCCACCGGGCCCAGGGCCAAAAACGCAGGTGACCCCCCCCCTTGCAAAACCAGGTTGTTTTGTGATAGGTAATTTTGATGTCTCGACAATACGTTTTGGGCCCTTGTCTGTCACAGGTACTTGGCCCACCTACACGAGTGAGGTGCCATTTTTATCGGGAGAACAGGGGGAATGCTGCGTGGTAGGAAATTTGTGTCACCCCGGTGAACCTACAACCTTCCAACACAGACATTTGAAATTTTTTATTGTTTTTCAGATAAATTTGATACTTGCAGGGGATTCTGGGTAGGAAAACATTAGAGGGTTCATACAAGTCATACCTCCATGAACTCCCCCAGGGTGTCTTGTTTTCAAAGATATCTGTATTTGGTCGGTTTCCATAGATGGCCGCCGAGCGCCGGGCCAAAAACACCGGAGAGCCCCCTTGCAAAACCAGGTCATTTTTTGATAGGTAATTTTGATCCACAATACATTTTGGGCCCTTCCCTGCCGTGGGCACTTGGCCAATCCACACAAGTGAGGTACCATTTTTATCGGGAGACTTTGGAGAATGCGGGGTGGGTGGATGTTTGTGGACCCATACACATTCCAGAACTTTCCATCACAGAAATGAGGGGAAAATGTGTTTTGTTTTACAAAGTTTGTGGTTTGCACGGTATTCTGGGTAACAGAACCTGGTGAGAGCCAGACAAGTCACCCCCTTCTGGATTCCCCTTTGTGTCTAGTTTTAAAAAATGGATAGGTTTGCTATTTGCCCCTACTGCCGGCAGAGCTAAGGTTCAAAATCCACAGCTAGGCACTTTCCAAATAAAGGGTCAGTTTTCACAGTAAAAATGTGGTGTGTCCATGATGTGTTTTGGGCCGTTTCCTGTTGCAGGCACTAGGCCTACCCACACAAATGAGGTACCATTTTTATCGGGAGACTTTGGGGGATTCGGGGTGGGTGGCAATTTGTGGATCCACGCAGATTCCAGAACAGGGAAATGTGTTTTTTACAAAGTTTGAGGTTTGCAAGGGATTCTGGGTAACAGAATCTGGTGAGAGGCACATTGAGAAAAAAAGGTCAGTGCCTAGTGGCCTTCTGCTGCCCGGGGGCAGATCGGGGGCTATTGCCCCAATATGCCCCCAAAGGGGGGCAGGAAGACGGTGACTATTTTTTGGGGGGTTGGCGGGAATGGTATGCCTATTCTGGGCACCCCCACCCCTACGTCCAAAAAAGCCAGCATAATCACTGGCACCTAGTGGGCCCTCTTCCCCCCCTGGGGGTGGCAGATCAGGGGCAATTGCCCCCAACTGTCTTCTGGGGGGACAGAAAGTCTGTGGCATTTTCTGAGAGGGTGGGGGCATTGGCTTGCCCATTCTGGGCAGCCCCCACCCCGGACTTTGGAAAAAATAAATCCCTGGTGCCTGGTGGACTTTCTGCCCCCCCTGGGGTGGCAGATAAGGGGCTATTGCCCAATCTACCTCCCGGGGAGGGCAGAAAGACTGTGGCAATTGTTTTTGAGGTGGGGCATTGGCTTGCCCATTCTGGGCAGCCCCCACCTCTACATATATAAAAAAAATCCCTGGTGTCTGTTGTGCTTTCTGCCCCCGGGGCAGATAAGGAGCTATTGCCCCATCTGCCTCCTGGGGGTCAGAAAGACTGTATCAGTTTTTTGGGGTGGGGCATGGGCATGTCCATTCTGGGTAGCCCCCACCCCTATGTATAAAAAAAAATCCCTGGTGCCTAGTGGGCTCTCTGCCCCCTGAGGCAGATCAGGGGCTAATGCCCCAATCTGCCTCCTGGGGGGCAGAAAGTCTTTCATCTTTTTGGGGGCGCAGGGTGGGGGCAATGCATGCCCATTCTGGGCAGCCCCCACCCCTGGCCTATTCAAATAATCGCCGGTGTCTAGGGTGCTTTCTGCCCCCCCAGTGGCAGAGAGACTGTCTATGGCAAAATTAAATGGGGGAACAAAGGCTCTTGCCCAAGGGGCCTCTCCCCTCTCCATGGTGGCTAGGGGGTGGATCCCTGCTTGGGGGATTGCCCTCCTGGGGCAATCCCCAAGAAGGGATCCACTAGGGAGGGATACCATTGGAAAGTTGAGATTCTCCCCTTTCTAACGATAACCCTTCCATGTGTTTCGGTGATCGAGGGGCTGAGATAGCCCCACGAGCACCAAAACTGTCAAACTGGAACTAAGTTTCAGTTTCATTTTTGTTGTAATGATGTCAGCACGCCATGTGCGCGATCATCATAACCTAGTGGCCTTGAGCATCTTTTGTCTTGACTCCTCTAGACACTTCGGGGGAGATTTACTAAGATTTTGCACCGTGTTTGCATCACAAACGTTATGCAAATCAGCTCAAAATCTTTTTTTCCCAATTTACTTTCCAACGCTAAACTTGTTTAACACTGGAAATAACGGAAAACTAATGCAAAGCAGCATAGTACTAAGGGTGCTGCATGGGCATTCCCATGCAACCACCCAAGGTTTCTCACGCTAGGAGTTTTGGAGCAAGATAGTCTTACTTTTTTGCAGATGCGGGTTCCATGTCAATTTAGTGTCAAGTGTGATACCTAAGTAGTTAAAATTCGGCACTTATTCTAACTTCTGTTTTTCGACAGTAATATTCTTCTTAAATGATTTGTGAGGTTTAACTGCCATATATTTTGTTTTGCTAGAATTTATTTCAAGGCCTTTTGAATCACAATAGTCACTAAATGAATTTAGTAGATTTTGGAGTCGCTTCCGGGTTTGTGATAATAAAATAGTGTCATCCGCGAATATAAGTCGCCTCCCAGCATCAGTGAGTCATGTCTACACCCCAAAAGATGTTTTGGGCATCATTAACGTAAGGTGAGAAGAGGGTGGGTGCAAGCACGCAGCCCTGTCTTACACCCCTCCTTATGGGGATTGCCTTGGCAAGTTCCCCCCTGGGTCCCCATCTAACTTTCGCATAGTTGTCTTCATGTAATCTTATTATCTGTACAAGGAGATCCTCTGGTACACCTTTGTTTCTTAGACAACTCCAGAAGCAAATCTCTGGGCATAAGGTCAAAGGCGGTCTTCAAATCTATAAAAGCTATGTACAAGTGGCCTGGTACTGTGATAAAATATTGTTGACCTCTAACCAATCATTTAGTTTTGATAAAATCGGCTTAGCATAAATCTTTTGTAGGGTATTGATTAAACTTATAGGCCGGTAATTTGCAGGATCATGACGATCTCCCATTTTAAAAATTGAAATGATTTTGGCTCCCTTCCAAGACTCTGGTAATGGCCCGCCAGCCACCACAGCATTACAGAGAAGATTGATGTACGGCCCCCAAAGATCTTTATCATGTTTCAACAAGTCACCTGGCATTTTATCGGGCCTGGAGCTTTCCTGGGCTTAACTGCATCAATAGCTGCCAGGGTTTCCTCTGTGATAAAATATGGGGTGTAAGTTTGTCCCATTTTGGAGAATGGTGCAGGGTTGGTTGTGTTTCTTTGCTGGATGTTTGTTGGTTCGGTGGTAATCTCTGAGTATAGTTTTGAAAAATGGTCCCTGCCTTGAAACTAATCGAATAAGTTGTGAGACTGCAACTGTACAGGGCACTGTAGGGCCGGCCTTCAGAGAAGGAATATTATTTGCCATGTCCTCCTCTTCAAAAATATTATCCAATCCCACTACCGGTTCAAATTTACAGTTAAAATCTCCACCCACAATTACCATTGCCCTAGAGTCAATTGTACTTATAGACCTGTCTAACAGCTTTATAACTGGACATTTCCTACTGCATGGACTTGGTCTATTGTAAACGTTTACTATATAAATTTCAGTTTTGTCATGTGTTAATACCTTTATTCCCAGTATATCTTGTGTTGGAAATTTCAGCTGACTAGTTTCAATGTTTAAGGTGTTTTTTACCCATAAGACAAGACCACACGTCGGTCTGCCTCTTACTGAGGGGGTGGCACTAATGCTAAGTATTTTGTACCCAAGCTTGTGAGGGGTTTTCAATGCCCAAGTTTCTTGCAGCAGGCAGATTTTGCTATGGTTAATATACTCCTGCCACTTGCAGTCTATTAGTTTCCATTTCAGCTCTGCTATGTTCCATGATGTCAAGAGTATTTCTGGTAGCTGGGTTGGTTCGCTCAGACGTTGTGAGCTAACTGGAACATGGTCTGCCCCTATTTCTCCCCATCTACTTAAGTAGCATGTTGCTTAATAATAGGATCACTTGTTTAATTTAGTATTTCCTTCCCATGCAAGATCATTAAAATGTTCTAAATTATAAATATTCGGGAAAACTATGCCAAGATAACAGGTGCCATGGCATCCATATGGCAATTTAAAGTATACATTCTGTCCACAAATAAAATAGACTCCACGAATCACGGGATCCTGTCCCTCCAGGAAACGAGAATTCTTCCCTCTCACTTCAAAAGTATGCTCAGTTTCACTCTCCCCTATAAATAACGATCTATATAACTCTGATCAACATGTATACGCAACTTTCCTTTGTGTTGCCAATCTAAAACTAAGGCGGGTACATTTCGTTTTTCCTGATGATCAGTTTCTTCACTACTCCACTTGTGATTTAAGATCCCGATCAGTTTCAGTTTTAGACTTTAGGTCTCTCCATGTATCCTCCAATAATAAATGGTTCTAGTTACTCGCTATTAGTCCCAGTATGAAATGCTTCAGTTCATCAGCTAGCACAGGGAACTCCTTTGCATCCAAAAAGAGAAATTGAGCCAGATCTAAGATAAGATGTCTCAGGGCACTCTGTCTTGTCATCTAAGGAGGTTCAAAGGTGAGATCAAGATGGAGATCAAGTTCCTGAAGCTTCAATTGAACTTTCACAGTGATGCCAAAGTTCCCAGGACTCCTTCTCCCTGTCATTTGCAACAAAGTATGTCCATCCCGGTGGTGTGTACCTCCCGCAGGGCACTCACACTCACTTTGACGACCTGAGTGTTATCTCTTCTCCTCCTTCACTCAGATCTGAATCCTCTATATACTCTGGGACACCTGGGAGATCCCTCTCTCCTTGCGTTGATCACTCTCTCCTGCCTTCTCAGCAAACGTTCTCCTGCTCCCCCTCACGATTCCCTAGCACTAAGCCCTTCACCAGGGTCTGAATCAGTCTCTGTTACGACCACTAGAGTAGCTTCTCTTTCATCATTTTCATCATCATCCAACCCTCCAGAGCTCTCTTCAGGTTGAGTGCTATTTCAATATGTTGCTGTTCCTCTACAGCTTGACTAACCTGCTCCTGTGATCTGTCAACCACCACGCGCTCTTCTGAGAGAGGTGCTGTTATTTCATTAAGGGACCGGGAACCCTGCGAGTATGGGCAGCATGGATCCAATTGGACAGACCGCCGCACTTCGCAGCAGTATGACTTGATATGGCCCTCACCAACGAGGCTCCAAGCAGGACTTCCGTATGGGCTTCTACACCACCACCCAGGTCAAGACACAGAATGCACTACGTCAGCCAATCCTTTGCAGTAATCTATTATCAGATCATCAGTAACATTCAAAAGCGCATTTGCAGGTACAGCTGGCAATCTCATTGCATTTCCCATGATGATCTCATGGGGAGCCAGTCCTGCCATATGATCAGGTGTGCTGTGCAGACTCATCAACACCAATGGCAAAGTATCTGGCAAGTTCAAAGATTTAGAAGCACACACTTTGTCAAGTCTTGATTTTAATGTCCGACTAACTTGTTCCACCAGACTTGAAGCCTCAGGTCGATAACTACAATGCAGTCTCTGTTCAACCCGCAAGGCAGCCCAAAGCACCCTCAGCAATTCATTATTAAAATGCGTGCCTCGATCTGATTCCAAAGAAGTTGGGAAGCTGAACCTTGGTATCAACTCCCTCAACAACAGCTTTGCTACTGTGAGACTATCATTCCTTCTGGTGGGATACGCCTCAACCCATTGTGGACACTACAACCGACACATATCCCAGCCCGTTGCACCGAAGCATCTCAAGAAAGTCCAACTGCATCATATTGAAGAGACCAACTGACCTCCTTATGTGGTTCAATGTCACTGCATTTCATTTCCCTTTATTGTTCTGTTGGCACACAACACATCTATGGCATAACGCTTCTGCCATTAATCTGAACCTTGGATTAAACCATGTTTGGTGAAACAATCTAACCATGGCAACCCTCCCTACATGAGTCAGACCATGATAATGTCTAGCCATGGTTGAAACAAACTATTTGGCAACACAGGTCTGTCAGCTCCTAACACCCATATTTCATCCTCATTTCTTTTAACACAATCTGCATTAACCCAAACCTGCTGTATTGCTTCTGACACTTCTTCCTGTTATCCTGTAACTTCCTCCAAAGTATTAGCTGCTGTGAGTAAAAAATTGTAATTGGTCTCATCTGCTCCTTCATTTAGGTACTCTCCATTGAATGTACATGCATTGTTAGCACTGTTGCCGACTGTCACATTGTCATCTCCTTTGCAATGTGCGGATAATTTCACAACCGGAACTTACGCAGGCAGTTGCCAAGCCTCTAGCAGGTTTCTCACCTGCTCACTATTATGTATGGGGGATCCTGATGATGCCATAAATCCCCTCTGGAACCATAATTGACCAAAGTCATGCATCACACCAAAGCCGTACTGACCATCTGTAAATACAGTCACCTTTAATTGATCTGAAACATAACATTCTTGGGTAAGAGCAATCAATTCAGCCACTTAAGCAGAGACTAATCCTTGAAGCCAAGCACCTTCCACTTCTCCTGAAGTTGTACAGCCTGCATAAGCAGCTATAAAATTTCTTTCATGGTCTCATAAGCATGAGCAATCCACAAACAGTGCGTACTCGGTTTCAGGTAGCGGTTCATCTTACATATCCAGTCTCGGCTTAGTGTATAGTTCAGTGACATCGAGACAGTCATGCTCCACTTCACCGTCATCATTGTCATTCTCAGTCTTTAGGCAAGTGGCAACCTGGAGTGTTATGGTTACTATTTTCCAATCTCTTCTTCAGGCTGCTGGTGACCCTCTGGCAGGACCTAACCAGGAAGAGAGAGTGAAAGGGAAAAGTTCTCCTGGGAATCTTGCAAGAAACACTGTTATACAACCCCTCAATGGAATTCAATGGGGAATCTGTAAACTATCCAAGAGACTACATTGTATAATATTGGGATTACTGCCCATGAGTTAATGGGCAGTAGTATCTGAATTCAAATCTGTTTGAAAAAATAAAAATGTTGATTATAATAATGTGTCCTGATGTTTCCTTTTGAGCAGTCTACATGCCCATTTGGAATTTCATAGTTTACTAGGATGCACCTTTGTGACCACTGTACCACTGTCTTTATTTTTGGTTCTTGCAACAATTCTTTACAGACAAAAATACAGTAAACAGCAAATAGTAAATATATACAGTTTGGCAGAGGAACAATTCAGAATTACAGTCACTCAGTCTGCAGTACATAGGATAAACCTGCTATCACAATGTGGCGTGCCCTAGTTGGAGAAAGAGGGACCAGGGCTTCCCCCAACAATGTGTGGTGTAGTCCAACAATCGCGTGACTTAGCAAAAAAGCTTTTTAGATTGAACAGGCCAAAATAAATGCCCAGCAGATGTGGGGAGCAATGACCACAGGTGTACTGGAGAGAGTGCTAGGCCATCCAAATACCCCATCCTGTATAGGCCATACTTGGAGGAAGAGAGAGGCTTCCATTGCCTAGCCCTATGCACTTCGGGGTTGCAAGAGGGGTTCCCCTACCAGAGTATAAATGCCCATTTCATCATTCCTCTTGTAGATGATTTGTTTACAGTCCGTGATTTTCGTCATCTCGGAAAGCCATTTGACCTCAATATGAACTGTCCTCCAGTAGCAGAGGGCACAAAGCTTGGCCATGGCCAGCCCTGATGCCAACCACCATTTCGCATGTTTCGTGGGTATTTCGCAACTGGACATGCCATGCAGAAGAGTCAGCCTGGTCAACGGGGTTACCAAACCACCATCTGAGTCACTAAGGACAGTCTACACCTTGAATCAACAGGGAGCAAGTGCTGGGCAAGACCATATGATATGCAGCATGCCATACCCTCCATGTCCACAACCCCAGCAGTCATTACTTTGCAGCAAGCCAGCTCTGTGGAGGCGCACTGGGGATTAGAACCAATTTTGAAGTAGTTTAAAATAGATGAACTTCAGCCTGGACTCCCGGAGAAGAGAATCATGCATGTCCAGTAAGGAGCCCAGGCTTTTGGGGGTGTATGTAAGGCCTACTGTTCTCTGCCAGTGAAGTTGAGATATTTCCAGAGTGGGCTGCCAGAATGGTCAGGTACCCCAGCAAGTCACGGACAGAGCACCATTAGTTGTGACATGGACCGATAGCTTCGCCTCGAACTAGAAGTAGTCGATGACATCAGCACGCGGTGATGAGGGTCCGAGAGGCATTTAAACCTACACATCCCCAGAGCAGCCCTCCTGTGCCCCTTGCTTCACGTCCATGTCGTTTGGACTCCGCTCAACTTTGCTCCATTCAACTTTGCAACTTTGCCCAGTTCAGCTGGGGAGCCTTCGGGAAAGTGAATTTGGACCCAGGGTTTGGGGCCTTCCACTATGTAGCAGGCAGCACTGCTTCTCCAGGCCGTGAGAGTGCTTTGCGCATGCAGCTTCCTATTATGTTTAGGTGCAACTGGGGGGTTGGTAAGTCCCTCCATTGTGTTGCATGCCTCTTTTTTAGGTCTCGCTGAGCCCAGCGCATGCGCTGGATCAGAGAGACATTTTGTATGTGGCTTTTTTAAGTGCTGCTGGCTGGCCTAGCGCTGGTGTGCATGTGAGCATGCACGCACGCTGGCGCCCTGCGCTAGGCCAGCCAGCAGCACTCAGGAACTCCATTAGCGCGTCATCGCGATCTCTTTCGCTTTCACAGCGATCGTGATCGCGATGACTTTTGTAGCATTGGCTGCACGTGCACACAACTCCCGCTTCTCCCCCTCACCCACCACCACGCGCCCGGCCAATGCTTGTTAAAAAAATGTACTACCGGCACTTCCGAGGGCCCGTGTGCGGACACCATCATATTTCATGAAATACTTCCAGTGCGGCACACTGAGGCGTCGGGCTTTATCTTTAAATGTGGTGGCAGCGCCTTTAAAAAATGTTTTACTACCGGCACTTCCGAGGGTGCGTGTGCGGCCACCATCATGTTTCATGGCATACTTCCAGTGCGGCACACTGTGTCGTCGGGCTTTATCTTTAAAAGTGGTGGCAGCCCCTTTTAAAAAATGTTTACTACCGGCACTTCCAAGGGTGCGTGTGCGGCCACTGTCATTGCCTTGGACGCACATTACGCGTGAGTATGGGCACCAGGGGCATTCTTCTCGTGCCACACACCCTGACACCAGATAGAGCATGTCGGGTGTTCTTCTGCCCCATTCTGAACGAGGAACGGGAACAGCCGGGGGTGATGATTCTGGTTATTGGTTGTTTGTATAATTGCGTTATGTGTCTCTAGTCTGAATACAGCCAATCGCCCTATTTAAAATCCCCTTTTTGTGCCTTTACAGAACTAAGGTATAAGGGGTAAAACAACTTACCTAGGACCACACGGCTTCTCCAGTAAAGCCGCCAGATTTCTTGTTCTCCCCAACTAGAGTTCAGAATCGTCAGCGTAGGCAATAGACCACATCGTCTCCCATGAGAAAATAGCGCTGCTTTAAGGTTCTTCCTTAGTCCATTGATAATAAAGTAATAGTTATACTGTATTTAAGAACAGTTAAAGCAGAAACTGTCGTTGATACTTCCCTGCCCATCTGTTAAATGTGGCAGTCTCGGGTCATATTTATAAGACTAGCATGCATTTTGAAAGGAGGTGACTAATCAGTGAGGTGAATCGAGTTAATTGCATTTTCATCCATAGAGCAAATCATATTAATCTTAACCACTGTTAAAATGTGTTACTGGTATTTTTTTGTGGCCTTGAATATTAGTTACACAAACTTCATGCAAATTAGCTGCCCCAGGAGGTCCAGATATCCCAAAATATATTTCCAAAGACAATGCCACGCCCCTCATGTCATATTTAAGCAAGTTCAGGATGCAATGGCCAACGAACATTTGGGTCATCAACCACTGGCATCATCTATTTCTTCATATTTTCCATCCTGGTTATCCATGGCTTTGTTTTCAGAAATAGAGCAGTCATTTATGTTTTTTTACACCACTAATCCTGCAATAGGACAATTTTAGCATTTACCTGTGCTCTTTGCATTAGCAGTTTTTCTTTTTAAAAGACGTCTGCACCACTCACATTGGGGCATATTATCAAGCCAGGCGATAAAATTATCACCGCTTTAGCGGCAGAAACCTGCCGCTAAAACGGCGATAATGGGCTTGATAATATGCTCTATGGAATTCCAATTGAAGCCCATATTAAATGTGAAGGACGTCTAACATGGGCTTCAATTGGAATTCCATAGAGCATATTATCAATTATTATTATTATTATTATTATTATTTATTTAATTTATATGGCGCAACAGCTACCCAACAAGGGTTTCCCGGCGCCTGGACACATAAATAGAAAAAGAGAAAATTATTGGTTAAAAAGCCAAGTCTTCAGTGAGAGACGAAACTGAGGGTACAAAGTTTCCCTACGAATGGCAAGAGGAATTGAGTTCCAGAGAGAAGGACCTAGAACGGAAAAGGATCTACCTCCCATTCTGGAAAGTCTAAACCTAGGAACAAGAACATTTTCAAGTGAAGCAGAGCGAAGATGGTGGGTCGGAACATAGGGACAAACAAGAGTTTGTAAGTAGTCCGGTGCTAGACCCCATTTGATTTTAAACATAATGGTCAAAGCTTTGAACTCGATCCGCTTTTCAATTCGGAGCCAATGAAGCTCACGAAGATGTTCAGAGATAGATGAACATCTGGGAACCCCACAAAGGAGTCTGGCAGCAGAGTTTTGTACAAGTTGTAGCCTGCGGGATACAGCCTTATTTACACCCAGAAACAGAACGTTTCCGTAGTCCAGCCTTGATGTAATAAGAGCATGGACTACGGTTTTTTGCGTGTCTCTCGGCAGCATCCAAAGAATTTTGTGCAACCATTTCAGGATGGTAAAGCAAGTACCCGCAACTTTGACTGCTTGGTGGTGCATTGTCAAAGAGTCATCAATATAAAAGCCCAAGTTGCGAACATGATCAACAGGCCGAGGAAGAGTACCTAACTCATTCGGCCAATGACAGGAGCCCCAAAGATCTTTCTGCTTGCCTAAAATAAGTACCTCAGTCTTATTGGCGTTAAGTTTCAGGTATATTCACTCATCCAGACAGCAATTTGTTGTAAGCCCGACTGGAGGGCAGAAATGGAACAGGAATCTGATTTGGAAAACGAGAAAATGATTTGTGAATCATCAGCGTATGTAAAAAGAGACAGTCCAGCATTGTCAGCAATGTCAGCAAGAGGTCGAACATACAGATTGAAAAGCAAAGTGCTCAAAATGGAGCCCTGAGGAACTCCAAAAGGTGAAGGAAAGACATTAGAACTGTCAGACGCAGAAAAGACTTGAAAGGTGCGGTCAGTTAAAAAGGAAGATAACCAGCCCAAAGTAGAGTCGCAGATGCCAAAAGATTTCAGCGTATTAAGTAATATAGGATGGGAGATGGTGTCAAAAGCCATGCTCAGATCTAAAAGTCTTTCTGTAACCCCTAAAAGGGTGGTCTCCGTTGAGAAACCAGGACGAAAACCAGATTGTGAGGGGTGAAGGATTTTATTTAGTTCAACAAACTTGGAAAGGTGGATATGAATATGTCTTTCTAGTAATTTAGCAAAAATAGACAGAAGGGAAATAGGTCGGAAGTTTGCAAGAACTTTGGGGTCAGCAGCAGGCTTTTTTAACAAAGGAACAACCATAGAGTGTTTCCAAACAGGAGGAACAGTAGATGCTTGTAGAGAAGAATTGAGGGCTTCCATGATAACCTGAAGATGACTGGGATCAAGTTGTTTTATAATAGAAATGGGTAGTGGATCATTGGGTGAGCCAGATTTTATTGAATCAAGAATAGGAACAAAAGATCCCCGTTCCAAGAGAGGCCAAGAGGTCAGTTGAGAAGAGACATAAGGGTATTCCTGAGTACTGCATCCCAAAATTGGAGGTGGCATCATACGGGTCAGGGAGGAATTAGCAATATCAGAATGAATATTCTCAATTTTATCTGTGAAAAAAAGGGCAAGATCCTCACATAAATTTTTGTCAAGCGGCAGGGGCTTAGCTATGGTCTGGGCACCAGCAAGATTTTTTACCAAGCTAAAAAGTGTCTTGGGACGATTTGTAGCAGTATTGATCGTGATATGTTTTAAGAGAATTTTTATAAATTATTTTCAAATCCGGGGCATAGTTTCTACGCCATTTCCTTTCTAATGCTTTGCATTTAGATTTTTCAACTTTAAGAATATCATTACACCAAGGAGCTGGAGGGCGATGATAGGTCGTTTTTTTCTTTATTGGAGGAAGACATTCATCTATATATCAATCACGAGGAGGGAAATAGAAGAAGCTGTGATCCATTCGGCTTCCAGCTAATTAGTAATAATCAAAGGGAATGGATCACTTGTAGCTGGCACCAGGGTTCGGGTAGTTGTTTCCGATATTTGGTAAAAAACCCTCATTCACGTAAGGCAGTTCGTGGGCGGTATATCTTGATTCTCCGCCTTGATATTTAAATACGTGACAGCATCATCATAGGGTTTTTCCCATGCTTCCTCCAACCCAGAGGGGTTTATTGGTGAACAGGAGAACAGTGTCAGCACAAGTCGTGCTCGCATCGGAGTCGCGTAATATCGCCGACTTGTTCGCCCTATGGAGTTCTGATTTGGAACCCCCAAGGTACTAACCTTGAAGAAGTTCATATGATTATTATTGGAACTTCCACCTGACTTTGGATACTATCCAACTCCCACTTTGCTTTCACCTGAGGTCCTGAAGAAAGCCCCCCGACCCTTTTGGGCACATTAGGGGCTGAAACATGTCGACCGATCACTCAGACTAAAACTGCAGCGGATTCATTACATGTCCACTCTGCAACTAGCTGTTTTTTTATCTTTTTTCCCTGCACCTAATGGAATAAAATTGAATATAGGTAGTTGAGGAATTTTTTAACCACTCACAACACTTGAGCACTTCTCCCTTTTTTGCATTTCCCTTTTTTTGCCTGATCACTACTGGAACGTCCAGTGGTTCCCTCCGGGTTGGAGGAAGCATGGGAAAAACTCTATGATGATGCTGTCACGTATTTAAATATCAAGGCGGAGAATCAAGATATACCGCCCACAAACTGCCTTACGTGAATGAGGGTTTTTTACCAAATATCGGAAACAACTACCCGAACCCTGGTGCCAGCTACAAGAGATCCATTCCCTTTGATTATTACGGAAGACATTCATCAACAGCATGGGACAACCAGTTATAAATATTTTTGGCAGAAACATGTACCTGCGAAGTGATGGTGGGAATATTTTCACTGAGCAAAGTGTTCAGAGTGAGGATATCAATTTTTTTCCAGTTCCTATTAAGCCCATTATCGCCGTTTTAGCGGCAGTTTTCTGCCGCTAAAGCGGCGATAATGTTATCGCCTGGCTTGATAATATGCCCCTATATCTTTCAGAAACCAATATTGTGGAGGAAGCACACTGCTGCACGTAAATATTTACTACAGTTGACAGCAGTAGTATAGCATCTACATGTGAGTGCGCTTCCTACATAACATTGGTTCCTGTATATGATAACTGGGTCCCTTAGGTGTATTATAACAATATTGTCTAATGTATGTGCAATATAAATTCATCCTGGTAAATAGAGTCCTCAGTTCTAATCAGGACTACAACACCGGATTTCACAGGCAATAATAGCCCAGAAACTCCATATTCTAACTTGTACGTTGTTATCTGCAGCTGTGTGTATTGAGAAAGTGGTGATGGTGCTTTACCATCTTTTTATACTCCATCCCCCACGTTTAGTTCCAATCTTGGGACGTTTCTGTGCGGATTTTTCAAGATATATTAACCCCTTCGCCACGGCGGGAATTCCGCCGCGGCGCTGGGGGGTGCGGGGGGGGCAGCGCGGTGGCCCGGTGCTCATGACGGAGCCGCTCCGTAATGAGCCACAGATGAGCTGTGCTCATGACGGAACGGTTCCGTCATGACTCCGCCCAGTTGCGTTGTCCCCACGCACAGCGCCGCGTGGGCGGAGCGGCCGCCAACGGTCGTGTCATGACGGAACCGTTCCGTCATGAGCACACGGCAACCGTGGCTCATGACGGAGCGGTTCCGTCATGAGCGGGGAAGAGGTTAAACAAAAAAACAAAACCACTGCAGCCTTTCTTCAAATATGCAACCGTACAAAACTTTATTATATGGAGTAGGGGGAGGAAATGTTGCGGTTGGGGGATTCCTTTCCAGAAAAAGCCTTCTAGAAAAAACGTGTCAATTTCTGAAACTGTCCAATAGAGCACGATCGACACAAGAAACCCAAAAGCAGCCCTTAAAGACCCTTTCTATCATTTCAATTAAAGTGTGAATTACATCAGACAAGAAACGAAGTGCCAGCTCTCCACTGAAGTGTAGAAACAAATAACTACATCTAATCCAAATGCGTCAGTAAATGCATCAATACTTTCCCTCAATATGCAGCATGGATTAATTTGACTAATAATGCATACGAACAAAAGGTGCTTAAAGACTATGCTCAGGAAACAAGAACAAACAATATTTATGATAGAAGACACTACGTAACCCAAGTAAATAACTGTCCAGTCTGAGCTACAAATAGTAATTAATTACTGCCTTCCTATCTAAAAAGTACTAATTGGTGCATTTGGTGCACACAACAACATGTTAACTACAATTTATCTAGCCAAAAACTGACAGATGAAAAGACAGGAATGCCCTGAAAACTGTTCAACGGCAAGCAAGAAACAAGCATTGGCATAGCCAATAGATCTCGCCTTTGGGACCATATAAGTGTTTAACCACGCAACAGTTGATGTTGCACCAAGGATATTGTGCTGCATAACTAAATACTTAAAAGGTCCCAAAAGCGAGACCTATTGGCTATGCCAATGCTTGTTTTACATGTCCAGAGTTCCTTTGCATGGTTCCCTTCTCATGGCTTTGGTGGTGGGCTAGGCATGCCGCTTGGAGTGGGTGAGTCTCCAGGCGGCCGCTGCTTGTGGTTCACCTTCAGTGTGTTTTGCGTCCACTGGAATTGATAAGTCTCCGGGCGGCTGAATGAATGTTTCCCTGTGCTTGCCTTTGATCTTTGGCATGCATTCTTTGATACCCTGTGTTTGCCTGTGTCCTGTGTTTGCCTTTTGTTCTTTGGAGGATTTGAAAGGCTTTCTTATTGTGTGTTTGGCGCGCCGCTGGGAGCTGGTGAGTCTCCAGGCTACTGCCGGGTGGGGCCCAGTACCTTTCAGCGAGATTCTGAGTCAGGTATTTACCACTTCTTCCTGGGGGATTGGAGCATGCTTTAGATGAGGACCCCTGAGTGTGTGGGCATAGCAACAGACTGTGATGCGACACTGGGGGGGGGGGGGAGATTTTCATCCGGCAAGTGCACAGGATGCTGCAAGGTCATATGTGGGCTGTTGATTAAGGTCCTAGATTCACACTCTGATGGGTAGGGGTTCGAGCCTTGTGGTCTCCATGGTTATGTGCATTTCCAGCTTCTGGGCAGCTACCAAAGTCAAAAAATGTTCTGCCGCACTAGGGATTGACAGGCAATTTTGTTGTATGTATTGGCGTGCCGCTGGGAGCAGGTAAGTCTCTCGGTGGCCGCCAGCTGTGGCCCAGCTCTTTTTAGCAGGACTCTGAGTCAGATACTTGGCAGCTATGCTGGAGGATTTGAGCGCACTTTGGGGGAGGACCCAAGAGTGTACCGGCAAGGCCAGCAGGCTGCTTGCGGTAATCCGCGAGACTGCCCTATGCTGCCACAAGTGGATTCGAGATAAGGTAATAACTTGTGTATGGGGCGGGATTTGAATGCGAGGTCCTGCAGTGAAACTGCTTTGAAGGCAACATACCTGGAAGCCTCCTAGTCTACCATAGAACGCAATATGATAGGAAGTCATTGGTTTGTGTCTTCCCTAGGTACTAGTGTCTCAGAAATTCTGAATGAGTTTGCCCTTGTGAGTATATTGATGTGCCTATGCACTAAGGAGTTGCGGAGGGTGACATTGTAATAGAGCCATACATCAATTACTCATTCAGGCCTTCTGGGAGGCATGTGTCTAAAACCTTAAATACTAACAAGCATTGGTAAAGCCAGTAGGCTGAGGGCTGAGCTTTTAATGAAAGATTTGTGCCTTGACTACAAAGGTAGGGTTTCATTTTGCTATAAATTTTCCTAGCTATGGAATACTGTTTTGTAATAGCGCAAGTTGAATTGTTAGCACAAAGTCAGCTATGGTGGTCTTCCTCCATCGTTGTGCCAGCACTAACATATTTATTTTTTATCCCTATGTAGAGAATTCTGGCGGTTTTTCTAGTTGGGCACCACCCATGATATCCCTTGACCTTTGAATGCGCAACATGGGCCCCAAAACACGTGCGCTCTTCAACGGACACTCCACCCACTCAGAAGGAATTTTGTCCCCACAGCAAGCTCTGGAAGGCAGCAAAGCAACATGGTACTGAGTGGGCCCTCAATAAGTTGTCACAAGGACCGGAGAAAGAACAGCAGCTGTCCACACCTCCACCGAAATGCCAGAAGAAAATCCTGGTACGGTACAGGGACGCCCTCCATTCACCTCAGAGTAAGTCTGGTTTGAACCAACAGGCTAGGATTGTGCAAGAGGGTGAGTCATCAGGGCAGTCGCCTGTGTTCAGACACACTGGACAGGCACCCATAGGGCCTGTGTTCATCTCAAGTGTGGGTGTGGTGGGTCAGAGCAATGTGGTTATCTTCCCAATGTCCAAGAGTGGCGGTTCCATACCGTCAGGGTCGGCCGCTGCACCGGCAGTGCCTGTAGTGGTGACCGTGCCTCTCTCCACAGGTCCTGGCCCCAGTCATGGCCACCACATCTGGCATGTCCTTTGTTACCACAGCACCGGTAGTGGGCCGGGAGGGGCTTTGACAGTTAATCAGGTTATCTCAGCATGCGGTCAGGGCGGCACAGTCGTGCAGGTAAGGACGGAGCCAGTAACCCCTGACCCTCCTCCCATGGTCAGCTCAGGCCAGTCCACCCTTTCGGTCAGTCCCATGCTTTTTGGGTCAACATCACCTACCCCAGTACCTCCTTCAGCGATTGCTTGGCTGTTCCAGCAGAGACAAAAGAAAAGATTATTAAAAGGGAATACATGGATGTATTTGGCTTGATTAATGCAGGTGTAGTTCAGGGAAAGCCGGTGAGCAGAAACCACATTAGGTTTCAGTGGAATGGTCCCTTAAGAATTGGGTGACAGACTTTTTCATCTACTCTGCAATCCTGTCTGAAAAGTTCCCCGCTTTAGAACCCCAATTGTATGGCTACATGTCACTTATACATAGTACATCATCAGACTATCAGGGCTCGGCCGGGCTCCAATACAACATTAAATTTAGGCAAATGAAAGCGGTCAGGCAGGAAATTGCATGAGATCAGAGGGAATCTATCATCTGGCATTCCAAGTTCAACATGGCCCCCTCTGCTGCTAAATTCTCGCAGTTCTTTTGGTCTGGGAAAAGCTCTGGGGACAAACAATTGGCCTGCTGGCCATACAACAAAAAAGAATGTCCTATGGGTGTGGCCTGTAAGTTGAAATACATTTGCTCCTTTTGCAGACCCAAGGGCAACCAGAAAATAAAGGCTTCAAGAAGCATGGGAAGCCAAAAGAGCACCCTGCCACTAAAAGTCATTCAAACCATTGAAAATTTTGTCAAGCTACCCTCGCCCATTTGTCCCCATGTGCTTGCTTACTTCCTCAGAAAATACAATAATAGGCATGATGCTCATCTGCTGCATTATGGTTTTAGGGAAGGTTTCCACATTCCTTCTAATACTGCCCCAAACCCCGGTCCCACCCAAAAATCAAATGTCGGTGTTGGGGCATCCAGGGGTCATTAGAGAGAAGATTCTTAAGGAGATACGGGCTGGGAGGGTGGCGGGCCTGTTCTGCATCTCCCCATCCAAGACTTTTATCGGTTCCCCTTTTGGTGTGGTCCCTACGAAAGAGCCCAGAAAATTCAGTTTGATCCACAACTTATCTTTTCTGTCAGGGTCACCTGCAAGGACGGCCTGGATCAGGCTTTGTGTTCTGTGCGGTACACCACCTTTGACAATGCGATCTCTAAGCTGTAGAGGTTGGGACGGGGGCGCTAATGACCAAATTGGACATCGAATCTGCTTTGCGTCTCCTTCCGGTATACCCAGAGTGTGCTGCCTCTAGTGATTGTTTTTGGGCAGGAAGGTTTCCTTTCCTGCACAAAAATAATCACCCCGCAACGCAGGCACCCTTGCACCATGATGTAAAGGTGCCTGCGTTGGCACACGGCAGCCCATTGTGCACCAGCACAGGGGAAAAGGACAGGGATGCGCCTTATCTGATAGATACATCACATTCCTGCCCTTTTCGTTTGCATAGGGCAGCACAGCAGATAGAGCTGCGGCGTTGCCCTACAGCAAAACCTCATAAATGGGGCTCTTGGAATGGGAGGTCAGGGACTTAGTGGCCTCCAATGACGTGGTGCATTACTTATTTGATTTTCTGTATGTTTATGGGCCCTGGGCTCTTCGGCATGCTCTAAGGTCCTACTGGGTTTCTGCAGTCTGGCACAAGCTCTGGGAGTACCGTTGGCTGAGGACAAGACAGAGGGGCCCCAGGACTCTTCATTTCCTTTCTGGGCATAGAGATAGATGTAGTGGCAGCATTGTGTAGGTTACCCCAGGACAAGGTACTGCATTCTGGGCCTCCATTGATTCTTGCTTGGCAGTCAAAAAGGTCATGCTGCATCAATTAGGGGTACTGGTAGGTCAGCTAAGCTTTGCTCTGAGGGTAATCCCCATGGGGAGGTTTTTTTTCTAAGAATATCACCAGGGCCATGTCTGGTCTGCAAGCCATACACCACCACACCAGGCTTTCTCCAGCGGTCAGAGAGGATTTGAATATATGGCGGACTTTCTGGCTAATTTTAATTGCATGCTCTTACGGCACCAGCCAGTGTAGTCCAATGCAGAGTTGGCCCGTCACATGGATGTTGCAGGCAGTGTGGGGTTAGGCCCTCTTTTTGGCAGTAAATGGTGCATGCAGCATTGGTCAGAAGATTGGGTATCATCTGGGCTCACATGCAACGTCACCTTTCTGGAACTGTTTCTTGTCATGGTGGCTTTGCAGATTGGGGTGCATACCTAGCCAAAAGCAGATTATCTTTTGGTCACACAGCATGTCAGCGGTTATGGCAATTATAAACCATAGTGCTAGATGCCCCTTTGTCCTAAGGTTACTTAAGGCCTTGATCCAAAGCTGTCTTTTGCACAGCGTGTATTTCCCTGGGGCAGGTGGACGAGGAGATGTCAGACTTCCCAAAGGGCCTGTTGAGGCTTGGTGCCCCGCTGCTGCAGAATTAATAGCCGCATCCTTGGCCCCCAGGACAATACGTATGTATGAAACTGCTTGGAGCGTGTACCAATCTTCCTTTAGCTCACCCAACGAGTCTGAGCGCTTTGCCTCAGAGTGCGTGCTGCATTTCCTGGCTAAGCAGAAAGCTGGGGGTTAGGGTTGTCTTTAGTCTACAGTTAGATCTCAGCAATTGCCTTCTTTGCAGGGCTGAGGGGCGTTAGGAATCCAATGCAGGAATTCAGGGTATGGAAGGCCATCAAGAACTGAGAGTGGCTGGTTCCTAATACGGAGGACTGCAGAAAGCCTATCACTGTAGCCAGGCTGTCGTGTATGGTTGGCGTCTTGCACCTGGTCTGTTTGTCCCTGTTTGAGGTGAAGTTTTTAGCCTCGCCTACTCACTCGCCGTTTTTTGGGGCCTTTAGGATTTCGGAATTAGTTGCCTCGTCCAAGACGGGTCTGTGTTCAGGGCTTGATGTCATGGATGTAACTGTGTCTGGGGACTCCCTGCAAGTCAGGATCAGAAGGTCTACCTTGCTTAGACAGCAGAAGTTGTGTGTTTTAGGGCCTGCTATCTCCAGGTAACACTTTTTCTTTGTCTCTTTCCACAGCCAGCGGAAAAGGGTTAGTGCATGTCTGTTGGTGTGGTTACTAATTTATTCACAGGGCAGTGGACCGCTTCCTCAAATCTGGACTCAAAAGGACCCAACTTGAGCCTGGTTTCAATCATCACTTGGTGGGTATTGGCCAACTTAGGTTGGAGAACACCATTAGAGGGCTCTAGTGGACGATGACCTGTTCATCCCAGATATTCTTATCATCCATGCTGGTAGCAATGACATGGTCCCGCTAGCGAGACCAGGGCTATGGAAAGCAGTATTCTCTACCCTGTCGAAAGTTAGGAAATGCTTACCATTCGTGTCGATCTTGTGGTCTGACGTGATCCCACGGTCAACCTGGGCCCGGGGGACTCCCACAAGAGCCATGAACAAGTCAGTGAAGAAGCTTCGCTACTCACAGAGAGAACTCTGGTGGACTCCTCAATGGGCACAGTATGAAACGGTTTACTCCAGCTAATAAGAGTGAAGTTGTTTCACAGTGATGGGGTTTACTTGTCTGTCAGGGGTCATGAACTTTTCATTCAGACCACCCTAGGGGCTATTGCCAATCTCTGCCAGCATCGATGGGGGACGGCGAGTTTGCCAGTAACCTCCTCACTATGTGGCGGTGTCTCGGGCAGCAGAATAGTGGGGAATACCCAAGAATCGGTTGTTGAGACTGGACTGACCCCTGGGTGGGTGCTGATTTGTGAGGGCACCGGGCTGGCGGTAGGGGAGACTGACCTGCTGGTGGTTCTGGAACCTCCTTCCCTACCCCAGATGGTGCATCTTGGGGGCTTTGCCTGTGTTTATGTACCCCGGCAAGGGCGGCACACTCTGCGGTAGCCCATCTGAGATGGAGGGATTGTTGAGAAACTTGTATCAACGCTTACCTGTCAAATGTCTTCTTTGTAATTGTTCATGTATGCCCCAGGGCCAGACCTGGAAGTTATATCTTGTTGGGGTCTTCTGGCACAATGCACACAGCAGAGCTGGGCACATATCAATGGATTGGGGAAGCAAAAATGTGTATATGTCATCTTTTTAGTGTATCCTTCTTTATCATTGCATTTGCTACAGACATATGTGTTCATGACCTTCTTTAACAGTGAACTGATTTTAAAGTTTTATGTGAATAAAAGCTATGCTGTGGGCAATCCACAAAACTGTCTAAGTCCTTTCACAAATGTTTGCAACCAGGGAACATAAAATTGGGGGGCGGTGAGTTGCACGTTGTGCACGTACTATATAGTGTCGATGAACAGGCTATATGTTGTCCAGACTTTACTCCTCTGGCTATGCCCCAGGTGTCGAGATAAGTTCAGATCGCGGAGGAGGCGGTGAGATCCAGTCCCTGCCTAAAATACCTTAGAGGCTGTGGCGGAGGTGGAAGTATTGCCATTGGGCTGTTTTCAGGAGAGCATATTCCGAGGAAAGGTCAGTGAATGTCTTAAACAATGGCCAGGAGAGCAGGTGATCCAGCATTAGTACACCGTGCTCCAGGACAGCCAGTTAAGCATCTAGCCTCCAATGCAGATTCTCGTATTATTCCAGATTGGGGCCACTGCATTGAACCATGGATCCACTTTAAGGGACATGTGTGCCTGCCTCCAGATGCAGGATATGTTCACAATAATGGGGTTATTGAGGCCCCGTGTCTTGGGGTTTACAGCATAGAGGGCAGTTAGAGCCTCACAGTGTAGTATGGCACTTGCAACCCTGTGCCAGATAGGCAGATCTGTTAATGCTCCCGACCAACAGGCCAGGTGAGACAAGTGATTAGCTGAGTAGTACGTACCCATGTGGGGGATGCGTAACCATCCTGCCTCTGTATGTGCATATATTTTGGGCATTCAGAGTTGTGGCATATCCACTCTCCATGCAAAGCCTTTGATCACTGAGCCTACAGAAGTCAAAAGAGAATAAGGGACGCAAATCAACAGCATTCCTAGTATGTACTTGAATCGTGGGCCTATTACCATTTTCACAGCCTATATACAACCCCACAGCGACAAGTGTAGGTGAGATGATTTTGCAAAATCCAGGCAGGTTAAAGTTATTAAACGTCATCGATTTTCCTGTGCCATTTGTTGCAGTCCCCTTGCTAAGTAAACTTCTAAGTATTTATGGCCATTTGGAATCCATTTTCCTCCCATTACTTGGACGTGGACTGTGGTCGTAACTATAGACATCAGCATCACCTCACACTTCCCCCAATTCACTTAGTAACTGGAGAATTCTGAGAAAGAATTTTGCAAGGTCATCAATGCCAGGACAGACATCTGTGGGTGGCAGACAATCATTAAAATGTCATCAGCATAAAGAACTAAATTTATTGTCCCTGCCGCTGTGGGGATGCTCTGTATGAGAGCAGATGTTCTTATTGCAACTGTCAAGGGCTTTAGGGCTTGGAGGAAAAGCAAAGAAGACAGGGGCAGCCCTGTTGCATACCTCGTTGAATCTGGATCATACGTAACTGGTGTCCCTCGCAATTAACCTGCACCATCCCCCATTTATAGTGCCATTTAACTTAATTGTTAGACCTGACACATTTTGGCATAGTTTCCCCTGACTTTTTGTTTTCTGACATGCTGTTTTGACTGTGTGCTGAACCTCGTTTTTGCTGGCTTTAGGACTCTGTGTACTTTTTCACTGCTGATCCGTGTTAAAATTCACATGCTCTGTGTCTAATATGTAATGGCATTTGGGTTCTCCATGATTGCCATTTTTGATTTCCTGATTAGTCCCTAGTACAGTGCACTATATGTGCCCAGGGCCTGTAAATGAAATGATACTAGTGTGCCTGCAGCACTGATTGTGCCACCAACATGAGCAGCTCTTTTAAACATTTCCAAGGCCTGCCAATGCAGATCATGTGTTTGCAGTTTTAAACTGCCATTTTAACCTGGCAAGTTCACCTACTTGCCAGGCCCAAACCTTCCCTTTTATTACATATATCTCACCCCTAAGGTAGGCCCTAGGTAGCCGCATGGGCAGGGTGCTGTGTATTTAAAAAGTAGGACATGTACTTTTGAGGTTTGCATGTGCTGATAGTGAAAGACTGCTAAGTGTGTGACCTATGTGCCTATCACTCCCATGGGTTAGCATTGGAGCTGCCTTGTAACATTTAACAAGTCTAACTTCTAATTGGGAAACAATAGGAAAAGTAAATTTTGTGTCTCTGGACTCACAATTTTAAAACATATATTTTAGTGAAGTTGTTTTTTACGTTGCAGGTCAGAAAATGCCACTTTAAAAAAGTTGTCCTATTCTTACTTTAACCATTCTATGTTTCTGCCTGTCTCGGGAATACACATCTGGGTTGAGTGACAACTGAGCTTTGTACATTCCTTCTACACAGTCACAAACAAAGGGAGCTGAGGTGTGCCCTGCATATCCTGATGGCCAATCACCAGGCTGATTGGTCTTCTTGAGCTAGAGTGAGAGGGAGGAGCTGACACTTGCACCTGAATAGGGCTGTGCCTGTCCCCATACAAAAAGTTGCATAACCTCCCTGTAGTGTGTCTGGAGCCAGGTCAGGATAGGTCAGGATCTTGTGTACTACAAAAACCTTATTTTAAATTCTCCCTACCTCAAAGGCTAAAATGGGTATATGTACTGGACCTCAGACACCATATACTCAGAACACTTCTGGAATGGAGGACATTCTACCAGGAAAAAGAGCTGTTGTGCTGCCAGGAGGGACTGCCACTTTGCTGCTTGCTTTTCTGCCTGGGAGTGAGAGGACTCAATGTGAATCTATACATCTTGCTCTCTGAAGGTTTGCCAAGGGCTTGTTGGGCCTGCTGCCCATTTCTAGGAAATTTCATTACATACATTAGTTAACAAAGGGGCCCATCAGTCTTGGTATTCTAAAAAGGAATCAATAAGGACCCAATCCGGTCCTGGCATTTTAGAGCAGCTACATTTGACCAGAGCAGAACTTATTTCCTCCCGATTAAAAGTCATTGGCTTAAGTGAGGGCTCCAAATGATTAGGCAGTTCACTCCCAAGTAGAATTTCAGTCGCAAAAATAGTTTCAAAATGTGCAACCCAAGTATCTTCATCCACATGGTTGTCTAATAATTTTTCTTGCTCCTTCTTAAAAAAAGGGGCATTAGCTATCTTCCAGAACACCCTGCTATTGTTTTGGGATGTGGCATTAGCCAGGTTTTCCCATGTCTCTGCTTTTAACTCTTCTTCCCTATTTTTGACAGGATTTCTTATACACCAGTCGTAGATCCTTGATCTGAGATTGATTTCTAGAGGATGTTTCTAGAGCCCCATGAAGCTTCTTTAATGCCTGGGTTCAGATCTCATCGAACCATCATGATTCAAGTCTCTCCCTTTTGCTTTTGGTCCGAGTCAAGGCCGATTGAAATTCCTGAAGTACTTCTGTAAAGTTGTGAACTAAAATCTCTGGTGCTATATCTAGGTCTAGGCAAGTTATGGCCAAATTCAGCTTGTTGGTTACAACTTGCTGAATAATTTTGTTGTTATCTATATTATCCCACTTAAGTTGGGAGCCATTTAACCTGACTAGAATTGGTTTTGGAACCTTCTCCGTCTGTTGGAAGAACATTTCAACTCCAAAAAGCTCAGGAAAGAGTGCTGCTGATGCCCTTTCCCAACATGTGGCTGCGCTGACGCTAGGAGACTGCCTGCCTCGCTTCACCCTCAGCTGACTTCCTCCGCCCGAGTCGGATTCTCTTTCCAGCGCATGGCTGCGCTGCCGCTCATGGACGGCTTGCCTTCACTACATTGAATCTTCTCCTGGGCTCTCAGGTCAACTGTTTTCTTAATGTTTTTGGTGGCTTACGAAAAGGCTGAACTCTGTGGCTGCCTCGCCCTGTTAATTTCATTATAGCCTGGCAGACTTTCTGTTGATTGCAGAGAGCCTCTGTGGAACTTTCAGTGAGAAGAAACTGCTTTGACATTTTTTACTATCTGGCTCAGTAACAATTGTAGCAGGACTCGCTACTAGTAATGGATGTTTGACATTTTTTCTTTACTTCTGGTGCACCCTGTCTCAATCACGTCGGAAAGTAGACGTGTGCCTCTGACTATACAAGACGGCAATAACAGAGCAACTTCAGCTCTTTTAATTTGAGCGAACTGGGTATTTTCATTTCTTGCTATTCCTGAAGAGATGTTTTATGTTAAGCTCAAACCAGCAGTTATATGTTATGGAGGCACAAACATAAAGTTATTGCTTTAACTCGCAATTCTATAGTTCTTACCATTGCAGTGAGGGGAACGGCCGCCGTTGTGCATCACTCCTGTCAGCGCCGTGAGGGAAACGGCTTTCTTTCGTACTTGCTTTCCTCGCGGTCCAGCCGTGAGGGGAACGGCAGAGCGGAGGACTACAGCTCCCAGAATCCCCCAGGGCTCGCGCCCCCTGTGATGCTGTGATGCCGTAGTTGCACCAGGAGGTGCAACAAAAGCATCGCGTGCCCGGGCCAAGGGCGGGCCCGTCTGTGCCCGTTCGAGCCAGGAGGAGGCAGGGCTGGGCTACGGCTCTTAGTCGTATGAGTGAATTGGACATCAGCCGCCACATAAGGTTATTATATATTTAGCTAACACGTTTGACTGCCCAGAAGTTTTGTGCTATATAAATTCCCAGTCATAGGCTATGACGACCAAACGTAAGGCTACAGGAGTGCGGGTGGGGGGGGGAGATTGTGGGAACATTGGATGCGTTTTTGACAAGGACAGAGACAGTTTTAATACATGAAATTCAGCTTACTGAAAAACGACTCTCCCTGGATTCATATGCAGGACAAAAAAGGTCATCTTTGGGAGGTATAGTCATGGCTAAATCTCCCTTGGGCGCACTGCAAATTCTGGATCGTCTAAGCTTGGATATTCCAGTCACAAGTCCTGATGGGGAGCCAATTGACCATTCAGCTGTTACATCGGGGATACCGGAGGAGGGCCACTTAAGAAATCTGGACCTTGCCCAAAATCCGGTAACGAGTCTAGCTCAGGAGCCGATGGTTAATTTATCCTCGGAGATAGTAGATCCCCCTGCACCCCCAGTTTCATCTCTAGCGCATATCTTAACCACGATCTGTTCAGCCCATGCTACCAGACCTAAAAGAGCTGTAAGGGAAAGCACGCTACGCCCCTTTAAATCCCTGGCGGGAGGCAATGGTGAGCCGCCTGCAAAACGCACAAGGGGAAGTGTGGCACAGAGAAATAAGCACAAACCTAAATCTATGCACCAAGACACAGGGCTACACGAGAATCAGATCCTAGAAGCCGATGGTGGTATGGCTCCTCTATCAGACTTTGACCTCCATACCATGGCGGATATCGGGAGTGACCCTGATCATTGGAAACGCTCAGAGACTTTAATAACTGTTCTCTTAGCGCCTCTGTTATGTAAATTAGGGGCGATTGAGGAAAAACTGCTGCATCTTCAAAAGTTTAGCAATGTGTCAGTTAATCAGGAGGCATGTGGGTGTCAATGTGCAGTATGGGGGCCGCCGAAGCAACTTTGGCTCCGGCAATACCTGAAGTGAATGGGCCTGTGGGGGGTAACAATAGGGAACTGGCCCACATAGCAGGCAAAGCTAGTATGGGTAAAGGGGTTCCTGCCACATCTCGATCATTATTTGTGGTATCTGGTCCCAGGGGGAATAACACACACCCGGGCCCGGGAGGACTGGGGACAGGCGGGATGGTTAATTCCTTTAATCCATCTGATCAGATACCGTCACAGTTTGCGGGACCTCTGAGACTATTACCCATTGCCCAGACCAATCCTATCACCGTAGACAGTAATAACTGTAGGGGTGGTCTTAATGTGAAGAATTTCCTGAATGCTAGGTGTTCTGGAGATGTACTAGACTTACCCCCGGCTGCATGTCCTTACGTCTTGGTCTTGGCTGGTGTGCCACCTCTTAGGCCAGATCAAACTGAATCTTGGACCCAACTGCGTAACAAAACTACAGACTGGTTATCCAAACACAAAGGGTTTAGGGTACCTATGAGTAACAATATCATTATGGTTCGCAGAATTGGGTGGGTGGGTCAATCACCAAAGAATATCGATGAGGATTGTGTGGTCATCAACTTCCGTAACCCATCGGCTGTCAAATCAATATTGAGGGCCCAGGATTCCTGTTTTAAGGACTCTACCCGTATCTGGGCCTTGCCATTGGAATATTTTTATAAGCCTTCTTTAAGATTCTCGGTGTCGGCTGTTCCCCCTATTTCCGTGTTTAATAGGTTTCAGGCTTTTTCTGGTTTGGATGCCCAAGACTGACTATCCCTCCCTGATGTAGCACCTGTTATCTTGGATAATTTCTCTGAAACACTGGACGAAGAAATTCTTGTTCCCATGGTCAGTCTGCCAAATTCCACTATTCCTTGCTCCTTGAATCAAATTATTCCAGCTAATATAGCAAAACCCGGTCTTACCCCGATTAATTACTGATGATAATATAATGAAAGTTTTGACATGGAATATTGCCGGCCTAAGGGCAAAAAAGGGTGACGTCTCTTGGGAACTTTTTCTTGCTACACACCACATTATAGCCCTACAGGAAACATGGGAATCTAATGACCATTTTTACCTGGATGGGTTTATATCTTTTTGTAAATTCGCTATACCTTCTAGCATGGGCAGAGCAAGGGGGGGGGGCTATTATTGATGATTAATCTTAAACTGTCCTATAATGCAAAACTGATTGATTCCTGTTCTCCTCACATGTTAGCAGTAGAATTGTCAGGGAAGAATCTACCAACCCTCCTAGTGGCTAATTTTTATAATTCTTTTACTAGAACTCAAGAGACAGAGCATCTTAGGGCCCCTATGGCCTTTTTGGAAAACTATGGAGATAGTTCAGAAGCACACCATGATATATTAGTTTTGGGAGATTTTAACATTCATACTTGCCCCATTAATTGTTCAGCCAGGCTGGAGGAGGAACATGGCCCACCGGGGCTAACCCATTTTGAACACACCTCGTCTGGTATTTTTTTAGAAAGTTTTTTATCAGCTCATAACTTGACTTGCCTCGAGCAATCGGACAGGACAGTCCCCATACCCACGTATGTTGGTCATGGTCGCCATAGTACAATCGACCATATTTTGGTTTCATCTCCGTTGTTGTCGGTAATAGGGAGATTAAGTGTAACAAAAAACTGTGTTAGTGATCACAACCCATTAACATTGGACCTTAACATAAATGCTGTCAATAAGGGAAGGATCATGACTCTACTTACCAACGCTAATATTGCTCCTAAAGATCAAGCCCGTAGAGTGAGGTGGGAAAGGATCACCCCTGAAAGTTTTATTGATAACTTGTTCACTAACTGCGCCCAGGAGTTTAGGATCTGTTCAGACCAGGATTCCCAACCTAGATCCGTTCTTAACACCTTTGACTTAATCGTAAAGCAGGTTGTTTCTAATTTAACTATAGCCAGTAGACCAAGGTGCCCAAAATTTTAAAAATGGTTTGACGAAACCTGCATGACCACCCATATGGAACTCATGCAGGAGCTTAAGCAAAAACCTAGGGTGGCATCATGGGTCAAAAATTTAAGAAAGGCTTATAAACTTGCAGTAGAGAACAGGAAAAGGCAGTTAAGGGAGATCGCCTGGGAGGAGCTTAGCCAAGCCAGTGTCCTGGCCAATAGTTCTAGATTCTGGTCTGTCGTAAACAGTCCTTTGTTTGATGATGCACCAAACTCCAGTAAAGACTCTCTAGTTTCCGCTGAGATGTGGGTACAACATTTTGGAAAAATTTATAGTGACCCAACCTCAGGGGTTTCCACAGAGAAACCTGTTCCTGGTCTAGTAGGCTCCCCTCTTGTTTTTACAACCGATGAAATTCATAAAGCGATTACATTAACACTTGGGGGGAAAGCTCCAGGTCCTGACGGAGTACCGGCTGATTTCTTTAAGGCAGATCCCAAGCTTTGGGCTAAGGTCTTAACTAATGTTTTTAATACAGCCTGTGTGTCTGGTTTTCCCCCGTCATGGGCAAAGGCGGTTAAAAAGGGAGCAAGGGATGAACCGGCTTGCTACAGGCCCATTTCGCTCCTTGATTCCATAGCCAAAATCATGGGGAAAGTTGTTTTGGCACGTTTAACAGAGTGGCTTGACCAAGCAAGCGTAGTCTCCGATCTCCAATATGGTTTTAGGCTTGGGAAGGGCACCCTGGACCAATGCCTTAATCTCCATTTGGTGATAGAGAAGTACACAGTTGCAAAGCGCTGGGATCTCCACCTGGCCTTTATGGATTTAACCTCGGCCTTTGACCTTGTTAATAGGTCAAAGCTGTGGCTGACTCTTCAAGATATAGGGCTAGATGCTGACCTGATTTCTTTTCTGGCTGCCATCCACGAAAATACAATAGCGGCAGTACGTTTTAATGAAGATGGCAGCCTGGGCAGTAAAAAGAGGGGTTCGGCAGGGGTGCATATTGGCCCCCTTGCTGTTCACCCTCTATATTATTAAACTAGGGGATTCTCTGACTTCCTGTTGTAAAGATATACCTAGAGCCGGTACCAAAATGATTCCAGCATTTTTGTATGCCGATAACGCAGTTTTGGTGGCCAGAACTGCAAGGGGGCTGCAACTGCTTTTAAACTGTTTTATAGATTTTATGGAGTCACTGGATTTAATTACTAATTTTGAAAAAAAAACATGCTATGACCATAGTCTCAAGGAGGGCAGCGAAGGCTAAATTCTATTTCAAGGGAGTTGAGTTAGTAAAAGTCCCTGCTTTTCCCTATTTAGGGGTTCTTTTCGATGACCAAAGCTAATGGTGCACGCAGAGCGTGCATAAAAAGAACGTGTTAGTCAGAGCATCGGGGGCTACCTTAGACTTCGCAAAAAGAATTGGATCAAAACCACTCCCTGCACTTATGAAGATTTATAATGCCAAGTGTGTTCCCATGGCGACCTACGGCAGCGACATCTGGGGTAATACAGATGCCAAAGAAATTCAAGGAGCCGAGAACCTTTTTATGCGTAAACTGCTCTCGGTACCCGCATCCTCCACAATTTTTAACATACATGAGGAACTGGGAGTCGGTTTTATTTCTGATCAGATTGCGGTTGCGCCTCTACTACGTTGGCTGAGAATCTGGGCCCAACCAACCCTAAATTTAAACCAACTGATCATCCTAGACTGTCTTCCCTTAGAAAGGGCATTAGACATTCCTTGGATGAAATACATTAAGGATCAGATGGAAATCCTTGGTTGCCCTGATTTATTCTTGAGTCCTATAGCACTGGGTAAACTGGACATTAGAGACCTCAAGAAGCAGTTTTTAGACAGACGAAAAGGATTAAGAGAGGAGAACGAATTGAAAAAAACTATGGTGAGAAGATTTGTCACACTGAGCTCGGGCCAACAGATGCAACCATATCTATCTTATATAAATAAACCTTATCATCTTTTTGTTCTGACAAGATTTAGACTGAATATGGTTCCTTGGCTTCTAGCCTTCCCTAGAGGCTATTTTAAAGAGGGCACATTAAATCCCTGCCCCTGTGACATCTTCTCAGATCAAGATACCCTTCATATAACGTTTTTCTGTGCCTATTACAATTTATTGCGCAGAAAGTTAATCCTCTCTTTGCTTAGAGGTTGTAATTTTGTACAAGTTAGGCCGGCGTTGGTGTATTTACAAACGCTGGCGTCACCTATGATCTGTTTTGGGGTAGCCAGTTTCCTAATGGGGGCGATTAGACATAGGAATAGGCTCCCCCTGAGGCAGCCTGCGGATATGGTTCCTAATCATGTTATGTAAAAAAAATTTAAAGAACATATTTTTATTTTTCTGTATGTTGCAGTCTTGTCTAATATGAATTCTTCTTATTTTAATTGTAAATAAGAGCAAGGGTATGTTGGGCAAATGTTATCTATTTTTTACTCCCAGGTCTAATAACGTCATGGTGGGCTGATTTCTTATTTATGTATTCTTTTTTTCTCGCCATGGTTTTTATGATGTGTGTTCTATTTTGTATGAATTGTCACATTATATGATGGTGTGTATCTTATCTTGTTGTTCCCCAAGGGGGCTACAGACCATGAATTTCATGTTGAGTAGGTTTTTATGATGATTATTAATTGCTTTATGGTTTTATTGTTTACTTATTTATTGTATATGTTTGTTTTATGGGTGTTAAAACGGTGGGATCTTAACTGATTAGGGATTATATATCCATGTATTATAATGCGTGCAGAATGACCCGCTTTTTTTTGTTGTTGTACTTTTATGGCTTTAATTAGCCGAATAAAGTCAATTTTGACTGACTGAGTGCTGCGTGGTCGCTAAAATGCATAAATATAGTGTTTTGTGAAAAACATATCCCCGACAATTAGTAGATACAGCTATAAAATCTAAAGTAGAGTTGGAATCGCCCCGAATTAAGGTTTTTTCCAATCCTCCCACTTCTAAGATTACTTTGTTATACATTTCCAAACTCTAAGATGCTAGGAACCTATTTAGAGTGTTCCCATAATCATGATGCATAAAGTGGACTAATGGGTCTCCCTCCATATGAACCATGCCACAAACCATTCCCAATGAGTTGGGGCATGGTTGAGAATGAAAATCGCCTAGCCACATGATGTTAAGTTCTTTGCCCAAAAATGACCTTGTGAAATTTCCCAGTACATCTACAATCACCGCCATGCTCCCACCAAAGTTGTTATTAGAATAATTTATTAGTATCAAGCACTGGTGACGTCCTCCATCAAAAGCTAAGAGGTGGAAATACCGGGAGGAGTTTCCAAATTTAACAACCTTAATAGGTAGGGTATTCGAAATTAAAGTTACTAAACCCCCTTTAGCTCTTCCTGTCGGAGAAGGGACCGCATTGGTTTGGTACGTACTAAAACCGTTTATAAATATCGGGTCCAAAGCCCATGTCTCCTGGAGACACATAATGTCCCTATCCTGCCATAGTGCTGTCCACTCAACATTGACCATCTTTGTTGCGAGACCTGCCACGTTCCACATGGATAAATGTACCACCAATTTTGTTGGGCCAACTGCTTTACTGGGGATAGTGAACCTAAGTTGCTTTTCAGGGCCTTAGTACTAAGTGGGTTATCAGGTGCTACCCTCCTGGGTAATTTGGTCCTGTCCCCGCAAAACTGTGCAGCTGGAATAATAGCAATTCAATAATTGGAATATTAAGGTTTTGACATCCTGCAACTTTTCCACAGAGAAAGATTTTTCACACAGACAAATGAAATCTCGACCACAGTGAAATCACTCTAATCAATGTAGCTTGACCTTTTGCGCAATTAGGTGCTGCCAACATCAATCAATCTTAGTACATTCACATCAATTTGTTATAATCCTTATCTCAATTGTGTAGTTGAAAGTACATCACAACATACACCACAAATCTTTAGCAGACAAGAAAACCATAAATCAACTCTTATTTATCTATAGCACAATCTTAGACTACTTCGGAGTCCAATAATCTCTTCCATTTCTTCACAATAAGCATATAGAAATCACCAACTCATTCAACACTCTTCTTCAATATGTGAACAAAAATCAGCAACAACAATAACCCTCTTGATACTCACACCTTCAAGACAACTGCCTTCAAAACCACACCTTGTCAGTCTTCAAATTCTGGGCTTTGGACTATGGGATTCGGGCATTATTCTAACTCAGGGTTATTCATAGCTCCTCTTTTCATAATGTAATCTGCACTCTCTGTACCAAGTTTGCTGGTGCAGGAATCAGATTTAAATAAAAAATCTCGATTTACTTTTATCTGGGCTAATTCATGCTCTTTTTACTTCTGTTGAGGCAATGGATCCTTACCATTGTTTTAGAGGAGAGTCAAGAGCTTTAAATCACATAAATTATAATCACAATCCCTAAGCTATTTTAGTCAACAAAGAGAGTTCGGTATGAGTTAAAGGGTTTTATTAATCCACTATTTTAGTAAACTATCTTTATTAAAGTCACAACCAAAATTGTATTAATCTCAATCATCAAATACAAAAATAATTTGATAATCAATATTAGCCAATTCAAAGAGTCATAATATAAAGCATTAAGCATGTTCCTTAAAGGAAAAATCCCAATTTTAGGAATAAGGAGGAAAAGGTAGCAGTCAGAACCCATAAAGAGTTCTAGTTCGAGAGAGTGAGAGTAAAAGCATAAAGCTTTAGCATCAAAGGTCAGCTCAGTAGATCAAGAATAATTCAAAGCAGAATTTTGTATAGAGGTTCATGAAACTCAGTAGAGTCTCAAAGCAGCATAGACTAGGGAAAAATGAGTAAGTCTCAGTGTGAGAATGATACGTCTGGATCTGGAAAGTCTCTGGGAAAAAGTGTCTAGGGAAGTGCCTGAGTCTGCTCTAGGAACACGCACTATTATTAACTACCCATTTGATCATTTTTGCAGCTTGTGGTTTTCTTCCTTCTTCAGCCAGCCAATCATCTTTTGATGCTCTCATAGGAATGGGATCACTCCTCGTCTTCTCACAGAAAACACAATGGGGCCTATTACCAAGGACATACGATGATTATCCCAAATAGCGCTTAGCGCGATTTACATTATCACCGTCTATCGCTTGATTCCTGCACCAGGTTAGCGGCATATTATCAACACCTTTCACCGATGCGATGTGAAATCCAGCGATAGAGGGTGTGAACCTGCATTAACGTGTGAAAAGCAGCGATAATTATCCTGCGATCACATAATCCTTGATAATAGGCAGGTGTGGACCTAGCCTTGCAATCCACCTCCCATGTCAGAGATAGCTAAGTAGAAATTTTAGCAGGAGTAAAAATCCAGCATTAAGGGGCATTAGCGCAACTTCTATCATCGCTTCACGGCTCTGGGGCATCCTTGTAAATATTGCGATGCTGTGTTAGCGATGTTTTAAAAGGATATTATGTGAGGAACGCCTACTTTGCATCTAATTAGCAATGCGAGTCGAGGTGTTCGGAAAACGGCAGCTAACCTGCGCTAATGCATGTTAGCGCCGCCTTGATGATTGTGCGATATTTAAATCACCACTTTTTCGGCGCTATGTGCCGAAAAAGCTGCGATAAGCATCTTGATAATATGCCCCTATGGCTTCTAGATAAAAGCTGTAAATGTCACTTATTTCTTATCATCTAGTGGTTACATCTAGTCTACATGTAATACACTTTGGGGCATATTCACAAGAACGTGTGATAACTACTGCAAGTGTAGCGTAACGCAACTTTCAATATTGCAGCCCATCGCGGGAAAATAACCCTGTGTCAACGTGAAATTCACAAAATGGTGGTACCATGCGATAGTCTGCCGAAAACGCGGACAATGTCCGCGATACAACCAATCCGATGGAGTTAAAAGCACAAACCACAGCACCAGAAAACCTGCGATGAGCCCTTCCGCGATGAGGAAAGCAGGGATAAGCAGTGAGAGGGCAGCAATACTCATGCGCAATGCGGGAACAAGCACAAGAACAGTATATGGAAAATGCCACTGAACGAAATACAGCAACAGCGGAGTACCACGGATGCACCCTGGCAACTGCAGAGCACAACATGCACACAACAACATCCAAGCACCGTGGAAGCACAGAACCGCCAGGCACACCGCATGAAAGAGACCAGTGGAAGACAAATCAGATCCGCAGGAGCGACACACCCACCATGCAGCATACGCACATAAGCAGAAGTGCACTCTGACATTGGCAACATCCCGGTGCACACAGCAACCCCTCCACAACTGAACCAAGGACAAAACTGGATCAGCAAATGTGCACAACCAGGCAAATCACATCCGTAACCCCAGGGATACGTAACATGACAATGCACAATTCCAACCTGTAACCTGCAAATATGTTTTATTCACACATGCAGTGCAGTTGGACATCTACTACTGTCCCATGATTGCCACGGATGTACACAATGTGACGTGCTCATGAGAAGAAGGTGTCAATGATGTAGTTCCTACGGGCCATTCTTTCCGCAGCTGCAGTGGGATGTGGGCCACCAGCCCATCACCATCATCATCATCGTCTGGTACCTCTGGAACTGGGATCCGTGGGGCACTGGTGCAAACACAGATGTTGTGCACACAACATGCAACGATCATCTTGCACACGACGTCAGGGCTGTAAAGGAGCTTCCCACCTGTGCAGTCCAGGCACCTGAAACGTGACTTCAAAACGCCAAATGTGCATTCAACAATGCCCCTGGTGACAATGTGGGCCGCATTGTACTGCCTCTGGGAGGGTGTATTCGGGTCTCGGAGGGGTGTCATCATCCAAGGGCAGAGTGCATATCCTTGATGATCTGTGACAGTGCAGGGAGAAAAGAGTCAATATTTGGTTCGGCAGGATGTGATGGCAGTCCCACTAATTCACTGACGCCTGTGCTGGCTGTGTGTGGGGTGACTGTAGGCCAGCCCTCAGGGAGTATTATGTGATGCTGGCAACTACACCAACAGTCATCAGGCACTCAGACATGCAATGTCAGAACCACAAGGTTCGACACGGGGCCACCGCCACGGGACGCTGACCTGCGGGAGAATGGTGCAGGGTCATAAGGGCAGAGCATTGCCTCACATGTGTCATGGCTGCATTCCATTTCTCCACACGTCCAGCCGTTGTGTGGCTGTGGTGCCATGAAATGTCTGTATTGGGTGCAGGGGTAATTCAGGATGGCCATGGAGTGGTGTAGTCGTGTCTGTTAGGTGGTCGTGTAGTCTGACATGTCGAATGTGGCTTGGTCACGTGTGCATCCCCACAGATGTGCTTTGTGTGTTGGTGGCTGTGGGATGTGTGGTGTGTTGATTTGGTACTTACCAACGAGCAGTCCCATTCCATATGTGCCATCCTAGAAGCGCTGGTTGATGATGGACTGTCGGAAGATGAAGGAATCATGCACACAGCCTGGGTAGTTGGCAACGACATTGGTGAAGAGTCCCCGGTGGTCCACTATTGCCTGCACATTGATGGAATGCGTGTGCTTTCTGTTGTGGTAGTGGTGTGCAGTATCCGCAGAGGGCACAAGTGAAACATGTGTGCACTCAATTGCCCCCAACACGGCCGGGAATCCGGCTATGGCGTAGAAGCCTTGCTTTGTCTCCAGCTGTTCCTGCGCAGTGTTGGGAAAGTGAAGTTACTGAGGTATGAAGCTGAGGATGGCATCCGGGACAGGTGTGATGAACTTTGATAGGGCTGGCTGTGAGACTCCTCCGACTCTGGCAGTTGTTGGTTGGAATGTCCCAGAGGCCAACAGGTGCAGCACAGCCAGCAGCTTTGTCTGAGGTGGGATGTTGGTTCTCCGCTGTGTTGGGACCGTCAGCCTGTGGGCGATGTGGGTCATGATGTGGAGAATGGTTGTCCTTTTGAGCCTGTAGTGGGCAATGACTTCCGCGGGTGTTAGGTCTGTGAGAGTGGTGCATTTTCGGTAGGTCCGCTTTCTTACTCTACGCTGCCGCTGTGGTGGTCCGGGGGGGGTCAGGTCCGGATCCTGGGAGTGGTGGCGGTTCTGGGGGTGGTGGCGGTGAGTGTTGTGGCCCGAGCTGCATGATGAGTAGCTCCATGGTGTCGTTTGTTCTTCAGGTATGGCTGTGTGGGGGGCTCCGTTGCCTACTGCAGGTAGGCCTCCGTCTTTACACCTGCTTTGGGCAGGTGTTAAATAGCTGCGGCCACCGCGGCTTATCGCCTGTTTTTGGTTCGCTTCGCAATTCTGTCAGTTCGTTGTGAAAGTGGTGGTGTTGTTTTTTTGTGTGTTTTTGCACGGGAACGCCTACTCTGCATCTCATTAGAGTTAGCTGGTGGTGTCCGCCGTGGTGTTAGATTTTGGGGCAGTTATCGTGGGAATACTGACAATATCTGCAGTTTGCACCTGCTTGTGAAGGGGGTGTTAAATATATCTCCACTTTTTTTGTTGTGTTAAGGTGGAGATAAATCGGAGATAGTTCCTTGTGAACATGCCTCTTTATTGTTTAAAACTACTTTCCCATGAGGGATTTTCATATCAATCATTCTAAATAACCCAACTTAGTTATTTGTTAACAACGATCATTGTAGAAGAAGAAACATTTTGAAAATGTAGATGAAAATATTCAAGCAACTATTATTCATTATGAAAAACGTGCATGGAAAGGTCATGAAATAAACAATTATTGCACCTGAAGCATTTTCCAGTCATGTCAGTTTGTCAGGCAATGTTTCTTCAGCCATCTGAGGCCTAAACTGCGTAAATCTGGTTGCCTACTACAATTTTTGCATTTAAATGCATTATTCATTTAATTTACAACCTGCATGTTAAATCCGAACATTATTATAAAATGTATTACTTTCTCATTTTTATTAAAACAATACTTCATTATTATGGGCTAAACTGAAAAAGGGTCTGCTTGATCAATTACCACAGTGGTGGTTGCCGATTGGGTGCCCTCCAAACAACACTAGTCTACAACATTTGATCACGGGAGTATAGCACATTGATTTTCTTGAGGGTGAATTGTTCCACTTAACCTCCTGAATGCCTACTATACATGATCGCATACTAAGCAGGACACATTACTATTTTGGGACAGATCCACAAATGTGTGTAGCTTGCCCTTTTCTAATCCATGAGTGCCAAATGCAACTAAAATGTTTTTTTGTGCATGGCTTGATTAACAAATCATATTTGTACTTGCACAAAATGAGGCATGTACCCCACTTATACTGCGCTTGAGAAGGAAGGCCAATGTGTTCTAGGGATCAGGTGAATGGTGTGCATAGAATATCCTTCATTCACAAAGGAATGTATTTATTTCATGGCACAGTTAAAGTGCATCGCAGACATAGTAGAAATAACTACCTTGGAGGCATTGAACAGAGCTGCACACAACCAGCATTCTACAGCCTCATAATTGAGGTATCTTATTTAATTTATTGGTTTAGATACATGATCGGTCACATTTGACAGCATGCACCTTTAAGGCCAATTTAGGGAAATGCAGTTGCCCTCCCATATTGACGGAAGCCTGCGTGGTTGGGCTGGTATATACTGTAAATGGGATGAGCTCTCAGGACTGAAACATGAGATGAATTTTAGGTCATAAGTTTGAATCCCAACAGGACTGACTCGAACTGAGGGACAGATTTATCAAGGGCTTCCATTGCCCTTACATCATGCAATGTGGCACAAGGGCAATGCAAGCCCTTAAGTGAGTTTTACTATGCTGCAGAGAACCATCTTGCATGGCTTTGCATGGAACAGTAAATCTGGATCAACGCAAGGCAGAGTAAGTTGCTGCTTTGTGTTACGCATTACTCTGGGAAGGTTTTCCATGGGTGGAGCCCGGGTGTTCCTGTGGTTTTTTGTGCATTCCCAGATTTAGTAAGACTAAGACTAGTAAACCTGGGAATGCATCAAAATGCTATTCCTTCCCGGTGAGGTGTAAGGAGGTGAAATATGTGCTGCATTCTGCCTCTGGGGATTGTTTTTGTGCATGAAGGTGTCACTTCCTGCACAATACAATCCTAGCTGTAACGCAAGCCCCTTTGCACCATGGTGAAAGGGGGCCTGCGTTGGCTCTTGGCAGCCATAAGGTCCCAGCTCAGAGATGGATCTTAGTAATTATGGTGCATTCCTGTTCTCACCATTTGACGATGTGCACCACAACAAGTTGTCTTACTGCGTTGTGCCAAATAATGATGAATCTGGACCCGAGTCAGCATTCCATGTTTTGAAAGGTCAGTAAATTGGGTAACAGTAACTTCTGTTATTCATAGTTCTGAGAATGAGAGAAGTGTATTATGAAATATTATGTAAGTTACTATTAGTCAAGCCATTATCATATTATTATTGTTATTATTATTATACAAGTATAATGTGAGTGAGAGTTGGCCATCAACCCATCATTCTCTAGAATTGTTTAAGTAGATGTCGTATTTATTCAAAGAAAATTGTTGAGGAACTTCCATATTCTCTACGTGATGGACTGCTTCTCAGAAGTTCATTTAAAAGTCATAATTCTACCAACTGCATATTTATATCTACAACATGTGTAGGAATCAATTTTTTTGCAGATTTGCAAGGATTTCCTGCAGTAAAAAAGGAAACGTACACAAAACACAGATTTCCACACACAGAGTTCCTGTTGCAGAGAGCCTGTGGTGGGGATACTCCATCGGAGTATGTCTAGTGTGAAACAGCATTATTTCTTTTTTCATTTTTCAAGACAGGGAAAGAATTTTCCCTTTGGAAAAAGAACTTTCTCTTCCACAGATATTGTTGGGCGCCATTTCACTCTAAGCTCTGGAAAAGCACTCACGTAGAGTTGTTTATGAGCAGTCTGCTGAGCATTTTCATGATGGAAAGTAGCATCCAAAATGTTTGTGAATGCCCACAAAAATAATTTTTGGTGCTTCTGTGCAATTGAGCAGGTCACTACTGCTGGAGCGTGTTTTTCAATCTTATAAATGAAAACAGATTTAATTATAAAGTGCAAAAGTCTATGCAAAATAAGACACATACATTAAATGCAAAATTTGGAGTGGGTAGTTATACCTAGACATTGCAAGCATGCAAGTAAAGTAACATAATGTATTGACTTCAGTTAGCCTAACTGGCGATGCCATATTAACTGCAAATTATACACTAACATTGTTTTGCACAAGTTGTTCTCTTTTGCTGCTGATGTTGTAACTTGCCAGAAGCCTTCTGTCAACTAGTGAATAGTCATTTGTTTTGTATTAGACAACTGATAGTGGGGTTCTCACAGTGACGAGAGTAGACAACAGGAAGGATGATGCATGGGAAAAACTGTCTGAACCACAAAATGTGGATGAAATATCTTTTCAAGGACTTGTGCCTGTGGCCCATTGTGAAGACCTGAGAAACTGGAGTGTTTACCTACTCCAAAGGGTTTACTGAAATTCTATTGTATGTGGTGAAATACGAATGTAATACTTGTTTCAATTTGCAATTAATTGTGTTTATATTAGTACAGTCTAGAGTAGGTAATACTTCTCTCTTTCATATTTTCCGGAGATCCATCTCTGGGGTTCTTGAGACCATAGCTCTCTTAATAAGAGATTACTTTTGAGGCTATATGCCTGCTGCGGATTTATAGCTGAGTGCTTGAGAGCTTAATTCATCTTCAGAAGGGAAATTCAAGCTTATGTATTTTATTCTCTCATCAGAACTCCTTATTGGGTTTCTGAAATGACACCTTATTCTATTATATTCTTAATCTAATTAAGAGATTATGGAAATTCCTGTATGGAACACGCTTGTTGCACTATTAAAATCCTAACAATAATTTTCACCAACATTGTATTCTTTCTTATAATGAAATATCGATTATTGGATTATAATAATTTCTTATGCTTAAAAGAATAATACTTATTGAATAAATATTAAAATGTAAGAAATTGATTAATAAAACACTTAAACTTCCACAAAAATTCTATTTATTGACTGTACTAAAGTCTTTAATGATTTTAGCGGTAATATGGAATTGTTGTAGAATATTACTCATTTTAACTTCTATTTGTTGACCAACAAAAGTTCATACTAACAATGGCAGGAGTTATTTAATGGTTACACTCAAATTTTATGCTACACAAAAACCTGCTCCCTCACTACTCATAAACGCCCATCCTCATCACTACTCTTACACCTAGTGGTGTCGGAAATTCCCCTTAATACTACATTGTCAGTTCCATATGTTGTTCAAATTTGCACTAATCCTAATTTTGTGATTCATGATTAAAGAATTTTCAGAATACATTTACCTTGGTGTTTAAAAGTATTTGTGAATAAGGCCATTAATTAATGAATATGCGTATCTTTGAGAAGACAGTCTTTGATGGAAACTGTTAGACTTTGTGCCCAAAAAACACTAACCTTCAAAACTGTGGTTTAAGAAAAGACAACCAGGACTGCATAACACTGACATTTTTATTAGAATTCATTTGTAACAAATGGAACTTGTGTCAGCAAAGAACTGGTTTCCAGACAGACCTCTTTCGCCACCAACGTAACGAAGTAAGAAAATAAAAAGCACGCCTTTCATCTTGTAAAACATTTACGCGCACTACTGATCAGAGGTAATTGTATTTGTTTAACAAGCCATTTTACAAGTTTTTTTGTGATTGTTTTTCAGTCTATTCATCCAAAATGAGAGCAAATAACACAACTTTTATCATGTTTGTAAAGACAATCCAAGCTGGGTTGGCAAAGCCACAGAAAGGATGGATAACCATGGAATTGGCAGCCGTCTGATATCTGCTGGAGTACCAGGGCATAAGTGAAAAGAAAAATAGAGAAAGTAAAAGAAAGCTGCATTCTTTTTATTTTAAAGTTCAGACTTTGTTGTTCTTTTTTAAATGCTCTGTGTTATTTACATACACACAAGTGAATTTCATAAGCAGATTTTACAGATGGGTTCAAGTAATAACATTATTGGGTGTTGAATCAATAGGGCAGTGCATAGTACAAAGGTATAGAAAGTGCAAATCTCCCTTGAGAGTCCCCCTTCCCAAACATCCTCTCCATTTGTCTAACCATGCACATCATTAAAAAAAAGAGATAAAATGACGTTTTCTGTACAAATAATTTTTATATATATTTTGTTCCCCCCATGTAACTAATTACAAAATTATACATAACTACACAGATAGGTAAATAATAGCACCTTAACAATAATGCTTACAAAACCAATTCTGTTTCTGAATGGTTTTGTGAATTGTTGATTAAATGGCATACATATGTTTTGTTACTGAAGACATAGCATGAGTAAACAGAAAGAACAAAGAAAGTGGAATGCACATCACTGATGCTCATGGAGTCATCTGGTCCTCACCCATGTGTTCTAGAACTCTGGCCCGCCCGCATTTGTTAACTTGTTCGGATTTCCGAATCTACAGAACTTTATTGTAATGAGAGAACTCCCCTCATCAGCAATGGAGGGCGCTACTCTCCAGACTCCCAGGTCCAACATGATGTGTTTAAACAATACAAATCTTACTTTCTTTATTTGGCTACGAGAAACACATGAAATAAGATCATCACTGCACTAAGTATCTGGCACTTTAATAGGCTTTTTTATTGACACAAATGAAAATACTTAATGAAAAGGAAGAAACACTTAGTACACAATCGCACCTGGTGTTGAAGTTGGTTTAGAATCCTGGTCTGAGGTAGCCTCCTATAATACTTCTATTATTCCTGTTTTTTTATTTATTAGATTTTTTTATATTTACAAAAGTGCTCTAGTTTAACAGATGCTCGTTCCAACAAACTTCTTACAAGGTGAGAAAACAAGTAAGGAAAACAGAAAATGCCACGGCCGTATTCAAAATATACCTGCATCGCCCCATGCTCGTCTTTGCAAATACCTCCTTTAATAGTTAATTCATGAAATGGGGCAAGGCATCACAGAAGCCAATGCCACTTTAAATGGCTTCCCATAAAGTGCCTTGTGAAATACTTTGTGCTGTCAGAAGGGATTGTTTCCAAATATTGAAAACCTAATTCCATGGTGAAAGTAGCTTCGCTGAAACAAATGAAGCACCAGTCACTAAAACAAGACAACAACTCTATTTTGCTGGGAGCTATCACACTTATAGCTACACCCTAGAGGGTATGCTGGACTTCAAGGGATAATGTTAAACAAAGGGTAACTTTGCTTCCTATTTGAGATTTGAAGAGATTAGGGACCAGAATGCTCAATACTTTTTTCCTCTCTTCTGGGCCAGCGCTTGCTAGCATTTCTGGAAAAATAGGAATGCATAATACTAAAATGAAAAATGTGCACATAGGCTGCAAAGGTAAAATGGAATTTTGTATATGAAAAGGAAAATCAGTAATGCAATATAAAAATGTAGATATGGAAAGAACAACGCTTAAAGAAATGCTATTAAAATAGGCTTTAAATATAAGGCACTCGAAATGCAAAATAAAAAACAAACTAGCATTTTCAAATAACGTAGTTACATCGCAAAATTATGTTGAGCTAACAGAGCAACATGAGTTTGGCTTTGCCCCTTTGACATATCATAAAATGTACATTTCATAGCACGTAGTATAGACAATACATGATTGCATTTTTTAACAGCTCGACAGTTACTATATTACAACATTCTCCCCTCTTTAAGGGAAATGCACTGCCCGACTTCCCCCCTCCCTTACCCACGACACATGCACACCTTCTACAGTTAAGAATATGCTTAGTTATTGCACTGAAGTGTCTAAAAACTAGACTGCAGAGGACACCTTAATCCCGGATGATATGGTTGAGTGTGTGTGTGTGTGTGTGTGTACTTATGTCTACTGAGTATCAGCAATTACGCTCAGGTTGAGGTTTATTCACTGATGTGCATTCCTCTTTCCCCTTCAGAATAGACAATGTCAACAACAATCATAACAATAAAATAATGCTCTGAAGTCTGGAAATGCAATGATGTTAAAAATGAGGGATCAGATGTAAACCTCCCAAGCACACCAACAAATTCAAATCATGGAAGAACTGAGATATATCATATATTTATATACATATACGCTAGCAGCAGCTTTATACTTTGCGCCTCCCTGTTGATTCCGAAACAGAACAGAATGGAAATAAAAAATCCCACATTGATCAAGTGAATGCTTGCAATGGTAAATTCCCTTAAAAAAAAAAAAATCCTAAACAAAACCGCAAGAGCAATATCAAATAAAATAAATGTGGTACTGTAGACAAAGTATTGGCCCGCACAGAAAATGTGCTTCATTTAGATTTCTTTAAAACATTTCTACAGCAAGGTATTACATGTAACAGTTCTACAGCTTAAAAAAATCTACATTTCGGAAACAAAAAAATATGAACAGTTATGCAATCTTTTCTGTTTTTATTCACTTCATTGAATGATAAACTCTCGTTAAAAAAGGAAAATAAGTTTACACAGTTAGAAATGAAGCACAGGTCAGCAGTATTTTACAATACTAAAAAACTAAAGCAAGGACTTTCTTTTTACACATTTGCTTCTCCTTTTCCCAAGGGGTAACATGATTGTTTATGGTGGGAAGAGTTGTTGCTGAAGCCAGAAGTCTGTGTGTCTTAGTTTCATTTTGACAAAGGGTGGGAATGTAAGGATCTTGCGCTGATTGCCACATTGTCTAGCAGACTGCAACAGTCCGTGCAACCCCACTCAAGGTGATGGTTCTTTGCAAGCCCTTCCCATTTTCATTTTTTTAAATTCCAGCCAATGTTGAATCCTTGAGGTGTCTGTAAATTAAATCCATCAGATGCCTCACCAGTCAGGATTCTTTTATTATTTTTCAGGTAACGTTTTTACACTCAGATTTCTTGGTCCACCTGGAATAGTTTTTTTTTTTTAAATATATATTCCCACTAATTGGTCTTTAGCTAGGAGTTAAGAAGTACTTCCCAAGCACACAGTATGGCTCAGAAGAGGCTCTTGGGATCTTAAAGGGCCTGCAGTAAAAATCCAGGACAAGTCAGCGCTTTTACGTTGCATAGTGATCAAAGCTGCCAAGGTACTCCAATGCGGCTCGATAGCAGAACTGATATTGATCCTGGATGAAAGAGAAAAAGACAAAATTACAAAGGGATACATGTATCTGGTCTTTGTTTAAAAACAAAGATAAAGTGATATTTAGAATATTGCTACACTATGTAAGATGTTAATTAGAAGCAAAATTGTTCTGTCAAATCCATCAAAACATGAAAGCTCATAAATCTGAAACAAAACACATTAGAAAACATATGCACAATATTCCGCTCTGAAAACAATGCAAGGTGCAAATGAAATTAACTGACATGATAGTTAGCAATATACAAAAAGGACAAATGCTATTTAAAGAATAATAAGCTAACTAGGATGTAACCATATTATATTGTTCTATGAAAAAAGGCGGGTATTTTAACCTATACTAAAATGGTCCTTGAATGTATAGAACACAAAATGTTGATGACTACTTTCAACTCATTAATGTGAGACACAAAGAAATCCCAGAATCCCAATTAAAATATATGGAGCTAGTTACATTTAAAATATGTGTAGACGACTTTGATTTATCTTAAGAGCCTAGATGTGATCATTTTCTGATTGTGCTTGATTCTATTGCTGAGTTTGGGCAAACCTATGGATATAAATGAAATTGGGAAGAAGTGAGATTTTTTATTTAAATGGGAGTAATCGTGTATTCCTAATGCATTTACAGCCAATCTCTTAATCTCCCTGTGAAACGCCATGTGGTATGGGTGCTACCTGATGTTAATTAATTATATGGTCTGAATTATAACAAGAAGACAACTTAAGACTTGGCCACAGTATCTCTTTTCCTGGTTGGATGAATTAACTGAATGAAGAGAGTCGTAACTTCAAATTTCTTATTGTTATTTAAATATAATCCATGGCTTCTTTCTAGGGGATGTTTTCAAGATTTAAGCTCCTCGATTATGAAATTAATGTAGGATGGTAAGGTTTCATGTATAAATAGAATTTATTTGTCAATTTGCCACTCAATGACTGCAGGCCACTTTCAAACTCTGAAGATTATTTTTGCATAGCCTCTGCTTCTAATCTCAAAAGCTCAAGTTGTAGAAACCCAGTATTAGAGAATATATTATCTATGTGCTTCATTTTAAATTCTTTTCAGAAGAATATAAATAGATAAGATTGCCATAATTATTCACCTATTTTGAGTAATGCTAGTATGTCACATGAATGTGTCAAAATATTAGGTTAGCTGGATTTGAATTGTCATTTTACATCATTTTAGGAGATGCAGCTCACAACTTCAAATCACAGTTATTTCTATAACTATTTGCAGTTGCGTCCTGTAAACTGCTCAAATATTTATGTATCATGTCTGGCAGATGAAATTTACTTATAATGTATACCTAACTTTACATCAGATGGACCCTCCAGGGTATATGGAAACCTTGGCAGTCTGATGAGTTGTATTCAGTATGGTTGTATCAGAAGATGAGTTCTAATCTATGCCAAACCCCATATTTCAAACATTACTACTTATCTTGGGCTCCGTCTGGTCTAAAACAGACATTTCTGAAGCTTTTTGTGCCCTTAATTAAAATCAGCTGTTGGTGACTGGGGTCATATATGTTTGCAGTGCCTTCTACTGACCATATACACTCGAAGACTTGATTTAATGATCATGGTAAGGATATAGAAATGGGTAGAGACATTCTTCTTTATACTAACAGGTCTCTATTGGGTGTGGATCAGCATAGCATGCTGCCTAATAAACAAATGCATAACTATGTAATGTTATTTGGCACCTTGCCACAGCAGCAGGTATGCCATGCAGGCCTTTACATCACTCAACCGCTTTGCCAACCCTGCGAAATAGGTGTTATTTTAGCTAGGCACATCAATAAAGACATCACATAAAAATGCCACACCATCATACAGTCTGAAGAGACCTGATGAGATGACCACCCGCAATCTTAACATGAGCTTCATTCTCTAAAGAGAAGCACGATAAGGAGCAGTGGAGTAGGAAGTAATGCATAGGCCCTGATGCAATTAAGTAAAATAAGCACCCTCCTCCTCAGTTGGGTAGTAAATTACAGCTATAATTGAGGTGCAGTTGGCCTCTATATCCCTTGGGCCCTGCTGCAATTACCTTTGCTGCACCATTGATAGCAACGCCTCTGGTAAGGAGGGGGAGGAACAAGCAGTCAGAGATTCATTTCACATTCACTGCACCTCTCTGGGCGGCAAATATTATAATGCACATTGCCTGACAAAGCCCGAGTCCTGTTTTGTTCGATTTCTCTTCGGAAGCTAATGACATGGAAATCGGATATTTTTCATTTTGCCTGAATGTGCATTTTCCACATAAAATGCTAATGAAAAATAAATGTAGTTTACTTTTCAATCTTTCACAGTAGGTAACTGAGTCAAATGTTAAGATTTCTTTTTGACGATTAGCATTATGTCAGGAAGTTTTAGCATTCTATTTCTATAATGCACATTTTCTACGCGTGTTGCCTGCTGAAGGACTAAACAGAAGGCAATTGCACTGTATCCCTTTACATGCAACATTACCTGAATGACATACATGCTGCTGTGTTTGTCTGAATAGTAAAGGTTTTGTTTCTAAATGTCTATAGAATGAAGTGGGAAGACATTGATGGGAACAAGGAACTGAGAAATGTGCAGGATAATATCCACCAGTGCTTGATTTCCTACCTCAACCCACTATCACTAAGTCAATCATTGGAAAGCTTATGATCCCAGAAACTACCCATCACTGGCAAAGTGCCTGGTTGCTTCATCCTGTCCCCCATTGTTTTCAGACCCTACATCAAGCACTACCTACTGAGAGCAGCATCAGGATACATAAATCCATTGACAACGTGGAACTCTACCTGAAAATCGCCCCTACTCAAGACATCCATCAACTCAATACCTGCCTTGATCTTATTCATATTTGAATATCTGGCACCAACTCTCCTTCCTAAATAAAGTGAATTCCTACTTCCTGCAAACTTAAGAACAACAGTCTAAGCTTTAGTCCTCTTTTATCTCAATTATAGAAACACCAAGCTATATGGTCTCCCTGACACTACAATGGCTCCACCAAAAGGTGTTCTAGTGGCAGCAGTATGTCTCAAACACCTAAAGACGTTTCTGAATATCACGTTAACCCTGGGAGAACTACGCAGGCTGTCGCTAGTTGCTGCATCTCCTACAAAGCCACCAGCATCCCTCCATAATCTGGATAAGACTTTAACTACCTCAACTGCACAGCACCTCATCCAGATATTAGGATATCACTAGACCTACATCCTAAAACTTGAAAAAAAGACAAAACCAGAAACAAGTCTTCTCCATTAATCATCCTAGGATATGGAACAACATCCCACTTAACATCAGGACTTGCAGTTCAGAAAAAACGAAGGCATTTTTGCGCCGCCAGAACATCACTTTATTGACGATCTGGTGGCGCAATGTGCCACTGACATATTTATAAGGACACGTTAAATATGTGCCCCTTTCATGCAGAAAACTGTGTGAAAGGGACGTTCCATAGGTGTTGCTGGGGGCATTCCCAGCAACATCCATGGCTTTTAGACACAGATTTATGAAAAATCGTAAGTCTTAGGCAGCGTCAAAAACATACACCTCACAACTCCTAGTTGTTCCTCTTTCTATGAGTGCTGCATTCTGCTGCAGCACACCCAGAAAGAGAAGAAAGCCTCTTGTGATTGTTTTTGTGCTGGAAGGTCTCCCTTCCTGCACAAAAATAATCATCCCTGCAATACAGGCTCCCTTGCATGATGGTAGCTTTGTGCTGTGCAAATACCTATGCATAAATAGAAAATTGCAATCAATATCGTTTTGTTAAGGCCTAGACGACTTTCTGTCGTATGTCATGCACCTTTATGAGCACATAGAACTTGTGTGAATATGAACTATCTCTGCATCTTCTTTCACATTCAGCCCACAAATGCCAATTTCATTAAATCATTTTCCCATCTCAAAGGCCAGACGTTTAGTTCTCACCTCTGTCTGCACCATGGCTGGCCGTTGCGTCCTCAGCATTTTGACGGTCTGGAAAATATCCACAACACCTTCATATCTCATTCTTTCCAAAACAATACTCAGAGTTATGAATACCCCAGTCCTTCCAACGCCCGCACTGCACAAAAAAAGAATACACAATGTTATTTCTTTACACTGATAGGTCGTAAAAAAACACACATTTTTCTATTAAAGAAAACATTTGCGTAAAAACATTTTTGACATTAGCGATTTATTTATTTTATTTAATGCGTTTTTATATAGCGCGGACTTTACCCGAAGGTGTCAGAGCGCTTCACAATAGGAGCAGTAATGATACATAAGGAGAAAAATTACAAGTGAGCAAGTTACAAAATCAAACGTTACGTTCCATGAGGCAATAGTGGCAGTTGTGCAAGTATCAGGAGCAAATAAAATACAAAAGGGAGCAAACGATACGTTACAAATGGAAAAAAGTGACGTGTGCAGGTTACAAGAGCATACAAAGTACTGCTCTACAGTCCCCAAACTTCCACAAACAAAAAATGTACAAGTAGCACTGATTTTCGATTTACTCTTACTGCAGGGGCCTCAGTTGGTACTTTGATTTAAGCATCTTTATGGAGGCGTAGACTACATCACTGATGGCACATGCAACCTAGGAATCCAAATACAAGGGTGTGCTTGTTTGACATACCAATACATTACTCAGCACATATTTCATGCAGAGCGTGAAATATAGACAGTGAATCAGGTTAAAAATAAAAATATTGAGCTTCTTAGATTAAAATTATCAAGCGCATTTCATTTGTAGAAATGTTAAACAATAGTAACCAAATGAAATGTATTTGTTCAAAAGGTCATTGTTATAGAGTGGGGCGCAGTGTTTTGAAACTCACTTTGGCAGCACCATTGTTAAACAACCCTGTTAGCAAAATGCACTAGATACAGTGATGCTGCATCGGAGGAGGTGAGGAAGGTGGGAGCAGTCAAGGCCGGGGAGTGACAAGGAAATAAAGGTCAAGGAAGAGGAGGCAAAGTAATCAGGGAGCAGAGAGAGGTAGGACTGAGATTGGAAAGAATGTGAAAAGACAAGGAAATGAGGTGCTGGCTGAGGAAGATGAAGGGATATACGGGTCAAGGCAATCAAGAAAAGTCCATCGAGCTGTGGTGGCACAGAAATTGGGATTGGACCAGGAGAAGACGGACATTGGGAGCGAGCAGTATGAAGACAGCGAGTAGGCACGTATGTAGAATGGGACATACATGGAAGTGTGACCCATGCAATAAAAGAGACACAACTACGAATAAAAAGTGGAAAACAAAATGGTGTCCATTTAAAGTACAGGGTTTAAAAGAACAAAAACTGAAATCACTCCGAACAAACCACACTTGACGAACAAAGACTAAAAAATAAAACCTTAGCAGTTTAGTGGCCGTCCCTTGAGGTACACCTTTGAACTAATTTCCCTCTGAAACTATTTTAGACAGTCAGGAGCCATAAACATCTATGTAAGCTCAACATTGCATCTGACTATGGTACTTTATCATTTGAATCGTCATAAAGGCCAAAACACCCTTGTTTTGAATCAAGACAATTTCCATGTCATGCTAGAACAGTTAGGTCCTAATTCCTGCACCCTTTGTGGTGGCTTGTCAAAGAAGCTCCTGAAGTCACTGCAGCCAGCACGTATGATTCAGCAACCCAAAAAGAGACCAATATCATCATAGAATCGACAGTTCTGTTTTTTGCTTTTGAATCTGTCGTTTTTGGACCTCTGGAGTCAAGGAGTTTCCCTAATGAAGTCCTGCCCACTATAAGCTTCTGCTAAAGGCCACATTTTAAAATAACGCCCACAGCTGAGCAGCTGGGTTAAGGGGTTCTGAGCAGATTATGAGTTGAACACATGCACACAAGCATGTGCACGTGTGTGCAGACAGGGAGGAAGGTCGTTTCCTCACCAAGCCTTGCATCTCTGCACAGGTTGTGGCAGGTGGCTTTGAGGATATATTGGTGATGGCCTGATAAGGCCTGATAATTCAATTGGGAGTCCAAGAAGAAATGTCCTCTTTCTTCTTGGCTGTGTAACATCAGTTTCACTGTTAAGACTGTTTTTACACTTTCGATAAAATATAACGAAATCATAACTTATGATTGGCATGATGCGGAAAAGTCAGTAGCGTGTCTTTTCCAAACAAAGTCCCAATCTCAAATGCACATCCAGAATTAGTTTCTTCTGTGTGCTTTTGCGTGTGTACTTTCACATTTGGGCATGTTTCCAATACTTATCCTTAATGAAATTCATGCTTTTCATTGCCCTTCTAGGCCAGGTAATAACTCTGATGTCCAACTGGTAGTTCAAAGCTTCTCCTGAAAAAATTAAATGCATCCTGGGACATTACCTTTCTCCTGCAAAGGACAGCCTTGGGGTAAAATCTCTGTAAGGTACATAACTGTGCTCATTGACAAGCACAAAGAGAGGGCAAGTAGACATTACTACAATTACCCCAGAGGTGTTTCTTTGAATCTTGGAGGGCAGAATACGACCTAAGTTGGTGGAGCAAGCTTATAGAGGGAGATCTGTCTCATTGCTTCTTTAAACTGCCACTTTGACTCTTGCCATACAGCTTTGCATGGGGGGTGGACAGCCAGGGGGTTGCTCCCAGGATGTACTAGTCTGGAGTGGAGGGAGGATGTGGCATGTTTTGCTTGGGTTGGGCAAACTACATTTTAGAACTCTCCACCTCCGTTGTTAAACCCTCCTTCACAAGGAAGAAACTTTGAGAAGGAGAGGAAGAGCATCAGAAGAGCGGCAGGCCCACATTCTGTATGCACCCCACTCTGGAGAAGAAAGACACTTTGGACGTTTACCTGTGGGACACTTGTTGGGCTCTTGTCTCCAGAGTTAGTGCACTAGCTCTTCGCCCCTCTCTTGGGGTCTGTATAGAGTGGGCTTGCGGGTGAATCTGAAGGAATGTGTCCTCTTGGACCTCTGTTGACTGCTCTTGTTTGCAGGTGCCTAAAGAATGGGTACCACAAACGTCTGCTGGAAACAGAGCCAACTTTCAATGTTGGATGGCTTTGGGTGCTCATCAACTGCAAGCAAGGCAAGTAGTCACCTTTGAGGACCAATGGGTGCAGCTGCAGGAAGACCCCAAGTCAGGAGACTGCCATGAGCTTGGAAAAAGGCCAGTCCCAACAGCAGTACTTTGAAAATTCACAAATAAATAACACCAAAGACTTGGAGTCCATGGGCCCTTCAAGAACACTCCTGGTTGCGAGAAGGCACCACCTGGATACAAAAATAGGACATTTGCCCCTATTGGGCAGGAGTTTCAAAAGAAAGAATTAGCCAATCAGTCGGTCATGTTTGGCATTGCAGGAGATTGCCAATTTTTTACCCCCCTCGGGAAGGAGCCAGTGGCCAGTTAGGTCTCACGGGGGAACCAGGAGTGACAATGTGCTATTTTTTTAATCTTCACACCATTAAGAGATGAGAATGTGAAATTCAACATTCCTATCTCCAGAGTCCTCATGGCTGTCCTGTATGGCCCCATAAAAAGTGGGGCTCCTCAGGCACTCTGTGTGCTAATGCACAGCCTATCCACTCTGTATTCTTGGAAACTGTAGCATGGGAGTGCAGGAGTATAACCACTCTGGCCTTTCTCCAGAAATCAATGTTTGTTGGAACGTAGAGGAGAGGGACCAGACTGCGGTTGGGCCACTGCCTGGTACTGCTCTTGTGGCATGCTGCTGCCCCATGGAGCGCAGGGGCACCCACATCATGTCAGCTCAACAAACTGAAAATCACAGGATAATAAAATGGCTTCATAAAGAAAAACAATGGGACCCAATACATCCCAGCTGGACCAATTAAACAATTGCATATTGTTCTTGTGCCACCCAGAGATGAGCAGGGGCACCAAAGATGTTTAGTGTTGCTTTCAGGGGCTACCTAGGAGATGTGGGGGAGTCAACCATATGTGTGCATATAGGGCTTTGTGTTTTTTAATAGGCCCGGGAGAGGTTTACAGCAAAATCAAGCACTATCAGGTCTAAGCTTGCGTTTTGTTTTGTAGCGCATGGGGCACATTCAACTTTTGGGTTTAGAGTGGATTAGTAAGCTGCTTGATAAAGCAGTGAAATATTCTTTTGATGGAAATGCTCAATCTTTTCTAATGTTTACTATTGGAAATATGCCAAACCAATAGTTATGATTGCTTAATAAATAAATGGCAAAGTATGTTTATTATTGTGGTAACATTTTAGAGTGTTTATTAATACTAAAATGGGCCTTCTTTATAGTTGAATGGATAGAGAACACCCTGCGACAAAGCCAGTAAGCCTGTCTTTTATTTTTGTCTACAGCATGATTTGCTACAGGTATGTATAATGGTATTTTATTTTAGGGTTTAGGGCCTGCTGACATGCAAGACAATAACAGTGCCTCAGATCTACGGGGTCTAGTTTGTATGTAGGGATTAAGTGACTCCTATGATTTTTCTTTAGTGTGCATCACCTGCAGTTGGATGCCCTTAGCTGGGCGTTCCATTGATTTCCCCACCTGTCATTTTGTGTATGTTAGCAATTTTAAGTGCAGTATTTAGATTTTCATATATTAAATAACTTTTCTAAGGAAGTAACAAGGAAAAAGCACTAGCGTGATATTGATTAATTGAGTATTATTTCTTGCATTGCTGAGTTCTGAGTGTCTAGCCCAAAGCATCTCCTCAAATAAGCAATGGACTGCCTCACTATTCTGATGCTAAAATGAACACTTAGTCCCCAAATCTCGGGGTCACAATAAAAGGCGCCTGAGGACCCAAACATTTGAGATCCTAGTAATTAATTGCCCTAGGACCTTCAGAAATGTATTTCACACACTGAGAAAGATGCCATTATCAGATGGCGCAGAGGCAGAGTCTGGAGCTGTCAGTTTTATCAGTCGGACAGTTGACAACACTTGGACAATGTGGCTGATGCACACACTTACAAACTGTGAACTAGTATTGACCTTTGATGTCAAGAATCGGCCCTGCAGGGAATTCACCAGTTCAATCAAGAAGTCATGAGGAAGCATATTGTTTGAGCCATACCTCTAGTGCTCTCTGCACCCACTCTTTCGGAGTACAGAACAGGATGTTGAGGTTTATAAAGGAGTGCCTTGAGGACAGACAGACCAATCGACCTAAGCAGGCTGGAGTTTTCCAAAGCTTTGCACTAGTGGAATTGCATTCCCATATTAAACAACTGACCTTAGGACACACAAAGCATGTCTTCTCATTTCAAACAGGCAAGGAGGTACATGCCATTTATTTGCTAAATGTTTGTTGAAACCGGAATATCGGTAATTCAAGTAGATTGGTGTTTAATTATCAGACAAAAGGCGTTGGCAATTATCTGATCCTCTGTAATGGCTCAGAATGTGAAATGCATTAACTTTACAAATCCACTCTATGTTAGAAAACGTCAGCATGAAATTGAATGGACCACGCTGTTTAAAAAAAATGTATTTCAGTAGTTTAATTGACCCTAAGACCAGCTTTTGATAATTAGTGAATTGGAGCACGCTGACTGTGGCTGGGTGGAGTGTGGGCGCTTTTGCTCTCCTGGCTTGTTATTCTGAGACAAACATTCAGAAATCTTTTAACAAGCAAAGTCTATTTTGGAGGGGATTAGTGGAGGAGGAGGAGGCATTCCTATGAAAGAGGAAAGCATCCGGAATGAGGAAAGAGGGAATAATAGCAAAAATATCCAGACTCAGTGGCGTAACAAAAGCCCCCGCAGCCCCCAAGCTCCGGGGGGCCCCCTCTGGCACTGGCAGGTACCTGGCCAGAGAGCTCCAAACTGGGTCCCCCCTACATGTACTTTGCAGGGGAGGTCTCTAGTTTAGTTACACTACTGTCCAGACTTGCATCTCCTAAGGCGCGAATTCACGTTCTGTCCTATCTTTTTTATTTACGGACACTCTGAAGTTGTGAAGATACTATTAGTAAAATAGCCTAGTGAATACCAACAAATCGTAAACTTACACAAAGGTGTAAGTTTACCTTTGTGTATCAGGGCCCATGTATCTCGGATAACACTAGGATAGGAAGTTCCGAAAACAGAATGGTTCATTGGATCACATGGGAGTGTTTAAATAGGGCAACATCTTTATGAATGGCCATTTATCGTCCCTGAAGTGACCGGTCAATAGAAAAGTCGGGATCTCTGACTTTCTGATCAAGTGTTAAGTGGCTTTCATTATATATGCACCCTATCTATACCTCAAGTTTGCACTGGTCTAGTTTGGAGGTAATATTGTTCTGCGTAACACTAGGGCTTGCTTCATTGATAATGTGTATCGAAACAGTAACTTATTGGCCTTTTCCTGATTTACACCGTGCACTGTCAGCATATATGGTTGTTGGTTGTTCTACCTGTTTCTTCTTGCCTAATCATTTGTAAAGCTCTCTGATATCCTCTACGGTCAAGTTGTGCTATATAAAACTTTATAAATAAATAAATAAATAATCCGTCAAGATATTGGATTTTAAAAAGGAAGTACGAGAAATGCTGAGAGTGTTGTCACAGGAATAATAACGATGAACATTGCGGAATGTACTTCTGAAATGAATCCATATGCACACTCTGTTACCTGCCACATCAAGTGCCTTTTGATTGGAAGAAGCAATGACATAGCTTGGTCTATTGGCAAACCAGGTATAGTGATGTAAAATTGCTTTCATCAGCAAAATGTCAATTTGTCTCGTAAAAGTTCAATTTCAAATAAAAAATATTGCTTTTTCTCATCTTCTGGGAAATTAGAATGCGATTGCAGGAACTAATCAAAAACAAACCAAGTTCCCAGCATAATGTCTGTTATTTTGGCTTATGGAAGGTACAGCCTGCTTGTTATTTCTATTATGAACAGAAAGAGCGTCGGCCAATCAAAGAACTTGTTATATAAAGCTGCCAATTGCTGCACTTCTTTGTTAGTGAAGTAAGCCAATGGATCACCTTTTGTTAATAAGCATTTTACACAAAAGACAAACTTATTCTGGCCAAGAGGAGGTCATTCGATGAGTGCCTCTGTAAACATTCTAATTTTCAATTGTGAATGTGGCGAGGCAAATGGAAATAAGTCAGCTGTTTTGTTAAAAAGAAAATACACACATAAATCGAGGAGTGTGAAAACAATAAGGTGATTTTATATTCCAAACATTGGTGTGTGTGGTGATTTTTCCATTAACTTTAGAGTTTATGGTAAACCAAGAGGTGCTCAGGTTCAATGTTGCCGTTTATATTATCCATCACGAAAGAGGTATGAGGAGCAGGCAGGCAGAAGCACATTTTACTCTCATTGTGTCTGCAATTAGCCGGGAAGAAGGGGTGCCTTCTCCGCTAAGGTGGAGGAGCGTTGCCCCACCAAGCAGGTCAAAAAAGGAAAAAATGAAATGATAATAATTCATTCCTATTATCTGTCCTTGCTCAGCGAGATAGGGGCAAGGCTGCTCTGCTCACAGAGCAGGACATGCGAGGAGTGGCTTGCCCATTCCAAGTGTGCATGATGCTTTGGCAGGCTGCCTCGGCCGCCCAAACCGTCATGCGCACTTTGTATGTTCTCCACGCAGGCTGCAGTACAGCCTGGGTGGAGAACATGCCGAGGCTCCCATTCCCTGGCTGAGTGCCGATCCACCGCGCTCAGACCAATCACAATGCTGCATTGCAGCATTGTGATTGGCTATGGGGATCCTGGGTGCTGAATGCTTCCTGCCCTGGTGTCCTGAAAGCAGGTGAAGAGGACCCAGAGGCAGCGGTACACCGGTAAGTGTGATTTTTTTTATTTATTTCCTCCTCTCCCCCCATGACCTGCCCCCACCCCACCACCGTCAAATACCAGCCGCCATGCCGGGAAGTAGCAGTCTGTTTTGACCAGCTTCTTCTACAGTGTGTGGTGGGTCATTGCAAAAAGGCATTAGAGGTGTATCATTTCGTATTCACCACTGTCTATTACCTCAGTGGTGACACACCTTTCAATTTGTAATTGGGACCAGTGGACTCGCTAATTAAATTTGTTTTGGAGTACCACTGTGCCTCATTTCAGCCCCCATGCATATTTTCCTCACATTTCCTACTCAGATCTACACTACCAGGCCCCAAAGTCACACCGCACCTTGCGGCTTGGGACTAAAAGACCTCCGATAAAGACCCCCTCATAGGGTGCCCGTCTGGCATTGCAGCGCTGGCCTGACAAGGAGCATGCCCGATGATGGAGCATGACACCGAGCTGGGTGTGTGAGGGCCCCACTTCCCAAAGTGGGAGACACCCTGTCTTGACCCTAGGGATACTCTGATATTCCGACCAGGCCTCTGCCTCTATTCTCACTTTAGGAACTGCATACTATAGTTGAAATTCTGATTCACCTGGAGCATGAATGCTGGACCTACAAGCGATCCTCGTCCCTCTTTTTCTGATATAAGAGGTGCATCCCCAGACTGCACCTCCTGAATAGTTGTGGGCAGAAAAAGACCGAGAGGCATATTTACTACGAAGTGGAGGAGTATGGCGTTAAACTCCTTGGCTTAACGCCGCACTCCGCCACTTCTGAAACCCAGGGCTGCACCAAATTTACAACACTAATGGTGCAGCCCTGCATTTCCCCCTGTGCTGGTGCTAAATTTAGCAGCCTAGCATCAACAGACACCCTTGCACCATAGTGCAAGGGTGCCTGAGTTGAGGGGAAGGTGTCCCTTCCTACACATAAACAATCTTTAAATGGCGTTTTGTAACTCTTATCTGTGCTGCTTAATGCAGAGAAATGCAGAGAAATGAAACATTTCTCCTGGTTTCGCCAGGTTAAGACCAGGTTTGCTTAATGCAGAGAAATGCAGAGAAATTAAACATTTCTCCTGGTTAAGACCAGGTTTTCCTTGGTCTTAATTTTGGAGCTGCCTCATATTTAAGCCACCCTTGTAAATAGGGGGCAGCGTCAAAATCAATGGGTGTTGTGGTGGAGCACCCACCTCAACACCCATTGCCCTCCCCTTTAACCCCTTGCATGCGCATGACGGAACCACGCCGTCATGAGCCACGGGCGGCGTGTGCTCATGACAGCGTGGTTCCGTCATGCTGTGGCCGCTCCGCCCACGCGTCACTGATTCCCCGCCTGTGCGGGCGAAATAATGAGTGGGCGGAGTCGTGACGGAACCACGCCGTCATGAGCACAGCTCGCCCGTGACTCATGACGGCTTGGTTCCGTCACGAGCATGGCGGCGCCGCGCTCACCCCGCACCCCCCCAGCGCCGCGGCAGAATTTGCGCCGCGGCGAAGGGGTTAAGGCTAACTTTAGTGTGAAAGGGGGCCTTATTTACAAGGCAGCGTTAATCCACGTTAAGTGGCTTAACATTGCCCTGTAAATAAGGCAAAGACCCTTTCGCCACTACAACGTCCTGAAAAGTGACTTTGTGGTGGGCGATAGGGGCTTGTAAATAGGTCCCTGAGTTTGTTGTGTGACTGTGAAGAAATAAATCAGTACCACTGAAAGTTTTCTGCCTGTGCACGAAGGCACAAGTGGTTACTTTTAGAAATACCTTTTGGTACTGTAAGTGTGACTTTGGTAGCCACCCTTGTGAGACTTTTGTATATATTTATAATAATGAATGTATGCGCCATTTCCTCATGAATACCTCAGTGAATGTCGAGGTCTTTGCCAGAATTTAACAGACTAGGAATTTCAAGTGCAAACCGCACAGGAAGTTTATATATTTCAGCAAGTGGGTCACTGAAAACAGACTAGCACCTAATGACAAAATAACATGAAACACATGAATAAGCATTTTAGGATTGATAGACATATTTCCAAAGTCAGACTCAGCAGCTACTACATTTTAATAATTGAATGCCAAGTTTTCTGAGATTACTGTGTATACCGACAAACAGTTGTTGGGAATTATCTAAAATCGTTTTACTAAATGTAAAATGAGAAATGTGTGTGCCCACGTACAATGGATATTTACTCTCAAGAATCCTTTGATGAGTTTTTACTAGTATTGTGCATCATCAGTGAAGGAAGCCATCAGTTTTATGTGCAGGTGTTTCACTTTACGAAACAATGTGAAAAGAATATGATTATAGTTTGCCAATTGAAGAGAGGAATAGTTTAACACATTCACAGATAAAGAGAACATTAAATGTATCCATTGGCAAGGCGCCTTGATGGACAGCATAATGGCAGCTCTAATATTAGCTAGTTGACACTGATAAGGTAAAATATTACCACAAGGTGATGAGAAACAACAAATTCAATTACAAGCTAAAAATATTATGAATTAGCAAAAACAATTTCCAGGAGGCCATGCTACAAATGAAGAACTATATGTTTTTGTAACTTCGAACAGATAACAGTGTGAGGGTAGCCATAGGATCTTTACTTACTAATCCTACTTTTTTTGTGTTCATCATTATTGCTGTTTCCATAATGTGAAGTGATTGAAAATAATGCCTAGCAGAGGAATACATCTGTTGTAAATTGCCCCTTCTGGATGGTCACCCCCAACTTGTGTGCTACTCAGATACTGTGATAATGGATCTGAAAGTGGGCTGGGTCCTCCTAACCAGGCCCGGCACCAGAGCTCTGTCCCTGGAAATGTAACTGTAAATTGGTACACCCAATTGGCAAGTACTTTCACACCTCGGTAAGGCCTTAGTATATGGTAGCAATGGTACCCAGGGCAAAGATGTAATAGGGGCACCAGGGCTGCCGCACCGATTGTGCTACACTTAGTGACCTGTGTGAAAGTTGAAGTCTGTAGGTCTGCCATGACAGCCCTGTACAAGCAGATGGCCTGCTCAAGCAGACCCTGCACACACCGTGTTGACCCTCTCACTGCATTTAATATATGTCAGCCACCCATAAGGTAAGTCTCCTATAGCCCTGGAGGCAGGGTGCATTATATTATATGTGTGGAGATATAGATGCATGCATATATTACCCTGTGGTAGCATTCAGACATAATTCTACCGCAAGTCACTGGCAGTCCATCGGATAACATGGGCTGGCATATGGGCAGAACCCATTTGTCCATCTCCATGATGTCCCGGCCGATCTCTTTTGTGTTTGGTGTCAAACACTGTGCCTTTTAACCCCCGGACCACTGGCGGAGTAGAAGTTTAATCAGCATGTACCCAGGTGGTACCTTAGACAGTACCCTTGTTAAAACAGATTTCTCGTGCCTTTGTGGGCTTTTTTAAGAGTTTGCTGCCAAGACAGAAGTTTGACTTCATGCGAGAAGTGCATTCCACTCTCAGAGACCAGAGACAAAGATCTGTGTAAGGCGGAGGCCCGGGCCATAACAGGATGGGCTAGTGAATGGACCGGGTGGCGGTGAGACTCAAAGTCTTCACTGGCGCCACTAGACAAAGGATCTTGTTCCCCCATCAAGAAAAAGGCCTCCCGCCATCCCAGGCACTGTTTTTCACGGGCAGGCAGGAAATTAGCTATGCAGGAAGACGTACACCTCCACAAGGCTGATCATACCTCTAAGTTGTTGCAGCTGAGTTGCACAATTGGGATGCTGCTTGCCATCTTGAATTTAGCCTTAAAATCAGGTTTTGACTAATTTTAGTGACTTACACCCACAGGATACTGTCACTACTGGGGTGGAATAGCTGCAGGTCTACATGCCCATTGGCCACTAGTCCTCAAACCCACTAAGTCCAGGATTAAAGGGGCACCCCAGACACAAGAATCTTAGATTTGATGTGATATCAAGAAGAGACCCATTCCACGACAAGGAAGGACTCCATAAAAGTAGGCGCTAAGCTCTTCACCAGTGACAGCCCCCCTTCACCCGCTGGATTGCAACTCGACTAAGGTAAGAGACCATTTCCAAAAGTAAGGTGAACCCTTCTGCAAACTCCAGACTTCACAAGAACTCCCTTGGGCTAGAGGAACTAGTACCCTGCAGGTGGCAGACACAAACCACAAAGTACACGACCTTGAAATCTTGCACCCTGAGCCAGCCAGCATGGCAGCTCAAAGTTTGTGTGCAGGTGGCTTCTGAGAACTGCGGTCCTGACCCTCAGCGAGGCACAGCTTTCTACAACATTCCCCAGGTCATCTGGATAAAGATTTCCTCAACTGGAGTGCTTGATTATTCTAAAGCTTGTTGGTGGTCAGTTCAAATACAACCTGCTATACTCGACACTTCAAGACAAGAGATTCAACTAATTGAGCAACCAACCACCCCTGTGGCTCCCTTATTAACCCCTTGAGTGCCCCGCCCTTTCCCCGCCCTGTGCCGGCCCTTTCATTAGCGGGCGGGGTTCATGACGAGATAGTCTCGTCATGGGCACAGCGCAACCGCGGCCCATGACGAGACCATCTCGTCATGGGCACTCAAGAGGTTAAGATCTTGCATTTGTTGTTACCCTCTCTTGTGGTTCCTGTTCAGCACCACTGATAGCCAAGAGCACTTCTGCATCGAGTCCCCAGAGCCAGGTAGATTGGTTCTGCCTGGAGACTCCTGTTCTAGAGCCAACTACTTGCTTTATTAATAAAGGGTTATGCTCAACTCATCCCACAAATATCTTTTTGCTAAGGTAACCATGTAAATACCGCAAACCTGATAGACAATTCTGTTTGACAGCTAAAAGCCAGGTAAAATTGTGCTAGCTGTTGTGAACTGGTCTAGGGACTCACAAGACTTTAGCTCCAAGTGGGTTCCATTGAACTCACTCTCTAAAGTACTGATTGCATATATGTGTCTTTCCCATTTACAGCAAAGTTACTATTTTTACATTACAAAGTATTTATCTATTTATGGCTTTAAAACAGATATCTACGGTTATACTGTATGTATTGATTTGGATTTGATGGCTAGAAATATATAACAATATGAGCTATTTTTATAAATTGGTGTCCGATTTGTAGTGAGTTGTGTCAATTTCTTATCATCCATGTTGGTGATGTGAAATGCTTAACACATGTTCCTCTAAGTAGCCTGTCTGCTCTTTGCCACTCTGCCAGGACCAAGAAAAGGTGTACAAGAGAGTACCCAGGGTCCATCGTTGTGTATTGTACTACTACATGGTAAGGCACCCCTGCCATACCACATAATGCTTTAACGTTGCAACAACATCCAATAACACTGTTTTTTCTAAACATTTGGACCAAAGAGTGCCTAATTGGTTCTGAATTTGAAACCATAAATGAAAGATTGTGCATGATGCTAAATATATATGTCAGTAAATGGGTCAGCTGTTTACATCTGGGTACTGAAAATAAAATACTTTTTAAAATGCTTTGTTAGACAGATGTATATTTAAAATGTTATTTGTTATTCTATGATATTAGCTTTTCATTTCACGCTCATTCATAAGCAAGATGAAAAATTATATCATTTATGATTAATACGAGGATGAAAAATTTGCAAGTGCTCTGATCCGTGGATGAATTAATTAACAAAAACTTTCTGAGTAATTGGAGGCTGAGACCTGATTCGGATCTACTTTAAATTTACTCTCTATTCCTTATCTTTCGAATAGAGGCCTTATATTTTTCATCATGCATTTATATGCAAGCTAATAGAAATTACGCACAATATAGTCCTACTTTAGTCGGTTTCAATAGATTAGTGATTGATTATGGTTAATCTAATGCATGATCAGTAGTTTAAAACATAAATTTTCAATTACGTGGATAATAATGGAAGTTGTGCCGGTCCACCTTGACCATAAGTATGGATAAGGAAATTCTTTCCCAACTGGCTTACTTATATAATTATATGAATTATGAAAAGAGCTAATCCCACAAAAAACACAACTACATTCCAGGATAGATAGATGTGTGTGTGAAAAGTTGATGCGCATTTTACTTCATCATTTATAGCGCTGAAAGTGTTGGATATCCAACCAAATAATTTATTCAGTTTGACACACGTCTTTGTGCTGTGGATCATATGAACAATAAACATGTTTTAGTCTTTTCTAGAATTGGGTGAGAAGAGATTCTGTCAGGATGCTGAGTGACTGGGTGTCTCATACTTAAGAACCTTCTACTGAGACTGTGTGTCATCCAAGTGCTTCACTTGGCCAATCAGGATTAATGTCTTTTGAGCCCCAGATCTCACAGTGTGATGAATAATGTATTTTTTTTTTAGATGGCAGTCACCAGGCGGAATTTTACGCAGGAATGTTGCCAAATCACTTCATGATTGTCTTGACTATTAGTTAAAGTCGTTTTTGGAAGCTCTGGGTAAAGTGGGTAAATTGGGGAATTTCCCCTTATTGTCTTAATGTGACATGCTCTATTTTTGTTCATTTATTTTGTCAGTTGCTATAATAATTTTATTATCTTGTGATTTCTTTTCACAATTAGGGGTGCTTCATCTTCATTTAAGGAGTTCGTGGTGCCTTCTTAGAGTAAAGTGATGTATTTAATATTTCATGTTAAACATGAAGAGACAACATGTTATTTCCAGTGTCAGGGTTTATTTTCTTTTTTTCCCCAGAATATATGTTTAATAAACAGAGTGTAAAAATTAGAAGCCCAATTCATTCTGAGGAACCATTCATTTTAAGAATATATATATGACATGTATTATTGATAATGCTCCTGCATGTCCTTTTTTGCCTTTTGACAGTCTTGGGGCATATTTGTGAAGCTTTCACACAGAGCAGCAAGCCACCTTGCTGCGCCCCATGAATGTGTAAAGGCATGAATGTGCCTTACTTAACAGAATACGCTGCATTCCAGTCCTTTCCTTGCGCTGGCAAGTTTTTGGCTGCCTAGCGCTAATGCAGGCACCCTTGCACTGTGGTGCAAGGGTGCCTGTGTTGCAGACAGGATTGTTTTTCTACAGAAAGGGATACCTTCCTGCACAAAAACAATTCTCTGAGGCTTTGTTCTCTTTCTGGGTGTGCTGCAGTCAAATCTGATGCATTCCCAGGTATACCAGTGTTGGTAAATCTGGGACTATGCCAAAATCTATGGGTGGATGCATAGGAACACCCATGTTCCACCCATGTTCCACCTCCCTGGGTCATAGTATTGTAAAGCGATTTGTGCTGTGTTGCGTTGCTCTGGATTTCTCAAGCCATGCAAGGTCGCCTTCCCTGGCTTTCTAAATCTGCCTTAGGAGTTGTATTGCTCTTGCACCACATTGCATGGTACAAGAGAGACACACATTTTTGACAAATAAGGCCCCAGGTTTACATTACTGCCTTGTGTTATTCCATATTTATCAAGCCACGCAGGACCACGCAAGGAGGCCTTTGCGTGGTCTGATAAATCTCATTTGGGTTGTACATCGCCCTTGTGCCTCCCTGAGTGGCACAGGGGCAATGCAAAACCTTGATAAATCTGGCCTATCACTTTTAATTGTTTAGAAAACAGCAATTGCATCTGGTCACTTTCCCGCAAAAACAATGGCATTTGTAAATGAAGATTTCTAAGATGTCACAGCTCCGCCCCATTTGCTCTTCCTGTACATTTTGATCAACAGTGTGGATGTCAAAAATGTATCTTTAAACTCATTATTAACTTTGCTATCAACCTCTGGAAATGTGTGCAAACTCCACAAGCCACCGAATGCCTCTTGGGCATTAATATTCACGCAATACTATTTAGATAAATCACTACTGCGACTAGAATAAAATACTTTCATGGCTCACCTGCAATGCACTGATATTGGCCCGTCCTGGCCAAACTGTTCTTTCGTTTTATGAACTTGACCAATGAAATCAATGAATCCTTCCCCGGACTTTGGCACTCCTTGCTCGGGCCAGTCAGTGAACTGGAATTGTCTCACTGTTCGCGACTGACCATCCTGTAAAGAAGAAAATTCAAGCCAGAAATGGATTATTAGGAGTGATGGAAATAAATGAGCAACAGCTGAATTCACAATAGCCATTAACTAAAGCAGATGCAGGACTGAGGGCGCTGGCTGAGACCCAACCATTTCTACCGCTTTCCGTCCCTCCCTTTTCCTATTAGTGTAAATTATGTTCCACCACAACAATTTCACACTCCATAAACCGGTACTAATGTAAACAGGCTTTGTTTTTGCTTTTTATTAATTCTATAAATATTAAAATATGTTGGATGAACTTGGCGGCCATTCATGAAGTACTTAAGATTCATCTGCACACAACATCTGTACAAAGAAAAAGAGTGTGTGCAGTGGTTGTATGATGGATTGAAGTAAAAACTCAGAAAAAGTTCAAGATCCCCAGACCCCATAGGAGTCTTCTAAATTGTATTTGGCTGTGGAAAGCAACCACTTAAGTATCTGGTTTCCAGCAGAAGCAGAGTGTAAAGTAGATTTATTTGCCCAGCTGCCCCTGGTTGTTAAGTTAATTATTCCATAGATTCGGAAAGCAGAGGAGGGTGGATGAACCTCTTAGCAGATGCAGAAGTCAATAATCTGGCTTTCACACTGTGGCTCCCATCTGATACAACTTTAGAATATCCCATTAATACTGTGCGAAGAATGGTGAACAGTGATAGAAATCTTACTTGACGAATCCTGCTGTAATAATGAACTGGAGGATATGAGAGGCATATTCAACACCAGTCAATGACATCTAAATACAGCCTTGCCATTATACATTGGTAAAACATTTAAATAACATAACTTACTGGCATATCAATTCAAAAGGCAAAATAATACTTATTGTATCTTTTACATAAAATCACCCGCATCAGATCAAAACTGTGAAATTGCTGGTTACAGTTTAGATGTTCATGAGAAAGCCAACACTTTTGGAAAGAGCAGTAGTTATTCGAGAAACAATCTATAGAAACACAGGTGGAAATATCAATTCAGTTTACTTGTAAAAATCTCTTTAATCTCTCGGCATACATTCAAGGAAACAGTAGCCTGATTAGACAACAATGTGAGATGAAACGGATGAATATTAACATAAGAATAGCAAATTAATTGCATCGCCAGGTACCTGTAAAATTGATTATCTTCCCAACATATTCTCATCAAAGAATGTTGCATGTCAAACTCTCCCCTGGGCAAAGGGAGCTCCTGAATTCATGTTCTATTGGTGAAAGTGCACATGTCCACAATAACTTATGGACAGGGCTGAAGATGTATATACAATCAGACCACAATATTTATCCCTTCTAAGGTAGAAAAGATAATAAATAAGGCAACAGAATAGAGTGTTGTGGGTAGAATTATTTAGAGAGTTGTCAGTTAACATTAGATGTATTTTCTCTCACTGTAAACTTGGCACATAATCGCCTTTTTCTTTAGGATGGCTGGCAATAAAAAACATAACTCAATGAAGCACTGCAAGGTCACAGGGAATCGATTTTATCAGCACAGTGGGGCTTCATGAGCAGACCTCTGACCCTGATGTTAGTAGTGTGGCAGTAACATTAGTAGTAAGTAGGAAATTAAGTAGGAAAAAAGTTAAGCAGCCCTGGAAATCTCCATAACAGCACAATTTCGAGACAGATTGTCAAGACTCTTTCCTCTGGAACACATAGTTCTGGCGACAGTGCAGTGCCTCAAACAAGGACAATACTTTTATGAACTAGAAATTTGGAGAGATAGATTTAATTGTCACATCATGGACATACTGAGCAAAATGGGGTGTATGAAGTCAGTGGGATGAAAACAATAGAAGTTAAAGTTAGAATAACGGAAGTTTCTTACCCCCATGCCAATGAGGGAATGCCCACTTGAGATTGTGCTGGTGCACATTTAGCGCTAGTGTGATTTGTATTACATAAGGGTCACTTAAGCACCTGTCACTCCCTCTGTAATAACAAAGTGGGGTCACAAAAACTACCGCAAAGGCCTGTTGTGACCCCAGGGCATATGCTGGTCTGCTTTCACTTTGCAGGGGCCAACAAAGATGACTTTCATGGGGCAGAGCTCCATGGAACCCCTTTGACCCTCTTCCAAGGGGCACTGCAGGGGGTGCTGCCACTGTGGGGGCACAGAGTCAGTGTGCCTCCTGATGGCCTCTTTGCCTCTGTGCTAAAGTCGGTAAAATGTCCTCATGCAAATGTGGGAACACCCCATTAGAGATTGTGCTGGTGAATATTTAGTGCAAGTGCAATCTGTATTACAGAAGGGGCAACACCAATGTCTACAGCAAAAAGTGGCAAAGTGGTGCATATGCCCTACGGCACTTTCGATAATACGGCCTCTGGTGCAAGAAGAGCACAGGTGGCAAATTATCAACACTAATTGTTTTGAAGTAAAATCACCTATGGCATTTGTGCAACGTGCATTTAGCACTAGAGCATTCCCATGTGCATCATGTTCACACTATCCCTCTTTGACCAAAATGGAATTCCACATATTGTGCCTCCTCGTCTTTGCTGCTGCCGTGACATACAGGATTGACGCAATTGGTCTGCCAGAGTGCTGCTGTTGGAGTTTTTAATGCAGTATGCTCAATGCTAGAGTTGGACAATCGGTAACTAATCAGTCCTCTTTGAGAGGCCCAGATACGTTTTATGGCATGGGCAGAGTGGACAATTGCCAGGGCTCCCACTTTTCAAAGGGCCCTTGGGAAAGTAAATTTTATCTCTGACTTACATTTGTGTACATCTCCATCTGAATCTTTAAGGTATTAGTCAATAATGTTTAGCATCTTTGGTTTTGAATCAGCAGAAAATGAGTAATAACAAGCAAAGTTATTGTGAACAAAATCCTTAAGTTGACACGGGAGAGGCTCATGCATTTTCTGAAAATTAGAAATGGCACATGGAAAACTAAAACACTCACTGTAAAACTCAATGGTGTTCCAAGGTGGGACGAAAGGAACGACATTGTGTGACTATATAAGTGTCATGTGGGTGGCCAACTGCGAGATGTTGTGGCAGCATGTAGTGCCTATTTACAGTTCACCCACCTTGTCCCTAAAGATGTCACTTCCTGCTAGGAGTCTTTCATGGTGGGGCTCAGCAAAGTGCTCATGAAGGGCAAGAATGCATTGGGTCCCTGCTCGGTCATGCACATGACATGACGGTAAGATGAACACGGTTGGCGTTGCTTGCATTTTTCATATCCTGCTTTTAGATTATTGCTGAGAGGTTCAGATGACAGTTTACAAAAAATCGTGGGTTTATGATCGCTGCTATTGGGCAGTCTGTGGCATTTAAGCGAATTGACACAAATTATAGTGTTGATATTAACCTTCTTGCCTTCTGAAAATCCTGGAGGCATGCATCTTCTTACACAGTGAGAGAAAGAGCATATGGCGTCTCATCATGCTTCTAAATATTACCTCAAGCACTCAGACGAGAAAAGGCAACAAAACTAGAAGCAAAACATACTTCAGTTGGGGACTGATACCTTACAAAAATATTAGGCTTTGGAAATGTTTAATCGCTTTTCCTGATTCATCACTGTTTAGATTTGATTACCACTTTCACTGAGTTTTTCCCAGTTACATAGTGTATACATGCATAAATCAGCGAAAAACATGCACTGTTTCAGTCTTTCTTTTTTTTAAATCCTTTTCAATATCTTGTCAGAAAAATAAACAAGGTGTTCTTTCAGGTCTAACACGACTGAGCTATTAATCGTAAATTTAATATAAAGGAATACAAGTTCCATTTTTGGAAGATCACAGTATTTTTATAATCGTTTATAAAACATTTTCAGTGAAGAGGCAATAGGAGGACTAGTAGCTCCACGGGTTTAGTATGATGCTACATGATTTTCACCTTCTGAACATCTATTAGATAATGAGAAAGGCTAGTGGTGACAAGAGATGAAGCCATTAGTGTGAGGGGGCTTCTGGTAGACTACCTAAGATGTGTTTTGGTCGCACGTCTATTACAGTATTTAAAAAGCCCACCTCTAGGGATGAAACTCTCTGCACGGATGTGGACAAGTGTACCATCCTGCCTTTTGCATTATTCCTTACCAATCATGATGATTTTCACTAGTGAGCGTGGAAATCAGTGCATCCACTGAGCTACTCTACTTTTCTGATACTCAACCAATATAGGACAAAGGTCTGCTGAAAAGATGGTATAGATAAGACATATGCCCCATTCAAAGCCCATAGTGCATAGTCTCTTTTATCCCCCCCCCACTACAAGCTTATAGGGAGCCTGACCATTGGTGCAGCTAAAATTCTAATGAAAGACACTGTCCTTTTACTCATGGCAGAAGAATCTGCCAATCCTCCCTGATATACATTTGGTTTGTCCTCCGGAATGGGAGCCCTACCTTGATTTAAGGTACATGGCAAGTGTAGAGTATGACACAGTTGTATGCCATGTGACTGGTGCTTAGAGAATTCATATTCAGTCCATCCAAGACTGAGCACAGCTGCAGAACTAATGGCAGACTGAAAACAATATTTCTATCCTTGGCAGTACTACCCCCTGACCAGCCTAGTAAACAAGTTACTACGGTTTTGTGTGCTGGCTCATCACTGCACTTGGATCCACATTCTGGGGCCAGTTGAGGCTTTCCAGTTTTGTCATGTTCGCTAGACCTTGTATGGACCAAGGTCAGCAGGTGTACATAGTCACATTTGGAATATAAACTCTTGTGAACTATTAAACGCCATCTCTAACCCCTCCCTCAAAAAGAAAGTCCAGAAGAGTGGGTCTTTGCTATGGCTGGGAAAATGGCTGCACAAAGTTATGAGTTTTGAACATGGTACATTCTTTCATGGGACCCAGCATTCTGCCAGTGCTTAAAATAGATAATAGCTAACACTTTAGGTTTAATTCCTTGTATTAGTCTGGATCTTAGGAAAAAATGTCCCTGCATGGAGCAAGAGTTACTTTGAAATTTGCTGTTTCTCTTCCAATGCTGAGAAAGACTTAAGACTCAGGTGCAATTTCTGGTGCTGTGATCTGTTCGTTAGAAGAAATAAACTGTACTAGCCTGTACTAGGTGGCTGGGGGCCTGCAGGAGACATTCCAGGACTGTGAGTGTGGAGAAACTGCATTGTCCTGTCTTTACCCACACCACCCCAGACATTGTGGCAGCCCATATCACCATCCCTTCTAGTCTAAATCAGGTTTTCTCGTCTCATTCTAGTCCTTAGGTTAGAGTTCCATTAGACAGCCTGAAGATGGCTGCCCTGATCCTGGAGTGATTTAAACTACATCTCTCTCCTTTATGGCTCCAGAGATGTTGTGGTTTACGGGTGTGCCACAAACCTAACATTAAGTTCCCCAGTAGTAATTTCAACCGGTGGGTTCAGTGGAAATCTCTGGTACTCTGCATTCCCATGCCTGCCAGAAAATTGTGATGATAGTCAGTTACTAGATACTGATTCACAATGTTTAGTTCCCCAGGGACAGCTACCAAGCCCTCCTCTTGATTTTTGAACCCTATCACTGATCAGCAGAGCCCCCATGACAGAATTAACTGGACAATAGAGTTTGTATTTGGTAACCAAACAATTGGCAATACAAAACTGCCAGTGGGTGGGTATAACTTCTATAAAGGGCGGACTAATCAGAGCATACATGATACAATTTAACATTGTTTCAGGTACCTTTGTTGTGCTGACTGTGGATTATAAACATCCTAGTAAGATACTGAGACGCAAAGATCTCAAGGATATCTGAAAATTAACAAAACTGTTTCTCTAGAAAGTCATCGTCAATAAATACTTATGTAATTTATATTAATGTGTCATGATGAGCAAGCACTGTAAAAATATTAGTGGTGATAGCACAATCACAGTACGTAGTAGGCAGCTTTCTAAATTGTTTTACTGCTCATAACAACCATACATTTCCTACATGCAAATAAAAATCCATAATTTTAACTCTGATGAAGAACGCTGCACAATGTTTTTGAGTTTGCTGTATCATAATGTATCTGAGTTTGAAACCTACAACTACCTCTAAGAGTAAGTGCTTTCAATTAATCAAAGCTATTCTCAGAGAGTGACGTAAAGAAAGTAATTTTATTTCCATTTGGAGTGCAACAGTATGTGAGACTCTGGGACAACAATGGGGAATAACAGGATCTATCACATATACTGGCCAAAAACCACACACTTCGCAGAGAATATGTCTTTCATCAGCACACCAAATTCTGAAGCTCACTTTACTAGGGCTAAAGACTTCACAAGTATGGCATGTGATTTATTGTATTTCACGCATGCCCCCTTTTATTGAAGAATATAAGGCCTATTTGCAGAACTGTACGAGGAGGGAAGATTGTACTGCCTCCGGCCAAGGCACTCTTATTCTGCAGATTTATACTTCAAAGGAACTAATGTGCTCAGATTTTAAACATTTCTCCACTGACTTATGGAATAATAACACCATGTAGATGGAAGAAACAGAAAGCATTCTATGTTGATGGTCTGGCTCGATAGGCCAGATGTTGCCAGACAATTATGTGAGAATCACTAGGAGAGAGGCGTTGGTTCCACCCACCTGTGAGGAGTCATAGGTACGTTTTAATTGTTCAGAAGTTGCGTGCGTCCACAGAAAAAGTGCCTGCCCCCAAAAGCTGTGATAATTTTATTTATCCATCTGCCTAAGCTTGAATTTTCAGGGACACACAAATGGCATTGTAATGCTATAAAAGTGTCTTAGATAATTAGACAATTTAAGTTGTTGGCAGCAGCAGAGATGGGGGAAGGCAGTCATTAGCCTACATTACTCTTTAGGTCTGACTTAACAGTGAAACTGTCACCTAACCTTTTAACCTATCCCACAATTATTCTATAGTTCTTTGCTTAGACACAAATGCATATCCATTCCCATGCTATTTAATAGTAATGCTTCATTCCAAATCTTTATTTCGGTCACTATGGACCATAAAAGAATGCAACTAAATACAATTATCAATTAAACATTGCACATAAGATAATAATAAAAAAAAATTAATGTGCTTCACATTATCATACAACATTCCTATTAAACCAGACCTACTGGCATTGCCAATGCCTGTCGTAATAAGTGTGTTCTACTTCAGTCATAGTTTTAAAAAAACCAAAAGGAGCCTTCCCCATACTCAGAAATCTTCCCTGATCCAAGTGTATATCTGGCATTATCATGCCTTGCGCTTCTGTAGGTGAATAAAGGGGCACACTCTTTTCTAATGTGACAACTGCTGAGTATCCCAAAGCACACCACACAGCTCTATCATGATCAGATCTGAATGTGAGTTGAACAGTCATCATTTGTTAGCCCCCAGGGAAGGATCTTGGCCACATGCCTCAATTGCTTACCCGCTTTCATTGTCAATAGTTCACTACATTTGTGTTTGCTTTTTTGCTGTAAAATTATTTCCACATTTTTGTGATTTTTATTTTCACGACTAAGTCGCCTGGCTCTTATCTTCTAAAACAGTGGATTATTAAAATGTTCTACTTCTTCTAAATGTATCATTCTACATTACATCGAATCCACATGATCCCATATGTGATAATACACGTTTGGGGTAGGAAACACAATGATAAGGATTTTTAAACTATGTTACGTGGTTACTTTTGATGAGGATATGTTGATAAGCAACAGAAGAGGAAAGAAACTTCTTATATAAATATTTGCAGTATAAAATAGTATTTCTGTGTCTGGCCAAAGATGGAACAACTCAATGCTGTATGCGAAAAAGATGTGCTTATGTGCACCTTCTCTGCCATTCCTTCACTGCATGAAAGTCTACTCTGCATCCATAAAGGCATATCTCTTCTCTGACAAAAGGAACTATGCCTTCAATGGTACTAACATCAAGTCAACAGCACAGTCATGAATTGGACACAATGTCACTGGGATCTGTGAATGCCAATTTGGCCATTGAGGGAGTGAGTACACATGTTGTTCACCAAAGAGGATAACTAGGATAAATCTCATCCACCCACCGCTGACATCACTTCCCAATACAAGGAAATGTCTGCGAGAAAAGAAGACAATTGTACTACCACCTATACTCCACTGGAAACCACAAGAGGTAGACTAGATGCAGTAAAGATCTGGACCACTGTAATCACGCATCAGTAGATGGCCAAATTGCATGGCAGCCTTGACTAAATCTGGCAATTATAGAGCATCATTCTACGAGAAACAGGTCTACAGAACCGTGAAAGTTTCATATTTATTCTGTTCATATTTCACCAAGAAGATGTTTGGGATTCAAAACATGGCACCTTAAAAAAAGAGGCGGCCTATTTGTGATTCTTGTAAAGTCTCAGTGCCCTATTGAAATAATTGCACCTTTGAGTACAATGATTGCCAAGTAAACATGAACTTGTGTTAATAGAGAAATGAAAACAAAAATCACAAAAAAACTTTATATATATATATATATATATTACCTACTGGCGGTCGCCAGTAGGTAGTTATAGTTAGGACCACGTTTCCATAGGAAAACCTCAACATTCTATTTTGAATAACTTTGGCGCCGGTCGACGAATCCTCGCGAATTTCTCAAAATAGGTGGGGCGCTACGCTCCGCTCCTACCCTGAAAGTCTCGGGGGGATCCGTCAAGCGGGGGCTGAGATAAAAGGGGGGTCCCAAAACGCGTTTTTCCCATGCATTTTTCCATAGGACCTTTAGAACGAGCTACAGCCCGAACGGCTGAACAGAATTACTCAAAATTTGGCAGAGAGGTAGTCCCTAGGTCAAGGAAGTGCCTTTTGTAGGTTTGGTGTAAATCTGTTCAGTAGATTCTGAGAAAATAGCCTTTAAATCAATATATATATCTGAGCCCGCTTACGGTACGCTTACCGTACGCTTACGGTAAGCGTACGGTGGCGTGCGCGAGCGCGATTCTGATTGGCTCTTAGATCTTAGTAAACATTCGAATCGGCCGAAACCAGGAAGCGGCGGCCGCCATTTTGTGTATTTCACTCTGAAAAAAAAGAGTGAAAACAAGGAAAGGGGGCAATGAGGAGAGTTACAGACCCCCTAACATTTGTAAGGGGGTCAAAGAAGGACAGAAAAGTACAAAAAAAACATTTATTGATTTTAAAAAAAATCACGGGGTACGCGTACGGTAAGCTTACGGTAAGCGTACGGTAGAAAAAAAAAAAAAAAAAAATGAAAATCAGATTTAAGTGTTTAGATATTAGGGGGCTCTAAAAAGAGCCGTTGTGTTTATGAAATGATTTTTTAGTGGTACCTACAAGTAAGTACCGATGCAGAGTCTAAGGTTCAAGAGGAAGACTCTGTTCCCTTCATCATTGAAGTGCACACCATCTCCTCTATAAATGTCTTGCATGTCATAACGCAAGTTGTTGTGGTAAATGGCACCCATACCATAGTCACGGAGGAAAGCAGAAACAGATTTGTTGACGTGCTTTCTTGCTTTGTCATCGCACCGCGTGCCCACCGTGCGTGCACGGCACTAACTGCGTAAAGTGGGCGCGCGGTGCGCGAAGCGCACCGCGTGCTCACTGTGCGCGCACGGTGCGCGAAGCGCACCGTGCGCGCACGGAACGAACTGCGTTAAGTGGGCGCGCACGCCACGAATGGCGTAAAGTAACTTAGCATTTAAAAAACCGTACAAATTCACTGAAAAAACCATAGGTTTCACACACGTTATAGTTAGGAATTCGCATTTAAAAAACCTTGCAAATTCACTGAAAAAACCATAGGTTTCACACATGTTATAGTTAGCGGAAATTTTACTGATAAAAAACCAATGAAATTCCCCCGTTATAGTTAGTGCAGGCAACTATAACTCACGCGACCGCAATCTTCTGCTGATGACATATGTGTCTTTATGAAAAAAAAATATTTGTAATATATGTATAGCTAAAAATTTATGGAAGAAGACATGGGCAAATAAGTGTCTAAATACAGTATTAGCATCAGCAGAGGATTGCGGTCGCGTGAGTTATAGTTGCCTGCACTAACTATAACGGGGGAATTTCATTGGTTTTTTATCAGTAAAATTTCCGCTAACTATAACATGTGTGAAACCTATGGTTTTTTCAGTGAATATATATATATATATATATATATATATATATATATATATCCACCATGTTTGAAATACACTGAAGTACTTCAAGTTTTGGTCTCTGGCTGCAGACTAAAGCCCTTCTCCCAGTACGACAATTTGGGACATTTCGATCAATTGTCACCTATTCAAAATGATATCTTCAGCAACCCAACAGCTGAAATTGGCCACTTAACTTTTGTAAAGCATACCCGCTAAATTGCATCATATATATTCCAATTTTAATATTTTTTTATGTGCTTGAACTACAAACAAATGTTGTTTCTGTTGTAAATTTGCAGAAGGAGATGGATTACATGATGACTGTCAAAAAAATATTTTGGTGGAAAAAGCCAAACAATGTATTTTTCCCAATGGCCCTGGCCAAGACCCACACTTGTGTAATATGGGAGAAGAAAGGTAACTTAATACAAATTTACTCAACAAGGAAGAACGCTCTAATGTTGGATTTATAACAAGCTAAAAATGGCAGCTAATGTTAGGTCTACATAAGAGAGACAGGTTGGGGGTAGTGTGATGAGCATTCAACCTGGATTCGCCTCCTGTGTTGTTTTCTGAAAAAGACAATGGGAATGAGGATATCTGAGATGGTTCACTTCAGTATTTTGCTTTGTAGATCAGCCGACATCGCAGCTCATTAAGCAATTTAGGAGCAACACATAATCAAAATTTAAAGTAGACCAACATCTGCGAGAGCAGTTTCTTAAGACACAATTCCATAAGGAAAGCATCGCTAGGATGCAGTGCGATCTTTTGGACGAATGAATGAACTCGGATTTGGAAAAAGTTGGTAAATCTTTGGAGAGGTGCATCTGAGACAGTGAGCAATCTGTCAATTATTAAGTAAACAAAACTGAGACTACCAGAGTGAATCTGCCTTCTGCTTCTCATCATATTTCCATTAGAGCAATATCATTCTTGTATCTTTAAGAGACTGCAATGAGATTTTATAACTCTTTCTACAGAAGGGGCAGGACGGTGACATCTCTGCGGTACTTCACTACTGGAAAATTATACACAAGCACCATATGTGGTTAATGACATATATCCAGCAAAGCAATGTATTGGTGCTTAAAGACCGATAATGCTCATTTAATAACAAGAATACTTTACAACTCAGTGCATCAACATCTACCTTTTTCTATGTTTGTATTTCAAGCTTGCTTCATCTCTCCAGCAAAACATTCCTATAAAATGCTCTACTTATGTCTATTCACCCGGCACTCTAGCTATACATAGCTCCATGGATTTGTCCGGCGATCACGTGTCTAGCAGTGTAACTATGTGGCTGTCTTTCTCTCAATACATCTGTCTGTTTGTCTATCCATCACCCTCTCTATTGGTAAATCTGTCCATCAAGCTTTATTTTTGTTACCAATCTCTTTATTTCAATCTAAATATAACTATATTAAATGATGTCTCTCCATTGGTCTGCCTGGTGTTTCAGGCAGTCTGCCTCTCTTTGTAACTGCCTGTCTATCAGACAAAGCTTGACAATCACTTAGTGTCCATGGGTGAGCTCACATCTGCATTATTGGATTGGTATCTAGATGGCACTCACAGAAACATATCTTCCAGGTTCTTGTCCTGCTTCACTATGAGTGCAAAACGTCTAGCATGACGGCATAATCATCTAATCAACAAGTGACAATTAAACAGCAGTGTGTCTTTTAAGACAGGTTTCAGTGTCATCTTGTGTTTTCTTACAAATCCCATGTCCCCATTGTCCCACTAAGAAGTGATCATACTGGGAACAGAAGGTGGCCTAGCATTAGTGTGTGTAATGGACAATAACCTAGATTTCTTCTTACTGTGTGACGATGGAGGTGGGGGCTTCAAAGAGAGCTTAAATATGAATGGACCATCACAAGAAACAAGGATACAACTTTTTTTAGCTTGTACCTCACTCTGCATCAACATGCAAGACTTACAACAGTTCATGTTGTGTCTCCTTTATCAAAGACGTTAACCTAAAAAAATGTATCTTTGCACTAAGCATTAATGTTGGGCACTACCCTTCCATGGGATGACCTTGCCTGGTATTACATTTGAAATGATTTGAAAGCTAACATGCTCTGTCTGAAGCAGTGCTTAATTTGAGCCAGTGGTTTCCAGGGCTAGGCACAGGCACTTAATTGGCAACACCAGCTCCAGTGACAGTCCACCACACGGTGGCTCTGCTGAGATGAGCAACAGGGTTTAATAAGTCAATATTCATTAGAAAAGGACATTACCTGCCAGTCATGCCATTATTAAAGCTTTGAATGGCCTAGAAAAGGCTGAATTGCCACATATGTAGGAGTGCGATGCTTAGTAATAAATTGGTACTGCTATTGGTGGTGCTGACAAGGGCAATGTGTGGGGCAAGCTGCAGTGGCCTCCCGAGAAGGGCCCTGGCACTTACTTTTCTTAGCAAATTAAGCACTGACCTGAAGGATGTTCCAGTGGAACTAAATGTCTTTCGAGGGATCAACAAATGCCAAATCTTCCTCACAGAAAACCTTTACTTGCTGCTAGAAATGTTTCAAATAGTACATTCACCATTATATGATCGTATGTTTTACCAGTGTCTAGTTTTTAACAACATCTAGAGATAGGCAAATCTTCCCAAAGTGTTTCAAGTAATGAGGCGCAAGTGGAATGTGGGAAGTGGATGGGGCATGTATGAATGCATTTTATAACATGGTTATTCTGTGCACCACAGGGAACTATCAGGTTGAAATTCATTCAGTGCTTAATTTGAGACGGTGGTTTCCAGTGCTCAGCACCAGCACTTAATTGTCAACACCACCACTTATGACAGTCTGCCTAGTGGTGACACTGATTGCCTGATATAGAGATAATTTTTCAATATACATGAAAAATGACTAATTCCTGCTGTTATGCCATTCTTATAGCTTTGGGGGCCTAGAATCGTCTGAATTGTTACAATTGTAGGAGTGCAATGGTCAGTAGTTGCGTGGGAACTGTCATTGACAGCGCTGGCAGAGGCAACGGGTGGTGCAAGCTGCAGTGGCCTCCTGACGACGGCCCTGGCACTTATTTGTTTATAAATTAAGCACTGGATTCATTCTTGTGTTTCTAAAGTTTCTCCAAAACTGCAGCACTGATTGTTTTATCACTTAGTAGGGCGTGTCATATAGAAATGAACAAACACATACAGAGAGAGAGATGAAGAGACATAAGTGAGAGACAACACATAAAACAGTAAACTAGGTGTGCAGCAGGTTATTTCAAGCTTGGTATAGAGAGAGAGAGAGCGAGAGAGAGAGAGAGAGAGAGAGAGAGAGAGAGAGAGAGAGAGAGAGAGAGAGAGAGAGATCATGGAGTAGTTTCTATTGCCTCCCTACTTTAGTTTAATTCTGAACTCAAACTTGCCTATGCTTTTTTTTCTCTGCATCTCAAAAGTAATTTCCAGTGCTTCCCTGGATAAACACGACTTCAACATGAAGAAAACAGAAAAAAAATAAGTTGCAAAGTAACCACGATTATAATTTTGAAATCAAAAGGTCAAATATGATTTATCCCAAGTGGAAATGTTCAGGTTATCTGGTTTTCATGACATCAAATTTCATTTTAACCTGATTCTCCTCTGTCTGATTGCTTTTTGAATCTGGTATATACAATACAATTCTTAGGCAAATAAAGTTTTGTGGTCAAAACCTGCCTCAGTCCTTTTTAGTGTACGACCGCTGTGCTCGTGAGGGCTCCCTAGGCACGGCTCGAACTCTACATGGTCTCGCCGGCAGCAAGATGTTGAGTGCAAGTTGAAACTTCTCCATCTGCGGGCAGGTGAGAGGTCTCCTGGGCATCACTCTTAAAATGTGAGGCACTTCCAGCAGGGTGGACTTCATTTGGAAAAAAGCTAATGCAATATCCTTGAGGTGGGTTTGGAACTCTGTCAGCACAAACCCCTGACATTTCTGGAAAGGCCAACATGTTGCTGTTCTTGCCAACCATTTTTCTAAAGAGCTTCCAAAAACGGAAAAAGAAAGAAAGGCTTTTGGTTCCAATTGCTCTGCTGTGGGAATTGTGGTGAGCAGAAACAACATGAACTGTGCCCAAAAAAAGGTTACATGTGTTCAATTTGACGCATTTGGATCCCGTGCTTAGCTTGGGCTCAGCAGAGGCATGAAGTGGCCACTGAATGTCAGCCAAGCAATCAACATCACCAGCCCAGGACCTTCTGGTGCAAAAACTTCGACACTCCAAGAAGCGAGGATTGCCAAAACCCAATCCCTAAAGTGTGAAGCTTTAAAGGCTTTTCTCAGGAATGGGATATACTCTGCAGTTTTTAAATCACACTGCATTAGCCTTGAAGCTCGCATGATTCCCAGGAACAAAAAGGAAAGTAGGAAAAAATCTGAAAATGACGTGATGAAAAAGCCCTAATGCGTTCCAGAACCGGCGGCGACACACTGCAAAGGTTGCATTGCACAGATGTGAGCTTCCAGTTTTCGGCATGAGTCAGCTGTTATGGATACGATATTTGTTTATTATGCGAATCCTTAATTCGCTCCTTTAACTTTTGTTTATGAGTGGGGAAATTTACATTTCTCTGCGGCTTTGTGAACTGAACGAGAGGGAAAGTGCAGGAAATGGGTAATTGGCGTCAGATGGGAAAAAGTAGCAATCCAGTGCGCTGACTCACCCTGGCATCTGTGACCTTGAACTCCCGAAGGATGTACTGCGGCATGTTGTACTCTGCCATGGGGTCTACCACGAAGTACTGGTACCTGGCTGACCGCTCTGCCGGCCAGTATTGGTGACATTTTTCCTAAAAGAAAGAAAAAAAGAAGAGTTTCAAGATTTTAATACACAAACACAGGACGGTGTTTTCAATTTAACTGCAGCTGCAGAAAGCTCTTTAAAAATGAGCTGTAGACCTTAAACTATAGAAAACAATATGTGTGCAGTTCCTTCACCGGAACACATTATTCTACAAACTATCCAATGTGTTAAGAAAGGAAGGTGAAACAAGCATTGGATGCCCAACATTTGCCTTTTCAATGCTGGTGTTGCCATCTTTTTTTAAACATTTTTGTTGGGTGAGCTTCCATGCTCTTCCCAATATATACATATGTACATAAGAGGAAAAATATTTTGTTTGGGTCTGAAGAAGTCCAGATCGCCATCGGCGTTTCTGGCACTGAAGGGAACTACTGTGACACACCGGAAGGCTAGCCAATTGCTGAAGTGGGCCAGCCAATTGCTGAAGTGGGCCAGCCAATTGCTGAAGCGGGCCCACCAATTGCCCTGTGCAGTATGCTGCAGTGGGTGGGAGAGAAATGTGACTGACACAATAGACCAATGGAGGAAAAGTGGTAAGTGAAAACTCCTAAAAAAAAAGTATATGATGCAAAATCGAAAGGTCTTGGATAATGCCAGACCCGAAAAAATGGTTGCATCTGACATTGTGTGTTATGTTCGCCTTGCAGTGGCAGCTCCTCCGCTAAGATGGAGGAGGATCGACCAACTGCACAAAAAGGAAAAATAAAATGACAATAAAGTATTGGTATTGTCATTTTATTTTTCCTATTGCATGCAGACTGTGTGCAGAGTAGGTTGGGGCTGGCCAGAGCAGGGGAGGAGTGGTTTGCACTCTTAAAGTGCGCATGAACTGTCGGGCCGACACTCTTGGGCCAACCAAACAGTTCATGCGCACTTTGTATGTTTCTACCAGGCTGCAGTACACAGTCTTGTCAGGAACATGCACAGGCTCCCTGTTTGAGTCTGAGCGTCGATCCACGGCGCTCAGACCAATCTCAATGCTGCATTGCGTTGTGATTGGCTCAGGGGAGCCTGTGTGCTGGGTGCTTCTTGCTGCAAGCCAGACTGCAGAGGAAGAAGGCAGAGGATGCAGAGGAGGCGGCGGCCAGCCGGCCGTTCTAAGGTAAGTGTTTTTTTTATTTATTATTTAACCCCCCCACCCCTCCCGCCCTGTCCAGTAACAGCCATTACTGTAGCCTTGCATTCCTGTTGTAGAAGAGGTGTGGGACCTTGTGATGCATTATTATAGTACATGGCGATAACATGTATTTTCTTTGTGAAAGGGTGTACCTAGAACTTCTGGATGCTGCCATTTACCAAGGAACATAAATTAGCAATCATCACTTGAGTTTAATATTGTATATAACATGTCATTATGCATTAAAGGAGTGTTATCTTGGTTCGCTTTAGTAGAACCAATTCAATTAACACACAAAAACACAACAATTGGCATAACAAAAGCCAAGGCTTAGATCATATGGGCCCAGGTGACCTTGAACTTGAAAGAACCCACTGTTGTCTTTGAGGGGGCAGCTGCCTCTGCATCAATATGATGAGGCCCACACAGCTTGTTCATGGAACCCTTACACATTTTGGTAAAGAAACCTCCTCCATCTTGGAATTAAATATTGCATATTCTTCTAAGTGATAGAAAAGATAGATTTCACATTAAATGTTACACACTGCAGGGGCTGGCCATGTGCAGCCCTATATTGGGGCATTTGAAACCAGATTCAGGGCACATGCAGATCTAGGCAATGTAGTTCTCTTTGGGTAACAATTGTTGTCTATTGGTAGCGTACTCCATCATCATCTAGATCACACTAAGAGCAGGGAAAGTTACCAGGTGCCTATCCAAATCTATCGTCCAGCAGTACATATCATACTTTATCAGGGCTGGACTGGCCACAGCGGGCACCAGGCGTTTCCCCGGTGGGGCAGAAGGGTGGGGGCCGGTTTTGGACCTGTGTGGGCTGTTTTCTGTTAGTGGGGGCCGGTTTTGGACTAGTGTGGACTGTTTTTTGTTAGTGGTGGGCGATTTTGCAGCAGTGCTTCAAAATCATCCCCTTGTAACAAAAGCGCATGCAACAGCGGAGTATCCTCTAGCAACAACCCCTCCTAACTAATTTCCAGGGCTGGTCTGCGATCCTAGGACGCCCAGGAATGCAATGTACTTTTTGGCCTCCAGAATACAGAGCATGCATACACTGTATTAGTAAGTACCTGCAATATGCTGTTCATAATGCACACAGGAAGTCCATGAGCCTTCTGTCAGCATGAGTCAGCCTTTGCTGGGGGTACTCCGGTCTCCCCGAGAGGGCAGATAAGTGTGCATCAGCACAGATGGAGTGAAGGACAGGGTGCAAGAATGCTTGCTGATGACAGGGCTCCAAAGAGCCTTCTTCTGGCTTGAAGACCACTCACTGCTGCATAGGGATTGAGTGGCATAAGGCCATCTCAGAGGGCCGACCAAATGATCTGCTGGTCCTTCCTGGCCCCTCCCAAATACCCTTACTCAAAGAGTAGAGATTATAAACAATAGCCGAGGGGCTCAGTGCCGGTAATGACATGCATTGAGAAGACTGAGGCAGGTATGCGGTACCCCTTACGGATATGTGGATTCAGATATGCGGGAAAAAACGTGCACTGACAAACAGAAGACAAGAGAAGTTAGAACAAAATCAGGCAGCTTACCCTTCCCATCTCGCGAAGCTTGGTAAGCATCACGACGATAGTGGAATTGTGCTCCCAAAGCATTCTCCAGAAATCCTCAGTTGTCTCCGCTAAGGGACCTTGAGTAGCTATGTAGGCCTTTTGTTGTCTAGAAGAGAAAGACAAAATGTAAATTGCAGATGGCACAGTAGTTAGCCATGCTTTGCTTATATGTAAATATTGATGTTGGCGCACAGCAGTCATTTTGTGAAGACAGTCAAAGACACGTATTATTAGCGTTTATCACATTAAAAGCAAATTACGGTGTTTTAATCAAACCAGAACATATTTTTTTTTTACTTCTGAGGAAATCACATTAGTATTATGATGTATGGATTATCGTTATTACTTTTAATTTTAATGTGATTCTAATAGCTCAATTTTATGTGTCAGAAAAAACACTTAAGAAGCACTTAGTTGTGCTGCTTGCATTGGTAGCACTGAGCGTCCTGCAATCAATTACGTTTATGAATTATAGAACCACTTTTGTATGAAAACCTCCAGCAAACTAAAAATTTCACAGTAAAAGATGCATAAATTACGCAGACCACATTCATCCTGCTTTGCTCAGTTACTGCTTACTAACAATGATGACTTGCGTTATTACACCGAATACTAACAAACGTTATCAGAAAAATTGCTTAATTCTATACATTTGGGGGCTTATTTCTGAGACCCCTGCGTCACATTTGCACTACGTAAAGTGGTACATGCATGACACAGGACATTCATAAAGATTTATGAAGCCACGCAAAGTCACCCTGAGTGGCTTTGAGGGGCATCATAAATCATGAGTAAGGCGCCGCAGCGCAAACCGCTACATCACCTTACTCTGCGCCCAGGAGGCGTTCCATGGGCAGTGAGTTTTCCCACGCAACACCCATGCAATTTGATGCCGTCCAGATTTACAAAAACATGTAAACCTGGGAAAGCGCCAACTTCCTATGCCTCCAGAGGTGAGACGTAATCTCCTTCTTTCCTCTTTCCATGGGTGCTGCATTCTGCAGCACACATAGAAAGAGGAAAATGCCTCTGGGGATTTTTGCACAGGAAGGTGCCCTTTCCTGCACAAAAACAATCCTGCCTGCAATGGAGGCACCCTTACGCCATGGTGCACAGGTGCATATGTTGGCGCCATGCTGCCAGAATGGCGCCTGCACAGGCAGAAAGCTCATATTGCAAAAATACGGTACATTTCTGCACTTTCACTTTGGCGTACAGCAGCACCGCAAGCTGCCTTGCTACGCGCCCTAAGCCAAAATACCGTTTATGAGGCCCTTCCATACTGTTTACATCACTCATGCTAAGTGATGAACCCTGTTATGAGGACTGCTTTGATTCTTGACATTTCGTCCATGTTTTATAACACTGAGTAAGCAACTTTGTATAATGTGCCAACATTTATGAATTTGAATGGTGGAAATGTCCATTTATTTTACAATCCCATGGAAAGTTTTCCCCATTTGTGAATCCTTGGCTAACCGTCATTTCAATTTCATGTTGAGGCTCAGTTGACCTAGAGCCGCTTCTCTAAGTTTCATTCTTCAACTCATTGCATTTTAATGCATTTATTAACTAGATTTCTGAAGCTATAAAATTGGTGCCTATTCTGTGACTTGAATCCTAATACTCCTGAGCATGTCCACTAAGTCAGTTTTTCCCCTCATTCTGGCTCTCTCCCAATATGATGTGCCAGATGTTTAAAAACATTTTCATTTGTTCAAAACCAGGCAGCAAAGCATGCCTACGCAGCTGGATCTGTATCAGAGGCTCCTGCAACCACCCAGTGAGGGGCATCTCTATAGGAAGTATGCAGTGAAGGACACTGCCAACCCTTATGGGTACTACAAAGCCCCCTGTAAAGCTGGACCCTTACTTGCACACACTGACACAGCACAGCATGAATTCATTGCTCTCTCAGGAATTTATAGAAGTACAGATAGGAGTGTAGCCATAATCTAAAACATTGTGCACCAATGCAGGAGCCCAGGGAACTGTGTATGTGTAGGGAGCATCACGATGCACAGTAGTGTGCATAGTGAAATTAACTTTTGTCATCTGCGGAGCAGTGTACTGCGATACCACTAGGGCCCAGATTTACTACCAATTTGCATTTTGCTTGTTTAATTTTTTAGCATAGTGTTTTGCTGGGATTTACTATCCAATGCAAAGGAGTATTTGCGTTGGATAGTTTCCCAAAGTAACGCAAAGTTGCACTATGGTCTACTTTGTTTTACTTGCGTCACATGGGCATGCCCTGGGTGGTACGTGGGCATTCTCATGCAATCAACTGGGGGTTTTGACACATATCCCTATCTACAAACATTTGTAAACAGTGATTTGAACCAAAATCGTACGCCTCCTAAAGGCAGGTGTAACAAGGAGAGAAGTTTTGATTTCTCCTAATTTTTCCTGCTTTATGCATGTGTGCTGGATTGTACAACAGACACACAAAACAGAAAAGTGTTAAAGGATAGTTTTTGTACTGCAAGAGTCCCCTGCCAATAAAAAAAAATATATTCCTGGCAGGAAGCACACATCCTTGCAATATGGTGGAGAGGTGTGTTCACTGGGGCATGGCAATGTATTTGCACCAGCGCAAGTAAAGAGGAAAACAGTGTCATATCTTAGTAGATATGGTGCTGTTTTGCTCTCTCCATTTCACGCAACGCAGCGCACCCTGAAGTTGCTGCAGTGCGTGACATGAATCTGGGCTCGAGTGTTTCTACCAACACACTATAGTAAGATTTTTAATCTACAGCTTCTCTCAAAAATGAACATTCTGAACTTTTTCTATTTCTGTTTTTCTCAAATTCAGCTCTACCAAACAAACCCTGAAATATTTTTAGCAGCTCAGTCACGCCCTCTTTTCTTTAGAGTCTCATAAGTTGCATTTTGTTTTGCTCCCTCCATACTTTTTAATTCCTGAATTTACTCTCTTGACCCAGCAAGTTAAGTGCCTCAACGTATAATTAATTGAATACATTCAGATACATTTCAAAATGAAATCTATGTCACATAAAACAAAAGATCCCCCCCCCCCCCCCCCCCGGCAAAACACAAAAACAGCATGGTTTCCTACCTGTATCCATCAATAAAGCTGGCATTTATATAGTCAGACCCTTCCACTCCTCGGATCGGCTGTAAGCACACCCTTGTGGATTCATATGGCATAATATTAACAAGGCGATTTTTAAATTTATTACATGGAAGATTGGCACTAATGAATCGTGAAGTGTGAGCTTTAGAGCTGGCAAGACGCTGGTAAACAGAAAAATAAAGAATAACGTTTGAATACCATTATTACAGAATGTGCAAATAGCATATACACACATTTTTGATGATCTAAAAATGACCTAATTGATTTTTATTATGGCAAATAACGAACATTTACTGTTATAGATTTCTTTTCAGTTTCATATTGGTTTAAAAAAATATATTTTTATTGAGCAGAGCATAAAGTACATAAAACTACAGTTTCATAATGTTTTTGAAGAGAATGAATGTTGCATACATTAAACATAACTAAAACATGTATTAAATATATTAAAAAGGCGAAAGAGCAGATTTTAAGAGTATGAAGATATATATATACTAATATTCTAATATTTATTAGATATATTAGATATATACATAGGTATTCAGCCAGTGTCTTTAAACAGTGGCCAGACCAATCCAAGATCTGAGGAAAGCTAACATTTTGATTCTATTAGATAATGAATAATCAGTTAACCTTCTGCAAGAAAAAAACTGTGAGGCGGGAGTGAGGTTTCAGACTATAGTTTAGTGCAGAATACATGTCTGAAATCAGAAGCTATTCCTAGGTGTTGTCAGGGGCCAAAGTGTTAATTAATGTAGCTCACAACACGAATAAAATAGCAGCAAGTTAAATAGTTCATTATTTGTGCAAGGTCAGTTAATTTAACATTTCAATAATACATGGCATACAAAATGTCTTCACCTAAATGCTTTACACATAACACTGTCAGCCGAAGATAAATAACATTATCTACATGTACAATGCTTGATTTACATAGAGTGCAAAGAAGCACAGTGGTTGAATGTGAATATTTTAGTATGTGTAGTGAACAGTATCCACACTGCATCAAATAGACGAGGGAAGTTTGTTGTAGAAAACAGTCCTAGATTTCTGAAAAAAAAGTTAATCAGTGCTTTGCTTTTCTAAAACAAAGAATGTAGGGCAAATCTGTGTCAGCTAGAAGAGGATATGTGCCATTGATGCTTCATCGGGGTATACATGGTTAGGAATACAAGCATCTAATACGCCTCAGCTGCTCAATAGCCAAAATACTATCATATCATTTAAACAATCCTAGGACACTGTTTGTTAATGAATGCAATGTTATTACGAATTTCCTATGACAATTTGTCACACTGCCACTGGCACAGAGGGCTTAAGTGGGAATTGTTTTGGGAAAACACCAAGTGGAATTTGGGAAACACCAAGTGGAATGAAGAGCAAGAAGATTTGTAATAGAGTCAGCAACTGTGAAGATAGTGGGGATATATAAATGATGTAATTTGAGCTGGAAGCATGTAGGGCAGTTGAAGAGCTTGGTGGGAAAATGTAAAGAGTGGAATTGCATATTAAAATAATACAGAATGAATCCAGGTACTTTTAGTGAATGGATTTGTCAATACATAAGTCTCAGTAAGCCTTATTCAACAAACCTTAGGAAACATTACAATACGTGACAGGTTAAATCCCCTTTCAGGAGCTTTTTTCCATTAAACCCTGTCACCTTCATTGTATCTAATCATCTTTTCCATGACCTCTACTGCTCTTGTTTTATATAGTTTGTGGAGTGCAATCAATCACTTTTCAGTCTTCAGTTGTGTGAAGTATGAGCTCCTTCCTGATGTTCTTCACATTATGTTCTCATTTCCAAGGAGTTCAGCTGTAAGCAAGTCTGAAAATCTCAGGCTTCAGGTTTTCCACGACATGCATGTGGTTTCACTCAGATCTTACGTTCAAATTTAAAGCATTGTACAGTTTGAGGGCCTGGTGTTCTGAGGTTTCCCTCCATGTTTCTTCCATTTCAGGGCTTTTCAGAATCCTGCTAAATGTGCAGCAAGGTGTTTGCTTCTGCTGCAATCATTGTGCTTCGAGCCAGTAGACCTTGCTTACACTAGAAGAATATTTAACATGGTCCTAGTATTTAGCAGGATACAAGTGTTATCAGTGTACATTTGAAGATTTACCCACTACTGCTCTGGGTAATGCCATGAAGGACCCGCATGGATAATATCACAGATAAAATCAGACAGTGTAATGGTTTCTCATTCGGTAATGAGCATGACAATATATGGAAAGAGGTTTCTATTGCCTTTTTCCACAATAGTTGAAAGTGGCTGGAGAGGAAACATTAAAACAATTCCATTGTGAAATCACACACTCGCATTCATTTTTACAGTTCTTCTCAGCTTAACATCATGGTTCACTTTACTGTAAGTTACTGAGACATAAAGCAGCAATGCATTGCTTTCATTTGAAGACAATAACAATCTTCACTAATAGCCAATGAAGATGCAGTACTCTATAGAAGATTTAACTCAGATCAATGGGCAATATGAGTATTGCTCAGTTCTAACTATTCTTGACACTGTCTTTGAAGCTCCTTTTCTATGAACTTACGTTGAGATCTAGGCATTAGCTGAAATCTTGGTTGATTGATGGTATCTTCAAATTAGGAATAGTGATGGTATGCTTCAGGGGACCTGGGATGACTCCTTTGAGAATTAAATTGATTTTAATGATTGTGATATAGGTTTGAAGTCAGATGAGGGGTTGCTTCAGACAGACCGCTGAAGTTGACTTTCAAAGGCAGGCTAGACATTTGTTTCTAGGGTCAGATTGAGATGCATATCCTTCCTGGCTAAATGGCAGATTGTGGTGAATGAGTTCATAAAGGAGGAGTGCATTGGGCTTGGTAAAGTGATGTTTCTCAGTTACTGGAGAGACATCATCAAAGGTTCCTTGTGGACTTGTTGGGTTACTCAGAGAGTGATTTTTTGGAATTTGCTTTGGTTAGTTCCTTTTATGAATTGATATCCTCACTTGCTTTATTTGGAACCTCACAATAATGGCTTTTAGCAACTTAATGGAAGTCCCTCTGTGTCTCAAAGCATATTTTATTCTCACCAATCCTTGATTATGTTCAGGATTTCAGATTGTTTGTTTCAACAAAGAATTCAAATTCACTAATCAGTGGAAAATCGAGAATTAGCCGAATTTGTTTTTCTGGTATTGAGTAGGCAAAGCTTTTCCAGTATGCTTGATATATTATCTTAGAACTTTTCCCTGAAGGCTTCTGGGGAAATGGCATGAGGATGTTTCTCTCAAACCCTTCAAAACCTATATTTAAATAACGCCTAATCCAGTGGGTTGCAGTGTCTGGCAGAAGTGGTGGGGGATAGGGGGGTGCTTTGTTTGGGTGTTGGACTGGATTAGGTCCAAGAATGTGAGGAGGAAAAAAGAGGAGGAATCACAAGAGTAGAAATTGTCCTAAAATATATGTGGATGAAGTCGGAGGGCCTGCAAGAAACTGTGGCAATGTGTCAAATGAGGGTTTGTGAAGTGAGATTGCCATAAATGAGAAGAAATGGAAACTTTTTGGGTTTTGTTAAAGAAGTATTAGTGTAAACACACAGGCTACCTTTAATGAGATATTTGAACACACTTTAAATTTTAGAAGGAACACACTAGTAAAAAACATAGCCTAACAATTATAACATACAATGTTACCACACATGTAGCGTTTTTTTGTGTACCTTAAACTCCAGCTCCATTCCGGTGACATTTTCTCCCGGTTCTATCTGTGTCAACTTTTGAATATATGTGTAAAGGTTTCTAGCTGGCACTTCGGTATTTCCACACGTCACTGCTTCCATCAGTGCGTCATGGATGAAGATATACTGGTCCTCCGTCTGAACCATGTAGTTCCTCTGCGCTCTCATTAGAGTTACATGACCATAAATATCTACAGTTTTTTCGTGCTTTATTCTTTCTAACATGGCATCTATTACAATGAAGCAGCCAGTCCTGCCGACTCCAGCACTGAAATAGAATGGAAAACAAAAATAGTTTACTATTTCACAAGTTTATCATGTCCTACTTAGTACAAATAAATGTTAGCAAACAGTAATTGATTCAATATGTCCAGAAAAAAGGAACAAAACCTTAGGCTAAACCTAAATGAAGGCTTATCCTGAGGGAGAGAGAGGAATACAAACTGTTAAATGCTTAAGTAATAATACTTGAATGGTGTCCCTTTTTGTAAGTATTTCATCCGGTACTCAGCTCTGGCATTGAAACCAAAGTGTACATCTAACAATTGAAGAACCAATGATATAAAACTAATCTAAAAAACCTTATTACAGTGTGGAATAACAATGAAACAAATTAAAAGACATGAAAGTAAAGTTAACAAATTGCCCAGGGGACAAAAAGAGGTACAAAATCACAAAAAGATTGAATTGCACTGCTGTTGCATTTCTAACATAAGGACTGATTTAGGGCTTGATTAATATGGACCGCCAAACCTGTGGTGGCGGTCCCTGGACCGCCAGACTGGTGCTCCCTGGACTGCCAGACTGGTGGTCCCTGGACCGCCAGACTGGTGGTCCCTGGACCGCCAGACTGGTGGTCCACCTACCTTTTTATGAATACGGCGGTGGGACTGCCACAGGCCTGCTGCAACCACCAAGGATCATGGATTCTGCAGTGGTGGGGCAGCAGTGTGAGTCTCCAATATGCTGACGGTGCCGCTGTGGCACCATCAAGCATAGTAGGAGTTTCCTCACTGCCACAGTTTAAATGACGGTGAGGCTGACATAAAAACTGTGATGGTGAGAAAACAAAGGTTGTCTCAGGGCCTTGGTGTGCCTGCAAGGGGGGGCACATGTTGTGCCCCCCATGTGCAATCACACCCTTTCCTACACAGCATAGACTTTACAGTCCATGCCAAGCAGGAACGGTCTTTGGCATTCTCATTGCGATGCCTGTATAATAGGCAAGGCAGTGGGAATGCCAAAGGACCAACCGCCAGACCACAAGATTACTCGTAAACTGGCGGGCGGCTAGAGGTCGAGTTTGGTGGTGATGGAGCAGGGTGCTGGCCCACTCCAGCACTGTCAAACTCGTATTCAAGCCCTTTGAGTTTTATGATTTAGAGTTTTGCAGAGAGGGTACTCCACAACTGTGATGAAGTTGGTGCTCAGCACACAGTGCACCACTGCAAGGAGGGAGCAGAAGTGCACCATATCTTAGTAGATATGTATAACTTATGCTCTCTCCATTTCACACAACATTGCACAGCAATTCTGCTTGATGTCCTGCATTGGGTGAAACATTAGTAAATATGCCCCGGGAGGTTTGTGGGGTGAGAGTTGTCTTCAATTATCTCTCCCTCACACCCTTGTCTGGGAAAATATGATAGGGTGGTAGGATGATAGATGAGGACCGCCAGGAACTTCATAACTGCAAACTCATACAGCATGGTCAGACTATGGTGTCTGTATCTTCATGAATGGATCCTTCTCCTGGTCATAACGGGAGAGAGCTAGAGAAGTCCTACGGGCAGTGTGATGAGCAATCTCTGAGAGTGCTTCAGCCTTGCAGAGCAAAGGTACACACTGCATAAGTACCCTGACCCAGCAGAGAACATATCATCAGTTCCTGACTCCTTTACTGAGCCTGGAACTAACAGATTTCCCCTTCACTCTGCAACATTAAAGTACCTCTATTCCGTATGATGTTTGCTGGCACAGGAATTCATAGGCATACTACTAGCAGTGGTGTTTTATGATCTACAATCATTAGTTTCTCTGCTCAAGATTTAAAGTTATCCTTACAATCCTTAAAATCTCAGCCTTAAACATCAAGCTTTTAATTAAGACATTCAAAGTTAAAACACGTGATCTGCAGTCAGTTTAGACTAATCAATTATTTTCTGAAAAAGATCATATTCCATCAGAAAATATATGCAATAGCCATTTCACATAGCAGAATGTGTTTGTGTTTGACAGGGAGGGATGTGCCTTTATTGAACTCTCCCTTCCTTAAATCTGTTTTTCAATCAATATTTATTGATTGAAAATCAAAAGATGTCATACGGAGACAAAGTGCAGGTTTCATTGTCATGGAGTGGCTGTTAGACAATGCAAATCAAGCTGACCGAAAGGTCATAGAAAACAGACACAGAACCATAATAGTACAAATGAGATTAGTCAAAAAATGGACTAATGGGAGTCTCATTTGTATGGATGATGGCAAGACTAAGCCTATGGATTCCTCAACAGGGGCAATATGATCAAAACACGTTCCGCGAGCACTGGATATAGATGAACGAGGATGAGCAAAATGGGACGAGAAACACATTTGTATATTAGCCGAAAGTCAAATAAGCTCCAAGGTAAACAAGAATGTGACCGCCTGTCATAGGCTTGGAAGGGAATAAAATCTGTTGAGGTCATGTGAGCAACTGATGAGGAAGACTTATGAGTTGTCTGTGTAAGGAAAGGAGTGCTACAAAAGAGCTTTCTTTGATGTGGGTTTGTGCCAGATAACACCTATGAAGAAAAGAGCTGGCTCGCAGGGCACTGGGTAGACATAGGAGTTGGGCTACAACCAGATCCCTCTGCAAGGATGCTGACAGACAGTGTAATAGGAAGACTGACAGGATATGCAGAAATTAGGACCTCACCAGTGCAAATTCCATGAAAATGATGGAGGGGTCTAAAAACAAAATGTTAGTGAGCAATGACAAGCAAATATGACCTGCCTCACTAATCACTTGTAAGAACAGTGACTGAGTTCAAGAGGGCCGGTAGAGACAGATACCAGCACGGTACCTACATTCCAGGGGAAAGAGCACAGTAGGTGTTGAGAACAGTACAGGCAGAGAATGTTGCACAGACAGCCCATTCAATACCAGGAGGGGTCATTCAAGGGTCCAGAAGTGAAAGACTCACCAGATGTCAAGAAACTTCCACAAGGGACAGGGAAGACAGTAATAGCCTGATCTAGTGAATAGAGCAGTCATCTGCCCTATGAAGCATCCTGTCCCAGGATGTAGAAACCCTCTCAAATCCGCTAAGAGCAGGGTGAGTGCATCATAAGTCATTCTCCTGTGACACAAGCAGAGAAGGAGAGGTGAGGCAGAAAGTAAAATCCAGTCTCCATGGGCAGGTCTCCACAGATGACACAGGCATTTCACTCTAGATGTAGAAGCAGAATCACTTAGGTTGTGATCGGTGCTAAGCAGCATGGGTCAACTCACCCCATGATTGGCTATAGGGATCAGATGCTACAATATGTACCAGGTGGGCTGAACATCTTGATAGAAGCAACAGGACTCTGATACCCAAGTCACAAGCAATTAATGGAACACTGCCTGCAGGGCCAGACTGGTAACCAAAACTGGGCCCTGGCAAACTGCTTGGTCGGCCCCCAGGGAGGGGAGAGGGGTGCGGCTGAGCTGTATGCAAGGGTCAGTTTCGGCCGATTTTGTTACAGGGGGCCCATATAACAGGCCCCTGGTAACAAAAACGCCTCCCCCCGAGGTCCAAAACTGGCCCCACCCTGGCTGCCCACAGGCAAAACGCCCGGTGCCCGCTACCTCCAGTCGGGCCCTGACTGCCTGTCCATGTTTTTGCAGCATCTCCTGTGAGGAGTGGGAAGTTCTGGGTGCATCAAACCCTTCAGATGAGCACCAATGTCGAGGGAACTATCTATGGGGCAGGTAGTTCTAAGCCGCAGGAGGAGGGTGTCAGCTCTGCTTCCTCTGCTGAAAATTCGGACGTATTGAATTTTGGAAGAATAGTGGTTTCTAGGTTAGCATTTTGCCACACTTTTGGAGGAAGTGGTCATGCTTTGGGGTGTTGCCCTGCACCTCATTGGACAGGAGTGCCCTCCTGCTTCACCCCAGAGAACACTGAATAAATATCTGCTTTTGAAACCTAAGAGAATCAGAAGGGTCCATGCTGAAGAGTTTGATGTGCATTCACCAGGCTCTGCACTCTGGACATTGCGCCTTTTGCACCATCTGAAACTACAGCCCTGTTTCAAAAGGACTAAAGAGTGGACTTCCTGCAAGCAACATGTTAACAGAGTTCACCTGGACCATCACCACAAAGAATCCCCAGCCTGGAGTATTACCAGTGGATTTGTAAGGGTTTGTATCCAAGTAGATTGTGAGGATTGAAGTCTTACACTTTCCAGGACCCTCTTGGAGATTCCAGAACCTTGGACTGTGTTGGACACTTTGGGGCCCGCAAGAAGAACTTCAGGAAGGACTTCTAACAGGATCCAGCCTGCTGGAGGGGGCTGCACAAGACTGGTGAGAGATCCCCCAGAACAATTGCTAAATGTGAATGTGTCCCTGTCAGAGGCAACAAAATGATAAAATGTGGCACTGTTGGTTTCTAAGCACTAGAAAGTGACTAATCTTTTAAAAATTTATATCTCCGGTTCCCGTCATTTACAGATAAAAATATTTCTTATTTTTATAAATTGGTGTTGGATTTTTATTGTGTGTTGTGTCTTAATTATTTACTGAATTGGTGTTTTTAAATGCTTTACATACCTGTCTTTGAAGTTAAGTCTGCCTGCTCGCAGCCAAGCTACCAAAGTTTGAGCATGGGAATAATTTTCTAAGACCTATTCTGAGCCCATTATCGTGTCAGTGATATTATTGCCAGTGGTAAATGCATATTTGCCACTTCTAATAATCCACTTTCCAACAATGTCATAAACAGTTTATAGATCGTTGCAATGTGGACCAAGCAGCAATTGTTTCAAGAATCTAGAAAGCTGTTAGGCAAACGCTTATTGACTGAAGCTGATTTCATCCTACTGAGCAACAGAACCATGTGTGGTAGACTTCAGAATAATACACTCGGAGTTCATCAAAGCAGTATCTGATTGCTAAAAACTCAACAATCTTGAAACACAAGTTTTTATGCCTAAAATAATATATTTCTATGTTTTTCTATGCGTCCTGCACAATGCAGCACACATGGAAACAGCAAAAAGGAGGAGAAATAAAGCATTTCTCCTGGTCCTAAGTTTGGCTCTGCCCAATATTCAAGTCACCCTTGTAAATATGGGGCAGCGTCAAAATCAATGGGTGTTGCGGTGGAATGCCCAACACAACACCCATTGCCTTCCCCTTTCACGCTAAGTATACAGGCTCTGTTAATTCACCAATAACATGCACGTTTGAACCCAACAACATTGGTTTGTGGGCTGCACTTGTTTTGAACTTCTTTTACGGGGCAACCATGCACATAAGTTAAATATGCACTGGTGGCACACTTTATATTTTACCACGGTGCCCTCGTTAATCATCATTTTTACGTCGCCTGCTTTCATGTTTTTTTTTAATCACCATGGCGCCTGATTCAGGGGCCACCATGCAAATGAGTTAAATATGCACGGGCGCTGTGTGGATTTTAGTAGGCATCCGCAATCATCATTATTTTTAAATTACTGTGATTGGGCGCCGTGCTTTAAGCTTTAAGTTTTAGCGCTGCGCCCGCTTTACTAATTTTAACTAATTAGAAACTATTGTTTCCAACACCACACATCCCCAAACCGGTGGATCTTTCCAACACCTCAGACCCTCCACTGGCTCTAGGGGTTGTACGTCAGTGTTGTTATCACCCTATTGTATTTTGTGGGTGTGAGCTACTTAAGAAAGATGTTTACACCCTTATTCACCTTCGTTTGTATTTTTTTTCGTTTACACTTTTTGCAATTTTTAGGAACACCACACTTCTGCTTAACCTCCCATGCCCCTAATTCATTGTTACTTCCCTTTCTCTCTCCACCCACACCCACTGTCCATTTTTTGATTTTCATGTTAAGGTATTTGTTTTTTCTTTTTAGCAGCTGCTAACTGCTAAAAGGCATTTGTTTTCCTTTTTCTGCGCTGTTGCACATATTTATTTTGCCATTTTACTTTACTGTTTTTACATAGCTGTTGGCCATGCACACTATGAAATTCTCTGTGTGGAATGCCTGGCTTCTAAAAGGACCCACTCCCAGGACTTGGGGGTGGGGGACAGGGTCTGAATCCATCTCAGCATCGGGGTCTCCTCTAGACATGTCACGGCAGCTGTGGTCATTTCTATAAACTAGTCAGCAGCATGCCATGAGCACTGAGGAGCCACGGATGTAACCCAGGGGTGCTGAGACCCCCAATGGCCCGGGGTAGGTGCTAAGCAGTGCAAGACACTTAAGGTGCTGCTGAGACATGGAAAAAAAGTCCTTAGGCACTCTCAAAAAAACAAGCATTTGCAATGCACATTTGTTGATGTTTGAGCTGTTGGCGTTGAAAATAACAATGTGTTTTACTTACATTTTGTATATGTATTGGAATAATTATATCTGCATAGCGCTATTGCCATTGGTATAAAATAGCAAAAGTAAAAAACATTGTCCTTTTCAATGCCAACAGCTCAAACGTCAACAAATGCGAAACCGATTGCATTGCAAATGCTTGTTTTCATTGAAGACACCATGCTAGACAGTCTTTAGTCAACTATTTCAACGTTCAAACTACATATCAGTAGCTAAAAAAAGATTTTGAATGTGACCTGTGATAAAATGAGCTCACATTAATAGGTAAAAAGCTTATTAATATTTTACACGTCTTTGGTCAAACAATGGTTTGAGGCCATGAGCTGAACTGAAAGAGCAGGAAGCATTTAGATAAAAAATGAACCGAAGTCGTGCACAAAACTACTTATCGCGGCACAAAACATAATGACCATTGCTAGCAGAAACCATGGAAATATTCATATTTTACTTTGCTAATGCAATGACACAAAAGACAAGGATTGTCCACATAATGGTGTCTGACATTGTCTAGTGACATTTGCACTTTACCATGGTAACGCAGAAATAAGCATCACCCCTTGTTATTTCATCAGTAGGAAATGAAGCCCTGGTTCAGACGCATTTTATCTGAACCGCCAAGTTTCCGCAGCAGTCCTTGCTTTGGTTGTGAGTGTGTGTGTTTTTAGTTTGTTGTTGTACTACGCTATCAAAGTCTGGCTTTCTTATCAAGTTGACGGATGAAGGTACTACAAGAGAGCGCATTTTTCTTTGATGGGGAAGAACGGAGCTCTCTGTAACTGTGATAATGATGGAGCCCTATTTGGGCTTTTTGTTTTTCATCATTCCTGCAGCCTTTCAACTATAACGCGATAAGTCCAGCACGGCACATAAACCAGACCCATTTCATCTCTTGTCTCGCTTTGGAAGCGGAGGCTCAGAATGACTCCCTGTGGTTTGATGGGAATCGAGAAACTACAGATCTGCGTTGAGGACAACGGCGGGCTGTTCATGTGCACAGCGCGTGTGGTGCGGAAATGCCACAGCGGGGCCAGAGATCATAGGCAACTCTTAACTGAATGTGGACCTGGGTGCCCAACTTCAGGCGTGGGTTGCCACCACAAAACCCCTGTAGTCACTACAGAGTGCTACAGCTAGTACTTAGTTTGTAAAAGAATAAGTACTGAGGCACAACGTATTGCTCAGACGCCCGCGGACGGCCCTATGAAATGTCAGGGTGCTGAATACCAAAGTTGCTTAGCTTTGATTCCTCTTCATGCCTCTTTAATCCACCACCAGACATTCACTCTCTGTTTCTTTATCTCACTCTTGCAGATTCTTTTTAATCCATTCTTTTTTCATTGTCACTCTTTTCTGTCTTTCTCTTTCTTTCCTCCTTCTGTACTTTTTTCTCTAATGTACTGAGTGAATTCAAGTCTGTTGAACCAAATACTCAAATGAAACACTGGCTACAACAAATACAATGCACAATCAGTATCTTAGGTCATGGCATGCAACCCTGCAGGCAATGTAAGGTTATTTCCCTTGACCTTGCCCTGTGCCCTGTTCCTACGCCGGGTGTCCCTCTATGACATGGTCGATGATAATGCCCAGGTTACACTGGGTTCAAGACATGCCTTGGACCTTATTCTTCTGCCCACAACACCCACAGGTCATGGCTCACAATGTATTCCCTTGTCTTAGCAAATATTGTTTCTGAATAAGGTGTGCAGACTCGGTTGCCAATCCAAGGTCCTGAAAATGGATGCCAATCAAATCAAATATTCAGCTAATGGCAGGCAATCACAATCCGAATCTCATTAGAGATTCAATTTTTGTTGTCAGGTTATCAAAGTCGAGCAAACTTACACTTAGCTTAGACTAGGTATGTTCACCACTCAGCACAAGCCATCTTGTTGGCGACAAAATGCACAATGCTTCTTTAAATATAAAAAAGACACAGTGGCCCGTTCGCACAGTTGGTCAGATCAATGGGAATATGCCCGGTCTGGGACCACAACATCTATGATGTCTTATGCATTTCAGCACAAGTTCTACCAAACCTGAGTTTACACAAAGAGAAAAACAATTTGCTATCAGAGGCAGTTACAGCAATTGCAGTGCTGGGCATTCTGCTGTTTCCAAGAGAAGGAAGGCTACACAAGCCATTAAGCAAGCTTGCCTTCCACAAAATTGTTATTGCCTCAATATTTTCGTTGAAGCAGCGACTACATTTGTCTTCAATTTCAGAAAACATGATTGAGCCGAGGTATGCTCAATGTCCCGTGATGTGGCGTGGCAGAAGGGCTGGAAAAAGGAAAATCAGGAGGCGAGTGGGGCTATTTGTGTCCTGAAATTGCTGCCTGAGCATGTTAAGAGGTTGACTTTATTGATTAGACTGTAGCTCTTTAAATGCTGATCCTTTGCTGACACTTCAGTGATCTGGCAAGTAAAGACAGGCTAATTACTAGATTTTACAGATCATTTAATTGGAAGCAGAGTCAGTAGCACGTGGACAAAAGCATCACTTTGGGAACTCCTTGACATATTTCAGTGGCTAAGTTGCCCATTACTGTTTCAGCCACAGCTTGTTGCCTGGATATTTATATTGTCATAGCAATGAACTGGATGAAGTGAAGCAGGTGGAGTACCACCGTGTAGTTCTCAGTGATACTCTACGCTCAATGCAAAGAATGGTCTTTCCATCCTTGCCTGGAACTGGGATGCCGACACATTACAGAATTATAAATATATCGAGTTTATATTTTAAGGTCAAATATTTTTGATTCAAATAGTAGCATAGATTGTTCAGTTAATCAAAGAGGGAAACATAGCTGATAAGCATGCGTAGATTTGGTATGGTGCAAAAACATCCACCTAACATTACCAAGAGCAAAGTTTGTTAGCCAAAACGGGAAAAGCTATTTTTCACAATAGAGAGATGTGAGACATAGGAGAGAGTGGGTGGATGTAAATATAATAACTCAACAGCTGCAATTTTTCTCTCTCTCTCTCTCTCCCTTTATATATATGTATGTATATATATATGTATATTTATATAGATAGACAGAGATAGATAGATAGACAGAGATAGATAGATAGATAGATAGATAGATAGATAGATAGATAGATAGATAGATAGATAGATAGATAGATAGATAGATAGATAGATAGATAGATAGATAGATAGATAGATAGATAGATAGATAGATAGATAGATAGATAGATAGATAGATAGATAGATATGTAAACAGCACATTATTATACATGTATGCCCAACTCAAAAGTTTGAAAAAGAAAACAGTTCCTGAGCATCTGCAAACTACCTTAACATAAAGTAATATGGCCAACATTGGGCTGTAAAAAATGAGGCCGTTCAATGTCAGCACCTATGATCCTTGAGGCCATTGTTACCATCCTAGACATCGCTCTCTGTTCCTTCCTCTCACCACTTACAGGTGAGTGTAGGAATGAGGGAGACCCATGGGCTTCCACGCCTTGTAGGCACTATTTGAAACGAATCCTCATGACTGTCTGAAGACCCAGTGACATACATATAATTGTTTAGCAACTGTGTAATCAATTACAATGCCTCAATGAAAACATTCTACAGGAGGTCTTATACTTAGCGGTAGTAATTAGGCTCAGTAAAATACTGGGGTTTATGACAGAGATTTGGGGATATCCCTCAAGTGCTTGGTGTTCAACCCATGGAAACATGGTTCATTCGATTATTGCCATGTTCGTTATTGTGTCCGTCTCAGATTACCGGGAATGAGCCCTCCTAACTCATTTGTAAAAGATATGTTATGAATGTCACTAAAGAATCAGTGGGGCCCACTTTCACAAAATAAACTATACTCCCCTTTTTGAACAATGAACCCCTAAGTTTCTAGTGTCAACCAGGAGGCTGGAATTCACTGTGGATAAACATGTTCTCGAGGGATAATGAAAGGTGAAGTACTTAAACTCAATATTTCCACCTCTAATGCAGCAGGCATAGGTGACCAAGACAGCTGTGCTGTTCCCTCCATTCAATCTGATAAACCCTATGTACCACAAGAAAGGAAAGGAAGAAACTTAGGATTCTGAACCTGGCCTCATATATCCATATTCAGTTCAATAAAGATTTCTACGGGAGGAGGAGCCTAGCGCGCAACCAAGATGGCCGCGTAGGTGCGAGGCTCCCGAGGACCTCCGCGACCTCCTACATAAATCCTGACAGAATCCTGTCCCAGATGAGGGGACTGTATTTGTGAGCCCGAGCAGAGGTGACGCCCGTTTTCCGTTTTTAAATCGGACCTCGGACACCGGCGGGAGCATCGATAGAGGTTTGCGGCCTTCTCCACACCGGCCCCCCGTCCTGGAGTAGTGGGGCGATCCGGACACAAAGTGAACAACAGCGGCGGGTGAGGCTGGGTGGCTCGCGTGCCCCGCACTTTCACTTTCGCTTTTGCGCCCTCCTTGCTGCCAGGCGAGGTTGGGTTGCGGGGCGGTGTGCGGTGCTGTGGCCTCGTCGGGCTGCCCTGCCGACCCGCCGGCAGCGATCTGTCCTGAGGATCGGCGGTTGCCCCCCCCCCGGAGCCCTTGAACGGGATTGTCTGCCCCCTTTCTGAGGAGATTGGCTCGATTTGGGGATTGCGACCATGGCCACAAAACAAGATGGCGACCGGGCCAAGGTGAAGTCGACCCGTCGTGGCACGGCCCAACAATCCAATAACATGGACCGCTACACCCTCCAGAAGGGATCTCCAGAGGTGCTGCGTAAGTCCCCCACGGGCCCGACTGATGCTCCCGCTCTGCCCACGGACCTGACCCTCCGGGACGTCATGGGCGCCATCGCCGAGATGAAGGCCTCGGTGGACCAGCGCTTTGACACTCTGGCGCAGAAGATCGACTCGGTCCTCGTGGACGTGGGCCTCGTGAGAGCCGCTCTGTCGAAAACAAATGACCGGGTCGATTCTTTGGCCCACTCTACCTCGGGCCTCACCACTGACGTGGCGGCCCTTCAACAGGAGGTGCGCAGGCTAGGCCAGGCGAGCGCCCTGATGAATCGTCGGCTGGAGGATTCCGAGGGTCGGGCCCGGAGAAACAACGTCCGCATTATCGGGGTGCCGGAGGGACGAGAGGCGGAGGCAGCGGATCTGTTCGTGGAAGACCTGGTCCTCACCCACCTACAGCCCCGGGGGCTGAGCAAATTCTTTGCTGTGGAACGGGCCCATAGGGTCCCCGGGGGTAGACCTAAGATCGGCGCCCCTCCGAGGCCTCTCATCGCCCGGATCTTCAATTTTAGGGACAGAGACGCTATCCTGCAGACTTCTAGGCTCCAAGGGCCGGTCAGACTGGACAACATGGATATTAATTTCTATCCTGACTTTACCCCGGCGGTCCAAAAGCAGCGATTGAGCTTCCTGGGAGTCAAACGTCGCCTACGAGACCTGAATCTCAAATATTCTATGCTTTTTCCAGCTAAGCTGAGGGTGGAGGTGGAGGGCCACACACACTTTTTTGATCGTCCCGAGGCGGCCGGGGACTGGCTGGACACTTTGCCCGGAGATCGGGGCCGGGGGGGCGGGGGAGGAGCGGTTGGTGGGGAGGGCCCGCCGGATCAGGACTAAGAGACGAATGGTAGGCCTTGCTCCGGACTGTGTTATTGTCACCATTGACTGTTAGGGTAAGTTCCCCTCCTGAGGGGGTCGTGCGGGGTCTCTTGGGGGATCTCCCTCCTCCTCTGGGGGACTAGTTAGTTTTCTTCTATGGGGCGACAGGCACACTGCACTTTGGGGGGGCTGTCTGGGCTCATGCAGGGGTGCAGGGTGGGGGGAGTTTTGTTGGGATGGGTGGGTTGGGGTGGGGTGTGGTTCGTTTCTACCGCAAGGCAAACCCTTTATTGTACTGGTGTTCTTGAGTTGCTCTCGGGGGGACAAATGATGGCTTCTGTATGTGATGGGGGGTAGGGACCTGATTTTGTTGTCCTGGAACGTCAACGGGCTGGGGGATAGGATTAAGCGGGGTGTGGTCCTGCAGTATCTGAAACGGATTTCGCCTGATGTGGTCTTTCTGCAGGAGACACACCTTATTGGTAACTCCTTTTGTGCCATGAATCGACGTGGTTATCGTTTGGTGGCCCACTCGGGCTTTACGTCAGGCTCACGGGGGGTGGGCATTATGGTCAAGACCTCGCTCCCGCTAGAAATAGACGAGGTGCGCCATGATGAGAGGGGACGCTACACTGTCTTGGTGGGGAGAATGGAGGGCAAAGTGGTTGTCTTTGTCTCAGTGTACGTCCCACCGGGGTTGCAGTCCACCACCTTTGCGGACCTGGGGCGCCTCCTTCTTGACCTTCCGGGGGGGCTTCTGTTGGTTGGGGGGGATTTCAACGCAGTGGTTTCTGGGACTATGGATCGTTATCCCCCTAGGGACCTCCCCCGGGCACAGGCGTGGCTGTCGGGCCTTTTGGATACACTGGGATTGGTGGACTGCTGGCGTTTAAAGCATCCCACTCAGCTGCAGTACACCTTCCATTCGGGTGCCCATGGTAGCCTTTCGCGGCTTGATCATATCCTTGTCCCTGCGGCCTATGCCGGGAGGGTGGGGGAGGTGCGCCATTTGGCGAGGGGCATTTCAGATCACTCCCCGCTCCTGTTGCACTTTGATGTCTTCCCGAGGGGGGAGGGCAGGGTAGCCCCGATCAACGCTTGGTACCTGCGCGACCCCACTATTCGCGCTGACTTGATTAAATCCTTGCAACGGTATTTCGAGGAGAATGTGGGGTCAGTCCTGTCGGCTATCTCCCTTTGGGAGGCTTTCAAGACAGTGCTGAGAGGGGAGGCCCTTTCCTTTATTTCCCATGCCCGGAGGCGCGCACAGGAGGAGGTGACCCGGGTGGAGGCTGAAATTACTGAATTGGAGGGTGATTTGGGGAGTGGGGTGACTGAGGCTGCGCTACACGTTCTGCACCTCAAGCAGGCGGCCTATAGGGCCCTCGTCACGGAGGCGGCCAGGGGCCTCAGCAGAGAGCAACAGGGGCGATTGTATGATGTGGGTGATAAGGCGGGCAAGTTGATTGCGTGGTTGGATAAGAAGGAGAGAGCGAGTCGTGTAGTCCCGCTGATTGAGAGGGCGGATGGCGTGCGTGTCACTGAGCCGGAAGGCATTGTTTCTTGCTTCGCGGATTATTTCCGCGAGGTATATTCCCCGGTTTCTACCTGCTCGGAGGAGGATTCCCATGCCCTGCTGCGTGACATCGCGCTCCCCTCCCTTTCTGTGGAGGACAGGGAGTTGCTGGATGCCGCCCCCACCTCGGACGAAATCGCCCTCGCCATCCGCTCGGTCGCTTCTGGCAAGGCCATGGGCCCGAACGGCATTCCTATCGAGTTATACAAGCTGCGACCGGATGTACTGGCACCCCACCTCCGCGCGATGTTTCTTGCGGCCCACTCGCGGGGCTCCCTCCCGCCGGACCAGCGTCTGGCTACCATCGTGGTTATCCACAAGGAGGGGAGGCCTCGAGACCGAGTCGCATCCTATCGACCTATCTCGCTCTTGAATGCGGAGCCTAAAATCCTCGCCAAGGTGCTCGCCAACCGGCTGGTCGGCGTGGTGGGCGACCTGGTCCACCAAGACCAGTCCGGCTTTATTCCCCATCGCAATACGGCTCTTAATCTACGACGCCTGCACGGCGTGCTAGCGCGTGTTCCGTTCGTGCGGGAGCCGGCCATCTTGGCGTCTTTGGACGCCACCATGGCGTTCGACACACTCGAGTGGCCGTACATCTGGGCGATGCTGGCGAAGTTCGGCTTCGGGCCGGGTTTCGTCAGCTGGGTCAAATTGTTGTACTCGGACCCACTTGCGCAGGTGGTGGTGAATGGTCGAGTCTCGGCCCCATTCGTGCTGGGACGGGGCACGCGACAGGGTTGCCCCCTGTCGCCGCTCCTGTTCGCACTGGCCTTGGAACCTCTGGCGGAGTGGCTGCGGTGGCACCCTTCTATCCGAGGTCTCCGTTGGACCCCCGAGTATGAGGACCGCGTGTCTCTCTATGCAGACGACATCCTTTTGTATTTAGCCTCCCCGCGTAAATCACTGATTGTCCTGGTCGATGTTCTGCACTCATTTGGCCGTAATTCAGGCCTTGTCATCAACTGGGCCAAATCCTGTGTCTATGTGCTCTCCGGGGAGGCTCCTGTCCTCCCGCGGGGCTGTCCGATCCAGATTGCCTCGGAGGGATTTCGATACTTGGGTGTCTACATTACGCTTGACCCAGTGGCCCGCTACGAGCGAAATTTGCTTCCCCCCCTCCAGCGTTTGAAGGAGGATGTCGCGCGCTGGAGGCGCTTGCCACTTTCGCCGCTCGGCCGGGCGGCTTTGTTCAAGATGATGTCACTGCCGCGCTTCCTGTACGCTCTCCAGAACACCATGGACCTGGTCCCAGCGCGCTACTTCCGTGAAGTGGAGGGTCTACAGCGCCGCCTGTTCTGGGACGGGAGGCCGCGTATAGCCCTGGCAAAGTTGACGCTCCCGTGGTACGACGGAGGGATTGCCCTCCCGGATATTAAACGGTATTACTGGGCCTCCCAGTTAGCTGCAATTAATCACGGCCTCTATGGGCCCGCCCTAAACCCGGCATTTGAAATGGACAAGATGCTCCTGCCCGGTGGCGACTACAATCGAGCGCTCTACGCTAGTGTGCCCGATTCCCGCTTGACGGGACCCACGCGTGTTATGGTGCGAGCATGGCACGCGGCTAGTGCAGCTATGGGCTGGAAGGACCGTTTGACCCGGGCGTCACCGCTGTATGCGTCCGAGAGGTTGGGCTCTCTGTGGACCTCAAAGGGCTTTGCGCAGTGGGACACTATAGGCATCAGTACAGTGGGGGATCTCTGGACGAGGGGAGGATTTAAAACATTTGAGACGTTGCAGGCGGAGTTTCAGCTGCGGGGCAGTGAATACTTTCGGTACCTGCAGGTCCGTCACGCACTGGGCTCCGTCTTCCCAGACGTGGCCTCCATTCCGGAGTCCTCCCCCCTGGAGGATCGAGTGCTAGATGGCCATGTTCCGGACAGCACGATCTCCCTCATTTACAAGAAATTGATAAATGATCGCTCGGGCTTACTGACTGGCCTCCGCGAGGCCTGGGTTGCCGATGGGCTGGAGTTGGACGACGAGGACTGGATTTCCGCGGTGGCCTCTCCGAAGGAGGTGGCCATCCCGGCTCGCCTTCGTTTCGTCCAGCTTAAGATACTCCACCGGGTGTACATGACGGGGCCAAGGCTTCTGCGTATGGGCTATGCCGCGGACGGACTGTGTAAGCGTGGATGTGGTGCCTCAGCGACCTTTCTACACATTTTGTGGGAATGCCCGAGGGTGGAGCGATTCTGGCGTGGTGTGCATGAGGTCCTGCGAGCGGTTACGCATGTCGCGCTGTTGCCTGAAGCGAGGAGATGTCTGCTGAATGTGTGGGAACCGACCGATTACTCAGTTCCGCAGACGCGATGGGTGACTCTGGGCTATATGGTGGCTAAGCGGGACGTTGCACAGCTGTGGGGATCCCAGAGGTCCCCGGCGGTATCGGCCTGGAAAGAACACATGGATTGGTGCATGTTCCGAGAAAAGGTGGTGTATGTGGCGCGGGGTAAGCCTGGTGCATGGGTGAAGATATGGGGCCCCTGGAACGCCTTCCGCGGGGATATCTGCGAGCCGCCGTCGTTGCCTACCGCCTCACCAGCTCCATCCCCTTAGTTTTCTCCCTTCCCTAGCTCCAAGCATAGTGTTCCCCCAGTCCTGGACTTGTTTCCCTTCCCCTCTTGGGGGTCTTCAGTGGATGGTTTGGGGTCCCCCATTTGAGGAGCACGTGCTGTCACTCTCGATCGTGGGTTGCCTTGCGGGTGTGTGTTTATTTATGTTGTTGTGTTGTAGAAAATGAAACCGTATTGCGGGCTCTGAGCCATATGGCCTGCGCTGTTGATACCTCCTGCCTTAGTGTCTATGCAAAGCTAAGTGCCTCATTGTATGTTTTTCATTTGTTAACGTCACTTTAGCGGCCGGCCGGAAGGTTGTAGGCCCATACCTGTATATATTTGAGATTGCAATAAACGGTTTCAAAAAAAAAAAAAAAAAAAAAAAAAAAAAAAGATTTCTACAGCCACTTCTACTTATCTCACAACTCTTCTGAAAATCTACCATAAATTATGTTTGATGAATCCATGTTTCCTTAGATTAAAACGATTAAAATATATATATATTGAGAACTGCAATCTACTTTACAAATATATAAGTGCAGTCCCTAACTTTTTACCATGAAGCTCACGGACACGTTGTACCAAAATCTCATACAAACTCAGCCTTGTCAGCCCATGAACTTTCGAATAAACATTTTGGAAAAAAATGACATATTACTTTTTAACATTTTAATAGTAAAAGAATAGTTTTACGACTTTCTATTCAATAAGCAAACCAAAAGTGTCAAAGAGAACACAATACTGATCAGGCAAATTGTTGGGTGAAAAAACAAACCCATACAGCCTTCCAAGTCTACGCTCTCAACAGCCCCTACATTAATCTTAATGTTGAGAGGATACTTGGACCATTCTAGGGGCGGTAGACCCCCTAACACAGATTATTGAGAATTGTGTCAAACATTTTAGAAAAACAACTCTAAAAGGGTAATGTCCTTGTTGTGTACTCAGGTTAGCTTTTGTACAATATTCTCCATAACTGTATTGGGTCTATCAAAATACATGTTTTGAAGTCGGCTATACTGCAGCTCATGACAATATGTTTCCTATATTTCCTGTCTCCGTTTTGGTTTTAAATCATTTGCAAGTATAGGGTCGTAACATTCATGTCTAAAAAACAGAGCTAAATTGGAAAAAGATCATATGAATTCAAGGGAACATGAATTAAACAGACAACCAGAGGGAGACGGGCAAAATATGTTACAATTGACTTCCAGATGCTAAAAAAATACTAGAAACTAGAGCTTTTGTGACCGTAATTTCGGATCAAAATAAAGTCGTGCTAAATTTAACAACTGTGCCCTTCACCCAAATGTGTTCCAATTCGGAGCCCATGGATATATGGGAATACACGTACAGCTGGGAAAACTCAGTAAATCGCTTCTCCAGGACGCAGCTATTAGGTTATAAAAATATTTTTACATTTCCTACAGATGGCTGAATTCTTTTCTTCACCAGTAACTCTAATTCCAGAATTCATTACGGACAGCTGCTGGCTCCAATAAACTTAACAGCCTTTACCGCACTCTGCTGCAGCAGTCAGGGTGCTTTTCGCTTATAGGGTGCACTATACAGACAAAATAACCGCAAAGAAAATTAATAGGTACAAAACACTTTTGGGAAAAACCAATAAATGTGAGTGGAGAGGATACGCGATTCCTAAATGTAGCACAATCCAAGGGTAATGTTTAAAGCAGAACTAGATCACTCGAATAGTTCTGTGATGCATTTTTATACTATTTCCAGTTATACCTTATAGACTCTCAGTATAAACCCCAGTCTAATTTCAAAGCAATAGTAATGCTTCTTCCATCTGCTGACATTCAACACAAAATGCATTCTCGCATTACATGCTTTGCCTTCAGTGAATGGAAAGCCACAGACACGCTCCATCACCTCATGTCGCTTTTCTTTGTACATCAACCTCATGGTGGATTAACAACAAATGATGATGTTGTTTTCATGATTTATTCAAAGGAGGACCTTAAGAGCAGAGAGGTGGTGTGACTGTCTGGTTGAGACATGCAAACGCGTTCAAGTCCACACTAGTTGTATGAAAGAGCTGTAGAAATAATATAATACAATACATTGTAATTAATCAATCAATCAATCAGGGATTTATAAAGCACAACTACTCACCTGAAAGGGTCTCAAGGCACTGCAGGGGAGCGCAGCTCCGGGGAGTTCACAGTGATTTGTTGAAGAGCAAAGTTTTGAGGTCCTTCAGGAACTTCGAGAGTGATGATGTCTGTTGGAGGTGAAGAGGGAGGGTGTTCCAAGCCTTGGCCACGAGGAAGGAGAAAGAGCGTCCTCCTGTACTGGTCTTCTTGATGCGTGGTACTGTCGCAAGAGAGAGCTGGGCTGAGCTGAGGGATCTTTGGGGAGAGTAGAACGAGAGGCGGGGGTTCATGTAGGCGGGTCCAGTAATGTGGAGTGCTTTGTGAGCATGGGTGAGAAGCTTGAAGGTGATTCACTTCTCGACGGGGAGCCAGGGTAGAGTCCGTAGGTGTTGACTGATGTGGCAGTGGCACAGTAGGTTGAGGACTAGTCTGGCGGCGGCGTTCTGGACGTTGTGGAGTTGCAGGTGAGGTTCTTGTTGATCCCGGCATAGAGTGTGTTGCCGTAGTCTAGTCTTCTGCTGATGAGGGCGTGGATGACGGCTTTCCTGTGTTTGATGGGAATCCAGATGAAGGTCTTACGGAAGAGGCAGAGGGTGTGGTAGCAGGCAGAGGTGACGGCGTTGATCTGGCAGTCTATTTTGAGATCGGAGTCCAGGATGATTATGAGGTTGCATGTGTGGTTCGTGGGGGAGGGAGGGTTCCTGAGGCCGGGGGGGGGACCAGGGGTTGTTGCAGGTGTCGAGGTGTGGACCCATGATGAGTACATTGGTTTTGTTCGTGTTGTAGGCAGTTGTTCCTCATCCACCTGGCGACTGCTTCCATTACTTCCTGAAAGTTTAATTTGGAGATGTTGGGTTCGTTGGATAGGGAAAGGATGCGTTGGGTGTCGTCTGCATACGATACGATTTGAGTCCGTGTGATCTGACGATGGATGCGAGCAGGGCCATTTAGACATTAAACAGGGTGGGGCTGATGGAGGATCCTTGGGGGACTCTGCAGGTGGTTGGTGTGGGTTCTGAGAGGAAAGGTGGGAGTCTGACCCTCTGCGTTCCGCCAGAAAGGAAAGAGCGGATCCAGTCGAGAGCCTTGTTCCGGATTCCTGCATCGTGGAGTCTGCAAGCTAGGTTGCGGTGTGAGAATGTGTCGAAGGCCACAGAAAGGTCTAGGAGGATGAGGACCATGTCTCACCTCTGTCAAGGAGGGAAAGGATGTCATCTATTGCAGTGAGGAGGGCGATTTCAGTGCTGTTATTCCTCCTGAAGCCTCATTGGGAGGAGTAGAGGATGTTGTTTTATTCTATGAAGAAGGCCAGTTGACTGTTGATGGCTTTTTCAATGACTTTCGCTGGATAGGGAGATCGGTCTGAAGTTCTTGAGGTCAGTGGGGTCTGCCGAGGGTTTTTTCAGGAGGGGGTTGATCTCGGCATGTTTCCAGTCGTCTGGGAAGGCGGCGTCTTGAAGGAGCGGTTGATGATTTGTCGAAGCTCAGGGGAAAATGTGTCTGCGGCTCTGTAGTAGATGTGGTGAGGGCAGGGACCCGTGGGGGGCCCAGAGTGGGTTGACTTCATAGATTTCAGGGTGTCTTTAAAGCTGAGGGTGATCCAGCTGTCAAGTGTCAGCTGCGTGGTGTGGGGAATGGTGGGTGAGGGTTTCGCATGTAGGTTGTTGTTGTCGAAGTTGTCATAGATGGTCTTGATTTTGCGAAGGAAGAAGGTGCTGAGTCTGTCGCAGAGGTCCTGGGAGGGTGGGATGTCGGTAGTCTCACTGTTGGGTTGGGAGAACTCTTTGATGATGCCGAAGAGTTCCTTGCTGTTGTGTGCATGGGTGGAAGTTCTATCCTGGGGGCTTTCTTCCTTGAGTATCTGATGAGTTTGTGGTGGGCGGTGGTGGCTGCTTTGAAGTTTTCGAGTTCAGCTGTGATTTTTCTTGAGGGAGCGATGGTGTTGGTGCAGTCGGTGATCCAGTTGTGTAGGGTACAGGCGGCGGTGGTTGGGTTGACATCTGTCGCGGTGGGAGCAGAGCTGCCGAGGGAGGTGGTGAGCTGTCTGCAGAGGTCTTGTTCCAATTCCTGTGCTGAAGCTGGTGAGGACGTTTATGGGTGATGTTTGTTTTTAAGGTAAAATGGACGCTGCAATGGTCCGTTCATGGGAGTCCAGAGGTGTGGCTGAAGGTGATGGAGCTTCCTGCTGTGAAGATGGGGTTGAGGGTGGGTCCTGCTGCGTGCTTGGGTTCTGGTACGATCTGTTTGAGTCCGATGTTGTGGAGGTTGTCCAGGAGGGAGGTGGAGTTGGGGTCTTGGAAGTTGTCGAGGTGGAAGTTGAGGTCTCCCAGCAAGGTGTAGTTGGTGGAGGTGATGGCTTGCGTGATAATAATTTCGGTGATGGAGTCGGAGAACGGTGCATGGGGTCCAGGGGTCTGTAGATGAGTGTGCCTCAGAGGGTGGTGGTTGGGTTGGTCTGTATCTTGAGGTGGAGGTGTTCCATCAGGTCTGTGGACTCGTCGGTGTAGGTGCCCAGCCGGAGGTTAGACTTGTGAGCGATGGTGATTCCTCCTCAGGATTTGTTGGGGCGGTCCTTCTGGGTGATCTTGTAGCCTTCGGGGATGGCGATTGCAATATCAGGTCCCGAGGTGGCATTCGTCCAGGTATCAGTAAGGAAGGCGATGTCAGGGGCGGTGCTGTCGAGGAGGTCCCTGATTTCAGCGGCATGTCTGTGGAGGGAGCCGACAATGAGTAGGATGCATTGCAGGGTTTGGGGTGTAATGGAGTTGTTACTGGAGGGTGGAGGTGGGTCCTGGGTCTCGGCGAAGATGAAGGAGTGGCGGCAGGTGTAGGGTCCGTGGGTGTCGAGAGGTGAAGAGAGCTTGCAGTTGTTGTTCTTGCTGATGTTGAGTGCATAGATAGCCGAGGAGCTGTAGTGCTGGTGGGTCGGGAGGACCAGGGTTCCGGACGCTGGTCGCGGTCGGGTCGCGGACGAGCACAGATGGGATAGCCTTCGGCGTCGGAGGAGGGTGGGACAGCTGGGAGGCAGGAGCAGGAAAACGTGAGAGGGGCCGAGGGAAAGGAAATGAAGGAAAAAAGGAAAAAGGCGCAGATAAAATTAAGTAAAACAACGTAAATAATGGGAGGCGCAAATTAAATTATGAATTAGGAGGCAACAGGGCAAAGGGATAAAAACGGAGCTATGAAAACGAAGCAGACGGAGAGAGAGACAGGAGCGGAGTGAGGCACTGGCCTCAAACTGCGGTCAGGTCAGCCATGATGCAGGGAAGAGGCACTCACAGTGGAGCTGTGTGCTGGGAGAGCAGTATCCCGACCAGAAGGTCAGGGGTCTTACTCATCTCAGCGCACAGCTGCTGCCATTAAGTAATTACTAGTGTACTCTCCAGTGCCAGATATCTAGCTTATTGACCATAGGGGCAGGGCTTGTTGGTCGAAAGGGCATTTTGAGTATCGTAAAATGTTTCTGATTATTCCAATTTAAGAATGCTCAGGATGGGGGAGGAGCCTAGCGCGCAACCAAGATGGCCGCGTAGGCACAGGGCTCCCGAGGGCCTCCACAACTTCCCACGTCTATCCTGAATTTATCCTGATTCTATCGACGGGCTTCTACGGGCGAACCTACGTGGAGGTGATACCTGCTGTCCAAATTCAAATCGGACATCGGGAGCCGGAATAGTATCGATTCCAAGTTGGCGGCCTACTCCGGACCTTGCCCCGGACTCGAGTTGGCATGGTGCCCGGGCAGAAAGTGAACAACAATGGCATGCAGGACTTGGGCCGGTGCGCACCCCCTACTTTCACTTTCGGTTTCGGGTCTCCTCGCTGAAACTGAGGGGCCTTGGATTGTCAGCACACATTTATAGTGGGACGATTGGGTAACCTGCCTGCTCTTGGACACTAGCTGGGACTACCCTTTGGGATCGCCGAGGCTCCCTAGATTGGTTCTCCGGGGATCGCTCATCGTGTTGGTGGCCGACACCCTTGACGACCATCAGACAATGGCGGCTAGATTGGACGGAGATAAGCAAAAATCCAAGACGACCAGGCGGGGAGCTCATACCCAAGCTAACAACATGGACCGCTATACCCAGTCGAGAGGTTCCCCTGGTGGCCCGCATAAGTCACCGGAGAGACCCAAGGATGGCCCGGGATCATCAATGGAGTTAACATTGCAGGACGTCATGGGTGCCATCGATGAGATGAAAGCGGCGGTCGGCCAGCGATTCGATACATTGGCCCATAAATTGGACACAGTTTTGATCGACTTTAAACTAGTCAGAGCGGACCTTTCACAAACGAATGAAAAGGTCAAATTCTTGGGTCTGACGACGTCGAGTCTGGTAACGGACGTGTCTGACCTGCAAGCCGAGGTCCGTAATCTGCGGATGTCCACTGCTTTGTCTGTCCGTCGACTGGAGGATTTTGAAAGTAGGGCTCGGCGGAATAATGTGCGCATAATCGGGGTGCCGGAGAAATCGGAGGTCCCTGCAGCTGACCTCTTTGTGGAAGACCTTGTGATCAACCATCTCGCACCCAAAGGCTTGAGTAAATTCTTTGCGGTTGAGCGGGCCCATAGAGTTCCGGGTGGTAAGCCCAAACCAGGCGCTCCCCCACGGCCCATCATCGCCAGAATTTTTCATTTCAGGGACAGGGATGCTATACTGCAGGCCTCGAGGGTAAGTGGGCCGACGAAGTTCGAGAACACTCATATAAGTTTCTACCCGGACTTCACACAATTGGTCCAAAAGCAGCGACAGGAGTTCATGGGTGTCAAACGGCGACTGAGAGACATGGACCTGAAATATGCAATGCTCATTCCGGCCAGGTTGCGGGTTGAGTTTGAGGATCGGACGCACTTCTTTGATCAGCCGGAGGAGGTTGGAGATTGGCTTGATACCCTGCCTCAGCAACGACGTCGAGAGGGACAGACCGAAGGGAACGGAGTGGGCTCGGCTGGACAGGAATAGACTTTTGGTTCCCGGTGAATGACTATTGTGATGGCACTTCCATATTTTGGTTTGGTGTTTCTATTCAGCGCCTTATCCTTCAATGCCCGGGGGTTGTGGGGTGCTCAGTGAGGCTCTTTCCTCCTCTGGGTTTTCTTTTTGTAGCGTAGTTAATGTGAGGGCGACAGGCACACTGCAAGTTGGGGGGGCTACATGGGCTCACGCAGGGGTGCAGGGTGGGGGGAGTTGTAACGGGAAGGTTGGTGGGGAGGGGGGGAGTTGGGGAATGTTTGTTTGTTTCACAAGGCAATGTGAGGTTAGCTGCTGATTTGTCCTGGTTGTGTTCTCCGGGAGGTGGGCATCATGCACGGGAGCGGGGTGGGGGGTAAGGGATTGAGAATACTTTCGTGGAATGTGAACGGACTGGGGAATAGGATCAAGCGCGGGGTGGTGTTGCAGTTTTTGAAACGGATCTCGCCCGACATTGTTTTCCTGCAGGAGACACATCTGATTGGGAACTCCTTCCATGCCCTGAATAGGCGGGGCTATCGCCTTGCTGTTCACTCTGGTTTCACTTCTGGCTCTAGGGGAGTGGGTGTCTTGGTCAGGGCCTCTCTCCCGTTGGAGGTGGACGAGGTGCTCCACGATGATAGAGGGCGATATGCAGCATTGGTGGGGAGATGGGAGGGTAGAACTGTTTCACTCGTTGCTGTTTATGTGCCACCGGGATTGCAGACGGCTACATTTGCGGATTTGGGGCGTTTGGTCCTGGGACTCCCTGGGGGGTTCTGGTGTTAGGGGGTGATTTTAATGCTGTTGTATCCGGTATGGAGGACCGTCACCCCCCAAGGGATCTCCCTAAAGCCCAGGCCTGACTGGGTGGCTTTCTAGATACTTTAGGACTTATAGATTGCTGGAGACTGATGCACCCGGGACAGGCACAATACACCTTCCACTCGGGGGCCCACGGGAGTCTCTCGAGACTTGATTATATACTTATGCCGGCGTTCCAGGCTGGAATGATCGGGGAGGTGCGTCATTTGGCCCTAGGTATTTCTGACCATTCCCCTCTATTGTTGCAGATGGAGGTTGTTCCTGGGGCAGAGGGAAGAGTAGCGCCAATTAACCCCTGGTATTTACGTAACCCTAATGTTCGCGCGGAACTGGTTAAGTCCATTGATCACTACTTCAATGATAATGTAGGGTCAGTGTCGTCTGCTGTCTCCCTATGGGAAGGTTATAAAACGGTGATCCGGGGGCATGCCTTGTCTCTTATTTCCCATGCTAGGAGGTGCGGGAGGGAAGAGGTGGTTCGCCTGGAAACTGATATAGCCGAGATGGAGGGGGATTTGGAGCGGGGTGCTACGGATGAGAAATTGCACGTTCTCAGCCTTAAACAGTCAGATTATAGAGCGCTGGTCACGGATGCTGCTAAAAGGATGAGTAGAGAGCAACAAGGACGACTGTATGATGTGGGAGATAAGGCCGGAAAGTTGATTGCTTGGTTGGACAGGAAGGAGAGAGCGAGTAGAGTGGTGCCGGTTGTGGAGAGAGTGGATGGCGTGTGTGTGACTGACCCGGTAGAAATTGTTGACTGCTTCGCGGATTACTTCCGTGGGGTATACTCTCCGGTCTCTGGGCGCTCGGAGGAGGACTCTCATCTGTTGCTTAGAGATATTGCATTGCCGTCCCTCTCGGAGGCTGATAGCATATTGATGGAGGCGAAGTTGTCGCCGGATGAGATTGCTCTGGCCATTCGCTCGATCGCTTCTGGTAAGGCCATGGGTCCCAATGGTCTCCCCATTGAACTATATAAGTTGCGTCCAGATAAGATAGCACCGTATCTCCGTGACATGTTCCTCGCTGCACGGGCGGCGGGCTCCCTCCCCCTTGACCAACGTCTTGCCACCATAGTTGTGATACATAAAGAGGGGAAGCCGCAAGACCGCTGTGCCTCCTACAGGCCTATCTCGTTGTTGAACGCGGAACCCAAAATTCTGGCTAAGGTATTGGCCAATCGTCTGGTTCGGGTCGTGGGCGACTTGATTCATCAGGACCAGTCCGGTTTTATACCTCATCGTAATACCGCCCTGAACCTGAGGCGGTTGCATGGCGTGCTTGCTAGAGCGGAGTTTATGCGTGAGCCGGCCATCTTGGCGTCTTTGGACGCTACCATGGCGTTCGATACTTTAGAGTTGCCGTATATTTGGGCTGCGTTAGCGAAATTCGGGTTTGGCCCTGAATTCATTGGGTGGGTAAAATTACTATACGCTGACCCATTGGCGCAAGTTGTGGTGAATGGTAGGGTGTCGGCTCCCTTCGCGCTGGGGAGAGGTACGCGACAGGGCTGTCCGTTGTCGCCCCTCCTCTTCGCACTTTCTTTAGAGCCTCTCACTGCCTGGTTGCGTTGGGAGCCGTCGTTGCGGGGCATTAGATGGACGCCGGAATTTGAGGACTGTGTTTCCCTTTATGCGGATGACATCCTTCTGTATCTCACCTCTCCTCGACAGTCGCTAATTGTATTGATGGACGTATTGAATTCCTTCGGTCATAATTCTGGCCTGGTTATCAACTGGGCCAAGTCATGTGTTTACGTCCTCTCGGGCGAGGCCCCCCTCCTGCCGCGGGGGTGCCCTATTCAGATTGCTACATTGGGGTTCAAATATTTGGGAATCTTCATATCACTGGACCCCGCGGTCCGCTATGAGCAAAACCTTCTCCCTCCACTCCAGCGATTGAAGGGCGACGTCGCGAGGTGGCGACGGCTTCCGTTCTCGCCGCTCGGACGGGCGGCATTGTTTAAAATGATGTCGCTGCCTCGCTTCTTGTACGCTTTACAAAATACGCTAGATGTCGTGCCGGCCCGTTACTTCCGTGAGGTGGAGGGTCTTCGGCGCCAACTGTTTTGGGACGGGCGACCGAGGATCGCTCTCGCCAAGTTGACACTCCCTTGGTATGATGGGGGTGTTGCCCTCCCCGATATTAAAAGATACTATTGGGCGTCTCAATTGGCGGCAGTGAACCACGGGATATACGGTCCTGCTTTGAATCCGGCCTTCGAGATGGATAAGTTATTACTTCCGGGCGGGGATTACAATAGGGCACTGTATTCGGCGACTCCGGATGCACGGTTGACAGGACCAACGCAAGTTGCGGTACGCGTGTGGCATGCGGCGAATGCTGCGATGGGGTGGAGGGATCGCTTGGCTCGAGCGACGCCGTTGTATGCCTCCCAGCGCTTGGGTTGTCTGTGGAAAACGAAAGGCTTTGAGAAATGGGATATGATTGGTATAAGTAAGGTGGGTGACCTCTGGGCGAAAGGGTCCTTTAAAACGTTTGAAATGCTCAAAACTGAATACAAATTAAATGATAGGGAGTACTTCCGATATGCACAGGTCTACCATGCGCTGTGTTCCGTTTTTCCGGATGTTGCTGCTATCCCAGAATATTCCCCGTTGGAAGATAGAGTGTTAGATGGCTATGTGCCCGACAGCACTATTTCTCTGATCTATAAAAAACTTATTAATGATCGTACGGACTTGCTGACCCATCTGCGGGAGGCGTGGACGGCCGACGGATTGGAACTGAACGATGAGGATTGGGTATCGGCGGTGGCCTCCCCGAAAGAGGTGGCGATCCCGGCCCGCCTTAGATTTGTGCAGCTGAAGATACTCCATAGAGTGTATGTCACAGGGCCTGGTTTGATACGTATGGGATGGAATGTGTAAGCGTGGCTGTGGCTTGTTGGGTACCTTTCTTCATATCCTATGGGAATGTTCGGAGGTCGTACGATTTTGGAATGGGGTACATACTGTAATGGAGGAGGTCACGCATGTCGCTTTGTTACCAGAGGCCAGGAGGTGTTTGCTGAATGTCTGGGAACCAAATGACTATAATGCGGCGCAGACGCAGTGGGTGACTTTGGGGTACATGGTGGCTAAGCGCAATATCGCACAGTTGTGGGGTTCCCCGAGGCCGCCTACGAGTTCGGTATGGAAGGAGAATATGGATTGGTGTATGTTCAGGGAGAAGACGGTGTATGTGGCGAGAGGCAAGCCTGGGAGGTGGACTAAGGTGTGGGGTCCATGGAATTCCTATCGTGGGAATATCTGCGCTCCGCCTCTGCCGCGAGAGGTCGACGTCGCTTTGTCCCCCTAGCCGCACATTCTACGTAATTGTGTATGCCTTGTCCTCTTCTCCGCCGCCCCCCACTACCACCTCCTGTCAAGAGTTATTCCAGATAATGTGGATCTTCCCCCGTCCTGGGGAGCGCACGCTGCTATTTCGGACTCTCATTGCCTTGTTTGTGTGTTATTGTTTTTTTTTTTTTTTTTTTTAGAAAATTTGAAACCGTCCTTTTTGATCGCCCTTTGACTATGGCCGCGGCCTGTTATATGTGCTTACGAACTTTCGGGAGCTTTTGCTTCTGGCTCATTTGAATGTATGGCGTTGCCTTGCTGGCTCCCGAGCTTTCTAGCGGCCGGCCCTTGTGGTTGTAGGCCCTTGTTTGTATCTTTTTAATGTGTAATAAAGGTTTCTTATAAAAAAAAATAAAAAAAAAAGAATGCTCAGGATGCCTAATAGAAAAGTAGTTATGTCCCATTTTTTCCTATTTTGGCAGATGATTTTCGGAACACTTTCTGCTGTCCCTTTAGTTCTTAACGCTTTAGAACTTAATGTTTTTGGGCTGATAGTTAAGTGGTTTAGGTTCTGATTTCAAGTTACACAGTACTGCAGGGTGGGAATGCATATAGGTACTGTGCTGTAACTCCCCACCCCTACAGTAAACTTATGAATTAAGAAATGGGGAATAACTTTGCAGAATCGGTTATATCATCCCGAATTTAGCATGGAATTCTCTAGTCCATGGTGTTAAACACAGATATTTGCCACCTGCTATAACCAGGTGATAAACTTCTGATGGGGTTTTGTGCATGGAGAGGTGGAGTGAGGATTGTGATGAAGGGAAGCGCAAAATACTGCCCGGCACGGGGTGCATTATATCCTGCTGCACTTCATTATATGGTCAGACTCTGGAGCATATCAACCAGGGAGATTTATGAGCTAAAATGTCTAGATTGTAAAAATAGATTTGATGTTCTTGCACCTGTGAAACTGAGGTGCAAGAACACAAAGCATCTCATGATTGTGAGGGACGGAATTCTTCACAGGAATTTAGCTTTGCACAACTCGTAATCATGGCCATAGTAGGCACGTTTACTAACATATTTCCAAAATGTGAATGTGCAGCATTCAGCAAAGATAAAACATACATTCTTAAGATTTAGCAGTGTTCTGTAAACTGAAGTTAAAGAAAGTCGTTCGAGTGATTACCAGGAAAAGGAGGTTTTTGGACTTAAAAGAGTGTGGTTTGGCAGCAAAATAAGTAAATGTAGTCAGTTTTTCTATGATAAGGCCACCAGAAGCGAGATCTACAGACTACAATTTATGACCACCTTTAAATTGGATACTTTTTCTGATTTGTGCTCCAAAGGAAAAGTGGAGAAGCACAATTTAGGTCTTATATATATGTATATATCTGGAAGATTTCTGAATCTACCTTTCATAGCCATCAAAAGTCACCTTCTGCTGCAGCCATTTCATCATCTCTACTAACCATTCTTTTAATTGGGGTGCGCTTGTAGTTTTTCAAACCATGGCTATCTGTTGCAGTACTAACAATACGTACAAATCTATAAAACTGAATTTCATTTTAGCATGTTTAGGTTTGCTCCCAAGCACCAAAATCCACATGTTTAATTGCAAAAACTCTGTTCTCCCAGTAATTGCGGAGAAAACGTCCATAATCTCCCGTCAAAGTGAGTTCAGTTGGGTGCAATGCAAAAACATGTATGGTAGGTCTGTATTTGCATTGCTACATCTAGAACATATATCCCTTACCTTTGGACAGATTTGTAGTCTGCGCAGTGTTCCAAGATCTTTACCCATACCCCATCAATGGATGGTGAGTAGAAGTCTGTTTATTATCTATCCCTTAGCATTGTTAGGTTAAAATTAGCTTATTCAGTGGATGCACGGTATAACATAGTTGTGGCCCTCTGGCACTTCCCATGTGTAAATCATTCTTGTAGAGCAACATGCATTGGTGACTCCTCACTACCACACCGGCACAATGTTTTACCATGTGGGTGGTAGCTCCAAAAACTAAATAGTGTCCCACCAGCAACCCTTCAGATCCATCAGGTCTTTGAATGGCCCAAGCTAATGGGCCTCAAACAGTGCTTCTAAGATATTCCATCATATTTGCTTTGATTGATATTTGTTTAAATTCTATAAACCACCACAATGGGAATTAAGATGCATAAGCCAGTGCTGCCTTAGTGCAGTACAAGCGTAGCATCTCGTAGTGACATGCCACCATTCAGGGCAACAGCTGTAGCAAAAATGAAATGTGAGTTGGTTCTCCTCAGCTTCACACAATCAGGATACCCATTGCTACTTCGATGCCAATAATATTTTTCAAAGTCCGGCACATTAAACTGTCCTTCAGCACAGGGCAACTGCAAATTTCAAACTGTAATTTTATATCTGTCACCATCCCAACTTAAATCAAATATTTGGTACCATAAAGTTTTACAAAAAACAGTTGGGGGTGACAACTAGCACATTGGTGAAGGCATATAGGGTAAATCTATCATTTTGGACAAAGCAAGTTTTTAAATTTTAGACAGCAGAATCTTGTTCCAAAATTGTGTGGATTCATCAGTATTAGTAATCAACTTATCCATATTGCCTTCCAATGTCTCCCAACCCTTATGAAATATCTGTATTTAACTATACTTAAAAGACCTATTTGACGATTGCAAGAGTAACCCTAGATACACACTAAAGTCTCATGCAAAGGGAAAAAACATGAATTACTCCTCTTGGCCTTTAGCTCAGATATCTGTATGAATCTCTCCAATTGCTTAAGTATCGGAACAGTATCAGTTTCTTGGTTATTATACACATGCACATCATCGGCGTGCATACAGGGATATTAAATGCCATGCCTACATTAGTATAATGCCAGCCTCCAGTGCATCTGATCCCTTCCCATAAGGCTCTATGGCTAGCGGGAAGAAAATAGGTGAGAGTGGACACCCCGACTGTTCCTCTCTGTACCTTCCATATTCCAGAATCCACTCTCCCATTGTGAACTTGAGCAGTTGGAGTCAAATACAACATGCCACTCTCTCACACCCAAAGCCCATAACCTCCAACACCTGAAATAAGTGATCCCAACCAAGGGTATCAAAGACTTTCTCTATATCAATGGAGGCCAGAGTTCTGTGAGATCCACTCAAAAACGTATTATGTAGTATAGTTTCTTGATATTCACTGAGATGCTTCTGTCAGGAAAAAATATTGATCGTTCTGGGTGTGTTAAGCTTATGAGTCCCACCATCATTCTTATCAGCTCCTTAGCCAGAATTTTATAGTTCAAAATGAACAAGGGGCTATAGGAGTCCATTTCCACAAGGTTCCAAAGTGTCTTTCGTATCATATTAATTAAGGGCTCTTCGGTGGCCGGCAGCCGGGAAAGATGGCTGCTGCTTAGAGGAACTCCGGACCTACAGAGGCCAAAACGAAAATCCGATCATTTCTCCGTAATCCAAAAGCAACAAATCTGGCAACAAGAGCATCGGAACCCCTGTGACACACAGCGGGCCGCTTCCGATGCTGAAATTCGCCGTCTGGAGTGCAGAACATCGAAGGCACAGATCGCGGCCAGGACAGCTTGCAGACCGGGACCTCAGTTTATGAAAGGCACCCGTGAGCGGCCCCAACGATCGGAGTGCCGCGGCGCCAAGTGACGTGCCGCATGCTCACACTGGATGCGAGGACTCCTCCCAAGGCTCTATTTGCACTGAGCCATATCTGGCGGATTGGTGGGACCCGCGAGGTATGGAGTGGGGGGGGCCCACTACCCGCAACAGCTGGCGGCTTGATCGCCATTACACTGGCAGCGCCTGCACCGGATTGAGTGCGCAACAGAAGGGGCAGTGGAGAGCACCTGTTTTGGAAACGTTGCCTGGGGTGCGGCAGCCTGCTGAGAGGCATGCAGTAGCCTGGAGGGATTATTAGTGCAGATCCCCCAGGACACACCAGATCGGCACATAGAACGGCGAGACCTGGCGGCGTCCAGGGTCACAGCGCAGCGCAGAGTGGACCGCACTGGTGAACCGGCCTGATAGACGGCCTGGGCGGGCGCTGGAGCCACACATCTAGAGACGTACTGTGAGACTGCTGCAGGCGGGGAGGTTAGACCTTCATCCTCACTTCCTGGCGCAGATGGACCTACATGTTTAAGGGGCTCCGGTGAGCGAAGGCCAACAAACAATAAAACGGCCCAGAGACGCACACTCGCAGGAGCCGTATAGATACACAACCCCCATGCCTTCCCGCCAAGAACGTCGTCACACCAGCCGACCGGTAGGAAACCCGACAGCCCGCGTGCGCCAAAGGGTAGCACAGGCAAGCCGCGGTGAGTACTGCCGGTGAGCAAACAGCAATTACTGCTCATGGCTGCAGAACAGGGGAAGATGGGGGGACGTGGCCAACGAGTGACCCACTGAAGCAAACTTGAAAAATATGCCTATTCCAAACCGGATCAAGACCCACGAGACATCGCTGGCACAGTAGCAACCAAGGGCCCCACAGCAAGAAAGGAGATCACGCTGGAAGACATCATGACCAAGCTCAATAAAGTGCACACATCGTTGGAGTCTCGCATAGACACAGTCACTACCGAACTCTCCTTTATCCGGGCCGACTTCAGAAATCTTAGCTCCCGTGTGGCGGAGGTGGAGACCACAACAATTGCTCTGCACAAACAGACACGGCCACCCTCAAGAAATAAATGCAGCAGCTGGAAACCGAAAATAAAACCATGGCGGCGAAGCTGGATGATTACGAAGGTCGCTCCCTTCGCAACAACGTCTGAATTGTGGGAATACTGGAGGGAACGGGGGAGCCTGTTGTGGACCTCTTTGTAGAGGACCTGGTGAAGGATCACCTGCAACCCAGAGGATTCTCCAACTATTTCTTGGTGGAGCGTGCCCACCGCGTCCCCGGAGGCAGACCCAAGCCAGGGGCACCCCCTCAGCCCATACTGGCACGTATCTTCAACTTCCGAGACCAGGACCTCATTCTTCAGACCACGAGAGCGGCCCCACCGATCCGTTACCAGCAAAGCACGATCTCCTTCTTCCCGGACGACACAGCGGCGGTGGCTAAACAGCGACGTAACTTCATCGCCATCAAGCGAGAACTCAGGAACCGAAACCTCAAATGCTCGATGATGTTCCCTGCAAAATTGAGAGTGGATGCTGACGGTAAGACATGGTTCTTTACTACTCCAGAGGAAGCACATGGCTGGCTTGAGGGATGGCGACAGGTCCCACACCGTGGTAAACCTGGATGCAACAGCGACCGTGGAGCGACTGGATCGCAATCTCCGGAACAGACGGGAAGGATGACAGCGACACAGGCAAAGAATAAAGAGGACTAAAATTGATCCCATGAACACCTTCCCCTGAGAGCACGGACAAACGAGAACTCCTTCACCAGTTATGTTGAGATTTACGATGGAGAATCATGAGACAACGTCACTGAGACAGATGTAAAGGGGACTATGGGCTCCTACAGAGGCCCGCCATGATTGTGGGACTTTTCTGAAGAGACTGCCGCCAATCCACTGCACGGCTCTGAATGGACCAGGGGTCTCCAGAGTCCCGCAGGGGCTTCCTAAGTAAGGAGGCAAGGGTAAATATGTTTGTGAGATGGCCCCAGGGGAACAACGCAGGAGCTCTCTCTTCCACCCGAAGGTACTGGGTAATGGGAAATAGGCACTCTGCAAAGTTGGGGTGGCGGGTAGTTCTTGAACCGGCATGGAGGGGGGAGGGAAGGGGGGTTTACAGAGAATGATTGGTTACAATTGGTTTTCTTTTTTCTAAATGTTATATGGCATTTTATATACTTGTACAGACTGCGCAGACATTGCCTCAAGCATACCCAGACCGGGTAACACACATCACCAATACAATCTATGGCGACGTCACCTGACCCCGTAGATCCAGTAACAATGCGCCCACAGCACCTACCTATCATATCCTGGAATGTCAACGGGCTTAGAGATAAGCTTAAGCAGGGACTGGTCCTGCAATATCTACAGCGTAAAGCACCAGCAATAGCCTTGATACAAGAGACCCACTTAACAGGAACAACATGTAAAGCACTAGACAGATGGGACTTTGGGCTGGTGGTACAATCAGAGTTCACAAACGGCTCCCGGGGGTAGGGATCCTTATTAAAAAAACAACACCCGATTATCATAAAACACAAGTATACAGATGACCAAGGCCACTTCGCGGCACTATCATGCCAATGGGAGGGTCGGGTGATCAATATAGTTTTGGTTTATATTCCCTCAGTGCTTCACTCGATAGCGTTGCCGGCATTCAGTGCATTCCTACTCCAGCTCCCGCAGGGTAACTTAATTATAGGGGGCGACTTCAATGCCACGCTGGATGACACCCTAGACCGGACACCCCCTCGACAACAACATCAGACACGTACGAACTTTGCGGACTTCCTGGACACTATGGGTTTGACACCTGGAGACTTCGCTTCCCACAGGCACGGCAATATACATACTTTTCAGGCGCACATAATAGCCTATCGAGAATAGATCATATACTTGCACCGGCAGGTGAAATTGGGAACTTCCTGGATATTATACATTTACCGAGGGGCATCTCGGATCACTACCCAGTTAGCACTCTTTACATGTGGCACGCCACAACACAGCGCTGAATATTTCCAATATATCCCGGGTATCTAAAAAATGCGTCAATCTGGAAAGGGCTGACAGATACCACCAAACATTACTTTATTGAGAACGCGCCCTCAGTCTCCTCCCCGATCTTCCTATGGGAGGCATACAAGGCAGTGTTCTGTGGACAGGCGATCTCTCTTATAACGAATCACGAAAGAGAGAAAGCCCAGACAGTGGCGACCCTTGAACAGGAGATGAGTGACCTAGAAGGGGCTCAGGGGCAGGACCTCTCTGACACAACCACCCATCTATTACTTCTCAAAAAACAGGAGTACAGAGACCATTTATGGGAGGAAGCGAAAACGCGACTCTCTGCCACTCAACATACAATATATGAAGTCGGCGATAAGGCCGGCAAGCTCCTGGCCTGGCTCGACAAGTGAGAAAAGGCCGACAGGTAGATTGCGGAGTTCGAGCTTCCCACAAAACTCACAATCACAAAATCACAAAACTCTAAGACATAGTAGACCTTCTAGCGTGACCTATGAAAAGGTTTACACCTCAGCGCTTACAATAACAGAGGAGGAGGCGGCGGAATTCCTACGTGATATCCAGCTTCCCAAACTCACAGAAAAGGAAGCCCACTCACTGGAGGCGGAACTCTCCACCAACGAAATAGCAATATCAATCAGAAAACTCAATTCAAGAAAGGCACTAGACCCTAACGGTATCCCAATAGAGTGGTACAAACGAAATACGATGACACTTACACCCCGCCTAAGTTAAAAAAGATAAGAATCCCGATGATATGAATTCGTATCGGCCCATAAGTCTTTTAAATTCTGACTATAAATTATTAATGAAGGTTTGGGCCGAGCGTTGTTACCAGCTGCTCAGGAAGTAATTCACAAGGATCAAACTGGTTTTATTTCGGGTAGATCAATGGCTGCCAATACTCAATTTTTAATACAGGCTTTAGACTATATTAATGTAAATCATATCCCTGCAAGCATTGTAATGGTCGATGCAGAAAAAGACTTTATTTATTACTCTGGCTCAATTTGGTTTTCCGTTGAATGTTGTAGGGATGCTAAATAATATTTATCAGGACGCTACAGCAAAGCTTGTAATTAATGCCAGCTGCGCAGGAACAATAAAAATCAGGCGTGGAACGAGACAAGGCTGTCCACTCTCTCCCCTACTATTTACTTTTTTTAACGAGCCCCATGGTTTTAAGAATTCGAAACAATGCTGCTATTCACCCCCCAATCTTTGATATGCCTAAAATTAAATTATTTGCCGACGATATTATCCTATACCTGGCCCCAAATAGGATTAATTTCGAGGAGGTCTTGGGAGAAGTTTTGCAGTTTGAGAGAATAGGCGGCTATAAAATTAATGCAAATAAAACAGAAGTTCTCGCCATGAATGCTGATATCGACACATTTCCCTGTTCTTTAAAATCACAGGCATTAAGAACTGACCCTATAAGATATCTTGGGATTTATGTCTCCTCACAGTTTTCTGAATTATTTGAGTTAAATTATTTAAGGATGAAGACAAAAATAAGTAAATTATTGGAGCAATGGTCATTGCTTCCATTATCAATAGTAGGGCGAGCATCATTAATAAAAATGTCTATATTACCCCTATTGATTTTTCTATTTTGTAATGTTCCTATCAAAATTAATCAGGTATTTTTCAGGGAAATGGATACGCTTTTCAGACAATTCATTTGGGAGAAGAAAGCCCCAGAGTTAAATTGAATACTTTACAACTACCAATAGATCAGGGGGGGCTCGCGCTCCCACATGTAAGATCATATTATGAAGCTGCCCTTCTTGATTTAGTATCCCGGCTGTTAGGATCTAGCTCTTGTAGAGATACTTTTTTTATCAATAGAATGCTGCTAGAAACTGGTTCATCCACTTCAGTGTTTTTAAAAACTGCAAAGCTTACTAAGAAAACACGATATAAAACTTTAAAAGACTTTCTTATCAGACTTCAAACCGTTTCTAGGGAAATGAATCTGATGGGCTTTCAATACCTCAATATAAGAGAATGTGCCAGCCTCGGTTTCCAGATCCAAGTTAGTCACATCAATGTTTGGGAGAATTCTGGATTTACCGAATTGAGACATTTTATAGTTCAGAATAGGCTGATTTCCTGGCAGGAAATACTGGCCAGGATAGGGACTCATCGGAAACCGGCCTTTTTTGAATATCTGCGGTTAGTCTCCTGGTTGAGAAGCACCGGTGGTATAACTGAACCCCCCAATCATTCGACAGTTGCCCTCTACGGGGCTAAACTACGAGGAATAGGCAACTGGTATAAGTTGCTACATAAAACAAAATATTCTTTGGTGATCCAGAATCATTTGGAAAAAATAAATCGGGAAACTGACTGCAGATTATCCGAAAGGGAGTGGGAGTGGATCAGCTACTCAGGAAATAGAGCATTGCGTGCTGCTAATTATAAGAGGATGGCCTTTTTTTCAAGGTGGCTGGCCTATTTAACACCTTCTACTCTAAATAAAAGGTTTCCAGACGTGGAAGATGAGTGCTTTCGGTGCTCTAAACATGGGGAAGGTGGTTGGCACCATATTTTTTTTGTGTGTCCCGGCCTAAGGTCTTTTTGGGAAGTCGTATTTTCAGACATCGAGCGTGCAATCGGAAATAGAATCCCGATCGAAGCCGAGGTTGTGCTATTTGGCTACTGCAAGGGAGGGTTAAAATTGTCTAAACCAGAAAGAGTTTTTATTTTTATTGCTAGTGCGGTAGCACGCTCATTAATCTTGCAAAATTGGAGATCTACAGAAGCCCCCTCTCATTTGAAATGGATTAATAAAATGAAAAGAGGCCTATGCCAGGAGGGTAGGAGCTGTAAAAAAGTTTGAGGGAAACTGGAAGATTTTTGAAATACTGGAGAAGACTTAATAGAAAATGAAATATTGGAAGTGATATACCTAGAAGTCTTCTCCTAATGTGGTTTTTGTATGGAAGTGAACCTCCTTTTTGATTGTTTTCTGTTAAGAATGCATTAGCACTTTATAGATATTACATTTTAAATACTGGAAGTGGTGAATTGTTTCGAAGCATGTCTTTTTTATTGATGTTTTTATGCTAATGAATTCCCTTTATTGTAACATTACTGCAATTACTTATGTCTTGCACTTGCACTTTAGTGGCTTCGAGGATTTGTATTTATGCCATAGAAACGGAGGTCACCAAACTCCTCTGGGATAATAAACCAGCCCGCATAGCTATGACAAAACTGTTCCTAACCTGTTACGATTGTGGCATCGCACTCCCCAATATACAGACGTACTATTGGGCGTCCCAATTAACTGTAATCAACCAATGGCTACATAACCCCATACAGACCCAGCTTACGGCCTTGATAGACTTGAGTTGGGCATGGAGGGATTACTTCGAGCAATCTATAACAAGACCCGGGCCCTAACAGGCCCAACGAACTACAGACTTCAGATATGGAACATAGCGTGCAAAAAACTGGAATGGTTAAACAAGAGCACACTAGCAACGCCCCTATGGGTCACGGACAAACTAGGCAAGTTGGGAAGAGCAAAGGCTTCAATTGCTGGGACAATATAGGAATGTCTAGGGTGGGAGATCTCTGGGCGCGGTAACGGGTGATCCCCTTCACCCAGCTACAAGAGCAGTACGAGATAGCACCCACGGAACAATTCTGCTATCACCAGATCCGACATGCCCTGGAGGCAGTAATCCCCTCTGACAACACAACGTCTGAGGCCTCACCGCTGGAGGACAGATTTCTGACCGATCATATGCACACTAAAGCAATTTCAATGACATATCGAAAAATCATTAATAACATGCCTGACCCCATGTAAAGGTTACCAGATAAATGGGGGGAGGAGGTAGGCGACCTAGACGACACTGATTGGCAAGAAGCACTAGCATCACCCAGAGAGGTAGCGATTACGTCTAAGCTACACCTCGTACAGCTCAAAATCCTCCACAGAATCTATTACACTAGATGCACTCTCTATAAGATAGGCAAAGCCGATATCAACTTCTGCCTGCGACAATGTGGGGTGCTTGGTACCTTCTTCCACACACTCTGGGCCTGCCTCCCCATAATGGAATACTGGAAATCTGTCATGGACACAATTACGAGAGTTAGTGGGAACCCAGTCCCTCCAGAACCAAAACGTTGCCTGTTAAACATCTGGGAAGCAACGGACCTTACCGGCACGGCGCAGACATGGGCGACACTAGGGATGATGCTGGCAAAGAGAAAGATATCAAACATTGGGGGGTATCCGCCACCCCCACACACACAGAATGGTGCAGAGATATGGACATGGCCATGGTGGCAGAAAAAACAGTATATGTATGAAGGGGATGCCCCAAAAAGTGGATAAGACTGTGGGGAGGCTGGAACACCAATAGGGAAGGGATATGCACATTACCAACAGTGACTACTGACCTAGAAATGCATTAAGGTGATAAAACCCAATACCTGTGAGAAAGTATGTATGCGCAGCAAGATACCAGCAATGTCATAACAACAAAAACGACTGATGAATATGATAAGACTGTATATGTACAATGTGTATTCTGTAACTGAACAAACTAACTATGCCAATTATGTTTAAATTAAAAGAATTTTTTTAAAAAATAATAAGAAATTAAGGACTCTTCGGGTGTAGAAGGTGAATAAGGTTATAAACTTAAGATGAGATCTATTTTCACAAGCCAAGCATCAAAAAACAGTACAACACTGTATTTATTATATTGGAAAGATGTCCCCTGATGGTAATTACTTTTCCAAAGAAAGAGAAAGTTAAGTAGTGCTGTTGGTTATGGAATTATTGACAAAATCACCAGAAAACGTCAGCTGAGCCTAGAAATATCTCTCCATTTTGTCCTAGCATACCTCTTGAGAGACAATTAAAATTGTGAAACATTTTAAGGATTTCATGAGATTAGGATCTAAGACATTATTATAAATATCTTATATATTTTCCCAGGGCCATCTGTCGCTATAACTGGGATTAGTGGTACCAATTTCGAGTGGATAGTCTTACAGCTTTGCTCAATGCTGCAAGTCTACATACAATGCAGGAAGTGTGGCCAGTTGTGGAGAATGCACTCTTCCTTTTTGGTACCAATAAGCTATGGAAAAATGGATTTCATGCCAGTACATGATCTGTTGTGCACATAGAAAATAATAAAGGGTTGAGATTTAAAACACTGTCACATTGGGCCCTGGGCCCACTGAGCCCCATCAAATGTTCAGAACTAAATAGTATTCATATAGCTTAAATTAATTTGAGGGTAAATTTGCCTGTGGCAAACTTACAAACTAAAGCAACTTTTGTGAAACTTATGAGTATGTATCTTTTTCTCAGAAACTGTTTCTGAGTGGCATGTGCAAGGGGCATACCCCTATAGATGAAAACACTCTTTTAGGTGATATTTTCCAACAGCATAAAGGTCTTTCCATGGCTCAATGGTGCAACGTTTTGGGTGTTACAATGCAGTGCAAGCCCTTAAGGACCAAAGGTAGCTCATCAAGAAGATGGCACCCTTGATTATTTTTCCACTCAATACATAAAACAATTTCTGTCCATAAAGCCATATGCTATTGCACACTAAATTGGTCTCATCAAAAGCAGCTATCTAGAGGTGAGGCAGACCTAGACATCCTGCTGCAAAGTACTAAAAGCAAATTCAGCTTCACATTCCTTACAAGAATGAATCAACATTTCCAAAATGCAACCACACTCTTTCCCATACTGTGTAATGGTTGATAACACTGTAAAACAAATATTCAATACGGGAACTTATTTCGCCACAAGTTGGCAGGAAAATGTTCTTGTGCGTGTACCAGTTTTAGTTATCATTAGTGCACAACAGAACCAAAAGGTTATTTACTTATACACATTTGTAGACTGGCATATCAAATGTAAGTAATAATCCACCAAGGCCAAAGTGCCATCAACCAGATCATATCTATATATAACCATACAAATATCTTCCAAGTAGTTTTTCATGTTCACATTACTATGTAATAGGCACTATGTAGAGTACTTTAATAGCAGTCCGAACTATCCAACTTGAAGCAGGCATTTTGAATCAATTCCATCAACACCCCTAACAGGATGACAGCTTGATCACCACTGCTCCTAGAGAATTTAAATAACCCACATGTGCTATGTCCTGTTTTACACTCAAAGTGACAAGAGAGAATATGTAGGGTCATTCTATGATATGACTTTTGTCACCTGACCCACTCTTTATTTTCAGTGGAATGACATCTTAAAAGGACATGGAACAATGCTTTATACACTACATGTGCTCAATATACTGTAGCAAACATGTTTACAGCCATAGAAAGCAATAGGATATGATATGTTTTGTACCTGCAATGGACAACCATTGGTCCTGCATCAGAGGGGTTACATGTCTTGACCCTTCTTAGGAACGCTAAGAATGGCGTTGGATGTTCTGGAACTCCATGGTCAGGCCACGCAGTAAACTGGAACTGCCTAACCTCTCTCTTCTCACTTGAACCATTCTGTAAAACAAAAGTCTCAGACTTAGCAAAAGATTTCTGAAATTGAAAATACATGCAGAATTATATGACAGTTAGAGGAACAATAGGACTTTAAAATGTTTGCAGATGTTGTGGAAAAAGAGAGCAACCATAATCGAGGCTTGTTGCACTGGTCAGCCAATATGTAACCGGTTAAAAAAAGGACTAACTTTATTATTGGCTGGTCTGGAAATGTGTATCATGGTCACAATGTAGTTTTTGACTGATTGGTACTACAAATGCAAAGTAGGGTCATGTGTTTGGTGGACATGGCATTTCTATGATGAATAATATTGCTGGAAATGCACTCAGTGATATTCTGAATAGTTCCAGTTGTGATTTCAAATGTAGTTTTCTGACCGGTACCATCAATGATGTAGTGGGCAATGTTGTTACAGCAGTAAGGAAGTGTATATCATTATCTTATTTTTTAGATTTTGGAAGGTGAATTTACTTGCAAACAGTATTACATTGTGAAAATGTTTATGCTGCGTCGTAGATCAACAACCAAACTTTGCATAGTTTTAAACATTCTTTAAAGTACTACAGTTATTACAAAACTCAATGCAGGATTTTAAGCCATTAAAGCGAAGCAGACTATGTAAAAACATCAATATCCTTTCTTGATTGGGCAGAAAGAACATTCCCTCAGTTTACCTTTCTAGGCACCAAAAATTGTCTGCATTATTTCGAGACAGACAGGACAGCTATAGTTGTACAATATAAAAAGGTACTACAGAAAGAATAATACACAGAGTACAGCGAACAGGCTGGAAAAAGTAAAAGAAGTGGTGCAGGCTGGAAAAAATACAACCGACAAAAAGAACGAGTAGAGGAATAAATAACTGTGATAGAGAAAACAGAAATAAAGAAATTCAAAATAAACAGATAAATATTGAGTGTTAGAAAAGATAAAGCAGACAAATTATTGGGCTGTGATCCTATTAAGTACACAATTCTGCTTCAGCATTTCTAAATATTTTTCAGCTTAATGGTTAGCCATTCTAAATAAAAAAACAAGGGTTTTGATCACGTTACATATGTTAGGGTTAGAATTTGGAATGAAAAGCAGGTAAATTAGAGCATTATTTATGTCCCATTGTCAAGTACATCCTTTTTTCACTTAGCAGTAGAATTCGATGGGAATCGGTAAAATGCATAAATGGGGTCAAACATGGGTTGCTTTGACACTAAAGCACTGCTGAAATAAAAACCTGATCCATACCTTATAAAGTGCAAATGTTCTAACGCAATAAGTTGCCAGCTCAACAGTATCTAGAAGCGTGACTTGAATGAGGGCATATGTTTCTGTACCTCTGCTGGGCCAGTACTGATCACATTTCACCTACAATAAAATAAGCACAGTTATTAATGTATGCATATACAATAAATTGTAACAGTGAAAGAATAAAAAACAAATTATAAAATGAGCAATTATAAAATCAGTTTCAATTAGTAGATTCTCACTTTCATTTCTGTTTGCCAAATTGAAAACCAAGCAGGATCCATACTGCTTGTTATGTAATGAGTTTTATCTGGTACGTTTCGGGAGCAACAGTAAAGAAAATATGTTTTCAATGTTTCTGGTACTTTCCTGTTTATTCATAGTGAACACTAAATAAATGGAATTCTTATCTCTAGGCCTTAATATTGTGCAACCCAAGTCATAACTATAATGTGACATTTCTGCTGTTTACCAAATGACTTTATTGCATGGATATTGCAATAAAATACGTAAACAAATTTACTTGGAAAAAGAGAGAGACATTTCTGTAAAAATTAAACAAGTAAACACTAACTCAAAAGTATTCAAAAAGACACAACTGTTATGAATTTCTAGTATCTCGACTAGCAGAGGGTAAAGACTGTCCTTGTAGCTCACCCATAATTCCCTTTCTTTTCCACGATTTTTAAAATGAGAGAACATTTAAAAAAAGATTTTTAGAAGAAATGGCTATTTTATTTCTCATGTTATTCTCATTTCAATCATATTTCGAAAGGAAATTTGCTTTCTAAGGGTTACCTACCAAACATTTAACAATTTACCAATTTTAATGGTAAATCACATAATGACCGATGGTCAAGTAAATGCAATGTACGAGGAGATCAACTGTATTAAAACATAGCATATGACAATCAAGTATAACGTTTGTGGCATTATATAACAAAAGCTTCCAAATTATAATTTGTAAGTGGGAGCAAATACATACAGTATTGTTATGATCTCTGGACTTGAGTTAAACCAAATTCAATGTATTTATCCAAAATATTTACCTATTATTTACACCAAACATCTATTTGCCCAAATTGTGTCCCATCATGAAGTCACACAGCCCTATTCAGTGCCCACTGAAAGGTGTCAACCTTTGTTATGTAAACTTTATAAAGTGAAGGTGTACTGGCTAAATAATCAGAGCATTAGTATATACACCTGTGTGTTCATGCGAAAATGCCTGCACATGTACAAGAAAATAAAATGAAAAGTCAGAAAAAATTGCCAAGTTCGGGAAGCATGAAAATAATTTAAGGAGGCAAAGATTGGTTGCTTGGTTACCCTACTGTTTGCAGCTCGTTTTAATAAAGCAATATAATAAGCAATTTATTTGAAATAAATTGAAGCTATCCACATGTAAACATGCAAGGGACACAGCGGGATAACACAAAGTGGGCATAATGTTTATTTTGATCAAAGGGAGACTGCAAAACTAGAGTCAGAAAGCAATGCTTTTCAAAGAGGTTCTGTCTCACAGTGAAAAAGAATAACGAACATGCATGCATTTATAGTGTACAAATTATGGAATTACAGTTTTCACAATTTAGACCGACTACAGATACAGAATAAACACAGAGGCTCTCTAGTTTCTTAATTGGAATTTGGGTGTGCATGGAACCACTTGGCTTGAATAGTGGCAGCATGACATTAAGAACAAAACCATGTATAAACTACCAAAATACACCTTATATATTAGAAACATAACTAATGGGCTTTAATGTGCATGTTTTAAAGATTTATAGGAATGTTTTGATCAACATATAGTGCAACCATACTGAATGTACATGAGATTCTTGTACAAATAATTACTAACCAACTCTACAAAGCTTAGTAATTCTCTACTGCTTCATTGCAGTGGCATAGCTAGACCTTTTGCCGCCTGTGCCGGCCATTTTGTTTGCCACCCAATGACGGCCACGGGTAAGAGTGGGGGGAGGCAGCTGCCCCTAAAACCCGCCCCACCTGGGGTGGACCGCAACCCCAACCCCCATTGCTATGCTACTGCTTCATTATCGCCGTGCAGATGCACACAATTCAATTGCTAAGATCGTGTGTTGTATTAATTGTTATTTTGCTCCAGTTTTTCTCATTTTTCACATTTTTATCACTTTCTCCTCTCTTGCCACTGAGAATTAGAGTGGGTGATTCAGCAGCTGAGGTATGCGTGTTAAATAAGTGGAATTAACAGAAACAGAATGAGGACGACATTGGATTAAAGAATATATAATATAAACCAAATCCAGTGGTTTCTGCTAAATTAAGCAGTGGCTAAGCATATAAATACATCGGAGCTGATAAACTAAAGCATGTATGAGTGTAAGAAGAAGTACTACAGGGTTACTTCTTTAAAGAAGCTTCGATGCCTTTGTGAAGCTGACTGAAACGTCCAAACTCCCTATTAGTAAAAGTGCAAAGAGGGCACAGTCCTTTCTATTTGTTCTATCTGAAAATGACCCTAATGTTCCTCTTTTTTCTTATTTAAGGGGCTGATTGACAAAAGTATGTATGAACCACAGGAGGAGAGGCTACAGGAGTATTCTTTTACGTACACTTTTTACATGCCTATTTAATTTGACCCTGAAATGGTCAGGTCACTATTAGTAATGTCCTTTCTGTTTGTTCCAAACATGTATGCATAGTTGGGGAATATTCACATTTTATTATTTCCATTTTGGATGTTTTGGGGCCAATTCACAAAGCAATGTAAGTGGAAAAAAAATACTACAGGAGTACTCTTTCATGTATTTTCACTTGCCTTTGTGAGTTGGCACCGTACTGTGTCCCGCAATTCAAATTCAAGATGGCAATATTAAGGGTAATAAAAATCTGTAAATACAAAGACATTTAGGACAGTGGCTAGTCTAAGATTTTTTCAGAGGAAGATGAGACATGAGATTGAAAAATGTTGTGCCTCACCCGTGATCATTAAGAAAGTGCAAACCAGTGCAAATGCACACCCGTAAGTGGGACCTGACTGTGTCTAGTGAATTCTGATGCGAGCACTAGTCACACACAGGGGGTGATTCACAAATGCATTGATGAGTAAGCGAAGATGTATTTTACGAGTATTCTTTTATGGTCTCTTACATACCACACAGGTATGAACTTTATATGTTGTCATTTATGTTTATTATTCAAGAGTTTTGGAAAATCTGAGCCACAGTTTTCTGAAGGTATCTATCACTCAATGTGTTGTAGACTACTTCTTGAATAATTCAAATATAATGTTACATACCTAGAGCCAATCTTCTCACGGTCTGGGGTGGAGCCAACCCCAGCCGATGACAGATTAGGAAATGGTGAGGTTAGTAGAGTCAGACTCACTGTTTCATTGTTCCAGTCCTCCGGCTAAGGAGAATTAGAGCACAGAAATCATTGCACTGTTCATGTTGCATGACCTTTGTCACACAGTGCCAGTTAAAGTATTTGCCTGTGCTATGTAGCTTGCTTTTCCTGATGATGCTGCCCTGTGACCCAGGCAGTGCTTAATTTGTGAATGAAAGAGTGCCGTGCACGAATCTCCTTTGTTCAATTAAATGTCGGCGGCTGAAAACAAAGGCTCAGTAGTCTTCAATAAACTCCAAGCCTCGTAATCCACTGTCAGACACTCCCTGCACCTGTATCTCACTCTTGCCAGTCCCTGCTTTCTCCCTGTGTGACATTTTTCCACCTTTCTTGTCCTCCGTCTTTCTGAATTGAATATTTTTCCTACTCTTGGTCTCAGTAAATATCTGATGTGCAGAAATAAATGCCGGTCTTCAAAAGTGCTGGTGGCCACCACCGGCAACCACTGGCTCAAATTAAGCACTGTACCCAGGAGCAGATGTTGCCTCACATCACGTTCATGAAGGAAAAGTAGCCCAAAGTCCCCTTAGCTGTAAAACATCAATACTATTGAGTTTGTTCTGAGGGCAGGGCCGGACTGGTCTCACCAGGCATTGGGCATTTCTTCGGGAGGCTGGAAGGGTGGGAACCGTTTTTATTTTTACTGGGGCTGGTTTTGCAGGTGGTGGTGCAATATCAGCCCCCAGTAAAAAAAAAAAAAGCAGCAGTTCTGCACACTTGCAGTACCCCCCCACACACACACACCAGGGACTGATCTGACAAATTTGCCAGGGCTGCTTAGTATTCCCAGTACAGCCCAGTCTGAGGGATCAAATAGCATTGAGTATGCATATGCTTATATTTGCTTGTGTGTGTATGATTGGTCATGTGTCTGTGTATATTTGTTTGCATGTGAAAGATGTTGCTTTGCAGTGCAAGACAATTTGTTGTGTGGGAGCCCTTTCAGGACAGACAGAGAAGCACAAAAGCACTAACAATGTGGAATTGATATGCTGGTATACGAGTAGGAGGGAAAGGAGGAAGGGGTTTTGTGACTGCATGTGTGAATGTATGCAAGTTTAAATGAGTATATGTGTGTGAGCACGCATATGTAAGCATGTGTGTCTCTGCCTATCTGTGTTGGATGTGTCTGTTTTTGTATATGTGTGTGTAGGTGCTGCTTGTATATGCATGTCTCTGAAAAGTTAAATTAAGCCATATTCATGACTTCTCAGAGGTATAATGATGTGGCATTATTCTGGGCATCTTTGGCTTTATGGTGTCATTCGTCCTTTTAATATTGTACCCCCTTGGCTTCAATGTAGACACCCAGCAGTGGCCCCTGCTGGTATGAGCGGTGGGATAGTGGGGCTGGGTGGGGGGGATTTGAATGATGACCATGAGGGAAAATTAAATAATAAATTATTTTTCCCTCCTCGTCTGTTGAAATCCCATACCCCACCCACCCACACTGCCCCTCCGCTCTTACCAGCACGGGCCGCTGCTGTGAGCACCCCTAACATAATAGATGGCTATATTTCAATATCATCTGGCAAAACAATGAACCAGGCATGATATAGGTGCCCTGATACACTGTAGCCCCCCTATCATTATGGGGTTAACCCCTCAAATCACTGTAGCGGTTATGGTGTCCACGTTTTTTTCATGATGCTAGCATTTGCATACTGCGAGCATCCTTAACACTTTCTTAGACACTGACACAGGAATAGTGCGGGCAACCTTCACATTTTGTGGCAAAAGTATAGCAGTGGCCCCGGCATGGCATGTGTCCTCTTTCCGTTGCAGTTGCCACCCCAGGTACATTGATGACTATTACAGTTTTAGTGGCAACTATATTTGCTATAATTATGACACAGACATAATGGCGAATAGCCATGGTTTTGAGTGAACATCAATGACTTCTAAAAGGCATCCCTGTCTTATGATAGGAGTTCCTGGCATCTATTGGTGACAACTGGTGCCTGGTAGGTATTTCTGGCATATGATAGTGATACATGTGCAAGTGGAGCAGAATGAGTCCCTTGTATGGCGGTAACACCTAAGGTGCTCTATGAAATTGACTAGGTTGCCTTTGAATATGTAATTTTCGATTATAAATTATAAGTAGTAAAATTCAGGGGGAAAATAATTATCCATAGATAATTACATGTTTGAGTTTAGGGAGATTATTTTCATACAAAATGTGAAGCTGGTGAAGAAAGTGCGTGCATTTTAAGAAAATCCTAAACTGATATTTAGGAAGAAAGGTTTTGTTTGGCAAAAATGAAAACCTATATTTGTGGTAAAATTGGGAAGATTTCAAGACAATAACAATCTGTTGTTGGATGTAAAAGATAACGAATTTCTATGGTATGTTGAAAGTTGATATTTGAATGGTAAGTCATTCTGGGTTTTAGACCCACCTTGCCAATGTTATTTCTTTGTTATCAGAGGGCACTTGCTGCTAATACAAATGTTTCTTGATCAACATGCAGAAATTTCTTCCATATATATTTAATACTACCAACACACAACACTTTTCCACTCAAACAAGAACTTCTTGAGACATTTTTAGGACTGGCTATAACGATAAGCTAAACAACATATTTCCCCAGCCCATCCAACCCTATATAAGCTACTCTCCACCCTCACAGAGAGCAGCACCCATATGGTAGAAATATGTGTGGCTCTATGAAAGGTAAACAAGAACAGGAAGACAGAAACCCTTGGTTTACAGATCACCTAGAAATCAGGTCACCACAAGCTAGAAAATGACTTGCACAAACAAAATGCATGACTATACCTCATGCATGGGTGCGTAGAATACCACCACACAATCTTCACTAAACTACTTCTCTAATAAAGTATCAGTACTGCTGAACAACCAAAGAGAGCTTTGCAAGGTAACAAAAAAGTGCAATAATCCTTTGTGTGCAGCCTCAACCAAATCTCAAAAACTCAGGAATTCCTAGGACAGCATCTTAATCAAAAAGCACAGAAAACCTGAAGATCTATTAACACTAACATCATATAACAATCCACATTACCCCACCATTCACACCTCAGAGCAATCCCATCCAGATCATGCTCTACTTCACAGTAACCCCAACTTTGTGTTCCCAACTCATCTGTGGCTGCTGATCTGGAAAGGATGTGGTGGCTCCTGCCCTTCCACCTCTTCTGCTATTAAATGGCAGAGTACCAAGTTCCCCCAAGAACTTCTTTGTCACTCCTCACCTAAAAGAACCTAAGCTAGACGTTGCATACAATAACATGAACGAGACTATAGTAGGTTTATACAGACATATAATCACTAGCCAACTCAAACAACTTAGTACCATGGCATCCCCATTATGTACTGATATGTTTTTGAAACCACACACTGCCCTGAGACCTCACTGTTGAATGTGGGGGACAATCCATTTGTTACAGCAGATGAAGGGGGCACTGAGCACAGTAGTCCCTCTACACTTCACAGACTCATTTGGCACGGCAGACCTCAACATCCACCTCCACAGTATACAAGCAGTGATCAAACCAAGAAAGCAGATGTTTTACATCACTCTTTTAAGAGTGCACAGAAAGACAACAATGGAAAAACTCATCTCTACATAAGCTCCTATATCAATGACATGCACTACCTCAAAGTCATTAGCATGCCTAATCAATGTGAAGCCAATTGCAAAGATCTCAAATGCTTTAAGGGATGGATAAGACAAAATAACATCCAATTAATAGGGTCGAAAACAGAAATCTTGGTCCTAGGACCAGCACACCTCCTCAGAAATGTTTATACGCTGTGCACAACATGTGTCTGCATTGGTGAGTGTATTGTTAGGTATGCAATGGAATCATGACCTCAACCTCAATTCATAGCTAAGTTTAGTGGTCCAAGAATTCTTCCACTGAATCAAACTCCTCAGCCAAATCCTCCCTTTTTTGGGGCACCTTCACCATCACTGTATGATATTGGGAGTCCTAGTTATATCACGGCTTAGTAATAGTAATAAATGATATTGCACCATCAGTCTAAAATATTAATATGCTACACAAAGTGTAAAGCGTGGTAGGTGGACTAATCTGTGATCTAAAAATTATTGCAACCTTTGCCCACATCAGTATCTAGCTCAGGAGCCCAGTAAAAGCCAGCATAATATTCAAGATTTTCTGCCTCCTCTATAAATGCATCGAAGCACAGTTCCCATATAACTACAAAATAAAAATATGCAATACACCCCGATATGCAACCTCTTAAGAACAGCTTTGCCTGTTCACCCCTGGAACTGGCTGCCAGCCAAGCGTCACTTTGTTGTGGCAATCGCATAGCTCTGGCACAACCTACCCAAGAAAATCGCCCATGCGATATTAATGATGTAATTCAAAAAAAGAAAAAACTTAAACTGCTTCTCTCTCTCTTAATCCATCCACAATGTATGCTTCTTATATATGTTGTCTAATATGCTTTGCTAATGCCTACTGAACTTGGTAATTGCAATCAAAACTGTCACAGCAAGGCTTCAGATGAACAAGATGGCCACTGAAATCACAGTCTGACCTGTCCATGTGTATATGTTGGTGATTTTTACATGTCATACTTAATGCCACACGGTGCAGGGATTTACACAAACTCCCATTTTTCTATGGGAGCTTGTGCTACGGCTGGTTGACGGCTGTAGCACAAGCTCCCATAGGGAAATGTGAGATTGCGACTACACCATATGCGGTCGCATTGTAATTATGTATGCAGAAACACCGACCCATGGTCCGGACGGTTCCCAAACCGATACTGTCCGCCGAGATACGTAATAAGACCGAAAGTTTACAAGTTTGGTAGAGCTTAAAATATATTTAATTTTGTCTGATGGTGTAATTGGTAAACATAAGGGACCTGATGTACTATTACACCATTCTCAAAAGTGCTTGCAATTTTTGGGCTGACTTTTTGAGAATGGAATAGTATTTGGTGAACCGACCTATACTAATATGGTCGTAAACCAATCTTTATCATATCAGAAATAGGAGAGGGGCGCCCAAATCATGCCCCCTTCTATTTTCAATTCTAAAGGTTTGCAAAAGTCATTTTAGAGTCGGAAAGAATTTTCCAACTTGTAAAAGAGTTTTTGTACATAAAAAAAAGCCCTTTTGCTCTTGCAAACTCTGTGATTTTACAAACTGAATGGTTTGTGATCGCAAAAGTACTTAGCATATGAGGCCCAAAGCCTGTGATATTTGTCTAATTATAGGGTTAGCTTTTCAGGCTACGGAACCCGAATGTGATATCTTTTTAAGTGTTTGATTTCACATTTTGAACCTTCTGTATAAACTTTCAGTTATAGACTATGAATAGAATCTACATATATGGGGCTGGGTGAAAAAAAAAGATGCTAAATATACGATGAAAAAATGAATGTTTTCTTCCATTACATAGCTACATGTTTTAATTGCCTGTAAAACCTATGGATTTTTACATAAACTTTTAGGTAAATTGTAGTAACAATGTTCAATATTATGACACTATGGGGCTTATTCCGATGTCAGTGGGCCCGCTACTAACAGGCCATCGATGGCGGGCCCACCGACATCTACATGAGCGGTCAAACTGCGGGATTCCGATCCGGCTGTCAGAGACACTGGGCAGGGAGACTGACCGCTGATTTTCTGACGATCAGCGGACAGAAAGTAATCTCTACAATACGGGTCAGGCACCATTGTAGGGATTACAATGCCCGTTTCCCTCTGCATTTTTATGACGGTCCAATCGCCATGAAATGACAGTTGGAAAGGGAATTTAGGGGCCCCTAGCAGGCCCCCTGTCCCCCCTGGGCCTCCGCTATGGGACCTGGGGGGCACATGTGGTATAAAATATGCCTTTTCCAATTGCAGCTTGTGCTGCTGCCCTTTTTCAGGGCGTGGCACAAGTTGCAATTGGAAAAGGCATATTTCCGACAGCCGTGTTTGCGGTCATATCGGAATACTGGGAGTGGAACTGCCGACTAATAGTCGGGCGGTTTCACTTCCACTTCGATGTCAGCCGGACGCTTGTCCAACTGACATCGGAAGGAGTCTCTATGTTTCTATAAAAACTTCAGATGATGACCCCTTGCTCTACATCCACAAAAAGGGTTGTTTTTGATTGATACTTCATGAAAATATTGGAATACTTCAGGAGTGAGCCTGTTGTTTAAACAGTGTTTTTAAAAATGCAGCATTTGCCCAAATTTTTGGGGGAGAAATCCTCTTTCCCAATGTATCTCTCTCATGTATGTTTATTTTAAGAATTTTAACTCAGGGCTAATAACAAGATAAATGGCGCAGAATGTATAAAATATAAGCCGGAAGAGGCAGGCAAGATCATGGCACCTCAACTCTATATCATATAAGATAACATGGGACCACGGCTGTAAGTAAAGTTTAATAAGCATGTGAGATGAGCGGGTATGTGTTTTTGCTTCACATTATGAAAATTAAGTATATAGTGATGCTCTTCAAGTACACAAAACCCACAAAGAGCTAATTTCTCAAATATTCATAAAGAGCATATTTGCATTTGCCCTCAAAGGAACATTATTGTTAACGCTCTGACTCACTCTACTAAACTCACCCAAGGGAAGCAGCCAAGCCAAGTATAATTATCTATTCCATTTCCGAGTGTAAACTTCCTTAACAGGTGTGATGGTGGAGAGGCACAATGACGGGCACTCTGCACACATCTGGCTGATGTCACACTTAAGTGTAATCATCAATTGCACAATTTTGTAAATCATTCTCAGCTGTGGCAGAGATGGGATCCAGAACCACAAGCAAGAAAACAGAACCATCAGAAAATGTCCAATACTATGGGGTTACAATTCATTTAAATAAATAAAGTTTATCAAAATGGCTTCTGTTGGATGTAGAACGTACTCCAGCGGGCTTGTTCATAGAAATAAAAAGCAGGTTTAGGTTTTGGAAGCGGGAAATATTCTCCAGTAGCTATACTCCAACATCTAAAGTAGATGAGTGACTGTTTGAGATATCACAAAGAATTACAGAAGTATACCTGAAAATAGTACATTTTCAAATGTGCTTAATTTCAAACAGGTGGAAAATTCTGTATGAGTAAATGGTGCAGAAATGTGCTTTTGCACATTCAATAATAGTTTTTTACCAGAACGATATACCATTCCTACATACCCCCTTTTACACAGAGCAGTATTCTTTCCATCTTTCGTTCTGGAAAAAAAACACTTATTCATTGGATTATATGGGGCAACATTTGTTTGCACTTTCAGGGTGAGTTTGGGGGCGTTAATAACATTTTCAAGGGGCACACTTCTCAAAATGCTCACATTCTCACGCTACACCTGTATTAAGGAATACAAAAAATCCACCGTACAGCTGGTTATTTCAAGTGCATTTAAAAGAGTAAAACTCCAGCAATCTTCACCATGTGAATCATAATATATTATTTACTCTTGAAAATTTCTTCTATTTGTCATTAACAGGAACGTTGTGCAATTAGGGAGGAAAGATCCTGTTTTAAATGAACCCGGCATTAGGCATTTTTGATTTTCCAGATGTTTTAAATAAGTTAATTGCACTTATGATTACATTATAAATGTTTAAATCGCAAATGCCTTGACATTTTACTTTACTTTGCAAATTCCTATTAGTTTTTTTAAGTATTAACTAATATGTCAAATCAGCAACATGTAACAAACATTTCACTAACGCAAGCTGCTGCAAACTTGAGCTCACTGATTCATTGGATGGGGCAATCACATTCAGTGTTAAGTTATGGGACCCGCTGGTGACAGTGCCCCCAATCCCATACAGTAAACGTCCCTATAAAAACTCAATTGTTTGGGCGTTCCTCTGCTGTGAGGGAGATTATGTTGTGAGGGAGCGGATGGAAGAGTCTTGGGGTGGTATTCTGTATCCATTTCTTGTATGGATAAAGTGTCAAAACAAGCCAGGCCATCTTCATTTTCACTGCCAGAAAAGAAAAGATTCAGGACTTGGGAAGGAAAGACACTGCCTTCATCTGCCTGTTGCAAGTAGAACATGATTTGCACTTAGTAGTATTACTGCTTACAAGGACTGCCAACTGTTGGAGAAATTTTTGTTCTTCTGTCGGTGCTTTGAGGTCTCTAGGCCTTCTGTTGAAAACTTCGGTAATACTCATTGTGCAAGACCAAAGTTAGCATCTTTGCAAGGCAAAGTGGACATTTCCCCATTTGCATGGGATGATACCCCACGTACACAAGGGAACGCTTTTGCCTCTGCACCATGTTACATGTGCACACAAAATGTCAAAAAGGCCTTCAAGAGAGGCTCTAACCATGAGAAAGGCCAGATATTAGTGTGCCCCCTCAGTGTCCTTTGAACCAAGAAATACCATGGACACAACCTTCAAGGACTTCCTCTTTAGGGTCCTGAACCCCTATCTAAAGGAAAGCTGGTGGAGGTGCACTGGGAAAGACTGCAACAGTGGCATAGGTGTTGGTATGTTATGTTATCAGTGTGCTAACGAGCCATGAGTGTATCCAGGTGCTCGGTAGTAGGAGTTTGAGGCCAGCCCTGGAGGGCCTATTCTAAAAGCCAGGTCTTCAGCTTCTTGTGAAAGTCAAGAAAAGAGGCGGAGCCTTTGAGGTGTCGTAGGAGGTCTTAAAGGCTTTAGGGGCCAGGTAGTAGAAGGTGCGGCCCCATGCTCTGTTTTTCTGTTATGGTATGTTATGTTATGTTATGTTATATGGCATTTCTATAGCGCACGGCTACTCCGACAGAGTGTCCCGGCGCTTTCCACTTGCAGCTCAGCGAAAATAGCATAACAACACAAATACAGAACGAAAAAGAATCAGAGGAAAAGAAAACCTAAAGATTGAAAAGCCAGGTCTTAAGGCTCTTCCTAAACAGAAGCAAATTAGACGTGCTGCGTAGACCCAGAGACAGCGAATTCCAAAGCAGGGGGGCTTTCAAACTAAAAGAACGCCCCCCAGTACGGGCTTTCCTTACTCGTGGCACCGAAGCCAGGTATAAAACTTCTGATCGTAAAGAGCGGGCTGGGCGATAAAAAGTCAGCCTCCGCTGTAAATTCTTTGCCCATGTGCCAAACAAAGCTTTATGCATCAGAGTCAAGGTTTTAAACATGATCCGCTTCCAGATGGGCAACCAATGCAGCGCCTGCAACAGCCCAGAAGCCTCCGCTCGCCTATGAAGTCCAAAAATAGAGCGAGCCGCAGCGTTCTGCGCCACCTGCAGGCGCTGGACCAAATAGTCCGGGAGCCCCAGAAAAAGTGCGTTGGCATAGTCCAGTCTAGAGCCTATTAGAGCCTGAACAGTGATCCGCCTGTGCTCCTCAGAGAGCAATGATAGAAATTTGCGGAGCATCTTCAAAATGCCAAAACAAGTGCCGACCAAACCAAGGATATGTGATCTTAGCGTCAGCTTGTTGTCCAGCTTGACTCCCAGGTTTTTGGCGACCAAAGAAGACAAAGCAGGGGGACACATATCCTTAGGCCACCAAACCCGCCATTCAGGGTCGACGGTGCATCCGAAGAACAGGACCTCTGACTTGCTGGAGTTGGCCTTAAGGCTGTTCCGCTGGAACCAGTCAAAGACCATCCCCAGACAGCCCCGAATACACTCTCCATCGAATGCCTGATCTTTCCCGCATGTGAAGAGCAGTTGAGTGTCATCTGCGTAGGATACAATCTGGGCCCCAAAATCCTCCACCAATGCCGCCAGAGGGGCCATAAAGATATTAAAAAGAGTCGGGCTCAACACAGAACCCTGTGGAACTCCGACTCCCAATGGCGGCATCTCTGCGGTGCTTTGGGAAACCCAGACTGTTTGACGGCGGCCCTCGAGAAAAGATGTAAACCAGTTGAACACCGTCCCCCTAAGGCCGATGTCATAAAGCCTGGCGAGAAGCGCCTCATGGGGGACGGTGTCAAAGGCCGCCGATAGGTCTAGCATGACTAACATGGCCTTGCCGCCTACATCCAGCGTCTCCCGGATGACCTCCGTGACCTCCAGCAGTGCCGTCTCAGTACTTAAATTGGGACGGAACCCGGATTGTGATGGATGCAGGAGATGGTTGGTTTCTAAGAAACCAGACAAGATGCCATGGACATGCTTCTCCGTGATCTTAGCTAGGGCCGGGAGAAGGGAAATTGGCCTGTAGTTGGCCAGCACCTCGGCATCTAGTCCAGGCTTCTTCAGGAGGGGGATCACCATCGCCCGCATCCAGGCGCATGGGACCCTACCCTCCCTCAAGGAGGCATTAAGGAGAGGATTAACCAATGGGTTCACCACCGATGCCACCCTGGCCAAAAATTTGGCCGGGCAGGAGTCCAATGGCGAACCAGATTTAAGATTGGTTAGCAGCATCAGGGAAGCTTTGTTGGAAATAGCGGGGAACTCCTCCAACACAGCAGCTGGTATGGACGATGAAACAGGTCCAACCCCAATGCTGCACCCCCCCTCATCAGACCTCTCCGGAAAAGAGGCCTGGATGGCCTTGATCTTCTCAGTGAAGAAGCTAGCAAGATCACAGACCCATGTGTCAGAAGACACTGGAAGGGGCACGTTGGCTCTCAGGGTCGTGAACTCCCTCACAGCAGTGAAGATCTCCTTACAGGAATTTATAGACGCCTCTATCCTCCTGGCCAAGTATTCCTTCTTCGCCCGCAAGATGTCACGATGGTACACTTTCACTGCCGCCCTATAGGCTAGTTTCGCCTCCTCGTCATATTGAGAGCGCCAGGCCCTCTCCGCAACCTTACACTGGCAGCGGGACAGGCGAAGCGCCTCTGTAAACCACGGCGCAGATAGTCGTTTGGCCGTGGACCGAGGGGCAACCGCAGGGGCGAGATCGTTCAGCCTTTCTGCCAGCCAGATCTGCAGGGCCTCGGTGTCCCGCTCCAGATCACCCATAAGGGAGCACGGATGGTCCACCAGCGCCTGCGCCAGCATCTCAGGCGTCACTTTGTGCAGTGCCCTTGAGACTGAACTAGGTTGTATAGGGGTGTCACTATGTAACAACACCGCCACTGGTATAGAAAACTTAATCAACCTGTGATCGGTCCATAGCACTGGCACAATATCAATGTCGACAAGAGAAGTCGACGAAAACACTTGGTCCAAAGTCTGCATGGGTTATGTGCTAGTGAGAAACCAGCAGAGCAGAGGTGTCTGAAAGGATGGTGGGAGTGAAAGGGGCTGTTCTAGTAGGCAGGGCCTGTGTCGTGGAGTGTTGTGTAGGTGTGGGTGAGGAGTTTGAAGTGTATACGCTGTGTATAAGGAGCCAATGGAGATCCCGAGGAGGCCATTTGCATTACGCTACACACAGGAAGGCACAATTGCTTAAAGGACCTACCCACTTTGGTGCCTGCCGAAAACTCCTTAAGTATTAGAAGCGCTACTTGTATGAAAACACAGAGTAGCAGATTAACTGTGCTGTCTGCAGTGTAGTCAAAATGTTGCTGAGTTTGCAGAAGTATTGCAAAGGTGGTATTTTTATTTATAAGTGGGTGTATGCTCTGGACTGTGCCAGCAAACCCAATGAGCGTGAGCTTGATTATCAACTAGGATGGTGTGTTTGATAAGCAATTGTTTAAAAAGCAATACAGTCCCTGCCAGGGACATCATACAATATAATCAATTACCATTTATTTAAACAGCTTCACCTAATACAAATGTGTGTAGTTTATCTAACAACCAATACACTCACTTAGTGTGGTTGTAGTGACAGATGTGCTCCAACTGTTCAACGCCAAAGTGAGGGTGAGCATCTTAAGATGAACTATAATACTTTGTCAACGATCAAGCTAGCTTTGATGCTCCATCACCCAATAATGACATTATGTAAAACAGCATGACTCAAACAAGAATATTGCCTGAAAAAAATATCACTATGGATTTAAAAATTATTATAAAGAGGATAAATTATAAAAACAAATTGCAGCCTCCACCATCCCAGGGAATTTGTGAATGGACCAAGAAAGAAGAACACATGACAACAACACAAATGCTGTGTCACAAACAGAAGATGGAGCAGATGTATACGAATTAGAGAAGAAGGTATTTTTGTGCAATAGACTAAGCTGTAAAGTGGTGGAGTCCCATTTATGTGAAAAATTAATTAATTTAGAAAGAGGCTGGCAAGCTATAGTATGGCTTTACTGATGAAGGCATAGCACCTCATTAACTCCTTGCATGCTTATGACGAGCCCACCTCGTCATGAGGCACAGTGGAGCTGTGCTCATGATGAGCTGGGCTCGTCATACCGGCTGCGCTCCGCCCACGCGCAATTAATTCCCCACCTATGCGGGAGAATCAATCAGTGGGCGGAGTCGTGTCGAGCCCAGCTCGTCATGAGCACAGCTCCACTGTGCCTCATGACGAGCTGGGCTCGTCACGAGCACCGCTGCGCCGCGAGCCGCCCCCCCCACCGTGGGGGAATTACCCCCGCGGCGAAGGGGTTAAATCACCTAATATTCTCCATAGTTCTCCATACTATTTCATAAAAGAAATAATTGAGATTTATGCAAACACTGACAACTTAAGATACAAATTGTGATGACAGCCTTTTATAAAGTATATGCTGAACCTTCATTCTGAAGGTGATTTTCCAAATTCAAAAGATTTCCACCTTTGTAATGTATTTCCTTTTGTTAAAATCAGTGGCACTGAATGGCTAATTGTGTAGTTCCTTAGAGTAAGGTTAAATCTTCGGAGTGTTTAGCCACTGCACTGTTTCAAGGTTACATCTTCTCACTGCTGGCTTTGTTTGGAAAATGCTGCACACAAGGAAGTAAATTGGCTATAATAAAACACTTATGATTTCTCTTTTTGAGAGAATGTTGTGCTTCCATGAACAGATTGGTGGAGACTATAGTGTTACAGAGCATCACTTTTACAGTCTAGGCAAGGAGCTGGTGTGAATATGTCCGACTATAAAGTCAGCACAGTCATCGGCAAACGTTTTAATTCGCAAATACTTAAGAAAACTCTCGGTTTCTAGGCATGTTTACACTAATCTTTAAAATAATTTAGCACACTCTGTGGATTATGATCACCAGTGATGTCTGTAGTAAATGATGGATAAACTATTTATAAACAGTAACAACACTGATTGCTGAAGAGAACAGTATCTGGCATTCAAGTCAGTCTCTGACAATGAGAACCATATGTTAATTTAAATATTGCATAAATGGAAAGCAGTTGATCAAATGAGGGCTCGGTGAGCATGTCACTTCCATGCAACACTTCCAAAATACATGGAAGCATTAATGGGGAGAGGATGTAGCCTTACGGCTAGAGCGGTCGACCTCGGACCTGGGGAACCGGGTTCGAGTCTCGGCAACAACGCTCAACATCCTGTGATTCTGGGCAAATCACTTAATCTCCCTGTGCCTAACAAAAATGAATGTGTTCATCTGTAACGAAACTGGTGCTCATGTAAACAGTCTGATACCCGATGTCTCAGGTCTAGTTCGCACTATATAAAATTCTAAAAAAAAATTGACTTGCAAAGCTTACCAACTGTGGCAGATTTCGAAATGTGTGTACATTATCCACTCATGCCCATTGCGTTCCCACTATCAGCCCTTTCCTTTATTCATCACAGGGGCATAACGCTGACCCTTTCAGCCCCTGAGGTGCAGATGGGTCCCCCAACCCTCCAAGGGTCTCCTTAACCTTCAAATTGGGTACCCAGTCAGCCCAAGGTCAAGGAATATCCTTGAGCTGAGATATGGGAGGCTCGGGCCCCTTATCACATTCTGCAGGATGGCCCCACATTTTGCCAATACTTTATCGGCCAAAGGCTACAGGGAAAGAGAGAATCAGACTAAGGAAGATAATAAAAAAGAAAGGAGTTACAGGAGAGAATAGCAAGAAAGAATAAAAATGAGTAAAAGGAATGAAAAAAAAAAGAACATGTATAGAATATAAAACCAGTACAACAAAAAATAGTTAAAAAGGAAAAGAGAAGACAAACAAAAAATCTAGGATAAATCATATGCCTAATACATAGAAGAATATTCAACATAGGTAACGTGTTATTTTTAGCCCATTCAGGTATAATTTCAGATTACCTAATAAATTAAATTAATATATTGTTTTTCTTTGTAACAAGCAATATGTTCACAAATATCAAGAAAAAGTGCCTTTAGCAAAATATAATATAATTTACATGGTTTCCAGCCAGGTGAACCTAACTTAAAAAGAAATTTTAATAGAGGGGCTATTTTTTGCTCATCCATGTTATGAAAGCCTGGAAATTGCTTACTCACCCTGGACCGTTCCTCCAATTTGGTCATCATAACAACAGTGGCACAGCGCTGCTCCCAGATCATTCTCCAGAAATCCCCAAAGGTTTCTGGGAGAGGTCCTTGTGTTGCAACATAAGCATTCTGCTTCCTGTATCCATCGATGTAGTTAGAATTAACATAATCACTTCCTGGTATACCTACGAGACAACAAAACACCAAGGTTTTTTTCACACCAAATCTCTTAAATCAGCAGGTTTCCATAAGGCCACAGAGAAATCTGTTTGGCAGTGCATTCAGAAAGTATTTGGCAAGCAATATGTCTTAGTGTATATCCTTGCAAACACAACCCTGAAATTGCACTTTGAACCAATGCAGAGTTTAAAATCCTCAAAATCCAAAGATAGTACACATATCAATTCTCGTGGATGTGATGCTCCACCTTACAATCATTAAATTAACTCAATAGAGCAACAATTTCAGGGAAAGCTGAAAAGCTAGATGCAGGGTTGCGCAAAGATATGTATATGTAGGTGTGCAAAAGTGGTAAAGGAAAAAGTGGTCATTAAAATATTGATATCGATTCTATGTTCTTCCCTCAACACTTTTTCACTATGCATAACCAATTACAAAAGATAAGAGACAGTGGTAGCTTCATGAAGGAATAACTTGTACATACATATACATAAAAAACAAACATTGGTGCGAGCTTCATGATATTCTTGAAGGCTTTTGCATAGTAACCTTAATAATTTTGAGCAGAGAGATACAGTGGTAGCCAGTCACTTTATGTTCATCAATGCATAGACGGAAAAATTATCACAATCTCTATCAATCTATTTCAGAAATGTTCATCATTTTTCAAACCAGTGTTTTCAACAGAACTGAGAAGTTTTTGAAAAGGAAATTATAGATTATTTAAATAAATGCAACACATTAGGGGATCATAGCTAATGAGATTATGAAAATATATAATTTCTGTACACCATGAAAGTCAACTTCTGAAGTAATTAGGGAACAATGTATAAGTACTTCACATGGGAGGGAGGCACACATGTGGATCCGTCCTCAAAAATGACCATTTACATTTAAAAGAGTATTAAATGAAATAAACCATAGACTTGCCTAACTCCTCATCTTTACATACAAGTGTATCACCAGTAAAGATGATGTGTGACAGGTAGCTAATATTCGTTCTTATAAATAAGCCAGACAGTGCTTTGAACATGATGAGGTTGATTCACAAAAGCATTTTGGAGGAAGTCAAATTGTACTCCTGTAGCACTTTTCTATGTACCCTTAATGGCGTCTTTGATTTGGCTCCATAACATCCAAAATGGGAATGTTCGCAGAATATTCATATCCATTTAGTTAAATTGAAAGGACTTTTCCATCTTTGCAATTTCACTAATAGGAAGTTGCACGTTTCAGGGCTGATTCACGAAGGCATATAAGAGTGTGTAAAAGAGTACTCCAGTGGTTTACTTCCTGTACAATAAAATGCTTTTGTGAATCGCTTCTGATGAGCACAGTAATGTAATGATCAACTGAAACGTGATCTTAATTTATTGTCAATTGAAACATAATTGAGTCAAGGAGAAATCAGAAAGGAACAATATCCATCAACTCACAAACATAGGACTGATTCCTAAAGATATGAGAGATGACATTTCGGTATCAGCTTTTGAGGAGATCATTGTGGCTCAACTCTCTTCTGGTTCACCCGGCAAAATCAGGGCAACTCATTAGACAGGGATTGTTCAACCATGAATCCTCCCAGATCATAAAATGGCTAAGGGCTGCCCTGAATCAGGCTCTAAGTAGATATACCCTTGTCCAAGTACAAATTAAGGAGTCGATTCCTTTCTAATTTGTTTCTTCAAATTCTAATGAGAAGTCTTTTAATAATTTGCTTCTGGTATTTACAGTTCTGAACGCACTAGGTAAGTGTGCGAAAGGTAAAGCCCCCGGACCCGATGGAGTATCGGTGAATGCATTCCTATGTCTGGGCAAAAAATGGTCACCAGTAATCACACACATTTTTAATGCACCAGTTAAGTGTAATTTCCCGTCCTCCTGGGCTACGTCGGTTGTAGTGCCTATATTTAGAAAAAGTGATGAAGCAGATCCAAAATGCTATTGCCCTATTTCCCTCCTGGATTCCTCAGCAAAACTCCTGGGAGGGTTGTTTTAAAGAGATTAGAGGACTGGGCAACTACTAACTCTATATTGTCTAAGGCTCAGTATGGATTCAGGAAGGGACTTGGGACCGTGAAGCAATGCCTAAACCTTGAACTCGTGATTGGGAAGTACACGAGGACCAAAGCACGATCACTCCATTTGTGCTTCGCAGAACTCTCTAGTGCATTCGACTTAGTAGACCACTCACTTATATGGCACATACTGCTGTCTTATGTGGCCCCTATAGAGATTGTTAGCCTCTGTGCACACTTATATAACAACCTTTCAGCAAAAGTGTGGTTTGGCCGTAATGGGGATTTAACACCCTCTTTTAGAAGTAGGCGAGGCGTTATCCGAGGGATGTTTATGGGCTCTCTCTTTATTTTCTTTACTTATAAACTGGCTCGATGACACCTTATGGTCTTTGCATGCCAATGTTCCGATGGTTGATGGCCGCCTGATACCTGTATTTCTCTATGCAGACGATGAGGTACTTATCTCAAGGACCGCGGTCAGATTCCAAAGATTATTGGATTCCTTTGCAGATTTCATGGCCTCCAGGAAATTAATAATTAACAAGTCCAAGGCTTTTATAAACAGCTGTGGGAAAACACCTAAGAATGTAAAATCTTTCTATCTTGATAGGGCTCAGATATCAAAGGTTAAGTCCATTTGCTATTTGGTTGTGCTGTTTGCTTCTAAGACCTCCTGGATAGATCATGTACTCAATGCCAGGCTGCAGATTAAAAGAGCGTGTGAGGGTGTTTTTAGATTTTCCAGTAACTTGGGCAGTCATCCCATTAAAGAGATGGTACATTTTTAAGGCAAAGGCTATTTCTGTGGCAACCTATGGGGGAGGGGTGTGAGGTTACGCAGACACTAAATCTCTGCAGATTGAGGAAAATAAATTTCTAAGGCATTAACTGTGTACCCCACCCACAGCACCGGCTACCATACTGCACAGGGAAGAAGGTTTTGACCACCTGCATGATATTCTGACATTTAAACCTATATCCTTGTGGAGGTCAATATGGGCCAAACAGGAAACCGAACTAACAAAGACATTCATACAGGATTCTCTTACCCTTGACCATGCCCTAAAAATTCCATGGTTGTCTTTTATTGACAAAACACTTAAAACAGTACTAGGTCTCCCAGGACTGGTAGATCTGGCCAAGATTCTTATACTGGAGAAGGAGTCAATAAAGGCAATTATGATTGATGCCAGGACAAGGAAAAGTTCAGCGAGTGATGATAAGAGACAGACAGTTGTAACATATATGGTTCAAATTTTACCTCTAGGTTGTCAACCCTATCTTACCTGGATGACGAATCATCAGCAGCGCTACTTTCTGACTAGACTTTGGTTGAAAATGTACATCAGTTGGTAGCGTAAATCAATAAGATTCAAGTACAACCCCTTGCCCATGTGATAGAACCTCCAAACAATGCATCGTGCACGGTATACATTTTTGTCAGTTTTACACAAGCCCAGGAAACAGTTTAAAAAACAAATATTGCACATAACATTAGAGATTTTAAAGCTGCTATGAGTTTTCTGTTTAGCTTGGAATACCCAGGAATTTGTTTTAACAGGGCTTCCTTTATCTGCAAAACAATTTGCTTAAGGAAGAGAATGTTTTAAGAAGGCGGGGAATGCATGTGTTTGAAGACTTTACTGCAAGGTTATTGAATCAGACTTAATATATTTAATAGATTATGAATGTGCATTTTATTTCGTGAATTATTTTAACCAAATGGTCTGTGTTGTTTTATTACGTACTTTTACGGCCTATGTGATAGTGCCGAAATATAGCTTTGAAATTTGATTCATATAGCTATATGGGTATGTAAGTTTGACTTACATTTACAAGTATATTCTGTAATGACTGCGAAATAATTTTTCAGTACCCAGAGGTCGTCTTTGCACGACTAAAAGAATGCACTCATATGGCGGATTTTGTGTGAGCAAATATATCTCTTTTGGGAGGGTGGTGGGCATTCCAGGTCAGTCATGCTCCTGAAGGGTGCAAATACTGGCGAACTTGTCTGAGCACATTCACAAATTCTTCTCTCAACCCTTCCCACCCTGGAAAAGGTCGATTCTTGACTCCAGACCAGGGCAAGGTAAAATCCCCTTCTATAATAGGAAGGAAGATGGGAAAAGCGGCAAACTCGGTGGTGATATAGGGGGAGTAATTTCACCACGCTATAATAAGTTTACCTTTAAACAATAAAAGTTAGTAGTTTCTTTCACATGTCAAAATACACCAGTCTATGTTTTCCCTTAAAAAAATGGAATTCTCAAAATCTGGAATGGGTACAAGTTTAAAGGCTTAACATGGAAAAGTTTTGAGAATTCTAAAACTTGTTAATCAGCAGTCAGGTGTGGTCAGTGCTTGAAATGAAAAAATAGAAGTACAGGTACTCTGTACCAGAGTACCTGCTTGTTTTTAAGAAGTGCTGGTACTCTCCAATTAAAAGTATTGCATTTCTCTTGAGAAGTGCCAGTACTCTCTCCCTCTTAAAATAAAAAAGTGCTGTACTCCGTAGCGGACAGTACCGGCCCATTTAAAGCTCTGGATGTGGTAGTAAACCTGAGATTTAGGACTACAGAAAAAGTTGGCTCTGTTCAATAAACACTAATTGAAGCAAAGAAGAGCACGCATTATGAGTCGCAAATATTCATCTCTGTCAGCGAGTCTTTTTAAGGGTTGAATAACGCTTTAGTTTGTGAAAAGCGAAACCATTTAAAAGCATTCCAATGGGAAGGGATGCACAGCCAACGCATGGAAGGCTCATGCAGTTGTGCCATCTAGCACTAAATAATAAAACACAAACTCTTATTTTGAATTGAAACTACGAAATACGCTTTCATTTTAGAATGACTTCCATTTTGATTTCAAGCTTTGGGTGTATTGAATCCCACATTTTGGACGTGGTTGTTACAGTGGCTTTTTTAGACTTACAAGGAAAGGTCTTAACGAAAACAATTGAGTTTTGAGAATTTAGGGCATTAGGGACAAATGGTTTATTGCCATTTACGCTTCATTTCGCATTTTAGAAATAGCTTTAGTGGAATTATTTCTTCAAGGGCCACGCCATTATGTCTACAGGGATATTGACTTCATTTCATTAGTGCCGAGGACCGTGACAGTCCAGGACAGCGGAGAAGAGAGTGTCAGATAAGAGATAACCGCATCATAATTAGCAGGGATGTGTTCAGAGGCTGAGCATTCGATGAGTATTTGTTGATTTTTTGATAAGGCATCTTCGCGCCTTGGCAACAGTTCATCTGCTGTGTCGGTGTCTTCATTACAGCACCTGCACTTTCCAATATGTCATTGAATAATTACTTTTTATATCTGTATTTGTAGAGCTGTGTGATTTTCTTTAACCCATTGGCTGCTGTAATCATGCTGTGCTTAAAAATAGTGTCAAGGTTGAGGTATTAACCCCTTCGCTGTGGCGGGAATTCCGCCGCAGCGCTGGGGGGGTGGGGGGGGGGGCAGCGCGGTGGCGCTGTGCTCATGACGGAGCCACTCCGTCATGAGCCACGACAGAGTGGTTCCGTTATGACTCCGCCCACGGCGCTAATCGCCCGCACAGGCGGGGAATTAGCGCCGCGTGGGTGGAGCGGCCGCCAACGGCCGCGGCATGACGGAACCACTCCGTCATGAGCACACGGCAACCGTGGCTCATGACGGAATGGCTCCGTCATGAGCAGGGGAGGGGTTAAGGAGATGAGAAGTGTTTGTTTCTAAAACAAAGCAGACAAATGGGATTATATATGTTCCTGTTTAAGAAGTAACTTTCTGTATTTTCTATCAACATTGGTTCCTAAAAAGTTGTTTTTACGTTTCATAACGTGTTGTCTTTTAAAAAAGCCTCAGGAAAAATACTGAATAAATGTAAGTTGAATAAACTGTTTCCACCTATACAGTAGTTGCCAAAAGCGGGGCTTCCTAGTCGTAATTTCACCTTATGTTTATGCCTCCACCCAACCCTTCTTTTCTGTTCATCTTATCTATGGGACTTAATGTACACCCTTTCTTTCTTCATTTGTCACCGTTTCCCTGTATATATCCGCCTCCTCCGTTCTGCCTTTTCAGATTTTGTCTGCCTTGCTGTGGGTCAAATTCCGATGGTAAAATACAGGTCTTGGCCTCAAAAAATTAATTCTGATGCCCACTACCTGCACTACTTAAGTATTGCAGTAAGGGATTACAAATCTGCCTCTGCCTAGTCAGGGGCTGTAACAGGCAAAGCGCCACAAATTCCCATCCACTTGTGTGGTACCTACGTGGCACACCAATGTGTCCCTGGAAATTACTGGCTGTGTGGAAAGGAAGATGTCTGGAGCCTCCATACTCCTTAGATAAGTGGCTATATAGTCCACATATGTAACAGAAAAAGGATGATCTCAGTGTTGGTGTGGGATAGTGGGGTTTCTAATTGAAACGTTTCTCCTCCCATGCCTTCTCATTTCCTGTAGTGACCCCTCCACTCCTGTACTCTCTACCATGTAAAGCACTCTGATGCATACATGGTCCTATTCACCCTGCATAAAACTTCCAAAATAAATAATGGGTGGAAAATGTTGTTACCACACACTAGCAGCCTCCTGACCATATGAAAGGGTCCTTAATGACCAAATGTAGCAACAAACTACCAACTGTAACAATGCTGACAAAAAAACTGTACAGATGGGAGTCATCAATCAAAGTCTTAGGGACAACTGCAAACTGTAACTTAAGTGCCAGATTGGAGACATCAAAATAAAGAACCCTTGAAGCTGTGACTTTTCTTTCTTAATAGATTTACAGAGCTCATTGAAGGAAGAAGATTTATCTAAGACCTACATCAACTAGTCATAGAAGAATCACTTGTTAAGTTATCAAATCATTTGGATGAAGAACAAAGGATGGGTAGGTGTAGAATGCAGATTTGTTTTAATGTGAAACAGCTGCATCAACCAGCATCAACCATCTCTCTGGTAGCCCCCTAGTTCCTGTAATGTTCCAAACTGGGACCAACACTCAGGAGGGAAAGAGGGGGGGGGGCAAAAGGAATACAGTGATATAATACAGCACATCTCCCTCCCAAAAACAATAACAAGGAAATGAGACAGAAAGGAACAGAATACAACATTTATTCATGTAATATTCTGCACTAGTGTGTCCTTGTCCTGGCACAGTTCTTGATCCCGTGCCGCAATGTTATCCCCTGTTTAGGATCCATGTGAAGAACAGGGAAACAATTGTTTTTCAATACAGACATGACTATTCTCAGCCGTAGAATTAGATGGCAAACACGTGCTATGTGAACATTTGCCGTTTATCTTGGTGTGTGCATCAGCTAACAATAATCAATCTCCTCTCCAAATGTTAAGCTAGCATCACTAGGCACAACATGCCCAAAGCACTTTGAAGCCTTTCTAGCCTCTAACATTAACCATCCTGGGTAGTGACAGTACCTTTGTGGATCTTTACCACACGTACTGCTCAAGAAAACCTTGTCCCACCTTTCTCTTTGTAACCTGGTACATGAATCCTAACTACATCACCCATAGAAATGTTGGCGGCTGGATTTTGCCTGAGATTATTCCACTCTTTTATTGTCTTCATGTAAGTCAGCCTTTTTTGATGTGTTCAATCATGAGGATATTTAGTTTTAAGCCACAAGGGGCACGTTTTAGAGGATAAATTCCTGCCTTTATTTGGGAGGACAAACATCTGTAATTACATTTGGTGAGATTCAGTATTCCTATAACCTTTCCTTATTGTCTAATGACAAAGGAATAATACCTTAGAGCACAAGGTGAACCCTATCTTTCTGAAATTTGTTAAAAACGCTCTTCTTGTCCATTGCATTGCAGGTCAGACAAGGCAGTCCTCATATGAATAATATTAAATATCAGAAGGACATTTCCTTCTAGGTAAACTGCACCCTCTTATCAGTTACTATAGTTTCAGGGAATCCTTCTCTTTTAAACACTTCCATAAGAAACTCAAGAGCATCATATGGAATCAGTCACTCTACAAATTTTAGCTCCGCTACTTAGAACGTGAATCAATGTGGACTGAGCATGGTGCATGTTTGTGGGATAAAAATTATATGGCCCAGCAATTTGAAACCCCAGTTTGTGCCAGGCATACAATTCTGAAGTAACATGGGCATACGACTACAGTGGTCCTTCCATACTTCTAACAGATAGCCATCCTTCCCATGTACAGATTTACCACATTATCGCTTGCATCCTCTGACATTGTTCTTAAGTTAATTTTTGCCCTAGAACAGTATAAAAATCAGCTGTTTGCAACCCTGGCATTGAAGACGGGACAAACAATCTGCAGGTTGGTTTCTGCATCCAGGAACAAATAACATGTCAAACGCGTACTCCTGGAGCTTTGATGAATGCCTAGTAAGCTGTGCAGCTGAGTTCAAACTACCATTGGGGACATATTGGTTTATGGTCTGCATAAGCAAATTGCTTCCCCTTATGAAATGCCTAAAGTGGTTGGTGGCCCACACGCATGCTAATAATGCTTGCTTAATCACTGCATAATGTCTCTCTGTTTCATTCAATAATCTAGATTCATATGCAACATCCCTGTCCTCACCTCCAGATCTTTGACACAATACGGCTCCTAAGTCATAAACACTGGCATCAACAGTAATAACCCACTGTTTACTAATGGAAAATGGACATACAGTTGGGACTTCAACAGTGTTTTTTAAACTCTCAAAGGCTTCCTTTTGCTCATGCTTCCACTAAAATATTTTCCCCTGATATATGAGTTTCCTTAAAGATTCCTTGATGGTAGCAAAGTTCTGAATGAATTTCCCATACTGTGAACCAAAGTCCATCAAATTACACCCACTTTTCTCTATTGTCAGATGGCAAGGCTTCTAAATAGATCTCATCAAGAATTCCTTTGAAACTACTCCTTTGGAAGTGATAATATATCCCAGATATTCAACCTGGCTCTTGAACAATTTACATTTCTCTGCACATAAAAACTGCTTTGAAAGTCAGAAACAGACTTCCTGCAGAGCATAACAATGCTCCTCTATGTTGTAGGAGATAACTAAAATATATTCTTGAAAGTAACAGACACTATCCTTCACGTCCCTGAAAAGGTGGTGCATAGCAGTTTGGAGGACAGGTGCCGCTGTGACAAGGCCAAGCAGCACCCTCTTGTATTGGAAAGAACAAACAGCATCACAAAAGCTTTTAGAGCACTAGAGTCCTCAGTCAATTTGATTTGATGATATACACTACATAGGCCTAATCTCGAAAACACAGCAGCCCAATCCAACACTGTTATGATTTCCTTGATTTGAGTAATGGGCACTTATCCACTATGATGCATGAATTCATAATCTTAAATCTACCCAGAGGCACAGTTTTCTAATGCTCTTTTTGACCAAAACTGAAAGGGAAATCTAGTCTGCGTATTCGATCTCCTTGAGGATTCTTTCAATTTGCAAATCTTCAAGCAGGTTTTGCAACTCTTTGCACACACAGATAGGCACACCACTCTGCTACTGTCTTGCTGGAGTGGTGCCTTACTTTAAATTTATTTGCTGAGTGAATCCATGCAGATTTATACAATCCTCCTTTGACAACTACAGCAAAGGAAATAATGATTTGCAAACTTGAGACCGTTTCGGTAACAGTCAGTATAGGATCAGGTGCACATAGGTTAGGGTTATCCTTAGGAGTCTTTGGCCCCTCCAACCCAATACAGACACTTCTTTATATGTCACATTCATCTTGGTAAAAGCTCTTCTGCCCTTGACACTCACATTTGTATCAAAATTACCAAGGAAAACAACTGTTCGTCCATCAAAGTTACTGCCCTTCCACCTGGTTCGTGTAATCTTTTGACCTTCTCTGCAATGCTTGAATCAAAATGTGGTTTGGTAATAATCATGTATGGTGAGCTGGTGTCAGCCATTACCACTGATTCACTGCCACACACATGTACACCCACTGGTGGAATAATGTCATCCTCACCCTCAACCATATTCAAATTACGCACATAAAGGATCGTGTTTGTAGATTCTCTCTCCTCTTTACTGTCTTTGTTGATGTTGAAGCCATTTATTCTCAGTCACTTGAGTCACTCTGGACTTGAAGTTGCATTTGATCCCCAGAAAACATGAATTAAATGGCCAGACCTTGGACTTTATACTTATTGATAGGCATCCATAAATGTTGCCAAATGTGAAGCACTCCCTCATATGTAGCCGGATTGCCCTGTTTCATTTATTTTATACTTGGCAGAATCATTTGCATTCTGCCTACTACTTATTGCATAAACCTCATCGCCCTTTCTTTCCTGGTGATCCTCGTTAAGAGTGCTTAATAGCCTAAGTGGTTTTATTAATTTCTTGTAGGGTTGGGATACCTATCTTTTCAATTCTTTCTTTTGTTCTTTTTTCTTTATGTTTATCATAAACTGATCCCCTATCATGTCACCAATTGTAGTGCAAAATGACATGTTGTCAACAAGTTTGTAAAGGCAGTTAGAAATTCATCAAATGTTTCATCCCCTTGTTTTCTTTTTTACAGAAATTGTAATGTTTATGGCTATGCTCAAGGTAGTTTTGAAATAATTTCTAGTCTTAAAACTGCTTTGTCATATTTGTCACAGTCTGGCTGTCCTTCAGGTGATTTAATTTTGATAGAGTGCAAAAAAGTCACATTTGTATTGAACTGATCCCACACATTTCGTAAAGAGAAACATTTCTTATGTTCTCATGAGTATGGAAAGGAGTCTGCCTTTACAAACTCCAGCTATTAAACAATGCCCCCCACACACACACACATAAATATATATATATATATATATATATATATATATATATACATACATATAGAGAGAGAGTTAGATATATATGTATGGGTATGCACACACACACACACATCTATATAGACATTTTTTTTGTTTTATATAGCTTGAATTAGACCCAAGGGTATCAGAGCACTTTACATGAGCACCAGTAGCATTACAGACGGACACATTCATTTCGTTTTTGGGTTTTTTTGGCACGGGGAGATTAAGTGATTTGTCCAGATTCACAGGATGTTGAGCATCCCTGCCGAGACTCAAACCCAGTTCCCCAGCTTCAAAGACGACCCCCCTAGCCGTTATGCCACATCCTCTTCCCTAATATACATGAGAAAGACTGCGGAGACGTGCAAAATGCTTCACCCCAGGCCACAATAAACTGAAGAAGTGAACACCAGCGTGTTGGGACCTGTTTATTTATTCAAAACGGGTTTGCTGAGATATATATATATATATATATGAGAATAAAATCGCTATGGTAGCGATATTTATATGCCTGGAAAAGCACCATTCAGTTTCCTCCTGAGAGAAGATCCTCCACTTTCGTGGTGTTCCTACTTCCTCCACTCACAACCCTGTCTTCTTGACAAGCCCAATAGTGGTGTTGCATAAGTATACAGACACATCAGTGGACCTAATCAGACGTCATTCTCACATCGCTCTCTACTCTTTAAAACTCTGTTATCAAAAAACACAGCACAATGGGAGTCCTTTGAATGATTTCAGATACCCCCTAGCAATTACACCTAGCACAAAGTCCAGATTGACCCTATAGACATCAAAGGGGATGGATCAGTGCTTTATTTGTAAAATAAGAGCCAGTGCCCAAAGCGCTGCTCAGACGCCCGCAGCTGGTGCTATATAATGCCAGCACGCAGATAGCAAAGGTGCGTAATCCTGAATCCACCTAAGAACTTTTTAATTCACTGCCACGCACTCCCTGCCTCATAATCTCACTCTTACAGGTATGTGATTTCTCCCTTGGTGACAGATTTTCTGCATTTCTTTTCTTCTGTCTTTTTGGTTTATTTGTTTTTTCCTAGGTTGGCCTCGAGAAAAGTCAAATGTGGAGCAATAAGTGCCGGCCCCGAAAAGGAAGTGCTGGTGTCCCCACCGGCAACTACTGACTCAAATTAAGTCCTGGGATGGATAATTAATGACCTGTCGAGTTCTGACAGCCTTATACCAATTCATCAGTGTGATCCTGGTGGCCAGCTATAAAGAACCCTGGGCCTGATGTACCAAGTGAATTACAGTTGCAAAGGTCAAATTTGACTCTTTGTAACCGCAAAATACCTTTTTTAAATGTACAAAACATAAATTGTGATTCAGTAACATGTTACTGAATCACAATTTGGGTTTCAGACTAAATACTGAAACAGTACGAAAGGGCATGTATGTATTAGTGTTTTGCAACCAAAATCCGGTAAAAAATATTATTATTGCACCACCAAATCCAAATTGATGATAACCATTCACAAACTGGAAGGAGTCCAGAAGGAACCTATTCCCCTTGGTGAATGTAGGAAAAAAACATTTTTAGGATAAGGCAGTGATCCATGGACCACTGCATTCACAAAAAAACAGATTGCTTTATTTAAAAGCATTCACATACATGGAGGTCTGGGAATTGGTATTTTATGAACCCAACCTATTAATACACGGGGAGAGGTTTTGGCCTTACGGCCAGAGCTGGGGACTTCGTAGCTAGGGAACCAGGTTCAAGCCTCGGCATCGGCTCAGCTTCCTGTGATTCGGGGCAAATCTCTAAATCTCCCAGTGCCTACCAAAAAATGAATGTGTCTTTGTGTAATGTACAGTGCTCCAATACCTTCGTGTTGAGTTTGCGCTATATAAATCTGCAAATACATAGTTTGGTTCCTAAAATACCAATACATATGCTAGAAGTCAATGTGCCAAATGCACTTACTTTGACCAAATCCATTTTCTCGCATATTTCACAGATATGTATTGGCCTTCGGCAGAATGGGGGCACTCTGAAGGGCATTGGGCCCCTGAAGGGTTGTGGGCCCCCCTGCACCTAAGCGGCTTCACCCCTTGCCCTATGGGTATGAACACCGCACCCTCTTCTTTCGTTACAGCACTGCTTAGTCGCCAGATGACTAACAAAAACAGTAGCATAAAAGGGAAATGGCCCACAACCAATATTCATATTTCACCCTAAAAGAACCACAGCAGAAAAATCCGAGGTGTAAAAACACGCAGGAGTTACTATGCTATCTACGGCCTTCACAGTAGACAGCAAAATAAGCACTGATATATTTTTAGCCAGGGAGCTATCTGTATTCACAGATCTCTTGAAGGTATTTAAAACCTCCAACACAGCACAAAGATGGCGTTTTGCCTGCCCATGGGTGGGAGGCAGCAGCACGGTAATATACTGCTGTATCCATCATGTTTTTGTGTATCCCTCTGGTAGGCTGCTGTCTTAAAAGGTTTTAATTGGATTTAGCATTTTATTAACAGCAAGCCATCGCGGAATTGTTCAAATCTGACACAAAGGCTAAGCACACAACATAATTCTGCAAAGCACAAATTAAACCGTAAACCTTTGTTTCTGTACCGCTTTCCAAAAAGATGAGCTGTTGAGTAAAAATGAAGGAATGTTAATTAATCGGATTAAACCCTGTCAAGCTTGCAAATAATTAACTCCAGGAATTGTAATGAATTAAAATAGCTGATTAAAATGTACTATCAGTTTAAATCAGCCTCTGATGTTCTGAACTATGGGATGTCAAGGGGAAATGAAATAAAACAGCTATTCGATGCATATCAAAATTTTGTCTAGGAACTAACGTTTTCATGTAGCAAGGAGGAGGTTTTGTTAGAGAATAACTAAGCATGGATTTTTTGGGCAAAAGCAGAATATGCTCTAAGGGTCCATTGAGAAAATCTTTCTTAAGAGTGACTCCGACCTAAAATTAATAGTGTATGCACATTTAGGGGCATACTTACAAGGGGATTGCGCCACCAGAATGTCACGTTTACCGACATTTGGTGTTGCAATGCCCTGCACCTTATTTACAAAGCGGCGTTCAGACAATATTTGTGGCTGAACGCCGATTTGTACATATGGTACCATTTCACGCAGGTATCTGCATGAAAAGGGTGTGCAATGGGTGTTGCTGTGGGTGTTCCACTGCAACACCCATTGCTTTCTGACTGTTGTATGACAGAGGCATGTATGGCTAAACCGTGCGTGCCTCTACAACACAGCCAGAACAACAAATTCATCTGAACAATGCATTCCTTTACCACGCAATTTTGTGGTAAAGGCATGATTGGTAACGGGATGTGTGGTAAAGCTCACACCCCAGACCCTCCACCCTCAGCCCTAAAACCCTGGCCCCTGCCCTATTAACAACCCTAGCCCTGAAAACTACCCCTTCTCTAAAACTTAACACTTCCCAAATCCACCCTGCCCTGAGCGGTAAAACCCTGGCCTCTGCCAAATAAACAACCCGACCCCCATGAGCCCTAAAAACGACCCCATCCCTAAAACCTAAAACTACCCCAACCTCCGCATGCCCAAAGCCCTAAAACCCAGCCCCCTGCCTATAAACAACTCCGACCCCCTGGGCTATAACAACTACCACCCACACCTGTCTATGACAAGCTTTCTGTCCTTGTGCTTCCTGTTCCTGTTCTTGCTCATCCATACATCTAGAACGTGCAATGCCTTAACCACACATATGCATGATTAAGGCATATGCATGGTTAAAGCAAGCAAGGTTGTGCTTGCGGGGAAAAGGCACGCGTGGCTCTGCTCACATTATGAAGGCCATTTTCCCTTTTTGACGCTGCCCCAGATTTACAAGGATCTGTAAATTTGACCTAGCTCCAAAAACTTATGCTATACAATAGCAGGCGTTACAATGGCGAAACGAGGAGAAATACCTTTATTTCTCCTAGATTTTGCCTTTTCTGTGTGTGCTACATTTTGCAGAACACATAGAAAGAGCAAAACACCATTAATGATTGTTTATGTGCAGGAAGTTGCCCCTTCCTGCACACAAACAATTATTATATAATAACGATTTGCTACTTCTATGTGTGCTACAGTAAGCAGCACACATAGAAGTAACATATCGCCATTATTGATTGTTCATGTCCAAGAAGGGACACATTCCTGCACATACAAAATCATTGCCTGCACTAGGGTGCAAAGGTGTCTGTGTTGGAGGTAGGCAGCAATATTTAGCACCATCGCTAAGGAAAACACAGGGGTGCACCATATTCTTGTAAATACGATGCATCCCTGAATTTTAGAAACAGTAGAGTGGGGCGCTGTGAAATTTGCCGCAGCTCCGCCATTTCTTTGTAAATATGCCTCTTACTTGGGTATTGCATAAAGGTGGTACGTCATCTTTCAGTGTGAATTCGTGCATGGTTTAATGCTGGAAAATTCTTAGCTCATATAGAAAGTGGATATTCTTTGGGGGCATGGGATTCAGCAACCCCTCAGTGCCAACAATACTACTTACTGTTCGCTTAGATATTAAATGAGTCTTAAGAACCCAAGAAAATGAAGAAAGTGGTACTTATTTTGAGTTTCCATCTTCAAAAAGATCCAACAAGCACAGTAATCGATGTCAGGATCCACATTAAGGGAAATCCAAGGTCTGTATATTACACAGAGTAATAGTGGAGCAATGGGTGCTTGACCCTAGTTTTATTCTCCTTTGCCCGAGGGGCTCTTTAGCATTGTAGAGGAGGCTGCAGATACCGTCATGCACCGTTGTTGTGCCATAGATCACGTTACACAATATGTGCGCTGGGGCGAATCCATGGGAGCATTCGCTCATTTACATGGGTGCATGGTCACATGCAAACGAGAGTAAATTTTTCCTTTGTGCCTATGTCATATTACAGAAGCAGGTGAATAGGCAAAGCAGCTCTCAGAAAGTGTACTAATTGTGTTCCACAATTAAAGGTGGTGCATAGTCAGTACCCCCAAAGGGTACCCCTTGGGAGGTGCACAGAGGTCACTTAGACCACTCAGGCATTCCACAGCAGGCAGTGGAGTCACACAAGGAACTACCAATGGGATATCACTGAAAGTAAGACTGGTTATTTTAGACAGTTGGTCCACATTTCATAGTGCATTTCTGTCCCAGGCTGAAGTGACCACACCCAATAAAGGGTACACAACGGCACAGATCCGGAATGTGTGCCAGATAAGTATTAGGACCTAGGGCTTGCAAATGTTATTTGTCTGCTCTATGTTGTGACTCCTATGAATATCTGGATATGATTCTGTGATATTTGTGGAATAGAAACATTCTATTTACACTTATAGAATATAATTTGTATCTACTTCTGATGATTACATCACAAGTTGGGCAATGGCACTTCTTTTGATGCTAATTCTCAAAAGCCATGCGATACCTCTTTACGAGATATCCTCCCGTGGTCAACAAGCGTGTTTAACACTTTTGCCACTCTTATGACTTTGGTGAAATGACTCGAGTGAATTTAAAATGTTCACTTAGTGATTGTGTATCAGTAAATTAAGATTATTTGTAACTTGGAACACGGTGGAAGTTCTCTTTGACTATGGTTATGTCTCTATGAAGATGATTTGCAGGTAGACAAAACCTGGGTAGGAATATTGCACAAGTCTTATTTTTGTGAAAATACTTTTTCAAATGTGCTAAGGGGATATCATTTTTTCCAAAATCTATTTCATTTTGAAGCACTGACTACAACTAACATCAGAGTAAAGTGAGATAATAACTATTTATAAAAATATTCCCTGTAAGAGGAGAAGAGAATTGAAAATTTTAACTCCATCGAATATATTTTTTGGAACACAGTGCTTCTAAATCTAGAGTTAAGTGATACCACACTTCTAAGGTCCTAAACATTACATTTAGCAAATTCCAATCTTACCTCTGACAGTGGCATGAGGATGTAGCACATTTCTTATACTACAGTAGAATGGGAAACTTTAGGTTTTTCATAATAGACTACAGTCTATTGCATTATTTCAAACCAAACAGTGGTATTATTAGTGATGTAATTGACAGTCATGCAGAAAAAACACTTTATCCCCTTTCAGAAGCAAACATTAATGCATGGGTATAAAGTGACTTGGTATGTGGGCACTGCAAATGTACCCAGATGGAAAAGTTCCCTTGCTCCGGGATGCAATCCTATTGCTATTCACCTTTTTTTGGCATGTGTAGAGTTCATGAAGGAGTTGGTGGCACTGCTACAAACTGCATTGATAAAACTGGTCAATTCTCACTATGATTAAGTAACCATTGGGTATTTCATATCTGCAACTTGCTTTATATAGTGCTTCATATGGCACTTCTAAGCAGTGTCAGTAACATATATAATAACATTCAATGTGATGGTACTCCATTTATCGACCCCAGAATGATAGGAGGCTGTCTGCTTTGGCAAGGTTCGAACTTGTGAATATCTATTGGTTGCAGATGTTAGCAGTGGTCATTAAATCATTGAGCCAACATGGTGCCATAGTGATAACTAAGGGTATAAGGCAATAGACGATAATGCTAATTTCTCATTTTGCTCAGAAAATTAGAATGAACCACTAACTGGAATAAAAACTCAGAATGATGTCAATCATGAATTGATGGGCATAACCTTCAGCACACTAATGTATAAAGGTGAGGGACTGTAAGTTCAGAATGATTTAAATTTTCTGAAACCATTTGCAAAGCATGACAATTATAGCATTGTTAGTAATTATTGTTGCACAATTCTCATAGCTATTTGCCTAAAACCTTGCAAGTTGATAGGGGCCGGACATGGACCAAAAGCAGTCCTTGCAGATAATATAAAACCTGCCCAGCTCCCTTACACCCACTTACTCTCTCTTGGTACTCTGATGTTATACCTTTTCTTGTCTCTTTGTCTTTTCTCTTTCTCTCCACATCTGCTGTCTCTCTTTCCCCACACACTCTGTTGCTGCACCACTGTACAAATGCCAGGGCTTTCAAAAACAGTCTCCTATAGCTCCAATCTCCAGAGAATTGACTGATGAGAGAAATACCCAGTCCACACTAGTGGTGTATTGCAAAAGGATGGTATCCTCTAACCCACTCGAGAATATGACGAGGTGCCCCTGAGTTTCCCATACCTCACAGATATTCATTAACTCTTGGCTGAATAGGAGGTCGCTGAAGAGTTGGCGCCCTTCTGCACTGCAGGGGCCACAGGGGACTGTGTTCCGCCCCTGATCCAACATTTTAGTAGATAGCAAGACAACATTTTTCAGTCTTTGAGTTCTTTCTGCAGTAGGCAGCAACAGACAACTGGCATAAATGAGATTACGGCCTCACCGTCCACAGTGTGCTACTGCCTTTACCTGTAAGAATTCTTCGCCTACCCTCCTAAAATAATCATGTGTGCTTCCTCTGCCTGGCTGTTCATGTCTTATAATGTTTTGATCTATTATTGTATCAGACTAAACTCTAAATAGAACAGACCTCGGCAAGGCCAAAGTAAAATGCAGACACAGACATCAAAGCTTGGGTTGCCTATGCTGTGCAATTTTATGTTCTGATAGTTGCTTGTAAAGCACTTGATGCAGCCCTCAAGCCACCTCAAAGTAGAAGGATTCCCTAATAAAAGTATATTGAGTTAGGGTGGTGTTCTGCCAGGTGACAGGCGAATGCTGACCCTTCACTACAAGAAGCTGAAAGAGCAATGTTATTATATGTGTGCCTTATACATTAATAGAAGCACAATGCAACATCACATCTTGTTCAACCTTGTGGGAAAACGCAACCCTGATCGATGAGGGTAAGAGCAGAATAGGGGGGCCACCAGCAGCAGCTGGTGTAGGTAAGCACGGTACGGTGGTGGGGCGGGTCAGGGGTATGTTGACAGACAACGAAATAGGATTTATTTACTTATTTAAATTTCCACATTCCATCGTCTGTCGACATCTTTCCGCCCGCCGTCCCATAGCACTTACCTGCACCGGCCGCTGCTAGGGGCCAATACATACATGTTGTTGCTGCTGTTTTTAAATCCACGCAATGAAAGATTTGTATCTAAAATAGGTGATCTGTTGCTTTTAGTGATGGATAAGAATTAACCAGGTAAACGTTCATGTTTTGAGTGGCTGGGGATCCCCCTGCACATTGCTTCTTTCCAGCCTACAATCATGCCAGATAACTGGAAGGGACCCTGGGACGTAGTCGGATAAAATATTGCTGGTGTGAGTGGGTTACGTTTATTTTCTGCTTGTGTATCCTCTGCTGGCTGCTTACTGACCCTGTCTGAGCTTAGGGACGTCTACCCTCCCAGCCTGCTCATAACCTGCCTCCTGCCCAGCACAGAGCACCGGCTTAATGAGCTGAGAGGCTCCACTATCTTGTAAAAATACAGACTAAATGGGGCTGCGAGGTGAACTAATTCAGGAAACTGAAACTTTAGTCTCAGGTTAGGAGGCAATAAAGAGGAGACCATCAATCTGTTGACAGCCGTGTCAGGTTACACAGTGAGAGGACACAGACCTATGTCTCAGCACTGACCCCCCCAGACATTCTTTATGCTGACTCTGTGTCAACAGCATGATTTACCATCACCTTTATTTCAGCATCAGCTTTTTCCCATGCTCTAATTTACTCACTAAGTCATTATGGGTACAACACTGAGGAGAAATGAAACAGAGAATTCTGTTATAAAGGGGTTTTGTACAAATACTAGTATGGTATTGTAGCAAGCAAAAGATATGGGATATATATATATATATATAAATATATATATATATATATATACATATATATATATATATATATATATATATATATATGTGTGTGTGTGTGTGTGTGTGTATATATATATATATATATTACATAAATGTATAATAGTATTAAAGAAAAATATCTAAGGAGGGCTCTTTTAAAGCACACGTGCAATTTATCACATCTGGGTGCAGAAGGACAATGAGTTATAGATGCAATGCCGTGTTAGTCCGCCCAATCCATAATTTACACAAGATTAATACACTAGTTTATGCCTACTCCTGACTTCTCATTAACTATACTAACCATACATGGTCTGCAATAAATCTGACAATATATCAAATAGATTTGATGCCATCAGTATTGACACTGGCTTCCTATCAATGAAAGAATTTTGCTCAAGCCAATAGTGCTAGTTAGTTCATGGGGCACTGTACCAGACCGGTGCGGCCTACCTCAGAACAAGGTTCACTTTCCATGCTCCGTCAAGAAACTTGAGGTCCGCCAACAAATTGCTAGCAGTGGCTTCCAGAATTTGGTGTGACACAATAGGCGGTATGTCACTCGCCCATCTAGGACCAGCAGTCTGGCATAAGCTCCTTCGTGAGCTCCGTGCAGTTAGCAATGTTGCAGTGTTTAAAAAAAGGCTGAAAACGTGGCTTTTCGTGCAGGATTGATACGTCAGGACCCTGTTTTACATCTGACCTATGCTTGGACGCCGGGACATTGCTAGGAGTAGCTGTGTGCGGTACAAGTTGACTTCCACATCAGATATCAATTTTGATATTTATTTATCTTTCTCAGAGGTTTAGTGGCCATAAGCAGCTCTGATATTTCCTGAGCTCTGATTATGTTTTCTGGAATTCGAAAGATCTGTCTAATCAAGGTTTCACAACTTGGTCTTGTTCATGTTCATGTTAAGTAATTGAAGAGTAAAATCAATGCCTGTGCGTTGCATTTCCTTCCAATGTCTTAGTATGACGTTGCCTGTCACTACATAGTTCATGACAACTGCAAAATTTCGACTTTGGAAAATATTTGCATGGCTTAAATGCACCGTGGCATGTTTTCACTGGCTCCCTAAAGAGACAGGAACTTTGTTTTCGGCTCTTGGGCAAATGTTATGGCCAAAGTCATGCTGCTACAATATTTCATAAAGGCAATCATTTTAGAGGTCATATTTTTTTAAGGTAAAACATCAGTCTGCAATGGGAAAAAAAAGAGTGTCTCTAAAGACGTTTAGGATTCATCGCCCGTCCCAAAACGACATCATTTCCCCTTTCAGCCGCCATTTTCTGCATGCAATCATTTTTCATTCAGTCTTGGTTAGTTTCAGTCAGTAACGGGCACAGAACATTCCATTCAATCCCAGCTAGGACAAAGCAATGATCAGTGGTGTGAAAAGGCGCAGGCGTTCATATACATGAATTACACGGATGACTGGCCCGTCTGTCGACCAATGACTGCTCAGCCCATTTCAGTCCCGCTATAAGTTTAGATTAATTTAATTTCTCATAAGTCATCTTGAAGACATTTCACTCCGGCGTTCCTTTCAAGGAGACAAAAACGCCCTGCGGTGCGAGTGTTAGAAAAATCTGACAACAAACGCAAGCATCCCGTCGCCAACCGGCTCTGTACCTACGGATGATTCATCAGGCGGATTTATCTGTAATCTATTTTTCTTCTATTTTTCAATTATGCATCTGTCGCCGCATCACCCGGTGAAAATGATCTCCCTCCGATGTGATCTGGAATCCTGCACAATGGTAATTGGATTCACAAGATGTAAATCGCCAGAAAAGAGCTGCATCTTCTGGGCCACAGCAAAGAACATTATTCTAAAAAAAAAATGCCCTTCATTTGATCTCAGTAATAGTTTCCCACTCTCTAAAAATCACAGGCAACCTCATGTTTAATGCGGGCAAATGAGAGAGCCTGTGGTTGCCATTTCTACCAGCTGACGCCAACCAATGAGCAAGAAATGGCTTGACACTGTTGAAGAGTTCAACCCTTTCCAGTTAAATGGGTTGGGTGCACAATGCTACGCATTAATCAATTTTGAACTTTCTTGACATTGTGCCTCTTCTTTTATGAATAATTCCCACTAAAGAACTCTGCTGATGGATTCCTAGTATTTAAACAAAAAGAAGCAAGCACATTAATTCCTATAAAGCCAGCAGTCTTTGTTGCAGGTCAGGGCCTGAGGTGGATCTGATTAAGTTGCACTTCTTAAATTAGAATAAAGTATATTGTAATCAATGTATGCAATGCTTAATGCATAGGCTGCTAGGCTTACTGCGGTACTCCATATGCACCGCTGACACCAGATGTTTTGCATCAGAGGCGCCTCCAAGTACTGCTCAAATCGTAATATGTCACTCAGCAATGAGGTCAGTTTCAGATGAGGGGTGTGGACACAGAGGATATCATATAGTCATGTGTTATGTGATCTATTGATCCAGGGGAAAAAACTACTGAAATGCAATACTCATTCAATTGAAGGCCTTGTTTTCTGTGTGATGTTTCACCATGGAGCGATGTTGTCGTTTGCTGACATGCTGGCATTGAAACAAATTGACATACGGAATTATGGCGTACTCCATGGTGGTCCCAAACAAACAAAAATCCTGAGATGATAGCACACGCTGGGAGAAAACTCCGAGTGTGGAGAGGCGGGGGCATTAATTACATTATTCCTGAAGATTATCTTCTGCTCTGATGGATTCTGTCTGCAAGAATACCATAATCGACACCAGGTTTACCGCGCCAGATTAGCATGCGGAACCTGCTGTCATAGTTCGTTTTCTCCAGAGGAGGATTCCTCCTTGTAAGTAGGAGACGTTGTGGCTATAAACACAATGGACACTTTTCAAAATGGTAACCCAGATGTGGCCTGCATGAGTTCTGTGGTTTGTATGGCAGAGACATTCAGTAGCCTTCACGCCAAATACACAAGGAGGCCCTTAGTCCTTGCCTTTTATAGGAGGAACCAGGGTGCCAATATCTTGAATAGTGTTTGTACATACCCCCAACGGATCCAGCTTTTGGGGTTTTCAAATATTTTGCTTTGTCACCCTCATAGATGCCCAGCTCCTCAATTTTCCTACCCATGTCCTAAACTTACATCTGGCAAACAAACCTGCCATGCTGCAGTTTTTTCATAATTGTAAGTGGAATTTGCAGCCAGAAATATCGATAAAACCTAGTTCACAACACCAGGACTGACTTTACAACCACAATATACATTTGCACAAGTAACTAATAGTTAAGAACAAAAAGAAAGGTTTATGTATTGGACCTCTCATGTCTAAGGCATGCAATGCCATTTGGGCTTCTTTGATGAGCAGAAGAAAAAGAGTTGTTCAAGACATTGTGAAGATGATCATTATCTAATTCATGCAATTCATTTATTTAATATCTGTGAAATGATTAATAAGGTTAATTCACTCACATGCTTTTACTTCAGAAGTTATTCTTCTGTCTTATATTTCTTAAGCTCCACCAGGGCTGATTAGCCTTGCTCAAATGTGTTTGAGAGTTGTGGGCCATGAAGCTTCTCTTAACAGAATCCACAGCCAGCACACACAACAACATGAAAGATGCTTTCGACACAGTGATGCCAGTCCAAGCAATTCTTGATTACCCTAGATGCATTGCAACAAGGTAAATTGGAAGAAGTGGCGTTGAAATCAACAGTGAGACATAAGTGCAAATAAAGGACTGCGCCCTTAATATAGGCTTGTGCGTTGAACTCACACACCACAGCTAAGCATGAATAGAATGTAAACCACTTTCCATTGAGGCTTTCTTTATGAGCACCACCACTGAAGAAAGTAACAGCACTGTGAAAAGCTGTGGGAGACAGGTGACTGTTGTGTTTTAAAATGGGAAATTGATTCTAACCTGGTCACGTAAGAGAGGGAGACAAATGTGGTTTGTTTTTCATTACTCCACATAGTCTGATGTAATTGCTTCCACAACAGTACATTTGATGGAAGAATTATCTCTTTTAGTCACACCATAAGACTTTTCAGTGTCTGGAGGTCAGAATGTAGCAATAACCTGCGTATGAAAATGTGCAAACCAATGGGCTTCAACAATGCGGCAAGAGAATAATCCAAACATTAAAGTGTTTCTCACTTCAGCTGTTTGGTTTGGCGCTTTAAAATAAGTGATACACTCAAGAGAGCCACACATCTTTAAATGTAATTTTCAGCATCTCCTTATAACTATGGAGAGGAGGGGGATTTAGAAATTGGCAGATGGACCACCGGTGCCCCAACATACAGGAATGTAAATGTCAGCCACAGAGGCAGATGCCCAGATGCCAAATGTAGGTTACCCCCAGGCAGATCCACCTTCCACTAAGACAGTGCAATGGACATTGTTAGTCAGTCAATTGCCAGCCTGTGAATGGACCTTATACCATGGGTCTATGTAGTCTGTTGCAGTCGGTGCAGTAGGCATCTGTCAATCATATTTGGAGGTAGGTGCCATCATGGAGCTAGGAACATGTGTTTCAAACAAATTTCCTTTGAGGCAAAAGCACATCATTCAACTTGGATCTAAGATGATGATCCTAAGTTGCAAATGCGAACAACTTTGATGGATTCCTTCTGGGAAGTACAATTTATAGATAAGTATTTGGGCTGCCACATATAAATTGGGTAGAAGTTACCACTTGTACTCGCAATCCTTCAAATAATGATTTGTTATAGTAAAGCTCTGGAGTGGCATCTGATGTCACTGCAAACAATAAGAGGTATGGAGGGCACAGAACTATAGACATTTGTGTCAACTTCAATGCGGTTATCCTATTAGTTTTATGGTGATAGCTTTAGGGTGATTGTCAATTAGACTACTTGCATCATTGAGGGTGGATAATATTTCTATAACAGTACTGATATTTGTCCATCATTTATTTCAAAGACATATAAAGTTGCCGGATAGATATGCGTTGGAATGGTTGTATTAGGTGGGGATATGTTTTTGCATATGCGGAACAATCTTGTTGGTCATTGTGTGTAATATGTGTTATGTGCATGTTTTCCTGCTCTGGTGTGTGCCAACTTAACTTTGGTCTTGTACATCAGCTGGAATTTGTTCCACAACAAACTGCAGGGGTAGGTGTGTTAGCAGTGTTTGCAGAAGCAGGGCCATCTTGTATCTGATGCATGAGGTGTGAGTGTTGGCCTGCATTGCCTACTCATGTTTTTTCCTTCATTGCATATGTGACAAATTTTCTGTCATGTAACTGCCGGTGGACATTTTGCTCTAAACAGGGAGACGGACAGGCATGTTTTGGCTTTCCATCTGGCAAATACACGGCATTTGCTCTATCAATGGAGGAGTACACCTGTGGGGCACCCAGCAGATGCAATTGTGGCAGTTGGGCAGCCAGGTGAATACACTCCACTCTAAAGACGGCAGAGAGTGAATGATGGCAGTGTCCATGACATCTGCAAATTTTGGGCAGTTCATCCACATCTCCGATCTCTAAATGACCCTCATGCAGTGCCTACAGACGGTACTGTGGATGGGAAAATGAGATGGATTTTTGTGCATGGGTTCTATAACATAATGGAGAAAATCAGGCCTCTAATCTGCCACAACAACAACAAAACAACATTCTGGAAGTGATGGAGACCAAATGTCCAATAGGGGAACCAGTTCCCAAGTACCTTAAAAAGGGATCTATTTGTCTTCTCCTTGACTCTTTAGGAGGGAGCTAAAGGGCGCACCAAAGCACTTGACTAGCCAGAGCAGAGGAAGAACAGGCACAATCTCTGTGTTTTTTATTTAACCTTTATTCAACCTCAGAAAGACACAACTGATCTAAATATAAAATGTTTCTTCTTCAGAGAGAATCTGAAATATCAGATAAGGTGCAATTTTCCATATCTGGGAAGAGAACCAGAAGTACTATTTGGGATGAGCTAGCCTCGACACACAAGACCTAACTTGCAATGGCCATTGTGATGAGTTATATGAGACCTTACTAAGACGTTTTTAACATTAACAATGTACATAAAGCTATTGAAAGAAATGTAGCCTCCTTGATCAGAGATGGTTTACATTTTAAAAGCAATTATCTCCATGACACATGAATTTTGGTTTAGTAGGGCTATGTTTTCATGTGAATTCTGCTGTGTTTTATTTTTAACAATGAAAAATCAGTTTGTTGATGATCATGGCTCCTGATGTCAAATTGATTTTTTTCTTGAATTCTTACTTCTATTTTTTAATGACACCTTCAGGCCTTCCACTCACAGCCGGCACAATTAAATTTTCCATTTAACCTCCAAAAGAAAATATTTTTCTAATTAAAGTACTTGTTTCAGCAGGGATACTTAATAAACCTCTGCCCATGCTTCGTTGAACATATAAAACAAGTGTTAATAACTGGAACATTTTGTTAACTGCATCCCTTTCATAACGTGTAGAAGAAGAACACAAATGATCAGACCTAACTTCCCAATTCCTGACGGTTTTTGTTATTTGCCATATGCTCACCAAGCTTGTCCAAGATCCAGGTAAGACTATTAAGCAAAACAAATGCCCACAGACAGAGTCACAGAAATATCCTTGTTACGAGTAAGAGTAAACACTTTCATGAAAAGGCAATAATACGCAAGCCAAAGAGACCCACATCCTCCCAGCAGTGTACGTGCCAAACACCTCAAGTCCAACTAAAGTATGTAAACAGCTAAAAGAGGTGCATTAGCTATGCTGGTGGAACAATCTTTTCCACTCTTTGCCAAACCTATGCTGCTTGTAGGGGTAATAAGACACCCCCCTGATGGTGGGGCCTACTCAGTCACTAGGCTTGTCTTCCTCTAGGAAATGACCATGAATATTGGTTTAGGGGAACATCTATAAAGGCAAGGTCATTTAAAACTAATTGGGGGGGGGGAACTTTTTGCCCAAGACATAAGTCATTTGACAAACAGCCTATTAATCAACAAGAGCTAGAGTGAAACCTATCACAGCAAAAGGACCTCAGATAGAAATGACTTTGATAGATTGGCAGCTGTGTACTGTCAAGAATGAAGCCAATGCATTGACGAAGGTTTAGTCAATGTGAACGGACGAAAGGCGTAACAACGAAGGAAATCAAGATTGTTTAAGTGTATACACTAATAAACATTAAGCAGAAATAATTCCAATTGGCATATGTCACAGACAATGTTAGGCCTCCCTAGGAGAAAGATACTCAAAACCCGCTCAGGCACAGTATCTGCAAGATTCTCTTACAGAGCCAGTCTCCAACTCAACAAGATGTTAACGGAAGCCCGTACAGCCTGATAGGATACAATTATATCCTTCAGGTATTCGCCAATAGGAGACCTCCTATTAGCTGTTGTCTTTACAGAATGAAATGTGTGATCAGTAAGTGAAAAAAAATCTATAATCGAGTAAAGTGTGAGCAGAATGTAGCCGTCTTTACCTTTCCTTGCAAAGTAGGTGCATTAAAGGTACGTTTCATTTTCAGGCTAGAAGCACTGTTCGATATAACGGATACTATAGCATAAGATTGAAAGCTACGTCATCTCACAAACCTCACGTTTTCTGCAGGTTAGAAACAATGCCACTGGATATATAAACAAGCTTATCTTCAATCTATAAAAACTTCAATGACAGGAAAAATATTGTAAGGAAGTCAACTTTCATGGATGAAGGTTGCTTGCTACATTAGACTCATTTGATATGCAGCATAAAATCCCTAATGGAACCGGCAACACATAAGTGACCACAGTATGACATCAGCCAAATGGATTTTAGGGTAATATTGTGATTTATTATGCACGTAAGTAAAAGAGCCCATAAAGCGCAACAAGATGTCCATGCACTCAAAACCACCTCCTCCTGGGCAAATGTGTAATCATTATCACTGCACTAATAGCCAGCGTAATAGCCAGCGGTAGATGTTACTTAGGAAGTAACATCCTGGGTGTAGCTGTGTAAAGCAGGGCATCATTTAGGGGCGGCTAGCCCTTGATGCTGCTTGCCACCATAGTGGACTGCTGTGGAACCCATATTTAATTAAGGAATCCGATCACTATGCTGTCCTTTGAAAGTGAGAATACATTTATGTTTTGCTAGGTTTATTAGCATGGGGTTTGTATTGATCGTAGGCAACTAATAAATGATTTTATTTAGGTTAACACTTTCATAAAGAATTGGCTAAGTAATGCAGTGGACCCTTCAGGAGGTTAGAGCCTACCCACTGGAGCTTCCTGAAAAGCCATCCGGGTCCAATTGTGTGTGATATCCCACCCAACAGCCCTATGACTTTAGGAAAATGACACCATCAGTGATAAAGGGGGCTAGAAACAGTTATTTTCCTACACATAATAATTGTTTAACTGACTCATAAATGGCCAGCCATAAGAGAACAGAGATCTCCCTGTCAAATGGCTAGAGACTGACCACCCCAATATAAGGACCTCAGAATTAAGCATAGGAGAACTGCCTCACCCCAGAGTTACCCTAAAGTTATCTCAAGATGGCGGAATTAATTGAAGGTGCAAGAGGAACACTGATGGTCCTCCCAGAAATGAGGAATAACTGGCATAACCGGCTGAATCAGAAAAAATGGGCCACATTCTGAGGGTTAGTTTTAATTTTATCCGGAATTTCACTCTTAGATGGCAGCTGCATGAAGCAGCGGCACTCTCTGGACATAACAATGGGTCTGTGGAGTTAGTCTTTGGTATTCCTGCAGAGTCTGTAACTATCAGTGCTGGTCCCGTGTAAATTACCAAGCACCTTACAATGAGATCTTTACTATAGGCGCGGTCAGACTTTAAGTCTGGGTGGTTTTAAAATACTTTGCATTGGAAAGTGTAGATTGAATTTTTGTATAGGTGTATGTTTAGACTATGTTTAGAAAGGGGTGGGAAAAATGGGGTCTCCCAAAGAATTGGCAGGGGAGTTGACACAAGTAAGGTAATGTTCGCTCATGAAGTTGCAACTTTGTATTTCTTTATATAGCCTGCACTTATGTTTTTTCCATAGATGTGCATGCATTTTCTTCTCAATTTTTTTTGGCTTAAATGTGTAATTGAGGTGGAAGGGTACCTCAACCCTCGTATTTCTTGGGTGGTGGGTGGAGTTCTTCAACTGGGTTGTTTTTTTACTGTGCACTAAAGAATTCGAAAAAACGGTAACATTTCTGCCACTAGTACTCGTGACGAATTTGCCCTGTGGAGAAAATAAGGGGATGGAGAAACACGCATGGAAAGCGGCTGATTTGTGTGCATTTCCACTCACGCTCTGTGAATCGGATTACATAGGGAACTCGGTAAAAACCGAAGCAGCAAACATGTCTTACTTTACAAATTGTCTTTGTGATCGGGCCCTACATAATTAGGCGCTTAACTGCATAGCAAGACAAACAGCCATAGCAAGTGGAGGTGGTTTTAATAAATTGCACTTGCATCACGATATATTAGAACTAAAGCCTGCCTCGTGAGAACAAAGGTCCATCGCATTATGAATAACTTGCTCTTGGCCCCCACAAGTCCGTTCAGAATAATTGCTAAATTCATTAGTGTGCTGCCTTTTGCCTGACCCTGTCTGCCTGTTCATGATACTTAATATACAGCTGCTTAAAATGCTAGGCGCCTGGGATTGAGAGGCAGACTGGCATTTCTCCCACTGTAATGGTTCTACCCCTCAAAAATGCTGAACTTTGTATCCCTCAACAAGTCCTAGAACTCCTCCAAAGTGTTAACATTTTCGGGTGCTGAACAAATCGGAGAATGTTTCAAACAAGGGGGTGCAAAACTTTAAAACGGTGTGCCATTTTCAGTTTTGATCGAATAGCAAACAAGGACAGTAAATGAAAGGTGGGCATATGAAAAGGGAAACAGGAGAAACAAGGCTATTTTGTCATTGCAAAATAAGAAAGTACTCCTAAAATGAGAGGCAAAATTACAAAAATGTATAGGTGCACGCTAGAGTGGTCCCTTAATGCCATTTTGAGAGGGGACAGAAGTTTCCATAAAATTCAATGTAATGTGGAAGGCAGGAATTTAACGAGTGTGCGTGTGATTTCAAAGACTATGGGGCATATTATCAGGAGATATATCGCTGCTTTTACGGCACACAGCGCCGAAAAAGTGGCAATTTTTTTATCTCAATATTATCAAGGCGTCGCTATCATGCATTAGCGCATGTTAGCAGCCGATTTTGTCACGCATCTCATGACAGCGATAGATATCGCTAATGAGATGCAAAGTAGGTGTTCCCTCCTAAGACAACATGAGAAAAGATCGCAAAACCAACATTGCGGTTTTAACAACACGGCCCCTGAACAGCGAAGCGATAACAAAAGGCGCGCTAAGCCCCCATTATTGCATGATTCTAACACCTGCAAAAAACCTGACATTGCCTATGGGAGGTGGATTGTATGGTTAGGTACACACTATCTTATCAGCGAGTTTTTCTATTATCGCTGCTCAGTCATCTCTGGATTCCTCGCGATCGCTGGAATTCTTATCGCCTTTGAGACGAGTGGCGATGAAATCCAGTGATAGACGGTGATAAGAAAAACAGCGCTAAGCGCGCTTTGCGATAATTATCGCAACTCGTTGGTAATATGCCCCAAGATCTCCTGGGCAAAAACAGGAGGAGTTTGTCCCAACAAAACGGCCTGAAATTCAGGAATGGCATGAGTAAATTTGTAAGGCAGAAGAGATGTGTTCACATTTGCCAAATACGTTCCTTTTTAATTTTGCCTCACAGCTCAAATAGTATAGTAGCATTGATCTTTCCTAACTTATTCAGAAACTTATCAAAAAGTAGAGAGTATGAAGCAGGGGTGCAAACAACCATTGTTCCCCTCAAAGTCCATTATGCCCCCCCTCCACCTCCATCAGTGCTGTGAGTGCATAATGGTCGTATTAGTATGCCAGTACTCTGGGGTTAAATTCTGAAACTGCCCGGGGTGTGCCGCCAGCAACAAGGACAACTTTAAAGTGTTTACGTGGTATTGTTACACGGTCACTTTTTTACAAAACTGCTGCAAATCGTACAAGTTTTTTTGTAATACCATTTTCGGTGTGTACGATTCACAATGGTATTTGCTCACCTTGAAAGTGCAAATTCTAGGTATGTGGATTATTATTGTTTCAACTGAATCCATGAATCACGGAAAATGTATCCACCAGGATGTTTTTTTAGGTCTCGGCTGGCGAAAGCAGCGCGCATGCGCTGCTCTCGTCATACAAGAGCTTCTTGGAATCAATACAGATTCCAAAGCTCTCGGAGGCGGAGTTGAAGCCCCGCCCATCTTCCTCATTCGCTGGTGTCATCTTCTATGCAAAACGCTGTCTTCTGATTGAAAAGGAGGCTTCTTAGTCCCTCTTTGTTGCCGCCTTGTCTCCTTTTGGCCCCGCTCCCCGGGATTGGATCTTTTACAGGCGGCAGTACACACACTCCTTCATTAGTCCCTACGCACTTTTATTTCCTTATTCGGCTTTGCAAAAGTTAGCTGCGTGTTTACTTTCGCATCGCGCTTTCACTTAAAGTAAAAGCGTGATGCGAAAATAAACACACGGCTGCCTTTGCGTTGACACGAACAGAAACGCCGTATTTCCATAACAACTCAGGCCTGAGAACTGGTATTGAATTTGCTGTTTTTGAAGGCTGTGTCATTTTGGTGCCTCTGAGGGCGCGTGCGGGAAATGTTGCCTCGCTGCGAACTCATCGGGATGTGAATGTTCGATACTTTAGGGGTGATAATTAATGGTGTCCCTTTTCTATTTCTATTGAGCCTTGTCGTTCTTATCTTCTATGCTTGGCATTCCTGAAAGAGAACTCTTTCTTTGATGTATCTCAAACTTGCATTAGAAAATTATTGGTTCCTTTGTACCGGCTACGGCGAAGCTGAGCTGCCGTGTGTGCAGGGCGCGGAACTGCCCCTCCCCCGCCGTTTATTCCCAGGTGCAGGACATTCCGTGAGGCTGAAGGCGCACCACCGAAGCCGTCGCGGCGGCTGACTGTCCCTCTTTTGTGTGCGTTGAGCCGCGCGTCAGTTGGCCTGAGGAGGACAGGACCCCCTCGGCAGGTGCCGAAGCTGAGAGGAAGCTGGGATCCCCGAAAGCCTGACCCACTCCCAAGCAACGAGGGGCGCAGAGCGTACTGCCCCAGGTCTGCTGACGCTGCCTGGAGTCCAGAGAGCCACCTGCGAGTAGTCTCAGAGGTAGTTCCTCCTCTCTTTTCCCTGCTAGACAATCCCCTTCCCTGTTTCTTCTAAACATCACCTCTTCTGTATGATCGCTTAGTCACCCCAATAGACTCCCCCCAAATCATTGCTATACTTTTCTCTTTTCGTTGACAGACCATTTTCCGCTGTTCTTCGTTAGCAGGTTATTTGTATCTAATGCTCTTTTCCTCGATGTGTATCACCAACCCTATCTCTCTTTTGCTGGTTGACCCGAGTGGGATTCCTCTTTTCGTCCTCTGTTTTCCCTGGTGGATTCTCCCCTCATTTCAATTATTGTCTGGTGCTCTGCGGATCTTGTGTCATTGATCTTATCCTGGTGAGGGAGGGCATTGATCGCTGTAGGCGAAGCAGAATGCAAAAGCAGAATCCTACAACATCTAAAGCTTAGAGAGGAAAAGGGGAGGGGATCTTGCTCTTTAAACCGAAAGTGGGGGAGACGTACCGCTCGCCACACACATAGGATGCCAGGAAGTCGCTTTCCCCTGAAACGCAAGTGACGTCACTGCTAAAGCATTACCTCTTACTGAAGCCAGGATGATCATAATTACACCACAATGCCAAGCCTTATGTGACATACATTTGTATTCTTAACTAAATCTGCCGTGACTTTGCATTAATCCTTAAGGGAGAAGGGCTGCCAGTGCCAAAAAGAGTTGTATACTGTGCACTTTCCTTGTTGATTAATCCACTTATGGGATACAACTTTTTTTTCTCTGTGAAATGTAAATAATGTGAAGCCCCCAATAAAACATGGGAAATACCTTAGTGTATGTATATCCATATATACATTTTACTTTTGTAAAATCAGACTTGGATCCACATTTTAACAAGCATTAAAAATGCAATAGGTCTCGTCTTTTATTAAGTTAACGCCATTTGCTTTGCTATACAATACCATTAGCAAAGCAAATGGCTTTAACTTAATCAAAGGCGAGACCTATTGCATTTTCACTGCTTGTTTTTAATTGTAAATGCTCAAGTGGCATAAATGTGGGTGTTCTGGAAAGGACACTTGTCAGTAGGTGATCGCTCTCAAACTCATAAGTTTGTGGTCATCCACATACCCTTGGGGAGAGGTTCCTACCTGGAGACAAATGCAACTTTGTCCCTGCCAAAGAAAGAACTAACAGTGCTTCCTGGGTGTGTATACACAGGCAACACACTCTTTTTAGGTCTCACCTAGCGTTGCAGTGCATGCGCTGCTCGCTTGCGAGATCTATTGTTGTTGGTTTTCGGTAGGGGTTCTTTGGAAGTGGGGTGAAAGCTCCACCCATGCTTTTAATTGGCGCGCGTCATAAACTGTCGCTTTTTACTGGAAGTGAGGCTTGTTTGATCCCTCCCTCTCTCCCTTTTGCCTCACCCACCCGGACTGGAGATTTTGCAGGGTGTGGCATGTTTTCATGTTATTGCATGTTACACGGTGTTGTAATTGAACGTGTCTGTGCTTGTTGGCAGGTATGTGCGCACACCGATGCAGTGACAGGATGTGGCTCGGAGATGCTTTTGTGCTACGTGTTTCCACGCTCCCACACATATATGTTGAGTCCATGAAGCGCTCACCAACGCAGGGACAGGATGTGGCTCACACGTTGATTACATCGGTAGAAACACGGATGTTTCCGCAGGTCCCACTTGCTATATTTACACGCAGAGCTTTTGAGAAACGAATGAAGCGAATGGAATTATATTAGATTTGCTGCTTTTGTAAGTTGTGCGGGGATGTTTCGCTGGCACTGGCTCACCGAGGGCATTATATAACCTCTTAATCAAATGAGCAGGTCGGGCGCCCGCCCTGCAGCGTCGGCGTTACTTGTGCAGTCAACTGTTGCACGCCGAAGATGGGCGGCTCTGCTCGTGAATGTCAGGCTGGCTCGTCACATCAGACAGGGACACATCGAGGTCCTTCTGTGCAGTAATACAGAGAACTGAGCAGCCCCCCAGCCCCTCCTCTCTCGAACACTCTTGACAATGTTAGCTGCGGTGACATCACCGCGCAGGCGTGGGCCCTGCTTCACAGTTTGTGTGTACTCTATACCTCACTTCCTAGCTGCCGTAGCATGAACAGTTACATTACGAGCCAGGAAATGGGAGCCAGACGCTTCCTGGACCTTGGATTTCCGCTGTCGGCGTGTTTTCGGGGTGTATTTTGCCTTTTCCCTACAGTTTGTGATAACCTCGGCTGGGCAGTGCTTGAAAGGTTGTCAGCAGCTTTGTGTTTCCTCTTCCAGTGTATGGCTCTTCTCCTGCACAGAGAGCACCCGGAGCCCGGCACCGGGAGGCTGCACTCGAGGTAAGACTGCCCTGCACCCCTTTCCGCTGTATGCCTAGGTCTTCCGGTGATCGCGAGGTGCCCTACCTCCCGTCATAGCAGCTCATACGGTTGTGATTCACGTTGCATTCTGGTTCTTGTAGTGACACCCACAAGAGCCAAAATGCAAATTAGTCGCCCACAATTGAATAACCTACTAAGAACAACTTAAGATTTCTAAGCACATCGATTATAAAGCCGTACATTCTAGTATGGTCATGTTTTCTTTTACTAATTTTCCCATTTGTTCAAACGGAGGGGCGTGGAATACTATGTTGAGGCAGTCCCACCGTAGCCCAGTGGGGCAATGAGCCTGCTGCAGAATTCATTTACCCTTAAGTTTTGAAGTTTGGATCTCAGTGAGACTTGCTCAGTTTTTCATCCTTCTGAAGTAGATAAAATGGGCCATTTACCACAACATTCAGTGCTTGGAGGCAATTCAGATTGAAATATGAGCTGTAAATGGTATTCATTATAACAGAGAATAGATATGGCACAGGGCTAAAAGTCACTATAAAAACACGCTTCATTGTTTATAGAATTAGAGCACGCTCACCTGGGTGTGCAGAGATACTGTCCACAGTGTTGATATGTGAAATAGCACCTGGCTGGTTTTTGGTGATCCCTAACCTTCATTCATCACCCCAATTCCCACCTTACTTTTCCAGTGCTTTGGATTTCAGAGAGAACCTATTGTGAGCCAACCGTTGTCTTCTTTCAACAGACACTGCTGTTTCTGGTGCACCTTGCACGATTCGTTGCATAGCTCACTAACGAAAACTAAAGTCCTGCCAACTTGTAGTTATCCGGCAGACCTAAAAAAGGTGTTGTTGCTGCCAAGCTCAGCGGTACTCATGTCAATCTTCTAGAAAGGATGAAAGCTTAAGTTGTACTGGATTATGGAAGAACACCGCTCTCTGTAACATTCACACATCCCACTGAGCTACTGTGTGAAAAATGCTCTTTGTCTTCATAACGTCTGATAACATCTGACAGGCGCAGAGACAGCTGGCATCTGACAGACGCAGAGACAGCTGGCATCGGACAGGTGCAGATACAGTGCATACCACAATTGCAGAGAAAGATGGCATTTCCCAATTGCAGGGAAATCAGGCCCTCACTAGTACAGGAACCACTGCATTTCATATGTGAAGGGAAAGCATTCCCTCGCTGGTGCAAAGGCAAGCAACAGTACAAGGACATGCCGCCAGCGAGTCACTAGCACTCATAACTACAGCGACAGGCAATTCAACAGCACGTCCCACGACACATGCTGAACCATCACGCCCAATACCACACATTTTCCAACTTGGTTTCCTACGGTGGGCACGGCGTTTCCCACAGAATTATACATTTGCCACACTTGCCTCATAACCATCTTCTCCTGCAGAATTTTTCTTTTCTTCTCGCATAATGTAGTCAACCCTGTCAATTTCATTCCATCTCCTATGTGTAAGAGAACCTGTGGCTGCACATTGAGAAAGAACCTGACTGAAAACGTTGTGATGTTACACCTATATTAACTGTGCCAGAAAACACAGCTTACACGATCAGCTGCCACCTGTGTTCATTCTAGTGCGCGAGATTGGTTTGCAGCTTTATTTCGATTCCACTTTCACAACCTGCGGCGCAGCGTTATCCTCTAGATCATAGCGTCTATGCTGTGTAAACCACTTATTAGCTCTCCATGGTGCATGTCGGTAACACAACCTGAGCGTTTCCGGTTTTTTTTAGATACATGCAAAATTGTAATTACAATGCCAATAACTCTAACTCTAACTGATGCGAGACCTGTTGCATTGCAAATGCTTGTTTAATGTTGGTTTTAACAACAAGGGAAACGGTTTGTCCTCTGGAAGCTATATTTATCTCTGTATTGCATTCCCTTGTTTCACAACTGTTTTAACAAAGGTAAGAAATAATAAAATAGTGAAATGCACTGCCTACATTTTCATCTTTGTTCACATATATTTTGTACATGTAAGTACTGACGGAAATCTATGACTGTCATGGAGATCCCAGGAATACTATGGGAATTCGACACTTCATTACAAGTCCGAAATTTCCTTTAAACAGGAGTCATTTCTGACTAGTTCCCTCATGCCCTTCCTGAAATATGCCAAATATTTCTACATAGACCATGTTTTCTTATTTTACTTTTTAACAAGTTGCTTCCTTCAAAATGATAGCTTTGCCCCTATTCTTTTTCCTCACCTACATCTCTTATTACAGCAAGTTTAGAGGATAAGGCATTGGATTTGTACAGAGCTGAAGAAATAAGCATAGCAGTGCTGTGCCTTTGTACCTCAGTATTGATCCCTGCCATGGGGCCATGAGGTCTTCCTATTCTCGAAAACCATTTTCCAAACAAACGCCGGCCAACCATCATTAGCAGAAGAGCTATTTTTTGCCCTGGGCGCTGTCAGTAGGAGGGGGGCTCTGTACGAGCGCGCTCCAGATCTGCTTTTACTTCTAAAGTGCCGAAGGCGCAGTGTGTGAAGAGGAGCGTGTGCTATTTACTACTGAAAGTTCTCAGGAAGTGTGATTATTGTTCTGTATCTAACCCTCAGGAATACTGGCACTAAGCACTGGTACATCACCCGTCCCTCTATTTATCACAAGTTCTTTGTCAGTAAACAAAAGAGAATGTCATCAATTGCAAGAATAATCAAACAGTGTGAGTAGATTAATGCACCCTAGGGACAATTAAAGCAGTCTTTACTAGATAGTGCATGGATAACATTAAGATATCAAGCCAACAGTCACATCAGAACTAAAACAAAACAAAACTTTGCAATTGTTTGGTAGTGTGTTGTTAGAAGAAGATTACACACGTAACAACTTAAGTAAACATTTGGAAATATTTCTTACCATCTATTCCTGCAAGCAGAACACGTGAATGATCATATGCAATGACATTTGCATATCTATTCTTTGGTTTATTCACTTCAAGGTTGGAATGCTCCCATGTAAACTGCTGCCCAGGGTCGATTGACTACAGAAGGAAACAAAGGGTGAACAAGTTGTAAGATATCAGTAGATGGGCCTTGTACGAGGAGAGCACGTTTCAACATTTCAGCTCCTCACTGCCGCTCAGTGCTTAATTTGTAAATGAAAGAATGCCGGTGCTCAAAGCTCTCCTCTGAAACATGCAACCAATGTGCGAGAACAGAACACTGAGACTGCATAATCCTAAACGCACCTTAGACTTTTTAAATCAATTTACAGCCACTCCCTTTTCCTTCGGATCACTCTTGCAGATTCTCGCTTTCTCCCTAAGTGTTGGCCCCCCGAAAAAAGTGCTGGGACCGTCCACCGGCAACCACCAGCTCAAATTAAGCACTGCTGCCACTGTGTTGGTGACATTATATACATTGACTACCATACACTGATTAACACGAACAATCTAAAGGTACATACAGTTAGACAAGTCTGTGATAAAAAGTATGTAGTTTTGGTCTTTTATTTACATACAGCATCTATTGGGTTTTGATCATTCCAGACTTGAAAATATTAAAGGATCTTGCGGTTAATCTGCAACAGTTAAGGGCAGACGTTCCTCTGCACAGGTTGTATCGCCAATTTCATCTCATCAAATACAACCTGTTCACCGAGTATGTATTTTGTTTTGATTTGGTCATCCTATAAATCATTATCTATTGTCACAACACCTAGGACACGCAGTACATTGTTTTACGTTCAACTATCTGTTTTTTCTGCACTTATTCTAATATTTACTACAGTACTTATCATATTATAAAAGGCTACAATAGATGGACAAGGAAAATTATTCAAAGCAGAGTTTAGTGGTCTTCACTCCTTGACTTAATCTCATTAGTAACAGTAATTTGATTGGCAGTGAGGTTGTACATGTAGAAGATGGGACAAGGAAGTAGGCCTAAACCAAAAATCATGTTTCGCCGAATTCACACACAACTCCCAAAGGCGACAATGTGAAGGAAAGATCTTGTGAAATATTAAGCACTACTTGTTATACCTAAAATATGCCCTAACCAGAAAAAGTAATAGTTTTATTTGCAAAGATTCAACCGAATATTTAAAATTATTTAAACAAATTGTTCATAGTTGTGGCAATTGACATTATATTTCCTCCTTTAGATGATAAAATGTAAAATCTGAAGGACAGGTAGCTAGGAAACCTAAACTATGTTAAATTCTCAATAAATACATTAACAAATAAAGAACAAGCAAGCTTCTTGGTTTCCAGGTGGCTGTTAAGTTCTGAATACAGAATGTGTGAGCATTGAATACACAATGGAGGTTTTTAATAAATGTTTGCTTATGTATTTTGTGTCTGCTTTTTTTTGCAACTTCTTTCTAGCAATTTGTGATTTGCTGTGATACAATTAACATATATATGGCATTTGCTCAGATAAAAGAATTAAGTGAAGGGAGATGAAATGCAAGTGTTCCTTTAGAATCCTTCTCTTAAGAATGTGCAGGAATAGTCATTGGAGTATACTATACAAAGAGGATTGTGGGGAATGCTAGGCATGAAATATCCTAGGGATGAATGGTAGGATTAACAAGACATAGCACATCTAATGAAAACTGGCTGACTCTGACAGAAGCACGTATATGTCTGTAAAATCACACACTAGCAAAACAAGGATAAAGAGCCAAGTTGATGACGCTTAATGCACTTTAAGTGCTTTTATTAATCTTTACAGTAAATAATATTTAGTATACGGTCTATACAGTATGTAATATATATAGTGTTCACAACGCATTCGTTTTTCTTTTTTTGTGACATTGTGGAGGACTGCGTGCTGACTGTAAATCAGTTAATGGAGTACTGGTGTGCGCGTATACCAAGTCTGCTTGGGCGGCACCAGGGACGTGCGCCACCTGACCTTCCATTTGGAGGCCTTTTCAGTAGTGTGAAATGCTGACATGAAAGGTGGTGCTCGTGCTGATACAATCCTGCAGACAAAATTCCCGTGATCGCCTGTCAAGCCTATGCTGGAAGCAGGTCTCATTTCATTGGAACGCAATGCAGAATACTAATGTGATTTATGGTGGTATTTTTGATAAAGCTACCATAGATAGCAAAGTTATTGTATGATAAACATGACAATTTGTAGTGTTGTGTAAAAGCCTAAATGCACTTACTAAAACACCGCAATGTCTTCTATCAGTTTATGGGTAGAATTTTGACTGAAATTGCATGCAATAGTAAATGGTTGACATTAAGCAAAATACTAAAAGGGTAAGCAGAAGGGGAACACCTCTTACAACTGTTTACATTCCTCATTTAGTTTCATTTTTAGGACTAGAGTTAGTCAAGCCCTTTTCATTTTACTAAATGTATATGCATATATGCAAACTCCCTCTTAATCCATTGGTTTCTTGTTGTGTTATTCCACCCACTACAGCATATAGCATGCAAAAATGGGATGGTCAACTTAAGCCATTAACTTACTAACTTCACTGTAAGTGACAGCATTTTTCTCTTTCACACGGAGCACAACTGCACACAAGGTAGGTCCCTTCAACGCCAAGAACCACTATGGAAAATGGTGCTTCATAAGGCCAATTACATATTTTTTGATTTTAGCTAATCTTTTTGAGGTGATAAGGGCCCAGTAGCTCTTCAAAAAACACAATTTTACAAAAACATGAAAACACAAAACAAGCATTAATAAAGCAAAAAACAGGCAACCTTTTGGCTTTGCCTATACTTGTTATTAATAGCTGCCCCTACTTATTTTTTAAAATTTAGAATTGTTCTTCACATGAACTTAAGACTCCCGCTTAGGTTTTATGCGTTCTGAGTAAATGTGTTGCTCTCTTCTGTACACATCCTGCTCCTCACCTTTCCGCTAATCTTGCAGATTGATATCTGAAATCTAATCACACTGTCCTCATGTTAAGTGCAAATTCTTTTTGTTAGCAATCCTGCTTTTCTTTGTAAAACTGTCCACTCCATCCATAATTTAGCCTGCTCCGCTCTTTAACTTCCCAACCTCTGCAAATGGACAATTAAAGAGTTGAGAAATGCAAATTAGGAGTTGAGTGGTGCAAATAACAAGGCCAGGGGGCACGGCTACTAAGGAGACCAGCAGTGAGAATAGGACAATTAACACAATGAACCAGACATTTAAGAAGATGAGTAATGCAGTTATTGAATTCTTCAGGGAAGTGAAAAAGTGGTGAGTAGCAATTAAAAGATGAAGACAGAAAACAATATGAATGATCAAGTCATTTAATGAGCTGGGCAAGTATGAACAAGCATTTGCAATGCAATAGGTCTTGCATTTGGGAGAGTTTAAGCTATTGGCATTGTAAATGACAATGCATTTTCATGTATCTGTTTTTAAAATTAACACATAAATAAAAGGCATTGTCATTCTAAATGCCAATAGATCAAACTCTCGTTAATGTGAGACCGATTGTATTGCAAACAAGCCGCCGCCATTGTCCTGGTCTGCTTGGAAAGTGAAAGGCTGCATGGTGCGCTGAATGTTGCAGGAAAGCACATCATGCCTGCAGTAGGACAAAACTCATTAAAGAAAATAGCGCTTACAGACTAAATAAAGCATCTAGTGTAAAACCAGAAGTAAAAGGGCCAGTCTTCATGGGAGGTAGCAAATGAAGATAAGGCGGTATACTAAGGAGGGACTAACAAGCCTATTAATGAATCAGAAGCCAGCATTTACAAAGGACAATGACAGAAGTCAATGAAAAATATGGGCGGACACTGGGCGGAGCTTTAAGTCCATACTCTAATACAGCATGTCTCGAAGAGCAGCGCAAGCACTGCCCAGGCTCGACCTAAAAATAGAGGGTCCACTAGGTGAAGAAATAAGGAATTCCCTGAAAGAAGCGTAGAGGATGGAATTTAAAATGTGGAGAAGGAGGATTAAGAAAACAAAAATAGCAGTCAACTTTAATGGAGCAGTTATTTAAGTGAACAATGAAATAAAGTGGAAAATTATGCCATAGGTTTTTTTTTTAAAGAGAGGGAAGATGTGTTTCACTACCAGAAAGGAAGGAGGACAATTGAAGAAAGTAGGAGCATTAAGAGAAGGGTGCAATATGGTTCAAAAAGAGCAGGGCTGGTAGAAGGTGGGCAATTTAAAAGAAGTGTGGAAGAGTGTGATAAAAGGCAAGCGTTGCAACAAACAAAAATGCACAATGAAAATATCAGCATGACAGCGAGAGGAAACAGTATGTTAAAAAAAAAGCAACTTAACATGTAAGAAAGTGAATGAAAAATGTATAGAATGTAATCATGATAGGATATTGGCCAAATGTAGCACTACAATGACGCACTGTCACTGGAAACACATTAGGTGCATACTTTTGTAATACCGTAATGTAGGACAGATTAATAAACAGGAGCACATTTGTTTGTTAAATGAAAGCCCTGGTGGTCGTGAAACATGGAGAATATGGGTTTGCTTACCAAGGACTTGTGGGGACTACTTACTCAGATCTGAAAAACTCTATGATCTCTTCTCGCCTATTTTAAAAAGGAAGTAGAACCAAACATGAAGAGTGCAGTTCCCAAGTCACATCATGTTTTAGAAGCTGGTGAGGTACGCAAAACTAGTACATATAGCCATACATGAGCCTCCTGTGGAATCTAGAATCCAGTAAAGGGAGGGCAGCGGCAGTATGGCCGTATTAATCATGTGGAGGTTTTAACACGAGTCCAACAGCTGCATTCTGGGAACAATGCGGTCTTGACAGGCCGGTTTTGAAACTCCAATAGAGTACAGTTTTACAACTGAGCCGAGACACATCTAAGACCGTCGAAGCCAATATGCTGAATGCAGGAGTCAAACATTAAAAAAACCCATAGAGTACTTGAAGGGTTAAAGCAGAAGGATGAAGCGGGTGAAGGGTATTCTCGAGGATCGACTGGTCAAAAGAGTAGGGCTGTAGACCTCCCTACCGCTGATAATCATCACTTCTCCCTCAATATATCAGTGTATATATCTAATGGGTACATAATGTCATTAGGCCCCATTTTATACTATGACTGAGGGAGGCATTATCCTCCCTTCAGCACGGTTCCACCTCCCCTCCTCCAATCACAAGGTGGTTTGCATGTGATGGTACTGCAAATCAGATGAATTCTCCCCCATTTGCCCCTGCCAGTGATCTCCAAAACACCCACCATTTATGGATCGGGGGTTGGCTCTTGCTGCCTGAGTAAGGAAGAGGATAGTGTGGTGCCAGAGGAGCTTTCCAGCTACAGTTGGAAGTGTGGCGACAGAGGAGTTCAGTAGTTTGAGCCCCGGGGAGAGCACAAGGGTACTGTGGTTCTCCCATCCATTTCCGTGGTGCCTTGGGTAACCCGAGAACTGTGTACTCTCCAGATCTCTCCTGCACCACTGAGCATTTGCTGTGACTGTCACTGTGGGAGAGAGCCAGTGGGATTGCCGGGGGACTGTAGAATGCACACAAATTAAGGATTTCACCAGACAGCAATGCATGGCCGGCAGATGCTTCACAGACATTGGCAGGGCAGTGCTTGTTGTACAACGCCCGTTTCCCACAGCCCTGTTTTTTGTCCCGCTACAGCCAGGCCACCATTGAAACTGGAGGCAATTACCACTGGCGGTCATGGCGGGATATGGATGGAGTTTAGGCCTGATCTGAAGCGGTGCCTCCACTGAGGCGCAACAGGAGGCCCACTGATTTTTCAATTACGTGAAGTGCAAGCAGAAGCTTTCTTTTTATTGGGTGCACTTTATGAAATTCATTTTCACTCGCCTACTATAAATAATTCATCCATACTTGACAATTTATTAGACAGTGTTGGGTCCAAAGATTACTTACTAAAGGAACAGTAACATTTGAAACCAACTCTGCATATCATTACTATTAGAAACATTAATGCTAAGATGTTTGCGACCAAGTCGTTGACTCATCAGTAGGCATGTATTCAATTTAACTGTAGGATGAATTACATATTATCCCTCCTCAGTTTAATGCCAGGATATCGTAACCAAAATATAATTCAACAGAAACATCGTGGCCCAAACGTCTTTTACAAAAATACCCACCTATTGGAGTTAATGAAAAATCTACATCCAATGGAAACGCATTCTTGCAAACAATATTTTGGACAGGATAATGCAGTTACTCTATTGCTAGTGTATACTCAGTGTTAAATCCCTAATATTAAATCAAAATTTTAGTTTGCTTAACAAGAAATTCTTTTCTACAGCAATGTCTACCTAGTGAATAGTTCTCGTGCACTGAAACACTATTCTGCTCTAGAAACAATTTTATGAGGCGAGCGGATTCGGATTGAGAATGGCCAATGGTCTTTTTTTTATATAGAACTTTGATGCATTAACTTACAGGATAAAGGAAAAATGGGTCAGTTTTCCCAGCTGAATGACTTTTCAGTGCATTACTGCTGGAGTGACATAGGATGACGTTCGTAAGTAAGCCTGCTTGTAAGAGGAACCACTAATGGCAAGGATGGTATGTGCTGTGAATGCTGATGGAAGCTGTTTTCCCATGCTAGACTTGCCCTGACCTACATTTCTCTGCTGCTGGAGCTCTGAGTGCATAAGACTCGCGTTGTAAAGTAAAACATTTCAGATCAGGTCTGTGAGCGGGAGATTGAAGCATGCATGGCCGGATCCATGTTCTCCACTGTGGCATAGACACTGTAGGGAGTAGAGCTGTGCAAATACCACAATCCACTTACAAACATTATGCATGCCAGAGAGCATGTGTCCTGCAGAGTGCAGGAGCGTGTTTCATGGGTAGGAAAATGGAAGGCAACACCTACCAGTTCTTGGGTGCTTATAGAGGAGAGGGGACTGGAGAAATATTTCCCCATAGAGAAAAAAGAAAAAACATGTTTGAAATGGAAATGCACAGGTCGGGTGCCCCTCCTCTGGACAATTGATAAGAGCAAGTGCAGAGGTGAAGCACTTAAGGGAATATACGATTCGCTTAGTGATCCATGCGTCATCCTAGGTGATTTTGTGAAATTCGTGGAATTTCTGCAGAGGCAGCAAGTTGGAAATGGTGTTGGAAGCTCAGACTGGGACACAGAAGAAGAGACGAAACTGATATGAACACGGTTTTGTCTCATCAGACCAGGGAGGCATACTTATGCAGTTTTACCTTTTGCACTCGCCCTTACTGTGTTACTTATCAGAGGCAGCTGTTGTATCGACATTGCAGGAAGGCCAGTTGTGGCATGCACTAGTTTACACTGCTATAGCATACTATAGCATAACATTCTTTGAAACCTTAACTGCCGCCAAAATGAATGGGGACCACGCATCAGACCGTATTAGGCACTCAACATGCAAGTAAAATATGACGTAGACTTGCTATTTCAACCAAATCATTGTAAACTTTAATTAATATTCAGTGTTATTACCCTCCCACACTAACGACTCCCAAACGTACTTCCTTTTAATAGTTTTTGTACCCCTTGGTTTCTTTTGCACATAATCTGCTCTTACTACTGATTTCAAAGTTGATCCCTACTGATATGTATTTAGTTTTGCTTACTGTTTATCGTATTTAATAATATATGTTGTTTATTGAAAAGATTTGAGCTTAAAATATTTCTTGCATAGTCGTAATGAAATGTCAACAGTTTCAGATAAATAAATATCAAAGTATGCATGTGATTAGCTAAGCCATACTCTAACTAGAGAGCTGACACCATAAAATCGAGTGTGACATTAGAACACACGTCGGACAAGGGAGCCATTCTAGTCCCTCAAGCTCTGTACATGCCCTTCACCTAATATGGGTTTAATAGTTTCTTCCTTTGACATCATTTCCACTGCAGCATATTCATGGTATATTTGCATATAGGTTTTCAGACTGAGACTTGATTGTTGCGGGGCATCTGGATCATCTGGATATGTCTATTATTTGATTAAACAACATGTGTGTTTGTCCCAGTCACATCAGAGGACATACTACTCAAGTGCCCAGGCGGAGGTGTTAGGGGGGGGGTGCAATAGATATTTACACCAGGTTTGGTGCCCGCTGTGACACAGATCATCATGAGGAGCACATTTTGCACGTGTGCAATCACAAGGTGTTCTCATATTGGAGAGGCATGGGTGGCACCACTTATATATACACAAGGGAACACTGACTTTATGCCACAACAGAGGTGGTACAAAGTCAGTGAGTCACTGATTGCATCTTTTTTATTGAAGAGGGGCTTTGGGGTGTCTTGGACCACCTAAAATCCCCTGAAATGTAGGTGCCATCACCCACTGCACTCGCATGTGGGGGATCCATGATATCTCATTAATATCGTGCCAGCTCTACATTTAAAGGCAAACTGGCAATTTGAAATTACCAGTCCATTTTTCAATGGTGCTCTGCACTGGGGAAAGCCGACTTTTGATATGATACACTATGCGGTCCCAGTCCATGCCAAGCATGCCCGTGTACTATAGCACTTTAACACCACCTGTGCTTCTCATTAAATTTTACCTTTCCACAACTCTTCAAAAAAGAACAAGATAAGATCACTTGCGCAGAAGTTCTTGGTGTAGCACAAAAATAAAGATCTTTCGGTAAGAAGAGGGCCCAGAGAGCCCAGTACTCTCTGGCATTGACCTTTATTCTACAAATATGATGCTTTTTTGCATTTCCCACAATTAATTCTCCTTTAGGGCACAGACAAAATAAGCTAATGGCAGCAAGAGTGATTGAGCTTGCTCAGTGGACACAAAATCCGCCAGTGACAAAGACCATGCGGCGAGTGAGCACAAAGGTAGCAGAATATACATCTGACCTCTCATGAACCAGTGCAGTCTGCTTTTTAAACTAAATTCTGTACAGAGTGCAATGATAAAAATGTGACTGTAACTAACCTTCTCCAGGAGGAGATATGTGATTGGTAATATTTCTTATCAAACACACACCGTATACATAATGGAGCAGTAAGATGTGGCTTTTATCCTCAAAGGTTTGCCGCTGGGGGAATGGATGCATAATGTTCTCTTGAATTATGGCCCTTTGCCTCATTTGTAAGCAGAGAGGATAAAATGAATATCCCACATCCACCCACCGGCATTACATATTCATCCTCAGTGAATGTACCACTTCAAGCAGTTACATATATGTTTTGATTTCAAGAGTGATGAATATCAATCACTACTGTGTGCCAGAGATATGAAGGCAACCATTTAGTCCTTCATAAAAAGATGCTTAAGATAAAATTAATTCCCTCAAATTATATATTTTAAAGACAAGGTGGGATGTAATGATTGTGTTGGAGTAGGTGTTAAAGGACTGACCAACAAACTTCTAGCAGCCAAACAATCAGGTTTGCATGAAGAAACACAAATACCTTCATTGTGAATTTGCTGGATTTTGATGCAGGCATAATGGAGGGACATAAACTCCTGTTACGGCTGGTATCTTGGCACCAAATGTGAGAAATAACAAGTTTTGTCTCTGGTATGGGAAATAGCCATACAGAACCTCCATCACACCACATCTGAAGGAGTTCCTCTGGGTCCCCAAACACAAACAAGCACAATACAATTTCCTCACCCACACTTTCAAGGCACTACATAACACTGAAATAGCATACCTCAACAATGAATCTGCTTTCACAAACCTTCCAAACACCTGCACTAGTCCAGACTCCTACTTGTACATATCCCATGCATAGAGAAAAGCAGATCCGAGGGTCGAGCCTTCTCTTACATCACTTCTAAAAAGTGGAACGACCTACCGCTACATTTAAGAGCCTCCTCCTCTCTTCTTGAATTGTCAGGAAGCTGAAGACCTGGCTTTTCCAGTAGTCCCACTATGTCCCTATGTTTGGATAGACTCTCACCTGCTCAGGGCCAGAATACCCTCCCGGTAAAAGTGTGCTGTACAAACCTGCATAGCACAACAGAATGAGAAAAATTGGTCTTTTTCCACTGGGGTTTCCCCAATTTAAGGGGCAACTCTGCTGACATTTGTATCAGCAGTAGGGCTGGTGAGGAGTGGTTTGTGATGGGCTGGAGGAATGAGGAAGGACAGGTGGAAGCAGATTGTATGTTTCCCCTGCGTTACTGCAGGGGTCAAGCAAGAGCCAGGTTGTGCTGCTCACTGTCCCTGCCCCTTGCCCTCTAGCAACTTCACTTGGTGTTGCACATGGTAAAGTTGCACCCACTGTCTCCGTGCCCAGAAATAGCAGGTCCAGAGACGCAAGGTTGTTAATAATGGCCAGAGGCAGTTTCCCCTTCCACCCCCTCACCCTGAGTAAACGCTCAGGGCTATACCGCCACTCGTAATGAGGGCCACACCAATGTAAGGCACACCCTCTCAAGTAATGACTTTCATAGTCCCAGTGTAGGTGTAAACGTGTCAACTAAACTTAGGAGGTAGTCAGATCTAGAAATTCTCATCAGGCCCGCTGGTAAGCAGGCGCAAGCCAGGAAATCCATAGCACATGGAAAACATTCTAATTAATTTATTGGTGTGCCGTTTGTATTGCTTGCATCCCATATTATGATATCACTCATTTGACTATCATCTTGCAAAAGAATAACTAGAAACTAGTTGCCAAAGACATCTTCATGGACACAGCGAAATTCACAAAGCAGTTTGACTTGCACAGTCCCCCTCAGGAGGTTTTCCTGTGATCCAGAAACCACTTCCAGTTGAGATGTGTCTCATTTAAGACCTTGTTGATTTCACCAGATCTAAAACACTCCTTCTCTGGAGGGATATAATCAACTACACCTAGGAATCGGAATTTACCCCTATTACCTAGTCCCACAACCTGGGCGTGCTTATGTATTTATTATATTTGTCATATTTTTTATTTTATTTTTTTTATTATTTTTTTATTTTTTATTTTTATGATTTATTGAAATTAACACAACGATACATACTGTAACCAACAAAACAAGCCAGCAATATTATATCCTCATTACATTCGTGGTACATGCCAATGCAGTCGTATATATACATCCATATCAGTGGGTGTTCCAGTCATCATGATAGACCCTCACGTAATGATTTATTATATATTACGTATTATATTTGTCATATTTAAAGGGGAAAGGCACACTTCCTAAAACAACTTAGACCCCCTTCAAATAGACGGCCAGTAGTCGAAATCAACTGTCAGCTCTACACATTCCTTATGATGCAAACAAAGAAATTATCCATGCTCAATGAAAATATACCCCTTCAAACCAGGGTAATGTGAAATATATGCTTGGACATTAAGAGATCTTTGCCAGTAATCAACAATATGAATGGTGATCTGTTGGAGTCCGACCATCTAGAGACAATCCACAACATTTCTGTTTACTCTTCACTACTATATGCGTGCTTCATTCCTCATGTGCTAACATGTCTTTCCACAAACTCTTCATCTTAATTTAGCCACACTGGTAGCATGAGTGTTGATGGTCACAATTGTTGTAGTGGTTCTTTAGAAACGCACATAAAGAGTGAGTTTGCAGTATATTTAGAAAGAAGCACCTGTTTTCATGAATGCTGGAGCTTGTGTTCCAAAAATGTCATAAGTTCCCAAAGAATTTGGGCTTACTCCTCTAAATATGATCAACTCTCCTCACAAATTTTGTAGCAAATTTGGATTCAGAAGTCAATCCTGTGTTCATTTTCCAGCCAGAGTGGAAAAGATTTTTGCAATTGCATCAGGATTCTTCCAAGACTGAATCTCCCTAGCATAGCTGCGGCCACACGTTTCCTCACTTGGCCCTGGGAAACTGCAAAACGTGGCCTCATATTAGTGTCCCTCCTGCTGTGTTGTAGGCCAAGCGCCAAGAAGCAAACTGTGGCAAAAGGTCTGCGTAGATAGCTCCTTGCGCCCATGGGGTCCCCTTGACCAAAGCCTGTGGCATGCTGGGACCGAAGGAGTGAGACAGGTGTTGCACTCACTCTAGGTGATGCCATGGACTTAGACTAATAGCAAGCCACTTGAAATATCCGTTTAATTTGTTAAGTTCAAAGTTCACAGACCATTGAAGGCTTGCTTGTAGTGAAGTCTGTACTGCATGAACACAACCAGTGTTTTTGTCTAACCAACAAAGATTTTAGACATTTTTAGACTGAACGATTACTCTGTATATTCTCAATATATTTCAAAGTAATGAAGGAAATGATTGAGGTGCATGCAGTGGTTCATTAATAGACATGGCTTCTAATCAGCCTACCCACATTTGTGTGATGCAGTGCTTACATAGTTGCAGGTGGTGCCCCTTGGAAACGGGACTTAATTTTTCATCATCCGACTTTAACTCTGAACAAGTGTGAGGAAGGAAAAAAGAAAAAAAATTGAAACAGGGAAAGAGGGAGTAAGCAGGGAGAACAATGAACATGCATGAGTGAGGTAAATAGGAAGCGTGTGGTAATTGAAGGAAAATACATGAGCAGGGACATGGGAATTGTATAGCAGCTGAGGCCCAAATTATGTGGCAAGGTTGAGTAAATTAAACAGCAGGAAAAGGCAAATGATGTGGCTTAATACGGCACATTTTGTCATAGTAATACTTAATCATTTTAACACTGTCGGTGCCTTTTTGCACCTCATTAATACCAGTTTATCACCCAAACATAGCAAAAAGCAACAAAAAAGTGGGCAGTCAATCTGTGCAAAGGGCCTTCAACCGAGCAGCAACACGTGTCACTGCATTTTTATTAGCCTTTCAACTGTTTGAACAAGAAACAATTTTTTTTTAATTTAAATCTACAGATTATGCAGCAGATGATGGATTATGTGGCATATGTGGCAAGTCTATAATAATGCGAAAAACGCCATGATCGTACAATCACATAATTCCAGTGGCCCTGTGCATGAGGAATAAATAAACATTAGACAGCCTTGGTATTGGAAACATCAACATTCACAACTCGGGTATTCAGATCATGTGAACTTAATTTTGAGGAAAATGAGCAGTGGTTACAGGGAGGGAGGAAAGATAGAAAATACTATGGAAACTGAGGATGGGCTCACCAGAAAAGAACAGAAAGCGCATGCACAGGGAAGCGAGTGAGATAAATTAGGAATATGCATGTGAACTGCTTCGGTGATGCACCAAACAAAGGGAGCAGTGCTATTGGCAGGCACATCTCAGAAGTGCGAAAGACCAATAACTCATGAATAACAAGTCTGCCCTAACAGTTTTAATGAGTGCTCTAATGGTTTAATAGATGGCATTTTAATAGGATTTCTTGTACATTCATTCGGAAAGCTTGTCGTCAGTAAACCTGTCATTACGTGAGCTGGTTTTCTTCACAGTATAAAGATGCAACATAATGGCTACATATCCAATACCCTCAATAAAGCCAGTATCAAAATGCCATGGATCATGTCAGCTTTTAAGCGTAGGTATGCACTTGAATGCATGGCGAAATTGTGGTTATTGTTCAACACCATTTATTAATTTGAAATAAATATCAAGTTTAACGTAGATATGAGTGTGCTAAGAATACAGTTTATATTTGAAAATATTTTTTTCGTATTTTTAAAAAATGTGCACTCTGTTCTTTACTTATATATGAGTTTTTTTTATTTTTCCTTTCGCTTTTGAGAAACGCTGAAGTGTAAACAATGTAAAATTCCACCGTTTCGCATTTTCCACTTCCACCAATTGTTTGCATCAATTTATGTTGCTTTGTGACAATCTATCCCGGTTCACCAGTCTGTGTGTATCAGTAGATCAGATGAATTTCTCAAAATTCTGCAAAATCCACCTGCCTGAATCGATTTGCAAAGAAATGACAAATTTGTGTGGAATTCCTCACACAGTCAATTTGATATTTTGTTGAAAGATTTTGTGTGGATTTTAAAACGAAGAAATAATGATTGGGCATGAGATAATGGAGTAGACAAGATGAACCATGAATATGAAAGTTGCTACAACAATTGCATGGATAAAATATGCATTGGCAATGATAATAGGTCTGACTATGAATGCTTTGTCAAGCCAGGCCTAAAAATCCTTATAGGTTAATGACTGATTTGTGCTGCTACCAAGGTAAAGCAACATAAATGATCTAGTTTTATAAGACACTTCAATAGCATTACAATGTCCTGTGTGTGGTCCTGAAAGTTCAGCCTCAGGCAGCTGGATACATAAACAAATTGATCCCAGTTGTGTGGAGGGCAAGCACTTTTTGTGGAAGCACACAACATCTGCTCAATGAAAACATAGACTACTGGCTCCCAAAATGTGGGCGGAGACAAAGCCCCTCTCTAGTGATGCTCACATAACTGGCTGGCGAAATTTGCCCTGTCAAGCTAGAATATAAGAATGGGTGCTAAGATAAAGACTAATGCGTCTCTCAATTTCAGATCCACAAACACGATACTGTAGTGCAGTTTCTTCTTAATTTATATTTGGTCCTATGGATAAAAATGATATCCAATGCCAAAAGACAGCTTTCTGTGGTATTATTACTCGTCGAGGGCTATACCAGTCATTAAATGACCTGTCCTTAGTCAAAGACCTGAACCATGTGAAAAGCACTATGACGAGGGAGAGGACCTTTAATGACCGTTATAGATCAAGGCATTAAGGCTACAAAGGTATCAAAACATTCAGCCCACTAGTGGTAAAATGTTCAGTAGTAAAGAGGGAGAGACACCAAGGCAATCATGGGAATGTTGGAGCAGAAGGTTTTTAACATTATTGCCCCTCTGCTACTTTATTGTCTTCCATGGAATGTTCAACACTGTGGCATGTACAATGTAAAATCATCTATGGACCACTCGTTCACTCACTCACTCACTCACTCACTCCATTTAAATATTAACAATGGACTTCTGAGATCATGCAAACAGGCACAGCAGACACTAGGCATCTGGAATTGAAGAGTATTTCATGCTGCATTTCCTGAGCCTGACTTTTTCCACAATATTACAACATAATAACTTTCTCTTACAGAGTGCATCATGGCACACATTTGCCATTTCTAATGCTGTAAATATTACATGCTACTATTATCCAGTATAATTCGGAAACTGAGTCAGCCTTGGCAATGTTCAAACTCATAACACTCCACTCAATTAATATTTCAGCAGTGAGCTTGTAGCTCACTGAGCTATCTTGCCAGATATCTGTGAAAGTGCGTGTAGTAAAAAAAACACTCACTGCGAGTGCTATGATGCTTAAAGTCAAGTATTAAAAATTGGTTTGTCTGTCTGTTAATTAATTATTTATATAAGTCTGTTAAATGTGGTACATTTACTTCTGCCCATTCTGTGATGCAGCGTGCACCTGTGGGCAGCAGGAAGTGGGCCAAACAAACATTGGTAGCAGGAAGCACTCTGAGCGCCACGAGCAGATTACTGGACAATGAGGTTTAGCGTAGATAAGAAGAGAGTGAAGCCGTGCACTCAGAACACAATAATGAGGAGGTGGAAATCCTACAATGTGGGTCACTGTATAAAAAGGCCAGATAAATTATAGTCTGCACTAAGCTGGGGATGGAAAATAGGGCACTGGATAAATTTACCCCTAAGCTTCGAGCAGGGCATACTTAAATGTATTGTGCTCAATGTGGTTACCAAGCACTGAAAGGGTATTGCAGAATTTAAAAGGGCATAAAGCTGTTTCAATGAATTAAAAGGGATGCCAGACTTAAGCTATGAAGGGTGGCCTGTTTCAGCAGGGGATTTTCTTAATTAAGAGCAAAAAAAAATAGACTCTGTGTGATTACCCGGAATAAAGGTATCATATGAGCTTATCGAGAATGGGCGGGGATTATCTACTGTATGAAAGTAATTTCAAAGGGGAGCTAAAGTAACTGCACTGGACACATTTTAATCACTATATTTTGATGGCTATCTCTGCGTCTGCCAGTGCTACGTGTGTCAAAAGCATGCAGCAAGTCAACAGAAAGCACATGTTTCCATTGATAATTCAAGACATTTTGTGTGGTCTTTTTTTTATAACATACTTTATTGGTTTTCCAGTTATATCCAATACTTCAATAATGCCATTACAACTTTACATTACTTTCTGTCCAATTTGATGTTGTACAGTTTTCAATCTGCAATGTTCTGTAATTAGTTATTGGGTCAGTGCAAGTAACAATTGGCAAACATGTACATTTTCCTGAAATTGCACGAACATCTAAAATGTAGGCAAACTTTTAACTAATACAAACTATCAGACCCCCCACCCCCATCCCGCCAGAGTTCTAGCAATCTTCTCCATATCAAAGTATAGTTTTCGTCCTAATACAATTTGCATGGTACTTCAAACTATTATGATTGTGTACCCTTAGCCCAATCATCTGTATACTGCGATCTTGCGTGCCAATACATCATAATGGTCTACTGTGTGTTCAGGGTGCTAGGCATGAGATCAGGGTCTATGCCTTTAAAGGCTGCTAACATTACATCCCACTCCATGGATATCTGATTTTTTCGCAGCCCATGGGCCTCCTCCCAGCGTATGGATGCACTTTCAGCCCCGCCCCAAGGTAGCATTTCGCTGTGCCAGGTGTAGGTTGCAGGAGATTTTGCTGACTTCTCTCTCATGGTTACGGAACTTTTGGCTATGATGAGTGCGAGATCAAGGAAAGGAAGCTGGACCTTATGCGAGGCTGGGCGATTCCAGAGACCTAATAGGCACTCCAACATCGAGTCCTCGATATGTAGGTGTGTGGCTGCCTCTAGGTGGCGTCGGACCATGCCCATAGCATATGGGCTAAATCTGCCTCCGCCAACTGACATCTAGGGCAGTGATGTTGCGCATTTGGGTACATCCGCTGTAGGCAGCGTAGTGTAAGGTAGGCCCTATGTAGGAACATGCATTGTATAAATTTGAACTTTGCGTTTCGGGTCACTTTTTTAGGGTGTTCCAATATAGTTGCCCATTCCCTGTCTGATATCTCCCACCTGCATCCTCCACCCATTTAACTCGTAGGGCAGCAAGGGACAATGCAGCATGCACACGAACAACCATAATATAGCCATCTGATGAGATGGCGTACCTGGCCCCTGTAATATAGGGATTTGACTAATTTGTGCGTCTGGGTTCCTCTCTCTGGGGGGCCCAGTATTTCTTCACATATTGTGAAATCGCCGCATGTAACATGTATAAATGATTTGGCACCCCAGTTTCCCATACAAAATTCTCATGGTCCATTAAAATCTTCCTATTGAATAGCGCCCCCACCGTGTCCACTCCCTTGTCTGACCATGCCCTAATCCTGCACCACATAAGCCTTCCATTGGGTAACGGAATCCCCAGTAGTGGTATGTGTACGCAGCAGAGGCGGCACATTCGGGGGGATTTTAGACTGTTGTAGTAATAAGGTGTGCAGGGCTCCCTGGTCAATATTTTGCACAGTATATCTGATCTCCTGCAGGTTGCAGCCTGCAGTACAGTAGGACAGTCACTGCAATTGGCACGCCTAATAGTACGCTCGAAAGTCCGGTACCCCCAATCCCCCTCTGCATGTCTCCAGCTGTAGATTTTTCAGGCTCACCCTTTGCAGACCTGCTCCCCAAATGAGGTCAGAGAGTACAGTATCTAGTGTGTTAAAAGTGGCCGGAGGTACTATGATCGGCAGATTGGTAAAGTAACATAGGAGCCGGGGGAGAACCACCATATTTGACACTGCCGCATGACCCATTGCCGATAAAGAAAGCGTAGTCCAGAAAGTGACTTTCGAGCGTATCCCGATTGCCCTATTAAGATTGCCTTCCAGCATGTCTGCATGGGAATGGTATATGTGTAGGCCTAGATACTCGAAGGTGCGCTGCGCCACTGGCAGTGAGTGCGGACCAAAGCTGACCTCCTCTGGGCGTGCATGGTCTTGGAAAAAGAAGGCGTTCGATTTTGATTAATTAATAGCGAGGCCCGATATGCATTCGAACCACGTAAAAATTATTGGGATGGGGTCTAGCTCACCCAGGAGGTCCTGCGCATAAATAATTATGTCATCCGCATAAGCAGATATCAGGTGTGTAGAGGACATTTTGTGTGGTCTTAATTTAGGAAATCATTGTGTAGTGATACATCAGTCTTCTGCTGCTCATGCTCAGGAGTGTAAATTTCTTGTCTCCTTTGTGCTATGAAATAAGTTCATACTTTGCTTCAGTGTGCCACTTAAGATTCTGGCAATGTTTTATAGATCTCTTACACCAGGTTTAAGCCCTCAAACATACAACTGTTCAGTGTTGTTATCCTTGTCGAAATTTGCAATTAAAATGTTGCTCAAAGACAGAAATAGGTGAATCAGTTCTAGAGCCATTAGTAATGTTTGTGCCCCAAATCAATAATTGCAGGCGAAAAGGCAGAATTAAAAACATATTGCTAGTTCAAATAGATATGAATAACATTCAAAACGAGCAGATAATTGGCAGAGTGATAGGAAGAGCTATTGAAAAAGGTGATGAGATACTCCACTGCCAGAGTCATAAAACATGCAACTGCACCTTCTGCTGTGGCAGGCTAGGCTGTATCTTAGCATACAAGAGAACAAGAGAACAACAGCCCTCTAGAAGCCTAGAAGAGAGGGCATGACAGCAAAACTTCCACACATTCTTCCCTAAGGATAATACAAAGGATGCAAGTCCAAGCAAGCAGAACAGAAGATGCTAAAGTGCAACTGGATATGAAAACAATGCAAATGTGTTTGGTAGATTGCTGCACACTGCGTCTCAAGATCTTTATAAAATGATATTTGAATTACTCAATCCTGGGGACAACGAGCATTAAACTGATTCATTTGAACTTCCAAAGAAGAGATATTCATCAATCCCTCTTCTCATTCATAATCATTCTTCCCAAGGATGGACTGAGGGATGAGACAAACACACACTCAATGTGGCTATTGTTGGAGATGTAATCTGACTGAAGATAAAGTCCTGATATTTCACATTCGGATGGCACAGCATTCTGTGGCCATTCTTCTCACAGTATGTAATTTAAAAAAAATAAGATTAAAGTGACTACGTATTATGAGAATAACAATGAAGCGGCACTGGTTGCCCTGTCCCTATGTCGGCCAATGTGTCCTGGGCCAATGTGTCCTGCGACTTCTATACGCCCAGGAGCATTTCTTCTCTCCTCTGTTTCTTCCATTAGTAATGCAGTAGTTTCACCCTCCCTTGCTACAAGCCATCATTAAGTCGTTAACAGTTTCATGCACAGTTTATGTGCTTCAGATTAGTTACAGATATGTTGGTTTATGACTTCTAGCTCACTTGGTATGCGTGAAATGGACTTTGAGACAAATTTACCGTTTTTTTCAAATTGATGTGGCACTGTGTGTTCTTTGGAGGTGTTTTCGCTTCCTTGAGTGTCTGCGCCTGCTTACACTTTCGATGGTTGTGTGATTTCATTCTGGCAGTCCAGAACCTCTGAGGTCACTATAAACTGTTCAGTGCAGAATGAGCGGGTGGCTCTTAGGATAGAGCATCCTGTGATTAATCCTCTAGGCCATTGCTTCCACTAGTGGCTTAGCTAGACCCTTTGCCGCCCGTGGTGGCCCCTGCTTTTGCTGCCCGGCGGCCGTGGGTTAAGAGCCGGGGAAGGTGCTGGCGATTCCTGCGCTTGTTTGCCGCCCCGCGATGGTCGTAGGTAAGAGCGGTGGGAGTCTCCACCCCCAAAACTTGGAATGCCCGCCCCCCTCTGCTACGTCACTGGCTTTCTCACATTAAAGATCCCAGGTAGCACTTGATTAAAAAAATACATCTTTGTGCTACTCATGAGGAAGACCAGGTTTCCATGTTCATGGCCCACACTGATCGAGAATCCAATTGTTTCAGAGGAGGCACCTGTCTCAAAGGTGGGACCTGTAATTAGACAATTGCACATGACAGATCAGGATCCCTTTGAATGATACCATTATTTTGCCAGGAAGTACATCATGACTAACAAAATTAAGTGTGTCTCAGCAGAAATCGAAAGAGAATGCCATTGCTAGATTCTAAATGTGAGAAAACATACTTTATCTTGAATCCTAATCAGAGAATTAAAATGCCTCAATATTGACAAAGGTTGTAATGATATATGGATGGCACTCTAAACAAATCTATTTTCCATGCTTGACACTAAAAAGGAGATACCTTCAAAACATGGAGTGTCATAAATCTAATCTGAGCAATATGAAGGGATGTCATTTTGATATTCTTTACCATGCTCACAGAGTTTCCTGGGCACCAGTCAAACAGACTTCAGAAGTTGTTTATAGTACATGAGATCATCTGCATTAGTGGACTCCTGTTTCTCTCTAAATCACAGCATACAGGATCTATGTACTTGCAATAAAGACATAAGGCCTAATTTAGAATTTGGTGAATGCGTACTCCATTATAAACCTGATGGATATGGAGTCCGCCTTACGTCAAGTGCCAAAGCATACAATGCACTTGTAATAAGGCAAACAAGATATCTCTCACGTTTGTGATGGTGCAACCCGTCCCCCAACTTGATGTCTTATTAGGAATTAAACCAATTAATCAGAAAATCCTAACAAATAGATAGGCATGCATGAAAATCTGCACATTTACCTGCAGTGGGACTAAAAAGAACAAGGCTACAACAGACACTTGCTTCATAAAGCATTCAAACGTCTGTTTCTTTAGAATGTAGGTGAAATGACAAAAGTTTGTCAATGGATTGGAAAAGTAATAAAAGTGAATTGAATATTAGATCCTAAAACTTGGTGATCGAGCTTCTTTACATGTAGCTAACACGTATTTGTGTTCAGAGGGAATTTTTCTCTGTCTGTTCCTTGTGTAACCCTAGACAAACTGGAGAGAATACGAACAAATGGCACGTTCACGATGAAAACGAGCAGCAGTAGCACGCGCCTCATCATTTTGCTCGAGTTTGTCCGTCTCACCACCTAAGAGCAATTCACTTACTCTGTCTAAGTCATCAAGCTAGGCCCTCCTCTTCTATCCCCATCCACAGTGATGAGCGAGTTCCTACATATCACTGAGAAGCAGGCGCACAACACCCATTGGACTCAAAGGGCTTCAGCCCCCCCCGTCGTGTGTGGCAGCCCGGGATGAGACAGCTTCCCGGGCACACACACAGCCGCACCCGAGCACTTCAGAGGTCTTTAAAAGACCATTTGCATGTTAATGAGGCCTTGCTGTTGTTTCACCCCTTCTAAGAGCCCCTGCAGCTCCACTCTGCCTATTGCTTAAAGATTCAGCCCCCCCTGACATTTATTCTTAGCCCCCCCGAAATTTGGCTCTAGTTGCGCCTCTGCTGAGAAGCCATGTAGCGCTTGTGGCATTATACTCTACTCAAGTGGAGCACAGCGCTTGTTGTGCTGCAATCACTACTCTTTTGGGACTCCACTGTTGCTTGTGAAATTAATTCGAAGTCACCCGGGCTGTATAAATTGATAAACTGTTCAGGCAGTTTTAATATAATAATTGTTTGCAGAGCAGCCTGCTCACTTTCAAAGAGCTTCCTAGCACTTAAAAATGTGAACAGCAACAAATAATTCTTTATAAATTGGACGATTTTACAATATACACATTATATATCGTTTCATAGCTGCAGGATTTTCCACAATAATGTATCTCTCCCCGAATGGGCCATTAGTACTCATCAAGGGCTTATGGTGGCAAGTGGAAACCTCTTGACCTTCAGGCTTGTGGTTCGCCTATTACAGTATCTCCGGATTGCAGCCTGATTATTTACAGCAGCAGATACTCTATCCCCAATAATATGCCTTATCCATGTTTACCTCACTGAAAAGGAGAAAAAAAAACCTAGCGCTGGCGGGACTTAAGTGAATATATTATCCTTCCATCGCAAATCTGATCCACTGCCGTGTTGATGTAATCTCTGAAGGACTTGCTGATGTGATGGCCGCGTGGCGCTGAGCCAGAACATTACTTCATTTTCTCTGATCTTCTCCGTTGACTGTAATCGCCGGCACAAAGCCTCGCGAGAAGAAACACTGAACGCGTACGTCGTACGATCTCTTGACAGGCCGCATCAAAACACCAGCGTCTCGTCTTGACCCTTAGGAGTTTATACGGAGAAAAGGGTTTGACGCAATGGCAGCACCGAACGCTGAACCAACTCCTTTGAAAGGGCCGCCACATCCCACGCGCGTGTACTAGAAATGAAGATCAGAGGCAGGATTTCTTTTATTTAGTTTATGCACTTTTTTTTCTTTTTTTATAAGAAAAAAAATGAGTGACAACTGTGATGTGAAGCAGGATTTTCATTGCTGACCTGGAAGTTTTTCATACTTTTTTTCTGCACGCTGGGCTTTTTTTCTTTTCAGTTTCCTTAACGCAATGTTCATAAAAAATTGAGTCGGTCCCTTTTGCAAAGGCCTGACCCACTTTTGCACTGCACAGATGTTTGTAGATGTTCAACGGGGAACATAAGCTCGGATGAAATGTACATCTTCGAGATTACTGAGCGCATTTAACAATATTGAACGTTCAGTACTATATGCATAATGCTTTTCCTTGCACTATAGAAAAAAACATCAGGCTTATATTTTGTTCATTGGAACATATTTATTGAGGGGTGATTCGGTCGCAATGCACAAAATAAAAATAAGTAAATCTTTCGCAGTATTATTTATAGCTTTCGGTGGTGTATCTTTAAACTATGACTGCCACAGTGCTAAATGTATACATTTGCAATACAGCGTGGCATCTCTTTTCACAATGTGGACCTTTGTACACATGGATGCCAAATGTATCAACCGATTTCTAATGGGCAGAACTAAATCACAAACTTCAGTGCATTCATTTTGGTCAAATAAATGTATTTTTATTTAAGGAGAGGACCATAGACAGGGGAATTGTTCTACCTTCTAAAAAAAAAAGCAAATAAGGGGATTGATTAATGTGAAAGCAGCCATCACTTCAGCCAGCAGCAGTATCTGTAAGTGTCCTGTGGTCAGGGCCAGCTTTTAGCCAGGGGTCCACACAGCAGAACGTATGCAGACTGCAAAATTGAGAACCACAACATTGAAAGAGTCTTCTGTCCATACCCTATTAGAGTCTTTTCATATCAGTGGTGGACTAGCAGTATTTTGTACTCACTTGCCTAGCCCCTCATTCTACAGTAGACATTACAGTGATTGGAAAATTTGCTGTTGCATTTTCTACAACAGTATCTTTGCAATTTCCATACATATATTTCTTATGCAAAAAAAGGAAGCCGGGGGCTTTGGGTAATTCTCAAGTTTAGGTGTAGGGCAGTTCCTTAAATACGGAGCACCATACAACATTACCAACAATCTGAATCTGCTCACCTGGAATGCCTGTTTCTCTAGCAAAGCTTTTACTCATAGGATTAGCACAGTGCCATCCACGCAGGGCGAATGCGTGACAAAGCCATTTCCCCTCTTTACAGCCAAGTTTTAAGCATACGATTAGCAAGTGCCAGCAAAGCTGAGCTGAACAATGACAATGTGGGAAAACATCTAAAATATTGACATTTTTTGCAGTAAAGTTTTCTTGATTAATTCACTCCAGGATCCCAATGGTGAGGGAAAGGTCTCGCCTGCTCTACATGTTGCCTTTGTGCTGGAACAGTTCACTGTTGCTCGGGGAGCAGCCAACAATGATCTTATAATATTTTTCAGGAATCCCGATTGATGGGCGATGTCTATCCTGCTACACATTACCAGAGGTATGGGAGTCTAAACAGAATACTGAGGTCTCCATCAAGAAATTGTGATTCTATTCTTATGAATATGGCAGGACATGTTGATTTATTTTTCTAGTGCAGACCTATGGCATCTGCACAATGCACCATTAGCATGATGCATTGCCTCTAAAATGACTGTTCTCTCGGTAACAGTATTTGCAGCAGCTTGCTCTCACTGAAGTTAATACAGACAGCCAACCTGCATTTGATGTTACAGAGGACACATATGTAGATTGAAAATTGTTGAGTGCACGGGCTGGCAAAAATCATTGCCTCTGAGCAACAACCATTAACCTTAATCACAAAAAACGTCTCCAGAAGCAAAGATAATGACCAAGGCAAGAAAGTTACTTTTTAATTTTGATGCTCCTTGAAGAATAGGTAGCAGGAATTCCAGAGGCATGAATTTATCACCAGATTCCTTTCACACTGACCAACATGCAAACATGGCACAGAAACAAAAGAGGGCCCTGACTATACGAATGCAGAGTGGCTGAGCAGGGGAAATACGTCCTAAGCAGCAAACCAAAATCTGCCAACTCAATAGTTTAACGCCGGAGGTGTGCAGACAGAATATCGAGTTTTTTATATCGACTGGCAGAAATATCGAGTCATAAATTTCGAGAGTGAGAAATATCGGCAGCAAGAATATCGTGGTCAAGAATATCGACGTAAGGTAAGTAATATTGATTTTAAAAATATTGAAGTGTTCAATATTGTTTGAAAAATATAGGGGCCCATTAGGATGGCGGGCGGATCGCCCCCGCAGGGCCGGCGGCAGCCACCGCCGGCCCGGCGGGGGCGATCCACCCGCCATCCCTCCAAGAATGACCCCTCCACATTAGGATGGCTGGGGGGTCCGCGGCGGAAGGAAAGACCGTGCGCCGCGAAAAAGGGCCTGAATATGGTGGCGGTGTCTGCAAGACACCGTCATCCATATAACGATGCATATCTTTCCATGGCGGTGACTCCGCCATAGAAAGGCATGCGGTCCTTGCCTTTGGGGGCCTGTTGAGGGCCCCCAGAGTGTTGGGGGTGCACATGGGGGCATTGGCATGGACAAGGTGACAGGCACCGCGCGGTGCCTGTCACCTTGTGCATGCAAATGCACAACATGCATCCACAGCATTGTGGCGGGCGGTCCAATGTTAGGGATGCCACCACCACGGTGGCGGTGGCATCCTGATTTGCATGGCGGGACCGCCACAACTTCGGCGGACGGTCCCGCATACCGTTACGGTGGCAGGCGGACTTTCGTAATGGTACCCACAGTTGTTAAAAATTACCGATTTTTTAATGAATGTTATGTTTTTTAGTATATGTTTTAAATATATGTGATGTATTTATTTTGTATAAGAATTGTTTATATTTTTAATATACAAGCTAAATTTTTAGTAATTATAAAAAAAAAATTATTTGAGTTTTGCTTTTTCAGTTCTGTAGCAGGTTGTGGGTTTATAGAAGAATAGGTTGAGAAGAAATTTTAGTATATTAAATTAATGACTATTTTTTATTTAATAATATTTATTTAATTGAGATGTTATAGTGTTAAATTTGTAAAGTAATTCATTATTAATTAATTAATAATTAGTTGTAATTAATATTAATTATTAATTATGGTAATTGTGTAATTTATTTTAGGTGTGTGTTTTGGTGTTTATAGGTGTAAATGGTGGGAAGGAATTTTTTTATTGATTAATTAATAATTTGTTGTTAATATTAATGAATTAATTGGTAATTAATTATCGTAATTGTGTAATTATTTTAGGTGTGTGTTTTTGGGTTTTATAGCGGTAAAGGGTGTCAAGTATTTTTTGTTTTATTATTAATTATTTGTAAATTGATAATAATTTATGTAATTGAAAAATAATTATGGTAATTGTGTAATTATTTTAGGTGTGTGTTGTGGTGTTTTTAGTGGTAAAGGGCGGGAAGTAATTTGTGTTTAATTATTTAATATATAGTTGTTTTTTAATGTTAATTATTTTATATTTATTTTGTGTAATTGATTATTTTTTGATGTGTTGTTTTACTTTTAAAGGGTTAAAGGGTGGGTATTAAATACATCGTACTTACTTCATAATTAGTTGTTTAATAGTAATAGTTTTTCATTTTAAAATAAGTTTTAATTGTGTAATTTATTATTTTACAATTTAATTTAGGTATGTGTTGTGGGGATTATAGGGATCAAGTGTGCGTAGTTAATTAATCTTTATTAGTTTTTTAAATTAATATTCTTTTTTTAATTTACAAATAATTGTTAATAATGGAAGTTTTTTTTTAAATTTAGAAATGTGTTGTGATTTGTGTGGTGCTACAGGGTAGAAAGTAAAATAAATGTATGTTATATCTAATGTTTTTGTTTGTAAATCTTTTCTAGTTTAAAATATTCATTTTTTTGAATTTTTATTTTATTTTATTTTATATAATATTCGTAGGTATTTGTTATATGTGATTAATATTATAAAATGTTTTTATATATAATGTATTTTTATTTTTTAATTTAATTGAATTTCTTTATTTATTATTTAATTCTATATTTAGTTTTATTTTTAAATATGTATTTTAATTTTATTTTTGAACTGACTGGAGTGTGAATAGTAAATGTTATCCCTCTGCTATCCAACACATTCCCCACTGTTGCATTCACAAGAGTGGGAATAGTAATTTTGACCCCTTCAGTATCCAACACTTTTCCTACGGTTGCACTCACTGCAGTGGGAATAGTAATTTTTACTCCTATGTTATCCAAAACTTTCCCTACTGTTGCACTCACTGGGGTAGGAATAGTATTTCTTACCTCTATGCTATCCCACACTTTCCCTACTGTTGCACTTACTGGAGTGGGAATAGTAATTTTTACTCCTCCGCTAGCCAACACTTTATCTACTGTTGGACTCATTGGAGTGGGAATAGTACATTTAACCCCTCCGCTATCCAACACTTTTTCTACTGTTGCACTGACTGGAGTTGGAATAGTAAATGTAATCCCTCTGCTATCCAACACTTACCCTAATGTTGCACTCAATGGAGTTGGAATAGTAATCTTTACTCTTTCGCTATCCAACACTTTTCCTACTGTTGCACTGACTGTATTGGGAAATTTAAGTTTAAATATATTATTTTATTGTTTAATGTTTTCATTTATTATAGAATGTTTTTTTCTAATATTTGAAATTATTTATATATATTTATTATATAATTGTAAACTTTTAAAATACATGAAAAATAACCGTTTATTTATTGTTTTAAAGTAAATATATATATATATGTATAAATAATTAAGTTTGTGTGTTTATTTTGTTAATTTGGTGTATTTGTTATATTTTCTCAAAAGGTATATTATATTTATTTTATTTTATTAAAATTAATTGTAATATTTAATATATTTAATATATACTTGACAAAGGCCTTTTACAGCTGAAACGCGTTGTTTTACAAGTGATTAAACACTCGTATCACTTGGATTGTGTGCCGCTTCTTTCCTTTGGATTGAACTTTTCTTGCACATTAGTGGTTTCCGCTACCACAGCTGGCACCGGCACGACTAGGCAGGTGTGAGGCTTTTGGCGGACACTTCCTTTGAAATATATATATATATATATATATCTATAAATAGATAGATATATATATTCACTGAAAAAATCATAGGTTTCACACACGTTATAGTTAGGAATTAGCATTGAAAAAACCTTGCAAATTCACTTAAAAAACCATAGGTTTCACACATGTTATAGTTAGCTGGACATTTCACTCGTAAAAAACCAATGAAATGCCCCCGTTATAGTTAGTTCAGATAACTATAACTCGCGCGACCGCAATCCACTGCTGATGACGTCACATATTACATCACTCATGACATGGTCAGTGGCATCACTCATGACATCACTAATGACATCATCCTTGTGATAGAGTGGCGGCCGCGCGAGTTATAGGTTATTGTTGGTGCTGGCTCTGGTCTTACAAGAAGTAACAGAAACATTGTAGAGCTGGTGCCGTGTTTTTTAGCTGTTCTCTCATTGTGCTCTAGTCCATGGTGATGCGCACTGCTGGCACATTGAACCAGATCAAGAACATGTTGGCCCTGTATTGAGTGATGAGGAGGTCTTCTTTAATGTAGCCAAGAGTTGAATCAGAGCCATTAAACTTTCTGAACCATGATTGTTGGTCATGTTGGATAACATTTGATTAAATGTGTTCTCAGAGATGAACTTCCATGGTTTTGCTTGACCAGCGAAAGTATCAGATGGAATTGTTTGTTCTTTATCAGATAGGATTATAGATTTCTTGTTCTCTTGGATATGCAGTTGGCTTTTTAGTATTATGTTTACCAGCTTTTTCAGGAACCGTATTGAAAAAAAGAGTTTCTCAGCTCAACAATGTCTGGTCACAAGCTAGAAATGCAACATTTTATTGTTGAAGCTAGCTAAGGCTCACTGCAACTACTAGCCCTACCCAAAACACCATGGGCCAGAGGATATAATTGGATGATACACACAGTCCAGTGGTAGACCCCATTAACTCACACCAGAAGGTGGGACAGATCCCTCCTCTACATCTAGGGACACAAATCGGCCCCTTACATCCAACAGAGACTTTTCTGCTTGGTGTTTGGCAAGAAGTGAAATCGCTTGGTGGACTAGAAAATGGTACCCAATGGAAATTCCCATCCATCCAGACTGGAAGAAATTCCATCAAGCAATGCAAATGAGACATACAAATAATATATCCATATTTTCTGGCCTTCATGTTTTAGAACAGATATAGCCGTCATGTGACATGTTGCAATATGATCTGTCTTTTCCATTTGTGGCTAGCAAATCCAGATCACCCTCCCATCTGTTATGGCGCTGCTGCTAAAGCTGATGTATTATAGAGGTTTTACAATCAAGCTTGTAATGTGATCCTTAGTCTATCATCTTCCATATGGAATAATATAAGCCCTGCTTATATCATTCACTTCACATTAACCATGGGTGGGGTTTAGTAACATTAATACTGAAGTTTCAAATAAATCATTCAATGTAGCCAAATGCACATAGAAAGTGCCGAGATAAATTCCTATATGACTAATAAATTCAACAAAATAAGACTTAATAGTTCTGTTTTTTTAATTCAATGTGCTTATTGTGATTGCCTTTGAATGAAAGGGTCGAAACTCAACTTTGGCACAAGTTGTATCAGATTCTTTCATGTTAGACCAGATACTTAGGCCACAAAATCCCTACCAAGTTGGAGGTAATAATATTTGCTTCTAGCAGTTAGCATGGAGGAAATATATGCTATCCCCGGTGAAATGTCACATGTTATCCATGTCTTATTACTGTTTATATTTCCACGTTGGCAACTGAGTTACAATCTGGCAATTTTAGAAAATTGTTATAAGAAAATCAAATTTGCTTTTTTTCCATCTATCATTACTAGTGATCTATTCTTGAATTGCAGCTTCTCTTTGAATGAAATTGGATGCAATTCTTGTTACACTAGTAAAGCATCTCTAGTAAAGCTTCCCTGATACATGTGCTTATTTATAAGTACAGCCACACCTAACATCAGGAATATGTGGCTGTGCCTGGCATAGATGTGGTTCTACACAGTTAAAGGTAGGCACTACAGTCCGCTGTCTTGTCCCACTGAGTAGTAAAATATAGTCAGCCTTTCAACATAACTAAAATAAACACAATTTAAGGCAATTTATATGTAATTGAATTTCAGTGTTTGGTGGTAATTCTGAAAGCCTGACACTATTTTATTATATGGGTGCCTGGGAAGTCCCACCTTAAATGCTGATAGTGCAAAGTGAGGATTTCTGGACCTTGATCAGCTAACATTCTTTGGAAATAGATTTGCTGCCCAAGGCCTCACTCCTTCAGCTGCAGATCTACATGTACTACTGTGCTTCCCGAGTTCCATATTCCAGCACAATTTCCTGACCGGGGCAAGCCATAGCTCTTCAGAAAAATGCTTTTGCACATTAATCATGTGGTAGGCAAGGTTGTGCAGGTATGCAGTGGAGAAGAAGAAAGGCTAAGAGGAACACTTTGTCAGATAAGCCCCAAAACTATTTGTATTGTTGTTTACAGTGCATTAGTCATTTTCTGAGAGCAAGAGAGAGACAAAAATAAAGGGGGAAGAAGGACGGGAAAACGATCACTAACAGCAGAGGGAAATTCTCACCTCATTCCTAACAAGAAAGAAGCATGTGTGTGTGTGCTGAATGGATAAGAGAATCCCTAAAAACAAACTGGAAACCGCTGTTTATGCATCAGGTAGACATCAAAAGGAAACCAAGAGGTTTGAAGAAAGATTTTTACATTGGTAGTGACTGATGAGTCTTATGCCAGTAGTATCCAGGTGATGGTTGTACCGAAGCCCATGACAATGTATTTTGTTCTATGAATTACAAGGCTTTCATATCAGTCAGGTGCAGCTCCCCTGCTATGGTAGAGGAATGTCGCCCTCCCTGCTAGCACGGTAAAAAAAAAACAATGAAAACCTGGGTTTATTATCATTTTATTTTGTTCCCGCAGTCTTGGGGGGGTGCCAAGGGAACAACAGACACCCATGGAGAGTGGAATGCACTGTTATCAGTGTGCATGACTGTTTGACCGGCCGCCTCAGGCCAGCCAAACCGCCATGCGCACTGAAGCTCTCTCCAACCCAGCTGCATTGCTCGGTTGGAGACAGCAAAGCGCAGGCTCGCAGTCTCCCTGGGAGTGCAAATCATCAGCACTCAGGCCAATCCTGGGACCCACCGCCTGCAGTGGAGCCACGAGAGGAGTAGAAGACGGTGATGCGGTGGGCTGCAGCTGGCAGGTAAGTTCTTTTTTTATTTTATTTTTTGTTTTTCGTCTCCCCTGCCCCGCCCCTCTCCTTTGACACAGTCCGCTACTTATATCATTTACACATATTGATATCCCTGCCTTTCCTATTTGTGCCGAGCTTATTTAGATGTTATAAACTGATGGGTGTTTAGCACAATGGAACTCACATACTATTACTGTAACAGGTAAATAGAAGACATTTTTATCAACACCACAGTTTCTCAACAGATTATAGCGATGCCTTTGGCAATGCATTGTGCCCTCTAACTACTACATAGGCTAGTCGTTTTATTTGATAAAATAGATGTTTTCCCTGTGGAAGATCAAGCTGGTAAAGACTTATTGACGTCTCCATGAGATTATAACCCACTGCACTTCAATTTCTTAAAAATTGTTTCAAAAAGTAACCCTGACCAAAAACATCAGAAAATAGAAGGGTCGAACTGGAAAACCCTTGACCAGAAACGGACAAAGTTCCTATTTCCCAAACCTGGCTTTCTATGAACAGAGGTTCCCAAGATTCAGACATGAATCTCATTTTTATTATGTAGCAACAATGAACAGTTTTATCTTTAAACAGCTCCACAGCATTATTACCATGGCCCACTGGGACATGAATGATGTACTTTAGTAGAATGTGCTTCACAGGCCTATGAATTTGGATGGAAATTTGTGAGTTGTCTCTCAAGGAGACCAGAAGGGGAGAGCACATGGTAGCATCGACCAAAAGACACAGAAGCAAATAAAACATTCAAACTGAGCACTTTTTGGATCTATGGATTTATCAACATTGGACACATAGGACCAGATTTAGAGCGTGCTGGGTGGGTTACTCCATCACAAATGTGACAGATATCAAGTCCGCCTTATTATAAGTGAACCATATCCTTTGTCCATTGTAATAAGGCAGGAGGGATACCTATCATGTTTCTGCTGGAATAACCTGTCAATTAAACTCTAAATCAGGCTAAGGGAAAATCCAGAGTACTAATTTATTTACTCCTTCCACACCGACCATATTCCGTCTGCCTGACAAAGTAATTTACATCCCTCTTCTAGTAAATATCTCCCATGCTTTTGTAACCCTGCATCTTGATGCATGTATTCCAGTTGCTACATAGTGTCCTCTGCCTTATCACCAGGAGTAGCATTGTGCTATAAATACCACCAAGAAAATATATTAAAAAAATAAAGTTGCAGTGCAAAAGCAATTGTTGAAAATCAAGAGAAGAGGAAAACTAGAAGACACATTAGCCTATCGGATGGGGCTGCTAGAAATCATTCAAGCCACTCTCAGATTGCCTGGTCAGGGAAAGCAAATTAAGGGCCTTCCAGAAACTGATGCAACTTGAAGGTGACAATTTAAATTGAGCCTAATTCTAGGCATCAACTGATTACAAATTAAACACTGTGTGGGGATACAACAGTGACAAACTATAAAAACAGATCAAAATTAAGATTTTCAAATATCTTTAGTATAGAATTAAAGATAACTGAAATTAATGCAAGCTACATCAGGAATTTTGTGTCACTCAAAATTGAGATTAGAATACTGATTCTTTAAGTAGGCAACTGTGTAGTTGAGTGTGAACACCTCCAGGCCTTTTCTTTCTCCTCACACAAACACAAAAACAGGTTAAAACATGCTTCATAAAACCGTACAAGGAACCAGGAATGAAAAAGGCATTGGATCTGTCATCACATGTGTTTCTATGCTGCAGTTCTCAAGAAGAACATGGCGGTAATTACCAGGAAGAAACTGCCATTGTTGAAAGCAGATGGAGTGGCAGAAACAAATGACACAGGGAAGGCCATTTCACACACCAATTGCTTTCTCCTATACTTAGATCTCTTTCCTCTGGTGGCCCCGTCTTCCAGCTTCGTGCATCACAAAATGCATTCTTCCCTGTTTTAGACCTGATGGCTGAGTAAATTGTGTATGCAGAAAACATGGGAAATTAAATAAACTACAATGGCAAACGGAGAGCAACAATTTGTTAACTTTAACCACAATGTTTGTATTCCTCGTTATAAATATATAATGATGTTCTTAGATTGTGTTTACCATATATTCAAAAACTTATTGATTCTCCTTGCTCGCCTGTTTGCTACAACCACAGGCTGTCAGTACACATACAGTGACGATGAGTTATAGTGTCCCTTGACTCAAAAGGATTAAGTAAGCACACAGATTCCTACCTTAAAGCAGCCGCGGTCTGTGCAGGTACGAGCGGTGGGGCGGGGGGAGGGATTTCGACGGACGATGAAGATGGAAAATTAAATAAATAAATAATGTTCCCTGATCATCGTCTGTCGAAATCACCTCTCACCCGGCCCCACTGCCCCACCACTCTTACCTGCACAGGCCACGGCTGCCTCAAAGGTAATGATGCCAGCTAATGTGAGGCAAATATTTTGGGAGCAACTTCAGTGTACTCATTTGGTGAGTTGTCTTGTGAGTTACTAACAAAGGTGTGTGGGCCTAAATACATCGTGGCCTGGAGTGGAAAGTAGCGTTAATAAAAAAGGCGGTCATGGCGCCCTCCTAGAATCTTCGTAAATGGCTCAGTCACGGGTTACCTTCACATTATCCTTCAAAAAATACTAAATAAGCTGATTATACATCGATATATTGCTTAAATCCACAAGTTATTAGAGCAGGTTTTGGAACGAAAACACTGTGAATGAACTATGATATCATTATAACAAAATATTTTATTGCTGTATTGATGTCGCGTGTGATTTTATCACCGTGAGGAAGGGCCGGATCCACACTGGACTATGTCACTGTACTTCGATTTTATTTTCAAATAACAACAAGCATTTGCAATGCAATAGGTCTCGCATTTGCAAGATTTTGAGCTATTTGCATTGTAAATGCCAGTGCCTTTTGTTTATGGGTTTTAAAAAAACCTGCAATAAAAAAGGCATTGTCATTTACAATGCCGATCGCTCAAAATTTCGCAAATGCGAGACCTATTGCATTGCAAACGCTTGCTGTTGTTATTTGTTCCAATAATAAGAGTTTTCTATAAGAGCTCTACGTATGAAAGGGTGAAAAACCCCTTTGACGGTTACTATTAAAAAAAAGTTCATCAGAGGATGAAGTGAAACATGGCTGGGGCAAGGGGGCAGTGGTAGTAGACTGCTCTCCATTGGGTGGAAACCATGCTGAGAAGGGGAACTGAGTAAATGCAGGTACATTTCATGACCTGTATCCGAAGATCTTAAGCGACCCCTTTATTGGCTGAGAAGAACTGTTCACACGGAGGAAGAATGCATTCCATTACAAAATGAAGGCACGTGCACCAAAAGATTTTTCACCTACAGCGAAGTGCAGTCGACTGGACCGGCGCCCTGCCGTGTCCCTCCTGATAACATTCTCGGTCCGCAGGTAGATTTACGGATAAAGTACTAGGGACTTGTGAAAAACATTGCTTCGGCTCTGCCTTGCATAGTTGACTCCATCTCATGTTTTAAGAACAGGGTGAGTCAACTTTCTGAACTGGGGCCCACAGGCAATTTAGACCCTTTTCCTGAGAGTAGCGTGCCTTCTTGAGGTATTTGCTTCAAGCCCTCTGGGTGTCATAGAGTCACAAAGTGCTGCCTCCTGGAAGGTGATGTCATGTTGAAAGGAACTTTATGAGCCTGATCACCTAGGGAACTGTCTGATAAGCAACTGCATATAAAAGGGAATTGGTCAAAATTATTGGAAGAAACTAGCCACTGGTACTGGGAATTTCCCTACGTCTAGTAATTCAAGTTATTTTTAAGCTCCAGAAATCCTCTATCGTGGACCCAGTACATGTCAGCCAAAGTCATCAAACCAGTATCATGCGGAGGTCAAATTAGGTACCGGTTTACAGAGGTAGAATTCTAGACACCACCCCTTTAGAAGCCGCCTCGCTCAAACAGGGCCCTCATTTTCAGCGTTTTAACGCACTAAATGAGAATGACGGCCCTGTCACCAAGCACCACTGGCGGATGATGCCAAAAATAACAGAAGTAGGTACATTAAGGCGCATGACGTGTCCTCGCTCCTTAATGTAACTACTTATGTAATTATTGTATGTGTGCCCTCGATAGGCTGCTGCTGCCTCACAGTTTGTGATCTGGAAGACGGCTGGTGTCGAAAGAGGAGGGCTTGAGCCTGCCTAAGGCAGGAAGACAGACCGAGGAAAGCAGCCAGCTGAGCTCGGCCTCAGAGGGCAGTGTGCACACTGAGGGCACTTTGCAACAAGACACATTGAGGCGCTACCTCATCTGGTAAAATGCCATACAGGGTGCAAATCAGCCCAAAAATCTGTTACCCGGCAGGTGAGTTTTGTCCCGCACAAATGGGAAAAAGACCACCCATTTGTGCGGGATATAGCACAATCTGGCAACTCTGACGCTGATCCCGTTCTGATGCCTGTGATCCTGTGATTAGTGCGGGGAGGAGGGATCAGGCAGACCAGGGCAACAAAGAGGATCTGACATAATGGCTGGAGCGGGCGACTTTGATGCAGGGGAACCTAGTTCGAGCCAGCGCTCTGATATCTTTGGAGTGCCGGTACAAAAGTAAAAAATGCTTGGTTTTTTTGTTATGCTGCTTAGTAACATGCTTGTGCAGAGCGTGCTTGTGAATTTGTTGCTATGCACTTGTACTGTAATTGTCGCATTCGTAAGAAGAGACAGGCTGCCAGCATGCATGCTGTTTGGTAAACGCTGGCACCTTATTGTAGTGGCAGTGAAAAGGGTGCAACACTGAGGGTGGGTTAACGGAAGAGTGCTGAATAGTCTCTGGTTACAAACAGAAAGCAGACGCATAGCTATAAAGATTGCTATCGCTCTCTACAGAACATATGGGTCTTGTTTGGGAATGTAAATTCACGAAGACAGAGTTAAGGCGTATTGGGGGCATGCGAAAGTCTGCGTGTCTTCCTTCTTTTCTATGTCTATATCATGAGCACCAGTTAAGGACACCCTTCACGGATAGATTACGTGATTTGTCAAGAATCACAGCAGAGGTTGGGACTTGAACCTGGTTCCCAAGCTACGAAGTCAGTGTAAATGTGTAAACGGGCCTATAAAAATGTGAACAGTTAAGGGGGGGGGGGGGGGGCAGTGGTTTGCACAAACAATGAGTAATAAGGCACCTGGAAATATACCTCAGAGGACAAGTCTCCTGCAATGAAGCTCAAACCGACCAACAATACACAGCCAGCGCTTCGAGTCCCTGCGGTGTTGTGGCCTAGCTCAAAATATCAGCAACAAGCCCTTGCAAGAGGCGGACCCTCGACTCGTGAGAGAGGCCGTTATTAAACAAGAAAATAACTAAATGCTCGTGAAGAAACAACACTAGCATCGTATATACAAGAGAGAGATCGCGTTGGGTCAAGTTTGCGCTATATAAAACTCCGGGAACAAAAATGCGCTTTTTAAACCCAAAGTAGATCCACAGCCTATGTACAAGAACGTCAAACCCACACATCCACAGCCAGGACCGGAGGATGTCAAGACCACGGCAGAGCATTGGCCTCTATGCAAGCACTTCAACCCTACAGGCCATCCGCAGCCTGGGCACAGGCACTTCAAGCCAACCGGGACTCGGGCACCCTAACCAGACAGCACTAAGCATAAACAGTAGACGGGCACATTGAGCTAAGAGTGAAAGACTGATGACTGCGAACAGGCGGGTCAATGTGCAAGAAAACATGCCCAGAGACAGAGATTTCAAACCTACTGGGATAAACCTAGATTAGCCAAACGCTCCAAACCCACACGAAAATCAGAGGTACGGACAGGCACCTTCGGTTTGCAAGAAACCCACTAACTATGGAATAGCCCATCCAGCCCATCAGATGCACCTGAGGTGAAAACCACAGACAAAACTGAAGGCAAGTGCCTGAACGTCCCCAAGAAATACACACGCAGGCAGGAACTTCTGATGACAAGAGTAAACACTGTCAGGTGGTTATGTAAAGCACTCCAATACCTACGGGTGGAGTTCGCGCTGAATAAAACTGCAAATATCAACAACAACAAGCGCGCACTGAAGCTGACGGAGTGGGAGGGGGAGTGGGGGCGGGCACGCAGGCTGCCAAATGGTGCGATGAATAGTGAAAGCAAACAAGTGGTTGCAGGACTCCAAATGGTGCGCGCGCCCGGACGGGTCACATGCACTGTAGTTGGAGGCCTGCAAAGCCACTGTTTGCACTTCCAAAACGCGCTTACTATAAGTCTCGCCAGAGCCAGCGCTAAAGCGCTGGTCAGGCGAGACCTAAAAAGTGTGTTTCTTTCCCAGATTTGTATCGCATTTAATGCATGTACTGCAATTTTGAAGTGCTATTGCTGTTCCGTTAGATGTGAGCCTTAAAGCAGCCTGCAGCTGGGTGTCTTCTATGGAGTCATAGGCCCAAGTGGTAGGCGAGTGCCTGTACCATGGAAGAGGACTTTTAAGATATGATAAATCCGGAGGCACAAGGTCTATAATGATATTAGAACATCCCTCCCACTGGGGGTAGAATATTCGTAATTAAACATGCAAAAACTGACAGATGAGTATAGGAATGTTGGGGCAGAAGGTCTATACCAGTCATTATTGGCCCGGGCCTATCTCTCTCAGTTGTCTTTAATGGATCACACAAATTTCCAAAGTTTTAATGTAATAAATTAACCTATGTAATATCACACAGCAGCAGATGCATCTCAGTAATACTCACTGAGGCCTTCCTTTTTGATGAGAATACTTTCGCTTCCATGATACTGTTCCTTTGAGCCAGGACTAAACATGTAAAAAGTCCTACAACATTAACAATACGAAATCTAATAATTTACCTAAAGATGCGGTTAAGCCTCGTAATCTACTTTGGAACGTACCTCATATTCTTGTGAAAACTTCAGGTTGTCATTGGCTTTCAGTCGCTCAATGTGATCAGCAAGTTCCAAGATGGGTATTGGCGGATGACTAGCCATGCCTAAGGAAGGAGAGACAAAAGAGTCGAAGGGCCATGAGAATGACAACCATCACGTCAGCTTTTGAAAGCACATTAGTAAGAGCCACAAAAAATGCATAAGTAGTAAAGATGTCGTATGCAAAGAAAGCAGGCAGATAGTTTGGTTACTCAAAGCAGGGCATGCTTTAGAAAGATGAGCTCTGAAGCCATGTGAAAAGCTGTCAAGCATATCCCCAAAGCCAACATTCCTGGTGTAAAAGAAAAGAGTTATTGAACCATGAGTCAATGAAGTTAGCTAGACAGGGGAAAATGAGAGAGTTAGGCCTGATGTTGACTTTTGCTTTGAGTAATGGCTGTTAGGGTATGTCATCATTCATTTCAAACTCATCCTCCTCCTGCACTGTATGAAATGGCAGTTGTGATGGAAAGTGACTTCAGACAGTAGAAACTGAAAGAGGCCTGAAAGGGAGAGGAGCGTCTTGGCAGGAAACAGAAAGTGACTAATGCGTAATCAAGGAAACTAACTTGAGGAATGAAGGTTAACAGGGTAACCGGAGGCACCTGAACCTGCAAAGGAAATGGTGGCAGACATGAAAAAACTTGGCTAGGTTATGAAAATAAATGAATGGAATCTTGGCACGAAAGATCACAATGCGTCACAGGCAGAGCCGCTTTGATGAACAGCACTTGAATGGTGAAGCGTCAAAAGAATCACTGCAGGTGAATTAAGCTTCTTCTGACAGTTAGACCTTCACATGCGGTCATGGACAACAAGAACACATGACACACTATTCGCGAACAACAGTCACTGGACACATGGATGGACAGTGGTGGAATGGCGCTCCAAAAATGTTTTCACTTGTAGCAGATTGTAGGGGCTGGGGTTGTGGCAAGGAAAGACAGAACAATACAACTCAATACCTTACTACATCTCAAATGTTTGAGATACTTAAAACGCCGGTCCCTCTTTTTGAACCCAAAGAGCACCTTCAATCTACTTCAGGTGTAAACATCTTTGTCGACGGACGAATATATGAAGAAGAAAGTGGGTGCAAAGCGTAAGGGGCTAACTAGATGCATTCTGCCCACTATAAGTTGAACTTTTTTTTTCTTTAGTCACTAATTGAATTTGTTCCCCCATCATGAGTAGTTTTACAATTTAATTCCCTTTAATAACCTTTTAGAGCAAATAATAGAAGCCAATTTGCTTGACTCCTCTTTGGCAGCAGAAAAACTATAGCTGGCTACTGCATTTGTAACTAGCAAGCCCCAGGGAACTGAGAACTTTCAAAAGAAAATAATGAGGAATGAGGGGGCACAAGCTGGAAACCACGGCACACCAATCTTCTTTGGTCACCAGCAATTTTAGCAGCATGCCCTAGTCATCGAGCACTAATTTATGCTTGTTCTCAAATAGCTTATCACAACCACCATTATGTGGGGTTGTTACTATGGCTCGAAATGCAGTACTGTGTCACATAATAATCAGACTGTTGGACTAGCACCTATATCTGTTTTTTTTTTGTTTGTTTCAATATTATTTCAAGGGTCCACCTGGATTGCCTTTTACATATACGGAGAAGGTGGATTTTTTACTTTCTTGAGGGTCAATTTTTTTTATTTCAGAGCTTAATGGGGTTATCATTCACATATTTTCAAAATTACTTCCACTATTTTTGTTTTCCTGCAGTAATCAGTATGTACTGCCAGTCAAAAGTAATTTTTTGCCAAATACCTTTTGGGGAGTAATGGCGTTTGTCACACATGAAATCTAGAGCCACTTTGTCTTTTGAAACATGAGCGAAATAGCTGGACGACCCCCACAAATAAAGTGGTTTGTTCCAGATCAAGTGCTCCAAAGGAAATAGTGTGTGAGTGGATCATCACAAACTGCTCAATGGTCATACATGAAGGTGGGCATATACATCTAATGCAAAGCGTCAACAAGGAGAAAAAGAGAGACAAAGATGTTTAGACCTTTTCGAGCGAACCGTGGGAGCGAGCTATTATCGTACAAGGACTGAGTGGTTTGGCTAGACAAGGAGGACACAGAGCCAACCAGACAGGCGTAGGGAAGTGAATGACTGCTCAAAGCTGCAAAAAGCAAAGGCCATTTGAAGGCGGAAAATGTAAATTAGTAGCTGCAGTAGGAACCCAATAACCACACTGCAAGAGATGTATTTGCACACGCGCACACACACGCTAAGACAAGAGACACATGACACAAAGTTGTGTAGCTCAGAGGCACCAAAATTATCTTGCAATATGCATGCCTAGACAACAATGTATGGCTTGTCACTTGGAACTCGATGTGTTGTAGCACTCTGGATCATTTACTAGCCATTAGGTAACCTGCGATTTATATGCAAAGCGCCACACTTACAGATCCCTCACACATGAACCCTTTTAAACTGAGAGGTGGGATTCGGTAATGTTGATTTGCAACACATTAACAACGATTTCTCTTCCTGGAAATTGACCAGTGTAAGATCATTGCCTCAGCGAGCTGGAATCCTAATAGCAGTTGTTAGTTCAAATAAATATTCTGAAAAAACGATTTAACCACTGGGCATTGTAGGTGATCAATGCAGAGACTGCATGACGGAAACTGGGGGGCATAGAACATGCACCAATAATATGATTACACTGCACCAAATCTGCACTTCACCAAAAGGTCTATTGATGCCAGCGAAATGTACCACATAAAAAGCCCTGTCTTCCCTTATTTGTGTCAGCACCTTTTCATCTCTACTGCTAACATTTAAGTTGACAATCGCCTCTCTGCACTTTCCTTCTTGACTGACAAGCTACCCGTTTCCTCCGGAATGGATTGATATCATTTTGGAAATATATGCCCTGGCAGTCATGGAACTGCACAGACTCAGACTTTCTAAACAGTCAGGCAATGTCAAACCGTTCTTAAGCGAAAGAAAACACTAAATACGAAAATCGTTTAAAGAGTGTAAACTCTGCACTTAGTTGAGTGACACCCGGGCACTTTAATGAATGCAAAGCACTACTTTTCTTGATAATGCGGTTCATCTCTTTGAGCCGACAGGGGTTCAGGAGAGACACATCTGCGGCTGACCCTTTAGTGCCCAGAGACGCCCACCAGAACAGATGACCCTTTTAGCATCACTAAGCTGTACCTATGGCTCCCACTGTATGGCAGCAGTAGTTATCTTTTCTGACAGGCTTCTAATGGGGTCTACTCATTCCAGTTTCCTCGACTCTGCCAAATGTTAAATGTAGTTTTCACTATGGCAGCAACTCTTACATGGGCATCCAAATAAATGCAAACGTCCAATGCAGTAATACAAAATAATAAAATATGCTTTTATTTAGTTAAAGTACAGTTTTCGACTACTGTTTATGGTGAAAAACAATTCCTGCAATCCAGCTGCCTTTAAACTACTGGATGTATGGAAGCAAACATGAAGCATAGTTTGTTCAATAATGTTATCTTGTTTTTCACACACATGGCTGGCACAGTGTAGCGGTAGAAATAACGTGCTAGTCTTATGCAAATAATATTCCTATGGAATAATACATTCTCATCCCAAATATAAGTGATATGGCTATTGTGGTATTGTACCGCTATATCGTGGTCTGAGCACCAACCTACATAAATACTGCATCCACTGCATTCTATACCACTGCATCCTCAAAATAAGTAATTGCGGAGTCAAGAATAGGAAAGACATACCTAATTGACAATGTTGTGTTAAGAAAATTAGTCAATGATATATTTTTGTAAGTCATTATTTTAAGCACAGTACTGTGTCAAAATGATTGGATATCTGAAGTCTCTAGGGTATCTGGAGATATGCGGACCGCTTTATTTCTTTATTCCATAGCTGTTGTGGACAATGCAGCTTCTTAAGCAAGAATGAGATTACGGAATACAGATTAAAGTGCATATTTCATCTTGCTATAGCATGTATTTACTCTAGTCTATACAGACACAGTTTATATGTTGTACTCCACTCTGTAATTAGAATAACTTGTATTCATTACTGTATTGCACATAGATGCACAAGATGTATTTGTATTTTGTTGAATACTTGATTTATTTAGAAGAAAACTCAAAAAAATGGATGATATAAAAATGTATTGTATTGAGTCTGTTTTACTCATTCTAAATATACGCAGACTGTCTTCGAATCCTATTTAAAAATACATGTCCATGGTCACAATGGGATTTAGGGGTATTTGCGACCTTGTTTACAGCCTTGTGGTAAATTAAAATCCATTGATTTCTAGATGAAGTGCTGAATCTGGTGAACTGTCTCTGGTGCACATAAAGCACCAGCGCTATCTATCTTCAGACGGCGTTCCCTCATTTGCATGGGGGCGTGGCCCCATGCAGATGAGGGGATCCCTTTGCCTCTGCAACTGCGCCGTATTATAAGATGCGGGTGCAGAGCCAGAGACGCTGTCAGGAGTCGCACTCACAGTGCTCCACGTAAAAGGTGGCGCACTATCAGTGCGCCCCCTGATTGCAGCCGTCTGAAGGGGGAAAGGGTGTTCCATGGACCCCCCAGACATCCCCCTGCAGGCGGACGCAGTCACTCACTGCACCGACCTGCAAAGAGATCTCTAATCCCTTTTAAAAGTGTGGGTGGGTTGCCGCCTGCACAGTGAAAGATGGAGAGGCTTCAAAGCAGCTGATCCATTTTACACCTGAATGTGCAACCCCTAGGGCAGTGCAAGTTCACAGCTGCCCTGAGGGCAGCGCATTCCTTGTAATAGGGCGCACTTTCCCTGTTTGCGCCCAGCACACCTGTGCCAGGTGCAAACAGGGAAAGTGCACCCTTTACATAATAGGGCCCCAGATATGTACGTGGTGGAGAAATTTGCACCTGGTATGATCCTCTGGATTTTGTACTTCCTCCAGAAATCAGAGGCTTCTTCAATATTTAGTTAGATCTCAGTGCAGCCATAATCCTCACACCGTAGCTTTTGAATTGTAGTGCAATATGTCATTGCTGTAAAGTTCTAAGATGGTTTTCGTGTAGAAGGCTATGGATCAGATGTACAAAACATTTGTTTTTTTGCAAATGGCCCGACCTGCAGAATTGGGCTGTTTGGGACCGAAAACATTGTTTTTTTATAGGTACAAACAGCAAACTGAGAATCTAGTGAATCACTGTTTGAGTTTGACCAAAAACAGAATCACTATTTGGAAAGGGTTTGTTCAGGGTGTCCCTTCCGAATAGGGAATCTGAATGGTATGTACTAATATAGTCGCAAGCATTCAAACTTTACCACCAACTCAAAGTTGGTGGTTATTCACAAATGGGAAGGGGTCCGTTCCCATGCTATTCCCTTTGAAAATGCTAAAATAAATATGTTTTAAGAGCAGGCAGTGGTCTCATGGAAATGTTTACATTTTTTAAGCACATCCTCTTTTACTTTGAGAAACACAGGTGGCATTTAAAAACACAACAGACATGCAGGTCTGCTGACCTCATTAGGCCACCATCCCTGTGATGGAAACGAATCCTAGTAGGTCACAAATTGAGACCTACTCTATTAATATTCATGAGGTAGGTGTATTTGTGACCCACAACAAATCGCTAATTAGAAAATTAGGGCCAAATATAACTTACGTACATGAGTAACAGCCATTACCAAATAGCAATTCGCAAAAAATCACCATTTGAAAACCGCTATTACTAATGTTAGTACATCCGACACAAGCGTGATGTTACAGCTAAAGTGTAACAAATAAATGATGTACACGTTTTTTGGTGGGGGACTAGTACTGCCCCATTCTTTACAGAAATATTTTATGCAAATATTGCTTTCCAAATCTTAACAAGCAGATGCTTGGACAGAGTCCATATGGCGGATTAAAACTCATATTCCAATTACATGCCATTTGCAAACATGACTAGTCTTACATATCTTTTATACTGGAAAAAATGCTGAAACATTAGAATTTTTCTTTAATCCAGGCTTAGAATTTAGGATGTAGGTATTTTGGAAAACTAACAGCAATTCTCTTTCGAACAGAATCAAATATTTGAAAGCTTTTTTTTTTTTTGCTTCGAAGCAGTAACAAGAAAGACCAAAAGAGCCAAGAAAAGGCTTGAACATAGGCTGGCATGCTTACCTGGAGTTTGAAAATTAAGGCGTCGAAGCTCGACTGGGTCGGTGGGGTGGTGAGATGGAATCTCCTTGCTGTTGGGAATGCTGCTTTTTCTGGAGTCAGTCTCTGCTCTCTTCCTGCATGAAACAAGTCAAGAGGTTTTTGAATCTGTACATTCAAAAACGCTGGCATCGATGTCATTACGCTCACCTAACATAAAATATTCTATCAGAACGTACATTCGAGAATTCAGACCAGGGCCAGACTGGCCGTAGCGGGCCCTGGGCAATCCCCCGGTGCGCCGCACGGGTGGGGGCCGGTTTTGGGCCCCTGGGGGCCGTGTTTGTTACAGGGCCGTTTTTGCCGCCTAGCTGCAAAATCGGCCGAAAACCGGCCCTTTCAAAGAGCTCGGAAGCCCCCCTCCTCCCGGGGGAGGGGGGGGGGGGGCGCCGAGCACTTTGCCAGGGTCGGTTGTGGTTCCCAGTCCGGCCCTGATTCAGACATCTAATTATTATAAAATGTTTCACATTGGACTGTAGGACTAAATGTTACACGTACCGGCGCTACCATGGTCTCGTGCAATTAGATAAAGCATCAATGTACATGTAGACGTACTGTCTAAATGCAGTTTGTGTGATATTGTGCCAATCTTGTGATGCAAATAAATGGGCAGCTTTGTTCTGTTTAATGGAACACGTTTTCCAAGGCTACTTGTTTTCTGGTTAATCCAGGATGGGAAGGAGCAGGTTATCAAAAGTGACATTTGCATCAGAACGTCCTGTTGAAGGGACCGAAATAGGACACGCAGGAAGTAAAATAAAGGCTAATAATAATAATAATCCGGCTGATACCGCAATTGAAAATGAAAGTAAGAATTATAATAATATATGCAATGTCAATATTAAGAATAATAAAATGTACATGAAGGGGCCGATTCACAGAACTAATCTGAGACAAAATCCTAAACTTACTACTTTTGGTATTCACAGTAGGCATTCAGTAGTAGTAAAGTTAGGATTTTGTCTTAAATTAGGATTTTGTCTTAAGTTAGGATTTTGTTTTAAGACTAAAACTTAAGACAAACTTAAGTTTAACTTAAGTTTAATTTAAGACAAAATGCTAACTTTACTACTATGTCTTCTGTGAATACCAAAAGTAGTAAGTTTAGGATTTTGACTCAGATTAGTTCTGTTAATCGACCCCAATATAGTTTATGGTTCTGCAGTGGTGCGGGATTCTTTTGTGTGGTGTTTTCACTGTTTTATTGTTTGAAATGTTGCACAAATACTTTATACATTGCCTCTAAGTTAAGCCTGATGGTGTGTTAGTGTTGATGATAAATGCTTCCTTGTCTAACAAAGTCTTTAAGAGCACTCCAAGATTTCTACTGAGATTGTTGGGATTGGAGTATTTTGGCGAATAGAGGCATGTGCAGAAACTGTCAAAGAATAGATCACTTAAACTTTGGTTAAGTTCAGTTTAAGTGATCGGAAAATTAGCTTGTGCTGAACAGCTGTGAGGTATTCCAAAACCTGTGGCTGGAAATAATGAATAAAACTGGGAAATGGGAGTAACCACTGGGCTAGCGATATCTGCAGAAGCTGAAGGAAGTGATCATGTCACCAAGGATTAATGAAGAGGGAAAACTTGAAGAGAAGAGAGTGAGGAGCCCCAAGACACTGAGAAGGAATGGTCTGAAGGATAACATAGAAGCCTGTTAAGTATCAATGTCATGAACCATGCTTAAAGAATTTACATAAGGGTTGGGTGATCAACAGTATCAAACACTGGAGAGGTCAAATAGTGTGAGAACAGAAGAGATGACTGTGATGTCCACTGGTTGGGGAGATGCACCCACAAGAATGCATGTGTAGAGCATGAAAACTGCATTCAAAGGAACCAAACAGGCAGTCTGCTATAAAGAAGGTAGTCATGTTATTAAATGCTAATTGCTTGAAAAGTTTAGAGAAAGATGAGAATAGAAAGACAGGAGGGTAAAGTGATATGAAATTGGGGTGTGCTTGATTTTTTGAACACCTGCATCATACCCTGCCATCTCAAGGGTTATATACACCAGTTATGACCCACAAATGCTATCTCATGTTGATGTACATAACCATCTACATCTTTTACTTTCATTTGTTTACACAACTCAAATCTAGCTAAACATAGATTTTTAGATGGAGTATAATTATGCCCCTTCCAACTGCAAACTAATAAACAAATGACAAATAGAGTTTCACACTGGTGAGAGGAAGGAACAAAGGATGAAAGAAACAGGATCAGTTTGAGCTATTTCAGCAAGTAATTCACTATCATTTTGCTACAGGAGCATTATCCTTATCTTGAAAATGAAGATTTAAGAGGTTTTTGTAGAAATCTGCACCAACGTTAAGTTATTGACTTAAATCATTTTTTAGTAATGTTGGCCCTATGAAGGAGAGTAAGAAGGAAGGAAGAAAGAAAAGATTAAAGAAAAGAAGAAAAATGTGAAAGAAAAAGGGAAAAGAAGGAAGAAAGGAAAATAAGGATGCAAAATAAAAGAATGAGGAACTGATAGAAGAAAAGAGAACAAACAAGGAACAAAAGAAGGAAGAAAGGAAGGAAGAAAGTAATAGAGGTCGGAAGACAAAATGACAGAAGTAAGGAAGGAACAGAGAGAGGAAGAAGAAAGGGAAGGTGTGAGGAAGAAATGGGGCAGGAAGGAAATAGGAAGTAGGGACAGAAGGAATAGAGAGTGGAAGGTAAACGAAATCAAGTAATAAAGAGATAAAGGAGGGAAGGAAAGGATAAGGAACTAATGAAACTAGCAAAAAACAATAATAGGAAGGAATAAAAGGAAGTAGGGATTAATAGAGTAAGAAAGAAAAGACGAAAGGGCCAAGAGAGGCAAGCATGAAAAAAGGGAATTTGGAGGGACAGAAAGATGGAGGCATAGCGATGAGGATGGTTAGAGAGCGTGATGAGAGATTAGATGGGAAAGATGTTAGGTGAAGAAAAACAAGATTCAAAAGAAAGGCAGAAGGAGGGGCAAAGAAAGTGAGAGACGAAGAAGGATGGAAAGGAGCAAATAAGTGAAGTGTTGAGGGAAGGAGAAAGGAATGGAATAGAAGAGGATGGAGGGCAAAGGCATAGAAAGAGGAAAGGGAATGATGAAAGGGCAAAGAAAGAAGGAGGAAAGAGGACAAGAGAGAAGGGGAGTGAAGTATGGAGGAAGGAAAGGGAAAAGGGCAAATGAGGAAAGACAGAATGGAGGAAGGAATAAGGAAATGGAAAAATGAAGGAAGGGGGAAGAATTTTAAGGAAGAGAAGAAGGAATTTACGGGAGGATAGAAGGAAGAAAGAAATGAGGGAAAGAAGGAAAAATAAAAGAAGGAAGAAAGGCAGCAAGGAAGGGGGGGAGGAAGAACAGAAAGGAAGAAGGAAGGAAGGACAGAAGGGAGGGAGGCAGGCAAGGAGGGATTGTTAAGGGAAGGAGTGGAGCAGATGAAAGATAGTGGTGACTGGTGAACTTAGGGAGTTAAGGGCAGGAGATGGGATGAATAAAATAGATGAGCAGCATTAAAACATTTGCCTACTTGAAACATGTAGAGGTCAGCTTTCTAATTCATACATGCAGAGTCACTGTGCAAGAATCTCAAAGCACAAGTGCAACGCTTAGTTTACACATTCTGCACAAAGCTTCCTAAATATACCAATTGCTAAATACAAAATGGGGAGACGGAAATTTGGTGAGAAATAGCTCCATGGTGCAAAGATTTTTTGCAGTATAAGAGAGCCAAATCCATGATGACTCTTGTGTGTTCACTGACCCAGCCACACAAAACTGGAATTGTCTATATTTATCATTTGCAACCCAACAATTTTAGAAGATGTTTGTACACTTGTGTTTGTACATTTTAGGGTGTAAAATAAGTTTTGGTGTTGACTTTTATTTTATATGGAAGCAGGCATTGGCCACTCACCACCAAGTCCAGCAAATACAAGGCAGGTGGAGGTGGGAATTCTGCCAATCAAAACAATGAATCTCTGCCTCCACCTTTTCTAGTAGCCCCCAATGTTACAATAGAGTGATAATCGCAACCAACAAATTCCTCTGTGGGTATGAAACAAGTCAGGTTTGCAGAAAATGATGGGTAGGTTCATATATTCTGGGCTGACAGTAATCATTACCCTCTTATCATTGGGACTTATGAAGGATCCAGAGATTCACCCATTCTGCCCCATATGCAGCAAGCCAAGTCAAAATTCCACATTGCTTTTTAAACCTTGAAGAGGGGACATGTGCTTGTGTTTACTACACAATGGATCACAGCAGTAATAGATTGTGTACCTTCCCTGGGGTGTATAAACTCTCCTAGATAACAGAAGACTGCCAGGGCACACTAAAGTAATGAGGACGCTTCTGAGATTTCTTCTCTGACAGTCTCTGCCAGGTAGTGCTGGTGAAAAATAGGGAAAGTTGTCCTAAGGATTTGGAAGTGAGGAAAAGTGTCCTTCTTGTCGGCATCCATTTTGTGTCAGACTCCATTATTTTAGCGTTGCCATTTCGTGTCAAACACCTCTGCATGACCCTCCTGGTCCTTTCTACTGATGCTTGCCAAAGTTGTAACTGTCACGACCGCCCTGCCCTTCCTGCTCCTTATGGTTAAGCCAATTCCAAAAAGGGGAACAGAGAATTGGCCTCTCTCCGCCCTCGGACTGGACTCCTGCACGCACCCATTCTGTTTCGCAAGATTTGGTCACGACGCTGTCCCAGAACTTGTTTCTTTCACATATCCTGTTTGTCAAGATCTGTTCGATTCTTTCACTTACATATCCCGTTTGGCAAGATCTGTCCTAATCGATTGCACCATCTGTTGCAGCACCAGTCCTGCCTGAACGAAGAATGGCGTAACTATAGCCCCATCCGAACTGGTTCCTTAGGGTGGGGAAATATGTATATAAGGCCTGTAAGCTGCGGAGTAAAGCAGCAGCCTCCTCTGTCTTGTCACCGACGACCTTGGGACTCTGTTCATAAAACCTTGTTTCTCCTGCAGACGAAGGCTCCTGTGTCTCCTTTTTCGATATAAGGAGGGTATGGTAGACTTGGGCGGTTCCCCCGCCACCGAGACCCAGTAAGTGGGTATTATGGCTCTACAAAATGGAGCCCGAACAGGGACCCCATGAGCACGAAGGTCAGACCCGGTGGATGTGAGGAGGTGCACGGAGAGACTACAATGGAGGTACCCTACCGGAGGGATTCTTGCAGTCCGGTAGCCGAACGACTCGCCCGCTGTTCCTCCCCGCCCGGTCTGGGCCACATGACCGCGTCCTCGCTGGGGTCCCCTAACAGTGATTTCTGGAACAGGACACGGCCCTACGTCTGCAGAAGAGAACTACCCCTGTCAGGTAAGGGTGGGCTGATCACCCACCGAGTCTGTATGATTGCGCTCTTATTGACTTTTGCAAAAGCCAAGCCAGCGAGGTGAGTTTCTTAAAGCCCGCTGTTGTTTGCATTATCTGTTTTCGGTCCTTTTCATAATGCCGGCAAATAGTAAGTTTAAGAAATTATGTTATTGTATGTGTACGCAGGACTCCCAGCTAGAGGCAGCTTGCCCGCTTCCTACAGAAGGGACGCCTGGTCGCACTATGTATGCAAAACATGGCCCATCTGCCATAACGTTTTCCTCCCTTTGGACTAAGTATACCAAACGAGCCGTTCCCGATTTACAATGGCCCCCTTATGGGTCCTTTGATCCACAGGTTCTTGCAAATCTAGAGGACAGCTATTTAAACAGAAGGTCCGTCCCTCGATGTCTGAGTCTGTCAGGCTGTGGAGGAAGGAAATTGAGCAGAGAGCAAAGAAGGAAAAGGCACTAGAAAGGAAACAAGAGCGGATGTCAATGGCTGACCATGCTAGGGAGCACTTACAGGACCGAATGGAAAAATCTGTAGAGATAGCTGATAGGGAACATAGGGCGTGGGTGCAGAAATGCTACCCGGCTCGTGAAGAGAAAGGAAAGGGCTTTATGGAAGGGGGAGAAGAGGGCGATTCCCTGCTCGATACCATGTTGGAAAGTCCTCCTGCTTATGCCCCATGTACCCTGTGCTGACCCACCCGCCCCGCATGCAGTTGCACCAGCCGTGCTTCACACTCCTGCCTCCACTGCCCCTCCTACTGTTCCCCATCCCACCAACCCCCCTATTTTGACGCCTATAACACCGACTGCGCACACTGCCCCTGTCCCCGCCCCCTCCCTTCTTCCCCGTGGTCTACGGTTAAGCAGGATTTATATAGATTATTGAATTCCCCCCGACTGGCTTCCTTGCGCTCTGCAGTCAGCTTTTCGTCCCTTCGAGAAGATGACCTGCAAAGGCAACAGTGTGAATGCTGGATAAATAGTGGGAATATTTATCCATTTAAAGAAATATGGTCCACCTTTTCCCAGTGGACGATTATGGAACAGACCACCTGGGCTGAATACGTGTGTACCTTGGTTGTGCAGAGATTCGAGAATTCATTTATGCAGATACCCGCCGGATTGGTGGACCTCAGGTCACAAATAAAAAGAGGCGATGTACAGGGAGAGGGGATGTTTGGCGCTATGTCTGCTTTGATAGTTTACCGTGATATGACCGCTTTCCCCAGCCCCACTCTAGAGACAACTATGCCAATGAGAGAGGCGGCCCCTGTCTTTGTTAATGCACTCACGATGCCCAAAATAATGGCCGAGGGGCGGTCGAAGCACACTGGCGCAGGCTTTGGGTTCATGTTCCTTGGAAAAGGTCAGAAGTAATACAGTTAAAGGGACAATTGCCGGATCTTCGGAAGAATCCGGCTGCCTTCTATAAAGAATTAAGCAAGATAATATCTGCCGGTACCCTTATTCTCGAAGACATAGATTTACTTTTTGGTACGGTTGTCCCTACTGAGGTCTGGGATAAAATACGACATACCGACCATGAAGTAGAATCGGGAGGTAAATGGGCTGATCTAGAGGCCATGGAAGGTAATAGAGTGGGAGGGACGAAACCGAACGCCGCCATCACAGCCTTGCCTGGCAAAATCATAACATTCATGAAGACGCTGTTGCCAGAAACTGTCATCAATTGGGATAAAATTAACGCCTGTGGACAGCGTAGGGATGAGAGTGTGGCGGATTTCTTCACCCGTTTTGAAACTGATTACAAGGGACACAGCGGCCTGGACCCTTGGGTCCCAGGAGCCGGCCCGGTATTCGTTGACAAATTTGTCAGCAATTTGCTCCCTGACATTTCTGCCAGACTCAAGAAGGTTGAGAGTACATGGTCCGCTCAGACTATGACCGGCATCTTGGCCATGGCCCAATAGCATGAGAATAGGGAAAACGAGGATAAGGAGAAAGAGGTCAAGAGAAATAAAGACCTTAAAACGAAAGTACTTCTGCAATAGGCCTATCCTCCCAAAGGCCCTGACGCCCATGCAATTTCCGGCCGCCTCCTCAGCGGCCGCCAAGAACATGCCAGTCGGCTCCTCCGGCCCCTCCGGGCCTCTCCAGACAGATCAATGTGCCTATTGTAAGGGTTACGGCCACTGGGTGGATGAGTGTCCTGTTTTGACAGAAAACATACGGACAGGTAAAACACAGCCTCGTGTTCACAGGGATGGGGTGATTGCTAAAGACCAAAGGCAACACCGCCCTAGTGACCGAGAGGGGAGACATAGGGATGACAACGCCATACGACAACGCCCCGCTAACAAGTTTGATGGGTATGAAGCCACACGTACTTATTACAATGACGATTATGAAAAGGTAGACGAGACACGGTTTTATCAAGCATAGGATAGCCAGGGAAGGGGTATTTCGAAAGTGCAAATTCCAGTCGACCAGAAGGGCCCGTATGTTCAAGTGTCAGTTGCAGGGGATGCTCGGTCTTTCCTTCTGGACACAGGGGCGACTAGGTCTTCGATTGCACGTGTATCGGTCCCGGAGGCACCCCTTTCTGGCAATTTGAATGTCTCCGTGGGTTTTGCAGGAACACCTGTGACCAGCCGTTTCTGAACCCCTCCTTCTCGATATCGGCCCCGCCCATGTTGACGCTCCCTTGGTCCTTACTACAGGTTGCAGTGAAAACTTATTAGGCATGGATTTACTGAAAGCTCTGTATGCCACTATATCATGTAGTCCCCAAGGCGTGTCTCTAACAATTTCCCCCACCCCGACTCCTATATGTATCTGTCCGGGCCTCTCCCACCAGAGTTGCAGTCATTACCTTCCTCCCTCTGGGCATCATCAGACACTGATGTGGGGTGTCTCAACATACCCCCTCATGTGGTACGCATTCAGCCAGCCGCGCTTCTCCCCCGCCTCCGGCAGTATCGACTACCCGCGGAAGGAGAAGTCGCCCTTATAACAATAATATCTGAATTGATGGACAAGGGCATAGTGGACATGTAGTTGACATGTAAAGAGGCTACTCTCTTTTTGTTACGCCACCTTGCCCTCCATAACAACAAGGTCTCTTTAAAAAAGCTTTAGTTTTGTCAAGAGAAGGTGACCTATTTAGGTAATCTCCTCTCGAAGGAGGGAAGGCAGCTCACCGCTGATCGTGTAGCCGTTATCAATGCTATGGTGGCCCCACGAACACAAAAGCAGGTACGAGACTTCATAGGCCTAACCTCATACTGCAGACAGTGGATTTCCAATTTTTCGCCAATGGTCAAACCTCTTCTTGCCCTCACCACTAAAGGCAAATCAGACAGCTCCTTTCCATGGACTAGAGAGCATACGCAGGCCTTCCAGGATTTAAAAAGAGCTCTGTGTACTGCTCCAGTCCTCGGTACTCCTGATTATAACAAACAATTTTTTCTTTTTGTACATGAGACAGACAGTTGTGCATGCGCTGTCTTGACCCAGATGTTCGACGATCACCATCGGCCATGTGCCTATTTTTCAGCTACCTTAGACCCTGTTGCGAGGGCTCTCCCAGGATGCCTACAGGCGACAGCTGCGGCTGCATTCATGGTCCGTCAGAGTGCGGGGATCGTCATGAACTCCCCCTTAACTCTGATGGTTCCCCATTCTGTGGATACCCTCCTTAATAACACCAAGACACAGTACCTCACTAGCGCACGACTCACAGTGTATGAATTGACACTCTTTTCCGGCCACATTAACATCAAGAGATGCACTGTACTGAATCCCGCCACATTACTCCCACTGGATACTCAGGATGCCCGTTTAGATCCACATGACTGTATATTGAGGACAGAGGAGGAGACGAAGGGACAGGTTGACTTACAGGATACCCCGATAACAGATCCAGAAGGTACACTGTATGTGGACGGATCATGTCTCAGAGGGCCAGATGGTAACACATCAGCCGCCTACGCCCCCACGACATTGGAGCAAGTAGTAGAAACAGCTCAGATTCCACAGTGCTCTGCTCAGGCTGCAGAATTAGTGGCCCTCACTAGAGCCTGTGAGTTAGGCAAAGGAATAACGGTTAACATCTACACTGACAGTCAGTATGCTTTTTGGGTGGCTCACAACTTTGGAAGACTGTGGAGAGAAAGGAATTTCCTTCACATGGGATGAAAATTCAACATGGCCCCCTAATTCACCGATTATTAGACTCCCTGACATGTCCCAGAAAGGTAGCCATTATAAAATGTAAAGGGCATAAGAAAGTGACGGATGATGTTGGAAAAGGCAATGCCTTGGCTGACCAGACAGCCAGACAGACAGCTCTTAAGAAAAAGGAAGGAATGTACGTGGGAGGTCCCGCCAGGTGGGTGGCAGAAGGGGGCATGGTTGAAGACACAGTACAGAGTGTGATTGATATTCAGTCCCATGCTACCCCTGAGGAGCTGAGGATGTGGACGGAGCATTTGGCGGTAAAGGAAATAGATGGTTGTTGGGCCCGTATCACTATGGAGAGACAATGGATGTTGCCTGACAGTCATGTGCTACCGGTAGTTACAATGGCCCACGGCCCTGCTCACTTTAGTACAAAAGGGATATGTAAGCTGTTGGAACCTACCTGGTATAACTCAAAGATACAAGCGTATGCTGAGAAGTTGGTCAAAACATGCATGATTTGCCTTATGTACAACCCGGGTAAGGGTACAGTAACTCCTGAAGGAGGATTCTCCCCTCCTACCTTTCCCTTTGAAACCCTCCAGATGGATTATATCCAGATGGACAGATGTAACAATTTAAAATATGTCCTGGTGGTGGTCTGTACCTTCAGCCAATGGGTAGAGGCTTACCCTGTCAAAGACTGCACCGCTATCACTACCGCCAAAATACTATTGAAAGAATACTTCCCACGTTTTGGTTTGCCCCGTTTGATCTGGAGTGACAACGGGACACACTTTACGGCTCAAATAATGGAGTATGTCTGTTCAGCACTGGTTATGAAACAAAAATTTCATGCAGCTAACCAACCCCAGTCAGCAGGTCTAGTGGAGGTGTACAATGGCATCCTAAAGACCAAAATGGCCAAAATTGTAGCCGAGACGGGTGTCACTTGGGTTGATGCTCTGCCCCTGGCTCTACTGTCTGCCAGGACAACGGCCCATACCAGGATCGGATTATCTCCCCATGAGATTGTGTTCGGGAGGCCTGCCAATGTGTGGGGTGTCCCATGCCCTAAGAAACTGTCTGATGTTGAATACCCTGTGTTGACTGATTATCTGTACAGTTTGACTAACACCTTTCGTACCCTTTACCACCAGGTGCATGAGGCCATACCTGATAAAAGTGAGGGCCCAGGACACATTATCCAACCTGGCGACTGGGTTCTGATTTGCAACTTTCAACGTACTAAGAGCCTCGAACCCCGCTGAACACAGCCCCGCCAGGTGTTACTGGCCACCCGCACTGCCGTGAAAGTTGAAGGTCGGAAGAACTGGATACATGCAACGCACTGTAAATGAGTGCCTCTGCCTCTTCCTTATGATCAGTGGGTGAGAGAACGACAAGGAGACTCAGAGACAGAAATAGTCCCAACGCTTGTTCCATTCAGCGATGCAAGATTGCATTCTACATCTACAGAAGCAGAGAGTGACAGTATTCTGAAGGGAAAGGTGGAACTCTCGCCTAACTCTGCTCAGCATCAGGAACAATAATTCCCTGACCATACTGTCCCTACTTCTACCCGATATAACTTGCGTTCCAGAAAGAAGGGCTCTTGGCACCTGCATCCAGTGAAGCAAACACCAATCACAGACAGCCGCTAGTGGTCCCTGGCTTAGTACAATGGCAGCCATTCAATACACCCAAGTCCAGAAACGATATGTCAGTCTCCTACATAGCAAGTGCTTCCTGGCCACCGTGGTGACCCTATTTGTCTCCCTCATCTTGTCTATCATCGGTTGGATGTTACTGATCTACTATCCTGTTACCCCACCAACTCCTACCCCGACTCCTGCGGAGCATCAGTATTTCACGTTACCTGCCCACGAATTACCCCACCATGCAGAATTTTTCAATAACACCTTCGTCCAAATGTTACATCATCATCAGCTGATCATAAATACTTCCAACTGTTGGGTATGTGGACTGATGCCGCATGCTATGACACAACCTGTCCCATTCTTTCCTTATCCTTTTTCCATCTCTGGGTCCTGTCTTGCATGGTGGATGTTGATACAGGAGGCCTACACTGTCAATGGTACTGCCAATTCTGCACTTGGAACATTTCGAGATGACTTCTGGCGGAACAGGTCTGGCAATACCAATACCCCTTTTTGCCCGACTCATCAACATTGCTATTATCAACGGATGAACTCGGTGAGATGTTGGTATTTAACTCAACTTCTCGACAAACATTTTTCCAAATTTCGCGCCAGAAGGCTACTATCTGATGTACGAAACACTCTGAATGTCATAAATGTGCGGGCCGTGTCTGCATCCATGGCTCGGGAACTAAGAAAGTTGGTACAAGTATCTGTGACATCATTAAAAATTTTAAGTTAACTCCAAAGTTGGTGGCGTCCCCCAACACTTATTTTATCTGTGGCACAGCAGCCTACACTTGCTCCCCCGCAACTGGTCTGGCACATGCTATCTGGCCTTCCTCCTTCCACCAACGTAGTCTACCCATGGAGATTACCACCTGTTGATGAAGGGTGCTTTACACCGCTCACGTAGGGATGTCATATCGACTGAGGATACAGTAGGCCAGGAAGCCGGGGACTTCTTTAAGAGTTTCCTCCCATTCTGGGGCCCCATGGCAAACAGTCGCGCTATACGAGGACTGACCAGGGTCCTTGAGGCCACCATCACAGAAACAGCTGGTGCCCTCTCCAACGTCACTGCAGAGCTACAGGCGAACCGCCTTGTAACACTTCAAAATCGTATGGTCCTTGACATCATCCTCGCTGATCGTGGTGGTGTGTGTAAATTGATTGGCTCCAGCTGCTGTGTGTATATTCCAGATAACGTACCTACAGTATATGATGCCATCCAACGTCTGCATCACCTTTCCTCTGAAATTCATCAGGATAAAGGCAACTGGTCCCTCACAGGCTGGATCTGGGGCTTCCTTTCCCAATGGGGATGGAGGGTCCTCATCTTCCTTGCCTTGGGAGTGGCTGTCCTAGTCTCCTGTTGTTTGTGTGTTCAGTGCCTGCCAATGCTCTTTGTAAAGTGTGTCCAGGCTCTTAAGCTTCCACCCTCAAACATTCGCGACACCAATATGAAGATGAGGCTCCAACAAGAAACAGATGATCTCATGAATATAGACATTTCGTAATGGTTTTGCCACTCAATGGCAAAAGGAGGGTCTGAGGAAAATTGTCCTTCTTGTCGGTATCCATTTTGTGTCAGACTCCATTATTTTAGCGTTGCCATTTCGTGTCAAACACCTCTGCATGACCCTCCTGGTCCTTTCTACTGATGCTTGCCAAAGTTCTAACTGTCACGACCGCCCTGCCCTTCCTGCTCCTTATGGTTAAGCCAATTCCAAAAAGGGGAACAGAGAATTGGCCTCTCAGCGCCCTCGGACTGGACTCCTGCACGCACCCATCCTGTTTCGCAAGATTTGGTCACGACGCTGTCCCACAACTTGTTTCTTTCACATATCCTGTTTGTCAAGATCTGTTTGATTCTTTCACGTACATATCCCATTTGGCAAGATCTGTCCTAATCGATTGCACCATCTGTTGCAGCACCAGTCCTGCCTGAACGAAGAATGGCGTAACTACAGACCCATTCGAACTGGTTCCTTAGGGTGGGGAAATATGTATATAAGGCCTGTAAGCTGCGGAGTAAAGCAGCAGCCTCCTCTGTCTTGTCACCGACAAGCTTGGGACTCTGTTCCATAGCCCGGGCTATTTGAATAAAACCTTGTTCCTCCTGCAGACGAAGGCTCCTGTGTCTCCTTTTTCGATATAAGGAGGGTATGGTAGACTTGGGCGGTTCCCCCGCCACCGAGACCCAGTAAGTGGGTATTACGGCTCTACAGAAGGCACCCAAATAGGTTAGTCCCCATATATCTCCCCAATGCCCTTTTGATTTCACTGCAGGGTAAGACGAATTCCTTGTTTCCCCCAGATCCACAGGTCTGCATGTTGCCCAGCAATACTGTCTGCTAGTGCTGTTTTCAGTCAAGTAGCCCTAAAAATACTGTGATATCAGTATTGTGATATCTGTAACACCATGCTCATGTCCACCATGGTCCAGGAATTCCAATGAGGGGTAATCCCACCATAGACTGGGGTGGAAAATTGGCGGCAAAGTCACAGGGTTTAAACTTTGGATCAAGACTGTGCCTTTTCCCAGATTCAGATAGGGCATTTTCACATTTATGATTCATATGAACAAAACTTTAACTTGTTATAAGACAGCAGCCCACAGGATTCAGAACTGACCCAGCTGTAAAGGTATCCAAAAGCAAATGTGGTCAGTTGCCACAATTGCACTATTGTGACAGATATAGCTTCTAATCGACAGGGGTTGAGTGTCGAAGTTATTGTAGATGGTGGAAATCGTGCAGTGGAAGTAATCTAAGAGGGTGTCACAGAGTTCTTAGGAGGGGTCGATGGTGATCTCTGTGACTGTCGGCTTGGAGTATACCTTGACAATCTTGAAGAGTTCCTTCATATGGTTGGCTGCTGTGTCGATGCGGGTGGTGATGGCTGCTTTTTTGGCTTATTTGATGTGCAGGTGGAAGTTGCTGAGGGCTGCTCTGTGGTGGCTCTGTCCGAGGGGTCCTTTGTGGTGTGCCTATGCTTCTCAAGTTGGTAACAGTTGCTCTTGGTGGTTCTGAGCTCCGGGGTGTACTACTTGGTTTGTTTTTAGGTTTAGTTGGTCTTCGCTGGTTTTAATGGGGTGACTCTATCTGCACATTTGTTAATCCAGGCGGAGAAGTTCTGGGTGGCCTGGTCAAGGTCCACGTGGTTTCGGGTTGTGTGGTGCTGAGGGCTTGTGTCCATAGCTCCTCGGGTACCTTGCCCAAGCTGCAGTGGGAGGCACTGTGGTGCTTGGCGGTGAGGTGCTGGACACTGGAGATAGTAAAGTGGACAATGGTGTGGCCAGTCCAGGTGAGTTGGGTGATGTGAGTGAATTTGATTCTGTCGCTGGCAGTAAAGATGGCATTGAGTGAGTGTACAGCCTTGTGCCTGGGTTCAGATTTCTCCAGGAGGGTGGTGGAGTTGGCATAGTTGGGGTTCATTGACATCGATGTTGAGGTTGCCGAACAGGATGTAATGGAAGGAGTCAATGGCAAGGAGGGCGATGAGTTCGGAGATGGTGTAACAGAAGGGTGGTCTGTCTCCTGGGGGTCTGTAGACAAGGGTGCCACTTATAATGGTCTTAGTGCCGGTTTATAGTCAGAATTTGAGGTGTTCTATAAGAGGTGCTGGGTTGTCGCTGGTGATGGTGCATCGGGTGGCTACCTTGAAGATGATGGCAATGCCCCCACTGTGTTTGTCAGAGTGGTCTTGGTATATCATCTTGTAGCCGTCTGATGTGGCAGTGGCAATATCTGGGTTTAAGGAGGGTGTGAGGCACGTTTTGGTGATGAAGTCAATGTCCTGTTAAAGGGTGGTGATGGCATCTCAAATCTCTGTGGCGCGTTTGCAGAGGAAGCGGCCATTGACCAGTATGCATTGGAGCGGTGTTGGTTGTTCCTAGTCTTCTGAGCTGGAGTGGTGTGGAGTCTGGTGTGGCAAGAGAAGCGGCAGCAGCAGTGGCAGCAGGTGAAGGGTCCTTGGGAGGATTTCGGGGAGGCCGTGAAGCAGCTGTTGTTAGGGCCTCCTAAGTCCAGGGCTAGGAGCTGCTCAGTGGTGTAGAAGTGGATGGTGGGAGGGCCTGGGGTCCTGGAGCTAAGTGCGGACTAGGCGCGGAGGGGCACAGGCGGGCTTGCCTTTGGCATACCTTTGGCTCGCCAGTGGCATGACCGCACAGCGGCCTCCATAAGTAGTCCTGGGAGGTGGGAGTTGCTGTTGGGGGAGGCAGGATTAGGAGCCACATCAGAGGCTGGAAGAAAAGCAGTAGGAGGGAAACAGGAAGGCTATAGCCTTATTCAAATCCCACAAAAGAATGCCTAAGGCAGATTAAGCCTAGTGGTGGGTTAAAACTTGAACCCAATCAACTAAATAGAAAGCAGGCTAAAGTGGGAATGCAACTGAACTGGGGCAGATGGGGACTGTGATTGCAGTTCCAGTCTCAAGGAGCTGGCAGGAGCGGGAGAGTTGCACACAACCAAAAAAGGTCAAAGGCTGCTCGCTGGGGGCTGCCTAGCGGCCTCCATAAGTAGTCCTGAGAGGTGGGAGGGGCTATCGGGGAGGTGGGAGGGTAGGAGTGGGAACCATGTCAGGAGCAGAGCCACAATGAAAAACAGCTGGAGCAGGCGGGTAACAGGAAGGCTACGGCCTAATTAGGAACCCCCAAAGCGTGCCTAAGGCAGATTAAGCACAGTGGCAGGCTAAAACGTGAACCCAATAATAGGCAAAAGGGGAGCACAACCTTAGGAATGCCTAGCCCAGCAGACCTCCAACAGCGGTCTTGAACTGGGGGCAGAGGGGACTAGGATTGCAGTCCCTGTCTCAAGGAGCTGGCGGTAGCGGGAGCATTGCACATGCCCAAAAAGGATCAAGGTTTCCTACAAGAATAAGTTTGTATCAGTGAAACTGCAGACACTCTTGCACTCCTCTGAACCCACTCCTGTGGAGCCTTCAAGTTTTTTGTGAATTTGCAGCTTGCACTAAGCCTAGACGAAATTGGGTATATTTCGCTTGCATAAGTTAAACATTTTGTCATATAATGGACGTACACACAGTACATATGTAACATAACTAGTTTACAACTATGACAAGAAGTTGCGCAGTAGTCATCTACAAAGACAGTCATTAGAACATGTACATGGATACAGTGTGGAAGGGCATTTGTACTACTTTGTGACATTACATTTTTTACAGCATTGCAGAAGCACATAACATTTATTTTGCAGACTTACATGCACAAGGAACATAGAATCCAGTGTTGCCATTTTATTCTCCCTGCTCTGAGTTTTGCTGCTTGATGTGTCTACTAAAGGTATCGGTGTGATTAGAGTGAAGTGTTCCTGTGAAACTCGAAGAATGCTTTTTATTTCCACTAGCCCAGCCCAAAATAAGTATCCTTACTACGAGACTGTAGCCGCAGTAAAATAGGAAAGGTCATTGAAGTCACTCTCTGAATTTGGGCAGGAAACCAGGTCATTGAAGCCCCTGTCTGAATTTGAGGAAGGAAGAATGTTTGCATTTTAATCGTGAAATATTCTACTCTGTTTATGGGTTGAAGAGTAGAGTCACAAGTAGATTTATGGCTAATCCCACCCTAACACACTATTCTACTAGAATACCGACTTTCAAACATCAGCCTACCTAAAAACCATAGACAGACTATCGAATACCACAATATTGTGAAGGTAAGTATATTTAGGTAAGTACTGATTTAATATTCTTAATTCCCCATATCCACCTTGCAGACAGACAGATAGACAGATAGACAGATAGACATAGATAGATAGATAGATAGATAGATAGATAGATAGATAGATAGATAGATAGATAGATAGATAGATAGATAGATAGATAGATAGATAGATAGATATCTTCAAGGTGATTAGTTGTGGAGTTTTGAATAGTAAATCTATACTTATCTATAGGTACTTAACTGCACTATAAAGCAGTAGTTAAAATTCTGGCTTCACTATTTTTCTCGGGTGACAGTTTTGTACTTGTTACTCACTTGTGCTTTCAAACTAACGAGTCCTATTTGACTATGAAGCGTCATCTTGCCAGATTACCACAAAAAAAACCCATATCTTGACACCAGAGAAAGACCACCTATTACAATCTTCCTGAATGTCAGGCTGATATTAAAATCAATTTTGCAGGCTATTATGGGGCTTTTCTGGTCACACACCAGCTGCCAGCTAATGGTAGGCTCTTTAGAAACTGAAATCCCGGATGCGGAAATGGCCTCTGTGGCATTCCGTAGAGCCATACACTACCCAGGAAGAAAGTAATCTGACAGCCTATTACAAAGCTGCGGCAGACTCTGAGAAAACACATTCTTGTAAATTGATGTGTACCATCTCTTAAAAGGCCGTGGAGAACAAAGCAAAACAGGACGCATTATTTTTCTTTCTCCAGAGCAGAAGCATGAAGCATTGCTGTGAGTGCTTTCAATTCACTGCCCTCCTTTCTGCTGCGATTGCAACTATAAAATGTCTGGGAGCGCCACGCTGTCCTCATCTTTTATATGTGCCTGCCCATGTGCATTTAGAGGCTGGTGGATATTATGTTTTAAATCCGAACCATCATCAACTCTCTATATTTTCCCTTTAACAAATGGCAGGCAATGTGTCTTCGCTTCTCACCTGTCAGGTTTACTGCTCCATTTTAATGCAGCAAAAAATAAAGGAAAAAGAAAAAAAAAAGTTACATATTAGTGTCCTGTGGCAAGGAGAGTAACCATGACAACAAGAGATTCAGGACACTGGGTGTTACAGGGAGGACACACTGTATAAATTACACAAATTAGGGAAGAGAAGCTAGTACCAACACTTAATGCTTCCTAATCATGAACTAAATGGGGAGCACAAGGTTAAGGTAAAATGGAAGTCCAAGGCGATGAAGAAAACAGTTTATATTAATCTCGCAGTCTCTTTGGACCATATCCTATCAAGGAAATGCCACACTCAATTATGCCAGGGAGCGTAGAAGATGTTATGTGCACAAATGAAACCATGGTGTGTGTATTTTTTTATGAAGCATTCAGTGGAGTCCACAGATGTTTGTTATTGCTAACGTAGCTATCCATGTACAGCAACCCTATCTCAAGGACCTTTGGCGGCAAACTGTGGCTAGGGTGGACACTTCCTGATTTTCAGGAAGCTCTTCGTGAAGGTGTTTATGGTGATCAGCACCCTTTCATGGTTACATATTTAAAGAATTCATGTGACAAGCAAAAGGGTGCGGTCTTCATGTCATGACACACTGCGTATAGAAGACTTGTCCAAACCTACACCCCATGACTTCTCTTGACAAAGAATGAAAACTGTTCTAAAACAGCAGGCCCCAAGAGCTTAAGGCAAGTTTAAGTACTTGCCTTTGCTTGATGGGAAAAGGAATGCTTAAAAGAATATGTATTCTGCTATAAGAAAACATTACCGGATTTCCAGCAAACCCAAATACATGCTGAAATATCATGTTTTATTGAACGCTTAAAAAAATGTTTCTCCTGTTTGCAAATAAATTCAGTTAGTCACTGTGGAAGATTTGATTAAGCAAGTCAAGAACATGGTGAATATAAATAAATAAATGCGGTGAATACTTTTGTTGTATAAGAAAGGTTTGTAGGCAAGGCGACTGAAAACCAGCTTCATGAATGGCTTCTCGCAGAAGCATGGTCTTTACACCAAGCAATATAATTAAAAGAAAAAGGGCAACACCTACTCTAATTACTTTCATATTTCACTATACTAATTCACCACTAATCCTTTATGGGTTCCGGAGTAGCATGCTACTCGCCACAAAAAGCGCTTCAACACCCCATAAGGGGTAACCAGCGCTATATAACTGCAAAACTTTTTCCCTCATCTATCCCTCCGCTATCCTTCTGAATCCAAATAACTGACTAACCTATCCACCACTCAAATTACTTTCATATTTCATTATACTAATTCAACACTAATCCTTTATGGGTTCCGGAGTAGCGTGCTACTCGCCGAAAAAGTGCTTCGATGCCTCGTCAGGGTTAGTAAGAGCTATATAAATGCAATTACAATACTATACAATACTTCGTTTTATCATTTATCAAGAAATCTTTATTCTGAACCCAATTTTTAGCACTTTGGGATCCTGAAATGTTTGGATACTGGCCAGAGGACAGAATATAAATGAGTCCAACATTTTCAGGAATACGCTATAACTTTTATTTTCTTAATAAAATAGGGAGTTACACTACCTCTAAGCACTTTGTCAGATTTTTTTTTAAGAATGCAGCATCAAAATTGGATAATTGGAAAGATATAATTTTCATAGTATATTTGTTAGCTGTCTTTGATAACATCACACAATGTGAGTGACGTTTGAAGATTACATTTAATAACGTTTTATACTTTGATCAATAAAACGGGTCACGCGTGGTGGATTTAGGATATCTGGAGAGATTAGGCATATGTTCATATAAACGAACATAAAATACCCAAGCAAATTGTGATTGCAATCAGGCCATCCTGATAACTGGGAGTAAAAATGCGCCCTCTGGTTCCTCGTCAATTAAATCCGCTTAGACAGCACTAAACGCACTGACAGAAGTCTTTGGGAGGTTTAACATCTGCAAGTAACAGAATGTCGTCTGCCTGTGACCCTACAGGCCGTGTTTATAAATACACTGCATTAAGAAGGAAGGGGCCTCGGGCCTGTTCTCTGCTGCTGCACAGAGATGTGCTCTTCCAGGAGCCCTCGGGCCTCTGCACTCATCTTCAGATGTTTAGGCCACAGACATTTTGAAGAAATAGACAGATGATGAGATATGATGGCTTGGAATGAGTTAGTCTTTAATCAGAAAGAAAGGCTGCTGCTATCTAGTGTTACAAAAATCCACATTATCAAGAGAAAGTGTGCCTGCGAATAAAAGGCTCTGAACGCAATATTTGTGGCTTTCTACAACCATTTAAAAAACATACATTTTCAAAGCATAGGCGAACAGTAAGGACAGAATGACACAACACAATTTATGAAGGAGGACAAGAGGAGGAATGACAATGGACCTTCCATCAGGAAGCACATAACATACACATTGGTGTGTACTATTTAACATTGGAAGCTGCAGTCATTCAATTGATCATAACAGAATGGTATTCTGAAAATTTGTTGAAGCAGACATGCCCAGGTTAGATATCATGTTGTATGTTAGACTATCGTAGAATATCATTTGAGGCCAATCTCAAGTCCTAAATAATGTTTGCAACAAAAAACATTCTATTAGGTGTAAATTTCCTATTATTAACTCTAGTGAGGAGATATTTGAGTCACAATATTTATGCCAGACAATATTCTGTCCACGATATTCCGACCCCACATCTAAATATTCATTACACAGAAAATGTCAAGCCCCCCCCTTAAGCTTATGTGCAACTTACCTTTTATAAAGGAGTATGGCAATGACGATACAGATGATGAACACCACTGCAAGGACGGGCCCAACTACCCAGATCAGCCCTTCCTCCTCATCAGTGATTGGCTGAGGATCGAGATCCATTGATACAACAGGGTCAGAGTACGGACTAGTGGCATACATCACCTGAAATAAAAAATATCTTGTTATTGTTGCCCACGCTAAAATAAATATCAAGCATCTGTAAGTAAACGTCAACTTGCCACAGGAATGAATTTGGAAATAAAGTACAAATGATCTGCAATACATATGGAATACTTATGTTGGCGTTAATCCAAGGTTATTCAATCCGTGTGCATTTACAACCCATAATTTATTGATATGCATTCCTTTCCTATGCACATTAATCTTAGGTGGGTTATACTAAACTAGGGTATCAAGGTACTGTTGGGAAAGAATGTGAGACTATAGGTTTATTGTTAAAACTCATTCATGTACATTGATTTCCTCTGTGGCATGATGTTTTTTCTTCACAAATACATAGGAGCCACTTGCGGACACAGACTACATACTCATGTGCCAGCCGTCTGCCCGTAATGGATCTAATATGGTAGTCCAGAACCTAAGGCAGACAGTAGCCTTGCTTTAAAAATGGGGCTGTGGTCTGAATCAAGAACTAGCTGTTTGCAAGGGTGTTCTCTGAACAGGAGAGGTTTGTAATTTAACAACCAGAGGCCATTCATTTGGGCCAGTAAAGGGATCATGAGTCGAATATGCTCCTGTAGTAACCAAAGAGTCCGCGACACGCCTTATTCAGTATGTAACAAGTGCCCAGAATGAGGCTGAACGACGCAGATGGCGTAAATTCTAGCATGACTTGATTGGTGCGTGGTTTGAAGAACATTAAAGGATACATTGCTGCAGGTTCAATATTCTGGTGCAATCAAGCACAGAGCAAAACAAAAAAAACCTTGATTTCTGGGCTCCGCTCTACAGAGTGAAGAGCTTTGATTCAATTACAGATGGACCGACTACAGCTGTCAAACTTATATATGCATGCTATTGACGGGCTCTCTGCTGCAATGACATTCCTGTTAAGATGTAATTTCCTTCCTATCACTGTAACTTGCAAAGCACATTCATTAGTGATATGTTTTATTTTTGGAAATAAAAACTCCGTCTCAGGGTTGGTTTACACCTATTCAAAGACGAGCGGGTTGTCTATGACCTGCGAGGAGTCAGCGTCAATGATCAGTGATGGACCTCCACAGCTTATTAGTGGAAATGCACGGGGTTCCTATGTATTTTAATGGCCTCGGCTTTCCTACAATGGGTCAGGGCATGAGTGGAAGTGGGTGTGAATACTCAGATAAACTACTTACCTCACAAATAACTTCAACTCCTTCCATAAATACCTGGAGGCATAGAACATCCGTCCTAGTCATATTCTTTATGTCGCTGATGCACTTCTTTGGTAGGATACACAGCGCATAAAGGGAGTGACACAGGGGTCGTGGGGGTAATGGATGGTTACTCATGAGGAACGGAGTGGTCCAAAGAGCTTTGCATTCCTGTTCAGTGAATCATATCAGATATAAGTGTGGTAGAAGAATGTGAGAGCTCTTCAAAGGCGTGGTTAAAGAGATAAGTGTCCTGCAGCTGACGGGAAAGGTCAAAGAGCAGGGATGGACAGCCTTAGCAACAAGCATTGAAAATGCAATAGGTCTCACCTTTAAGGTAAAGCCAATTGCTTTGCTAATGGTATTGTATAGCAAAGCAAATGGCTTTAACTTAATGAAAGGCGAGACCTATTGCATTTTTAATGTTTGTTCAATATTATATACACGCCATAGTTGCTGCTTATTTATCTTATACAACAAACAACCATTGACAAAGCCAATAGTCCTGACTTGTTGCCGGTATGATGTTACTTGTTGTATCGTATATCTGGATGCAATGACAAACAGAAAAATACAAGTCGGACGGCACACTATGCTAAACACAGATTGTTAGCGTATGTGTTTTTAAGTCATGCCCTTAATTACATTAGCCATGCCCCTTTAAGAGACCCCACAGTTTTTTTCATCCCACTTAAAGCCCTGATGCTAGGGGTCAAAGAGAAAGGTGTGGACAAGGTGAGAGGACAGAGGTGTGGTTTGAGCGGGGTGACCGTCTGCAGGCAATGATGTGACCCGCCATTTCTCACCGAAGCGCCTCCGCTCTGTGCCATGAATACAGCGCCCGCATCTGCCCTATGCCTCACCTTCCCTCGGGCTCTTTCCAGGCCTGAGTGCCCGCCACGCAGGGGCCCCGTGAGGGCAGCACTCGAAGACAATGGCCCGCACAATGCACCTAAGCCTGATCGATGGAGCAACACTAGGTGGCAGATTTTTATCTCGGGATTAACTGGATTTTGGAAAGGCTGTTAATCCCCCCTGGGGAATTCGCCGGTTGTTTAAACGGCTAGAGCCGCAATATTGCGGGGACTCTATCAAGAAAGTGGAATCCATTCAGGGGTATTCATGGCCTCTCAGCACCGGTGCTCGAGCACTCCCTGGAGAGGCGTCTTACACGCAACAATGCAGTTAGACACGGCTCTCCGGCCTAAAGAGCACGAGCGAGGGACGGGGCTGCAGCCAAACCCAGCTCCTAATATCCAGGGGCTATAGGGATGGCAACTGAATTAAAATAAGGATGCCCGGGGCGCACACAAGATCAATACGAGTTGAAAGGCATGGACTAAGCTGGGAGCGTGCGGCATCTGCGCGTCAGTGCAAGCTGCATTGACGGGACAGATTTTGCAAGGTGTTTAATTTTCAACTTTTGTTTAATGCTGTTCCTCGTCATGGATTTTCCAAGCCTCTGAAGACCCTCGATAACCCGATGGAGTATTCATGACAGAATCTCCCACACATATGTAAAAGTCTGTTAGACTTATGACATATAAATAAATGCTCTATGTAAACGACGCTATGTGCCATTTGTAACCAGGCATCCCCCAAGCGTAATACATTAAGATGCCTTGTAATTGGAGAAGATACAAAGCTACAATCAGCTGTGAGCAGGGTCTACCTCCACAGAGCAATTCAAGTTGTGAAGAAATGCTACACAACCACTAGGTCCCCATTCCAGTTACCCTCTTAAATGTTTGTGTGTATCTTCTGAATGAATGTATGTACACGAGTGTGACTTAAGATTTACAATGTGGTGAATTTACTGTCTAATTGTAGAATCAAGGAAAAAAAGCACGTCGCCATGCGCGTGTGTGTGCACATCCCTACACGTCTAAGATATACTGCATGACACAAAAAGGAGGGGCCCGACGGGGGAGGGAGGGAAAGCAAAAGCACGCCGCCATGCACGCGTGCGGACAAAAAGTACGCGCGTGTGTGCACATCCCTACACTAATTAAAGTAAACAAAGATGGCGTCGGGCTGTCCACATGCGCGTGCATTTTTTTGTCTGTACGCGTGCATGTTTAGCTTTGTGAATGGCGAGAGCAGCCATCTTTGTCCATCTGTACGCATGCATTCAGCTTTTGCTGTATCGATCGCAAAAGGCCCTCGCAGGGCGAGGGCAGCGCATGCGCGCTGCTAACACCAGGCGAGACCTAAAAATGGTGAAACTAGCCTCACTCCCTTTGTCTCCTCATGCAATCACTATTTCCATTCTACAATCTCTGTTTCACCTTCTCTACTCTCTTGCTCCTACATCTCTGGACAATTTTATTTCCTACCTTTCCCCTCCCTTCCTCTCTTTCTTTTTCTCTTAAAGCCAACTGCATGATGCAAGAAAATATAGGACTGCTGGGGAAAGTGACAGAGGCACCAGCAGCAGCTCTGGGCTTTAAAATCAGCATCCATGGGTTCCAGCCCATCGGGGAACTGTCTGGTGGAATAAAGGACCTTGACAACGAGGGGTAAACAAAGAATATTGATGGTGCTTCATAGGCCCTGTTTGCTTTCTGTTACTCATCCTTCTTTCTGGACCCCTAAGAAACTGGTTGCAAAGGCATATTAGGCGTAACAGCAGCTACCTATAATTGACATCCATGATGTAAGATGTTAGAGTCAAGGAGGAAAAGCCTTGAATATCTTTTTATTTCTTGTATTTCGTAAATTCCAGGAGGAAAAGTTTCATGGTTCCTGAATCTCCGAATCCTCTTGCCTCTCTGGGCTTGTCCTTAAGATATCTGAACTGGACTTTTAAGAAGTAAATGCTATTGTTGGTGTGACTTGATGTCTTAATGTAGATGCATGCATCTAGAGGGCTAAAATTTGATTATGTCTATGGAAGACATTGATGTAAATTATTGATGCCTTTTTTATCAGATAGCTTGATTTTTGGAAGTGATATGAGATGGTTGTTGCCTTCGACATTCCCACATTCTGAAAGGTAGACCCTTGCCTTGTTTCCTTTTATAACTTTGGTGATAATATCTCGTTTTTACACAGAATTTACTCATCTGTAATCTCGGAGTGCGCAAGTTCGACTGTCACTGTTAATCAATTTAAAAATAGTCAATTAATCTACATCAGAAGAGTAGAAGGATGAGCTACCTTTGTTGGATTTTTGAACTTGAGATACATATCGCAAGCTCTTAGTGGCAAGCGTTTTGTCACTGAGGCATGCATCATGCCTGCTACTTCTCACAAATGTCCTTCTCTTTTCTTTTCTTTTTTTATATCACTGTTGCTCCATTTCTTTTTATTGGCAATGGTAGTGTTATTCCCATTGGTGGGACATGAGTAAGGTTTCTTGAGTAATATTTCTGAATAATGCTCTTTTAATTTAATTATTTCTACTCTGTATAAACAATGGAATAAGGAAGCCGTGAATCTCGGGGGTTTCCAGGACTCACTGACAACCTTTGCCCCCGATCCATTTCTAGAATGGAATGGGTGGGGAGCAGGAAGAAAATGCCCATGGTGACCATGATAAACCTGCAGCTGTAATTGCAAGCCTTATACAAACCTGTACTATAAACTTTAATGAACTGACACCGAGAGGAAAGAAACGCTAGTGACTAAAGCAAAGACGAGAGTTTACTGTTTTCATCCCGATGTTTACAGATATCGCAATTAGTGAAGAACTGATGAGTACACTCCTATCTATCTATCTATCTATCTATCTATCTATCTATCTATCTATCTATCTATCTATCTATCTATCTATCTATCTATCTATCTATCTATCTATCTATCTATCTATCTATCTATCTATCTATCTATCTATCTATCTATGTATAATATAGATATATACATAGATATATACACACACACATATATGTGTGTATTCAATAACAAAAATAATCAGAATTTAAATGTTTTCAGCATGAGTCCTCACATAATAAATACACATTGCTTTCTTCTGTGCATTCTGAAACATACTGCTGTGAAGTTCACAGTTCAATACTCTCACAAAGAAAGACCTATGATTTTCACAGAAGTGGTGATAGAAGGTGAGCCCTACCCTACATTTACTGCTGAAAGCCGTTTATTAAAATGTTCAGAGACAGATTACCTTCGAGTCTCTGAGAAAAACACTCGAAATAAATGATGAAAGTCACCTTCCAGGGACCTAACAATAAATACAGCGTATTGAATGCACACAACAGAATAGGTGAAATTAAAATGGGAATACTGTAGGAAAGGGTCGAGGTCTTTTTGTCACAGAGAGACGTCAGCCTGATTCACAATTGTGAAAATTAATTTAAATACAATTTTAGAAGGACACTAAACATACCAAGACCTATGAGTAATCATTAGCAGCTATAGCACTAGCGATAGATTTCCATTCAAACATGGTGTGTAATTGATGTAGAAAGTGCCAGGTTTCCTTCATCTGACCAATGATGTTCTTTGTTTCCATCACTTTCCTTCCTTAGCAGTGGTACGGATGTATGTCATTCGCTGATTAAAGTGGTACACAAGAGCCTTTGAGGAAGAAACAAAGGATATTTAACTCTTATTTCCGCTTCCAGGTGGCCTCGCCTACATTTGCAGCCATGGGTGGGTGACGTCACAAAGTAAAACTTCATGATATATATACGCATACAAGAAGTTGAGCCGCTGCTCATTTCAGGTTCTGGGAGGTCCATTCCTGTTGAAGACCATTCTCTACCATCGCTGCTGCATTTTAGTGGAACTTTAAAACCTGACTTTTTAATAGTGGTTAATAAGCTCCCAATTTCTCATCGGTCAGCTGTATTTCTTAGCGCCAGGGGTCTCCATTTCGAGTGACAGTGCGATATATAGAAATTCACAAATAAATAAAGATATCTATGTATTTGGTTAAACTAAACTTTGCCTATTTTTAATTTTCTCTCAAATTATGTTTAAGTGGGCTCCACGTCAACGTAGTATTTATATATGTAACTTGTGTTTTCTTGTCACACGTAAATTCATGTAACCCAAGAAGTGGGACAATATTTTTCACACTATTTTTAACAATACTGTTTTGAGTGGGCTTTTGTATAGGTAAAGTGGTCTTAACTGTATTCTCACTATTCACTATCGAACATCATCCTTTCTTTATATATCACGATTTTGCACGTCTATGTAAAGGCCAAAGCACCTGTCAGAGATGTGTTTGAGCTATTTAAAACTATTGAGAGGAGATGTTTTAAACGTTGCCCTCAAATCTGGGCAAAGTTGATACACTTTGCCTAGATAAGTGAAGCTTGCTGAGTTGCCTAACATCCTCCTGCTTCATGCGTGGGAGAAGTTTTCTGAATATAAAAGTGTTTTGCTGGAACATTTGCCACCACAGTATAGAAAGTTATCGCTCAAAGCATGTTTTTTTCCAGAGCTATCCTCACACAAATCTATTTGAATTCCTGATGTTTATTTGATAATGTTTGGACCTTCAGAAAGTTCACCAAGATTGAATAGGATGCCGATCGGCTGAGAGAGCAGGCCGTTACCACTCCCCCTCACTTCCTCTGACGTCAGACGCCAGCAGCAAGGAGCTGCGAATTCACTACTGATGTTTTCAGAGCCGCGGACCCCCGGAGTGCGGCTTCTTTGATCCGCGGACTGCCGATTAATTTCCTTCTGGTGCCCTGTGGTTTTTCCCGCTATGAGGTGATTTGCACTGTCCCTGAAAAGAAAAAGACCGTTCTGAAAAGCCAGAGAGAGCGGGCCGGGGGTCTGACTGCAGCCAGCCGGGGTTTCTGTTTTGTGTTTTTTTTTTCTTTCTGCTGCAGACAGCTACGGACAGCTGCGGACTGCCGTGACGGTGGGAGCATCGTTAGGGACCCCAGGTTTCTCACCACGAGCAGGTAAGTGTGGATTTTCGCCATGCACACCTGTCTTGGTTGAGGGTCGCTGGGACTCTGGCAGAGTCTTGGGCAGCATTTTTTCCAGTGATTGGTAGAGGGGCATTGTAAAAAGACATTATGCGAAAGCCTACCAAAGGTACAAAGGGATCCACTCCTGTTGAATCGCCGACTCCAGGTCAAAAGGTTAAAAAGCGTGCAGCCCAGGCCGCAGCGCGGTTGAACTACGCAGCAGCATTTCAACAAGATCGGTTTCTTCAGAGGGGGGTTCATCAATTTCTGCAGCTTCCAAAAAAGAGACTTTGACCTCCAGAAAGGCAGCGAGCGAATCTTTAGAGGCTAGAAAGTACCCTATTTTTATCAAAGCCAAACAGGATGGGCCTTTGATTGATGGGCCTTTGATTGAAGCAGAAGCAGTGCATGAGACGGAAGGTGACGACCATTTAGTAGCAGATAACTTATTGGCTGCCGGCCCAGAGTCTTCACTCTCTGAGTCTGGCAGGCATTTGCCCCTTCCCTCCCCCTTTATTCCATCCTCAGGTCTCTTAAATCCATCAGTTGAGGGAGAGCCCATGCTTCTTTCAATGCCAAGGGTCGACCTCACCAGTGGTCCCTGATCTGACGGACCCAGAGGATTCCCAGGCGGAGGCTAGGTCAAACGTTATTCAGATTGATCCCCCTCAAGGTGGTGGCTCCTTCTCGATGCAATGGGACGCTTAGAGCCTCCTTAATTTGATTCTGGAAGAAATTCGGGACTTAAAAACTTCCCAATCTACTGAGATCGCTGCAATAAATGCCCGCTTGACGAAGATTGAGGAATCTATGGCTCCGGTCCTGATACGGCTCTTAGAGGCCGAAACCAGGATCTCCCATAAAGTGACTACCATCCAGTCCCAGAGAGCCTCACAAGAAATGAAGCTGGAGGAGTTGGAGAACCATTCCAGACGTTCAAATCTTCGAATCCTGGGCATTCCGGAGGGTTTGGAGGGCCAGTGGATGCTGCAATGAATTGATTCCTTTATAAAGAAAAATGTTCTTCCAGAATTTAATGGGGATTTGACAATAATGAGAGCTCATCCGGTACCCGCACATCTCCCTCCTAATGCAAAGTTCCCCTGGATGATTCTGGTAAACTTTGGAGACTTTAGGGTTAAGGAGCAGATTTTGTCAAGAGCAATGAGGCAAAGACAGTTTTCCTCGGCAGAAGTGCCATTGTGTCGTATTTTTTCGGACATGACAGCCTCCACAGCAAAAAGGCAGAAAGAACTCGTCAAAATGCTTCATTTGTTTAAGGCTCAAGGGGCACAAGCCATGATAGCTCAGCAGAGTAAGCTCAAAGTGTTAATTAAGGGCAAATTTCATATCTTTTGTAGTGTCACAGAGGCGCAAGATTTACTACAAGAGATTTCTGCGGATAAACCCTAGTGGCTTGAAGCCAGTACTTAGTTCGCAGACTGGGAGGTATTCATCTTTGGGTTAAGGAATGGGCTATTCATCCTTTGATGACTGTCACACTGTATTTTTTGTTTGAGTCTTGGTCAAATGAGAATAGCGGGTGAAAATATAAGGTGACAATATAGAGCATAGAAGGTTAATGATAGTATAAGGTGGTTTAACTGCAGATTTTGTAGTTCAGGAATGGGAAGTGAGGGTAGGGCGTCATTCAGCTGCACTAGGCACCAAGTCAGTGTGCCTGTAGTAGGGTGGGTGGGTGGGCCAGGTTGTTGGACTCTGAGCAGGGGTGGCCATCTGCTCAGGCGACAATGGGTCTAGGGTTGGGTAGGGAGCATGGGAGAAAAAATGAAATCCATATCTTAAGTTCATACTCATTTGTTGATTGGTATGCGAGAGCAAGAAAGGAGAGCCTGTCACTTCTGCTAGATTCTGGTAGGAGGCCTTTTTCAGAGTTAGTAAAGGGAACATTTTTTGAACATGGGGACATTCAGAAACGTATTCTTTTTACATAATGGGTAATAAGGAAATAATGAAAGTAGTGTTGTTTAATGTGAATGGCCTTAATGATAAAAGGAAAATGCGGGCCATTGAGGCTTGGATTAAAACAGAGAATCCCTTGGTCATCTTAATACAAGAAGCCCATATACCAGCGGGGAAAATCTTAGATTTTGCAATGTTCAGAGCCTGGGCAGCTTATAGGGGTTTCTCTTCATCCTCAGTAGCACATAGGGGGACGGCGATCTTTCTTAATGAACAATTTCAGGCTGATGTGGTTAATTCTGTGAGTGATTAAAGTGGTAGATGGTGCTGGGTTACTTGTAATGTAGACCATCGGCCCTTGATGTTTGCTAGTATATATGCCCCAATTGAGGATAATCCCCTCCCATATGAGGAACTCTTTCAATCATTAATCCAAGCCCCGGATTCCTCATCTAGCTCAAAAAGACAGTTAAAACCAAAAACTCTTAAAATGGTACATAGTTATAGTTCAATGCTCGATATTATTGACCCCTGGCGAACAGAATTTCCAACGGAAATTGCTTACACTTGTTTCTCAGGGAGATTTCACACTTTTTCACGAATCAATTTTTTTCTTATCTCCAGGAAATTGGTCTTTTTACAGCAGAAAATTCTTCAAAATTGGTTCTCTGACCATGCACTGGTGGTCTTGGAGTTAGCATTGGGTAAAGGTAGTACATTTACTAAAAGGTGGATGTTAAATCGACAATATTTGCTAGCAGAGGATTGGATGTCTTCTTGTAAAACACAAATTTCAGAGTATTTTAGCAAAATCTTGGTTCTGCTCCATCCCACGTGGTATGGGATTCATTTAAAGCCTTTTTTCGAGGCCTAGTTATAGGTAAAGATGCAGAGAATTCGAGAAAAAGGAAGGGAGAAAAACTATTAGCGCAAAAAGTGCAAGAATCTTTTGAAAGGTTTCTTTCCAATCTCTCGGCCTTGAATAAATTTCAGTGGGTTCAGGCTAAGCGGGACCTGACCGAAGTATATAATGCTAAAAGTGATACCCTTTTCCAGCAGGACAGGCAAAAGACCTATGAAGAAAGTAACTACACCGGGAGATTTTTGGCTTGGCAGGCTAGGGAACGGGCCGCAAGTAATCAAATATTAGCATTGAGATGCCCCACCTCTGGTTCTAGTATGGAGGATTCGGGTGAAATAGGAAAGATAATGGTCCAGCATTACAGGAATATTTATAGACAGCAAATACCGATTGATGTTTCATCCTTGGAAGATTTTTGGCAGGAATATGAAGTACCTGGACTATCTGAGGAGGACAAAGGGCACATGATGAACCCTTTTACAAATGATGAGTTAGGGGAGGTTATTAAAAATCTTCCAAATAGCAAAGCCTGCGGCCCGGATGGTCTGCCAGCTGATCTTTTAAAAACGTTTTCAGGTGTAATTGGGGACTATTTATTATTAGTTATAAATTGAATTTTTGAGGGTGAGCCTATCCCTCTGTCATTTAGAGAAGGAAGTGTAGTCAGTTTTTAAAAAAAGGTAAAAATAGTGAAGACTCTAACTCATATCGTCCCATTACGCTCTTAAACCCTGACTACAAAATAATTACTAAACGTTTAGCTAATCGTTTTAATGGAATTGCTTTATATTTAATTCATCAGGATCAGAATGGTTTTATTGCTGAAAGGCAACTTGGCACGAACACGCACTTTTTAGTGGAGGCACTTGTTTATTTTGATACCCAGAAGATATCAGTTTTGGTGCCTTTTTTAGACGACATAAGGCATTTGATTTGGTGATATAGGAAACCATATTTTGTATCTTGGGCAAATTCGGCATTCCATCCAAAATCACGGGGTTGGTTGAAAAGCTATATTTGAATGCTGAGGCCATTATCATTATTAATGCAGCTAATGCCGGCCAAGTAAAAGTCAAAAGAGGAGCCATACAGGGATGCCCGCCATCCCCGGTGCTATTTGCCTTTTTCATTGAATCTCTTGTGATAGCCATTAGGAACAATATGGATATTTGCCCCCCGCTTCCAAATCTTGATAAAATTAAATTATATGCTGATGGCATTATGCTCATTATAAAACCAGAGAAGGAAGTGCTGGCAAAGACCTTCCAGATTTTTGAACGGTATGAGGCATTTGGAGGGTATAAAATTAACAACAAAAAAACAGAAGTTTTGCTTTGTGGCGGTGGGGCTTCCAGGAACTTGCACCTCGACATTATCTCATATTTGAACACAAATCCGAAGAGATATTTAGGGGTTTACTTTTCACCATTGATTTCAGAATTATATGACTTAAATTTTGGTATATTACTACGAAAAGTTCAAGTTCTGTTTACCCGATGGCATTCTCTTCCATTATCTATTCTAGGCCGGGTGGCGCTGATTAAAATGTCAGTGCTTCCACTTTTTAACTTCCTCTTTTCAGCAATTCCTTGTGTTTTAGCCAATTCCTTTTTTATGAAACTAGAGTCTATGTTTATATCATTTCTCTGGGGCAAAAAGGTCTCCCGAATTGCACTGAGCACTTTATATGAGGAGCGGTATAAGTGTCTACATTGGTTTTACCATAAACGGCAGGCTTTTTATAAAAGATATTCTATCCTAGCAATTAATAGTTCAACTCCTACAGCATGTCTTATTTTCTCTGCAGGAATTAAAGATTCATCTACAATCATTCAAAATTAGACTAAGGCAAGGTTTCGGAAACTTTCAGATTTCCTGCGGAATGATAGATGGTTGAATATAGAGGAAATGTCTTATTTAATTCCCAGTAATTTTCTTCTCCTGGGGTCATATAACGTTCTTAGGAAGTTCTTTAGCAATCTGGACCTGGTCAAGATCATTAATCAGAAAAGTCTAGTTCATGATTTATTAGAAGATACTGTTTTAAAAAAAAACGGGGGAATAGAAAAAACGTCTAGGCTTAATTAAGGGGATAGATCTGGAAGCTAAAGCTATAATTAAATGGGAATAATACGAGGAGCTGGAAATTACTTCAAATGTCTGGTCTACAATTAATAAATTAAATTTTAGCATGGTCAGAGGGGCCAATTGGCAAAGAATGCTATTCTTTAGTAAGTGGCTACTGTATAGAACTCCGAGCTTTGTAGCTAAGGCCTATCCAAATCAATCAGGGCAGTGCCACAATCATCCCTCTACCAATTGTACGCACATAATATCACAGTGCCCCCGATCCAGAAATTCTGGATCGACATTTTTGATTATTTAACATCAGGATGTATATTAATAAGTGGACCCAATACCTTGCTGATAGTGCTTGGCTATGATCCAGACCTCGGCCTACCTGACAAAACAATTAAACTCCTTTTTATTGGAATGGCAGTTGCCAGATCACTTCTTCTTCAAAGATGGCGATCAGATCTAATACCATCAAAATATGAATGGATCTGGAAGATGGCACAGGTCAAAAGAAGTGAACGAGCGTATGCCTTACGAACGGGTGGGCTGAAAAAGTTTGATAAGATCTGGGTGGAGTTTTTCAATGGGAATGCTTAATCCAACAGAATTGGTATTGAATACTGTTACCAGTGGTATCCCGACTTTTAGGATTTTTAGGAAAAAGGTAATAGCACTATATTTCGCTTAGAAGAGTTTTTCGGGATCTAATTGAACTATTTAGGATCAAGTTATACTTTTGATATATATTTATACTAGGTTCATATTTTAGGAACGGAAGATCTGAGAACATGTCTAAAATTGATGGGATTATGGGGCAATGGACGCTATTTTAGGGCAATAGCCATTTTAAGCTGTTGGGCTTGAAGTGTTGTTTCTGATTTGTTAGCTTGGTGAATTCTTGATTAAGTGTTTATGTTAAATTTTAATTCCTGCAAATCCGATGTTATTGATGAATTTTGATGTATGAATTTTGACATTGTGACGTATGAATATTAAGATGCTAAATTATGTAATATATGGATTTCAATAAAAAAAAAAATTTAAAAAGAAAGTTCACCAAGATTGTTTTACTAACTTTTTTCAAAGTTGCAGAGGAAAACATTTGCAACTTCCCGAACCCATATACAAAGTCTCATATTTCTTAAGTAAAATTAGTGCCTTTTCTAACATACCACTACATTTCCCAATTTCTTCAAAAGTGTTCAAATGTTCAACTGTTGGATATTATTATCCGTACCTTGATAGTGTCTGTTGGAGGTCTGGCCTTTTATGACAACCCATTCTAGGTTTGTTTTAAGAAATTGCCAAATACACAAATTCAAAATGTAGTATGACAGAATGTCCAGCAGTAAAACTGAAACATGAATAAAACATATTTTGATCAACTTGGTTGACCAACAGAATTATGAACTCAAAATGGTTAAGTTGTTAAACATTCACAAGAGGCATCTGATTTAGTATTTATTGAAACCTAACCTAACAGCTTCCAAAAATCTGTCTGCTAACACAAATGACTAATTTAGCTAAGTGATAACCAAAAGGTAAAATTTCTAAGACACAACTGAATAGAACTTGTGCAGTTCTTCTTTTCTAAATACTGTCACCACTTTTTCACTGCTCTCGATTAGTTACATTTTTCATGTATCTATAAACATAGTGTACATGTTTAGAAAATTAGAACACAGAGGCGCTTATTTATAAGCCCCTTGTGCCACCAATGTGTCACATTTAATATGGGAAAAAGTGACACACCGGTGGAGCAAGAGGCTTGTAAATAAGTCCCAGAGTGTGTACAAACTACGGCCCTCACTTACAGGGTATTGACATTGTGAAAGGGCAGGAATGCACTGTATTTATTATATACGGTCCATTCCTGTCCTTTCCTCCTGCGCTGGTGCACAATTTGCTGCCTAGCCCCAACGTAGGCTCCCTTGCACCATGGTGCAAGGGAGTCTGTGTTGCATTTAGGATTGTTTTGTGCAGGAAGGGGCACCTTGCAGCATAAAAAACAAGCATTGGCATAGCCAATAGGTCTCGCCTTTGGGACCTTATAAGTGTTTAGCCATGCAACAGTTGCATAACTAAATACTCATAAGGTCCCAAAAGTGAGACCTATTGGCTATGCCAAGCGGCCATGCGGCTGCGAAAGTGATCGCAATCGCGATCACGATCAAACATCAAAGCGGCCGTGCGGCCGCCAAAGTGAAAGTAATCGCGGTAATCGCGGTAAAGCGCGCCGCGCGCGCCATCGCACATGCACTATAGCTCTAGGCTGGCCTGGTACCACTTTTTGGAGCCCTCTCAATAAGTCTCGCCAGATCAGCGCAGCACACATTGAAAGAGGAAAAAAAGAGGAGAAATAAAAATATTTCTAAATAATAAAAGAAGAATATTTCTCCTCATTATGCCTTCTCTGAGGAGGCATAAGGTTTTGGCACTGCTCCAGGTTTATGTGATTAAGTGAATCTGGGGCAGTGTCAAAATCCATGAGTGTTTTGCTTGGGAAAACCAACCGCAAAGCCCACGGAACGCCTCCCTGGCGCAGAGTAAGGCAAATCACCGACTTGCGCTGCTTTGTCTTACTCCATATCTATGAGGCCAGGCAAAGCCGGGCAAAGTAGCTTTGCGTGGCCTCATAGGCATGATTGCAAGGCTTGCACCTCTGGAGCGTCAAAAAAAGTGATGCTCTGGTGGCGCAAGCCTTTCATAAGTAACCGCTACATTTGTAATATATAAATATATATTAACAGATGTGCAAAACAATAATTTCTCAGGTTGACAGTATAAGTATTAAATGTGTTTGGTCAAAATGATCAATTAGCACATTGCTTGAAATTTCACCATTCACTGTATACATGAAATATGATGGTTTGCTACTGGTTTCTTTAAAGAACAGATAGTCAGTCAGTAGGTTGCAAAATTGCAATTTTAGTTAATCATCACACACTCTTTAGCACACATAAAATTAAGCCAGCTTCTATCTGCAGGGTTAAGAGATTATTGCCATATTATTGATGAGGAAAAAATTACATTTTCTCAAGCCTCATTACAAATAAAATAACTTACCGATTCTGAGTTTTCCATCACAGCCAAAACGAAGAACACATATTCTTGCCCACTTTGGAGTTGCTTGTTCTCAAAGCGTCCATAAAGCTTCTGATCCCCCAGGGTGAATTCAGTTGGAAGAACATCAAAGTGAGCAGCAATATATGGCTTTAACTCAACTTCTCTCCTCAAACGAATGCTCCTGCGCCGCCTAGACAGTTCTTTCAGAAGCTGTGGAAAAGGGAATGGGGACCAGAATTAAACTGTAAGCAATAATATATCAATTTAATAAAAAATTAAAAAGGGAAAAATAAAATAACTCAGGTCTAGAAACTAACATTTCAAAACAAATCTACATAGTGTCAGATTCATAATATCTCGGAAAGATCTATTGTCCTAATCATTACATTAATTTCCTAATTTTTGGCGATACACAATTCCTAAAATTTCTGTACTAAATTGAGTGCATATTACTCCTCTAACTTATGTAATGAGCTTAAAAAGGACTGCAAGTGAAATTCAGAGAGACAAACCTCCTGGGGAAGGCTGATTTTGTATGTAATTCTGGAGGTAGGCCCAAAACCAGAACTCATTATTTAAGTGGCATGCTGTTGGCCCTACCTGAGCCATCTTCCCTCCCAGTGACTGACATGTCCTTTAATGAAATTTCTAGGGCATTTGCTTGCATTGTTATCTCATGCAAATGAATTTAAAACTATTATTATATCATATTGTTAAAGAATTTTAAGTTACTTATACAATACAATTTTACAAGGTAGGGAATTTTGTACACAGGGTAGTGAAAAATAGAAAAATGTTGTACATATCAGAGACCAATAATTTCGCCAGTGATGGATGATATCAGTGGATAATACAATCCACTTGTAGTGATTCCAGTTTAAAACTAGCTGTTATGTATGTTTTGATGATTCAGTTTGTCAAGCTGGAGGGATAAATGTTAATCATGTCATTTGTACAGGGCTTAATTTGTGCCGGTGCTTAGCACCGGCACTTAATTAGCAGGGCCGGGTCTACAGGGATTTAGTTTAGTGGACGTAATTGATTTGAAAGACTTACCTCACTACGGTACTTGGCAGTGGCACAGAGTGTTACTGTTTGATGATGAGCCTGTTTGTGTCTGACTCTGATTCTTCAAGTTCTTCTTAAGTTCTGTTCTTCTCAATAAATGTTGTGCGGCGCTGTGGCCGCGGCTCAGTGTTGCCGGCCGCCCACTGGGTGTGGGGCGTGGGCGGGACACTGAGTTGGGCAGGGCCGGATTTTGGTCTAATGCGTTGGGCGTTGGGGGCGGTGTGCGGAGCGCTGCAGCAGGCAGCGGGCGCAGATTTTTAAAAATTGCACGCGATTCACTGCATTGCCAAGCCCCAGCATACCCGCATGGCCGCACCCCACCGAGTCATCTTGGTTCAACGGCTACCAGCAGCAAGCGCGACCGACCAAGCCAGACAGACGACATTGTTGAGGACTTGAGTAGCTACTGCCAGCAGTGAGTACTGCTACGCCTACTGGCCAGTAACAGCATCAGCAGCCACCAGGTGAGGCACGGCCTGGCAGGCCTAATCAGTTAAATAAAGCGTTCTGGGTCCTCAATTCTCACTGACTGCGTGTGTAAGTGGGCAGGGCAACATGGCGGGGTGGGTAGGTACATATCTGCCGAAAACTGGCTCCAATGCTAAGGTCTGTAATAAAGACGTAATCGGGTGCCGGTGCTGGATGTGGCAGTGCCTTTTGGGAGCCAATGTGGTAGGTGCACGCATCTTTCTCTAACGTGTGTAGCCGCCATGACCATGAATATGCCGCCCCGTAGGTGGCGTGGGCATGTTTGATTGGTAATGAGTGGACAGAACCACAACCACTCATTCATTTATGGATGCTTGAACTAACTTTACACATTAGGCCCACCGTCCCAAAGAAGGCCTTTTGAAATATAGTAAGCTGCACCCACATGCATCGGCAATCCCCTAATATAGCAGTGCAGTGAGAGCGTGCATGTTTGAGGAGTCTGCATGGGGCTATGATCCATGCCAAACCAACCAACGCTGCTTTTTGTTTGGGTGCGTGGCAGTGGAGCCTCGTTCTGGGTCCTCAATTCCCACTGACTGTGTGTGTAAGTGGGCAACATGGCGGGATGGGTAGGTACATGCCAAAAACCGACTCCAATGGTGAGGTCTGTAATAGACAAAATCGAGTGCCGGTGCTGGAGGTGGCGGTGCCTTTTGGGAGCCAGTGTGGTTACTGCCCAGACCTGACAGCACCATGGTTTTATTGTGGTGAAAGTTTGCAAAGTCCTACGGTATCCCACGAGCTCCAGCCTTCCTGCTCCTGTAGTGCAGGGATCTCTGTTTGGGGGAAACTTTCACTGGTAATTTACCCCACGCACCCAAACTGTCCTGAAGCAACCGGTCTCTTGAGCAAAGCCTTGTAAAAATTACTGACTGTGGTACTCATTACGAACACTAGAAGTGGGGGGCCCTCCCCTGCAGGCTGCCATGCCCGACTCAAATAAATCTATCTACTAAGTAATTCCATTGGCCTGGGGCTCAGATGTCCGTGTGCTCAATCTTGGACTGTGGCGTAGTAAGGGGTGAGCATGAGTTACTGTGGCTGGCCGACACAAAGAGTCTGTTGGGTGGTCCAGCACTGCGGCACCAGCGGGGCAAGGGCCAGGGGCTTGTAAATAAGCTATTTTGTTTTTCTCCTTTTGTTGGAATGTATCCAATATGTTTTTTGATTGTTGGAAAAAAAGGACAATTAGTATATTTCCACATTTATTTATCGTATAAATGTACGCACACACTTTTATGTGTGTAGGGTTTTGTTACGCTAAATAAACTCAGACAGTAAAACAAAACACTCCTCAATACATTAGCATTGTACTACTTATGCACAGAGGCAGCAACTTTTAAGCCACAGTGAGAATCACGTGCCATGGCCTTGAGTGCTTCACATGAAGAGCTGATTCCCTGTTTGGAAATAGGAAGTTGGGACCTTGGCTCTTACAGCCCACTCTAAATTCAACCATGCGCCTGGACTCGATTTAGGCGCAAATATGCGGTCTGTGCGGTACAGCGAGAACTGCCAGTGCACTGTCCTGTTGTCTGGACACTTTGCATTAACTAGGTGAAAAGAAGGCGTGGGCCTCCGTGCATTTCTCAGTACAAAGTCTTTGATCTTGGCAGAATAAATGAAAAACAACCTATTCTGGCCTCAAAGTACCGACTGACAGATGAAGAACTGTGCTTTTGTTTCTAAACAAGATGCTGAGATCTGTGGGCGTGCATCACCCAGGAGCTGAGTGTCTCCAAGTATCACTGCAGAGCGTCTCCAAGCTCAGAAAGAAACTGGTCCAGAGAAAAGATGCTCTTCTGTGGATCACTCAGGAACCGGGCGTACATTATGCCTGAGCAGTTTTTATACACCTAAATAAATATTACGTTATCATTAACTGCATCTAGACATGGATTTAAAGGAGTGCCAGGCATCCTAAAAAGCATTATAAAAAAATCGAAGCAAAAATGTGCATATATGCATATAATCGGTGTTCTGTATAACCTCAAAATGTAGTTTGTGGTTCGTTGTATGTTTTACTCTGGTGAAGGAGAGCTGGAACAAAGTAAACACAAGTAGATGATAGACAGAGCACTGACACTTTTCAATCATTTAGCCCCAGACACAGATCTGGGTTTAATCAATCGATCTTTTGCTCGCTGTGGCACCCCAGTTTGGAACCAGGCTTATGTAAATCAGTATTGACCCTGCTCCCCAAGGGAATAGTCCAGCCCGAACTGCCAGGCCAGGTCCTCCCTGGACTGGAAACAAGCATCGTGGGACCGGTTCAGGGACCCCTCGTCAGCCAGGCTAGCTTGAATCCACTGGCACAAGCAACCATTGCATGGCTTGGGAAGGGGTGCTGCTTTGCCTTTGTACATCTTAGGACATCTCTGCATTTTGCCTCCAGTGAGACTGACTGTCATGAAACCCAAAGTGTGGAGTCATTCCGAGTGGCTACCTCTTAATCCGGGCTACACAGTGACTGATGATGGTGGCTGTGTGTTTCTAGTGCAGGAGTGCAAGCCATTTTATCTGTGCCCTGTGGACTGACTGCTCACTAGCTCTTTTCAGTAAAAGGTCTGTCACTCCCCATAACTGGTGTCATTTACTTACATGTTATATGGGACATCGATGTAAGATGCATCATGTGTGTTTGTGTTTTGTATGTTGTGATTCACACGTTCAATAGTTAGCTTCATTCGGACACCTACTTGTGTGCCGCACAAAATGGTGGACTCCTGTATTTGGGAATGGTGAGGTCCACCTTGTGCAGCTCAGCTTGGCTGAACACCATTCCTGTTCCCACCTGACTGACTGCCTGGAATCAACGCGTCCTTAGTTATCTTGAAGGTCATAAGAAATAACTTTGCTGGTAACTGAAGAGAACAGATTGTGAATTTGTGTGTTGTTTATTTTAGTATGAAATGAAGCGAACTAGCGAAGTAACCTTTTCGAAGGCATACAGTGCAGTGTGGTGGTGGCGTGACGACGGTCGCAGCAGGTCACGTCACCGTGTGGTAGTAGTAGCATGATGATGAGAAGCACTGACCGGCGGCCGCCTAGTACTAGCCCCCGTGGCCATACACAGGCACACTGCAGTGTACACAGGTTTTTTTGTGTGTGAAAATGTGCTGGAACTGGAACCCCAGCTTGCTATGTGCCGAGACTGCTGATTCTACTGACGATAGCTTTCCACGGGGTCTATACAGCTGTTCAGGTCCATGCTGAGAGGACTGTAAGAGTCCCATGTTATCTATAACAACGGCAGTAGCGCGGACGCTATACACATCGCATGGCACCCATGGATTGCTGATGATTCTACGTAAGGGCATGCTGATATTACTGTGTAATGTATGCATTGGCCATGCCATCATCATTCACACAATGAACTGCCATTGATGGAGCGGCAAGAGATTCTCCACTCGGTGCTGTGCACTATCGTACAGTACTGCCATGGTAGTGCTGTCTGTGTCACTAAGAATGATGTCTCAAGTTTGGGACTTTTTAGATGCCCTGCTGAGTTGTGGGTGCAGCTCCCTCCACAATGCATTATTAACGTGCTCTGATAAGAGTGTATTGCATGATTTTATTCAGTTCATCTGTTTAGAGTTTTCACAACATTTTGGTTTATTTTGCCATATAAGCTATGTAAAAGTTGTATCTTTTAACTCATAGACTCTGATTAAAATGGCATACCCTACCCCAGTATTGTTCTTTCCCATAATCAGCACATAGAGCAGCACTGAAATTGTCCCTTTTCAATGCATTAGTGATTTTAGCTACTTCATTCCAAAATCGTGCTTTAAATGCACTTTCGATTTAATCTTTTTCAAAATTTTCATAGGGCAGGGGAACCTCCTATCAAAACCTTACGATGAGGAAGGCTCCCTTGCTGAATTTCAGCTCACGTATTACATCTGACTTTTAGCAGTGCCAGTTAAAGATATGGGTGGAGCTAATATAGTAAGTGGAGGGAACCAATGGAGGAAGTGGGTGGAGCCAGCGAAAAGTACGTGTGGCCTCCCACAAACATTTCAGCACCTGCACTTCATATTTTACAAATTAAGCACTGCATTTGTACTGTTTGTTAGTGACTGCTCTAAATCCAGGGAGCAATTATTAAGACTCTTAATATCCTCTCGAGCTCAGAGTCATTGGCAGAAGCATAATACCTCAAATTTTGTAGTTTAAATAATTAAATAGTCAATTATACATTGAAATGCAAACTGACTTCCATCCCAGCTATTAATTCCTGTGCTTTTTGATTTATTCCTCAGAATGGCTGTTTTGCGTAGTACCACCCACAACACATCCTTTCTGCCATGCAGAATCATAGAACAAGTATTAAACATGAGTACATTTTTTGCATACCGAAGACAAGCATGTTCATTACAAATAGAACAGCTTCCTAGTTTGTAATGTTTGTGAGGATTCCATATTACAGTTTGTGCTTTGCGCCTACTCTCAAAGGCATTTTGGAGAACCTAAGTACTCCTGCTAGTTCCCTTTTACATGCCTTAACAAATTGTCTCAAAATGTATAAAATGGTAATAAAATGGTAATATTTAGGGAATATTCATATACAAATTAGCGCAAACGAAAAGGGCGCACTTTCAACTTTTCAGGGCCAATTCACAGAGGCTTTAACGCGTAAGTAAAAGACTACTCCTGTAGTGTAAATAATGAAGGATAAATGTGAAATGATCTCTGTGTGTCTAAACTTAGATGGAATGTGGTTAATAGGTGAACCAAAGACATCCAACGAAAGGAGTATGGTAAAAGAATAAACACAAAGATAGACCTGAAGAGTAGCAGTTTGAGGCATTCCACAAAATGTGATGCTCTGACAAATTCAACTTAAACTTAGGGGTTTGATGGTGCTGAAGCGTAGAGTATTGAGGGGCCACCTTACGAGCAGAGTTGCATCGATCTTGCACCACGCAAGGTGGTGCAGGAATGATGCATTTCCTAAATGAGATTTAGGAAGCCATGCAAGACCACTTTTTGTGGCCCTCAGTGGTTCCATAAATCTGGAGTAAAGCAGCCCTTACCCTGCCCTGGTAAGGCATTTCAGTTCCCACACAACTCCTATTGTTTTTGATTCATTCCGAGATTTACCAAGACTGGTAAACCTGGGAATGTACCAAAAAGATAGCATTCCCAGGAGAGGCGTAACGAGGAGAAATATCTTTATTTCTCCTCGTTGCTTCCTTTTTTTGTTTACTGTATTCTGTGGCACACATAGAAAGAGGAATATGACTCTCAGGATTGTTTTTGTGCAGAAAGGTGCCCCTTCCTGCACAAAAACTATCCTGAATGAAACACAGGCATCCTTGCACCAGCGTTGGCACTAGGATACCAAAAGGGTGCCAGTGCAGGGGAAAAGGCAGGAATGTACCATAATAATATAAATATGCTGCAATCCTGCCCCTTCCCTGTCATGCAGTGCACTGCAGCAAGGTGACTTGGCCATAAATATGGCCCTGAATGTGTAAACTAGGGTCGAAAACTGGCTTCCACGGTTGATCACAGCTCCTCATAATGGAATGCTTGCTCTCTCATGCAAAAAGGCTGTGGCCTAGCAACATATGTCACTAAGCTTCTATTGGGGGTTCGAGAGTTAGACTAATTTACGTAATGTCTAACATCTGTGTAATGCCACAGACAAGCTAAAATGATAAATTTGCAGTCTGGCGTGTTCTGAATAGTGAAAAGTCTCCACAACATATCTTTTTTGTTCTTTAATCTTCCTAGGAGAAATGGGTGGCAGCAAACCCTGTCAACCCCTGGTCCCACGTCACTGCAACTACTGCACTTATGACAGCCATGCCCTGAATCTAAACTTCCATGTAATGCATGTCGGTTGAGCCAAAGACAAACACAAGTGGGTGAGATTAAATCACCAACCACAATGTCTTATACTATCCGGAAGTCCCTAAAAACATCTGAGAGTTGATCAAAAATATTTGTTGGCAGTAAATAAAATCAGAAATTATAAGTGAGATACATTGATGTTGAGAATGTGAAAAAAGGAAGAATCAGTCGAGTACAGCATTGAGCGCGTGATGAAGCTTGATTTGTTGGATCTTTTCTTAAGCATTCAGAGAGCCAAACTGACATACAAAACACTATGGGGATTATTTATGAGGCTGTTTGTGTCGTTCTTGCACCACGCAAGGTGGTGCAAGAGCGAAGCAAACCTTAAGACAGATTTTTGAAACCATGCAACCCACTTTGTGTGAAACGATGTGGCTCCAATAATCTGGAGTAAAGCAACGCTACACAAATCGCTGCTTTGCGTTACTCTTCACTGCGAAGGCGTTCCATGGGTGTTGCTTGGGTGTTCGCATGCAACTCCCATGGTTTTTGATGCATTCCCCGATTTACTTGTAAACCTGGGAACGTGCCAAAATCTGAGACCTTCGCAGTTGAGGTGTAACGGGGAGAAATATCTCTATTACTCCTTGTTTATTCCTCTTCCTATGTGTGCTGCATTCAGCATCACACACAGAAAGAGGAATATGCCTCTCAGGATTGTCTTTGTTCAGGAAAGTGTGCCTTGCTGCACAAAAACATCCTGCATGCAAAGCATACGCCAGTGCACCATGGTGGAAGGGTGTCTGCATTGGCGCTAGGCAGCCAAAAAGGCACTTGCACTGGGGAAAGGGCAGGAATGCGCTATATTACCTTATATATGGCGCATTCCTGCCCTTTTCCTGTCACACAGTGCAGCGCAGCTTAAATGAGCCCCTAGATGTGTATATTTATGTGAATGTTCACTTTGCTTTAAAAGTGCAACATCATAAAGTATATTATATCTGGCGACCAGTCACAGTAATAAAATACAACATGCCAATAAAGCGTACTACAGATGTAGGAAATAAATGTTTAACATCATTTCAGCATATAAATATCCCTAACATCGTAAAATGCAAATAGACTAAACCATAGAGGACAATTTCGATACAAACACAAACAGAACAGTACATCAAAAGTAACATTCACATAAAATCCAACACCTGTAAAATCAGATTAACACATATAAAGCAAAAACAAAAAAACAAACAAAACGCAGGTCTTCAAAGTATTATAAAGAATTCAGAGAATTTAACCTATATAAGGAGTTCCAAGAGTTTCCATTAAATATTGCAAGGTGGACTTTGCTAAGGTAAGGGGTTAGCTTTTGAAAAATGTGGTGTAATGTGGAGATTATAAGACACTATGTTGCCATTTTAAGAACATTTCCATTCCACTTATTTATTGAACAACCTGCTTGTTAGGGTGTGATGCCCAAGGGGTGGCTGAGGACCTAAAACTTCCATTGTACTTGCCGGATGTCCTTTCTCTCCACGACATCCATTCTTTTAACTGAACACACAAATGGGTCCCCATACATTGTTTTATGAGAGAGCATGTCATATAAGTATGCATGCATGCATTTTAACACTGTTTTTAAATAAACACTGGTAAAGCCAATGCTGAACAGCAGATGTGCTGCTAGACAACATGGCTGAAAGACATTCACATTGACATCCTCCTCGCAGGCACCAAGACAAAGGAAAAAATAATTCTCAGAGTCACCAATCTAAGTGACTAAAGGGGCTTAGCGTACAGGTTGGCTTACTCCGGGACTCAATTTTCAAATCTTAGACACTACCACAAATGCCCCAAAGGGTTTGCTATTAATGTATCGGCGGCAGGGCAACCACAAGCGTACTCTGAAAATCGGGGGGCCCAGGGGTATTTTACTACAAAGAACTGGGGCTCTATTTTCTTTTACTGCGACAACTTTTATCTTTTGTAACTTGCAAAGGTTTTTTCTTTTTTAAATCATGCAATAAAGTTTACTTACAAGGCAATGAAGCTCGGGCATTGCCGCGACTTATTGGCTTTGCCAACACTTGTTTTTTATATCAATGATGCATACATGGCATCTCACTAAAATAATAAATATGTAGATTAACCTGCAATAGTGGCACAGAGAACATGGAACCCTGTCTCCCTAGACAGCGCTGCTCTGTCCCACTAATGTGCCCCTGATTTTTTTATGGGTTGGCTTTGCAAATAGATTTACAAAAGCATATGGGTGAGCTTTATCAGGATGAAAATGCTCAGGTTGCCATCTTGTCAACAAGCTCTGCTGCCATGGGCCAGTAATATCTGAATGCGTCCTGCAAACTCGACTGGAATTCAAAGCATTCAAGGATCAGGGACCCAGAACACCCAGAAGTGTGTCTCCTTGATTCTATTGATTGAATGATTATTGCTGGATAAGGCGCAGACTCATTAATTGAAGGGTCTTAGCTGAAATGCAATACAGGCCAGATTTGTTGAAGGTCAATTGGTCTTTGTGGGTGGTGTGAAAGATTGTGAATTTGATCTACAAATGTCTGATTGCCACCAGATAATTTTCAAATGCTTATGTTTTCAGAAGTTCAGGCAGTCTGGCTACACGGTTATGAAGATTTCAAAATCTGTCTGTGAGCTTTGTATAAGACCTTCTGTACATTCTACATTACAGACACCCTGAAACATCCATACTAGGCATCTTCCCAGTTCCACTCAATGAAGAGTTTCCATTCAAGAACAAGTGTTTCATTGCATAAGCAATTTTAGGTTAATGCCTCCAGCTAAGGCACTAGAATGGGGAGCAAATGAAATTCGTACCACAAAAAATCCTTATTTTTCTTCCTTGATGAGATTTTGACAGCGGGGAACCAAGACTTTTTGTTCATTCTTATGTTTAAGTCCTCCAGATCCAAGTAGCTTTGTTTAAGTTCCATTAGAGAAAAAGGACATTTTCTTTAATTTTGTGAAATGTTTGAAATTCCCACAGTTGTCTGATTAAATGTAGATTCGGGTGTCATCAGCATATGGTTATGGATGTACCTGATGAAACTTTAGAATGTGTGTCAGTTGAAGCATGTAAATGCTCAACAGTTTGGGTCAGAGTGAACACCATTGTGGCTTTTTGCAGATTTCCCCCCACCCAACCCCACTTTTTGACCCCATTTGGACTACTAGCTGCTGGTTTTTCAAATGTTGAATTGGCTACCCCCAATTGGCATAAGCTGACTTACTTATAAGTCATTAGTATATGGTACCAAGGGTACCCAGTGCATGTCAGTTAAAGTGCCATTGTGTTCATGTGACAAGTAACAAAATGGCTCCCAGCCTGCCACTGCAGCCTGAAAGAGCAGTTTAAAATCTGCTAGCTCGAGTTTGTCACTCAAACTAATGGCAAAGCCCTAACTTCCCTTAACAATATATATACATCTTACCTAAGGAAAGCCTATCAAGCCCTAAGGCAGGGAGCTGTGTATTATTCAGTGGGACATATACTTTAATATGTCCTAACAGTAAAACATGCACATTATTGTTTTTACTATGGAATGTTTACTAGCCCCATTGGCTGATACAGAGCTGCAGACTGACATCTCAGTCCTGCTAACTTCTGAATGGAACTACTAAAATGGTACTTCAAGGAATCAAACTAATTGCAGCATTGAACCCAACTCAATGCTAAAGTCAAGGTTAATGTCACTGTTAAAGGAAGGCAACTTTAAGAAACTTGCTACTCTGTTGCCCAGTTTATCTAATGGCATTTCAAAGTTGCTGAACACCATACAGCCTTATGCCCTCCTGGGGATTAGTGTGAACACCTCCCGGGGTCAGGAACAATAGAGGCCTGCCACAGAGGGGGTGTGTTATCTCCGCCTTGCACGAAGCCCAACAGGGTCTGTTGGCCCAAAAGGAGAGCATCAAAGGGGAAGCTGCCTCTGGTGGGCAAATGGTGATTAGACTTGTGCAGGGCTGCCCCTTTGTTCATGTGGATGTGATTGCGGCAGTGACAGAGAGGAGAAACTAGTTGCCAAACCTCTAGGGTGGGCTACCAAGCTCCAGGCATCCAATTAAGGGTTCAGACATCTTGAGAGTGGGCAGAATAGTGCACTCTGGAATTGCTGAATGTCACACTTAGGGCGGGAGGGATCCTAGTCGCCCATTGACTAATGATCGAATCATCTGCCAAGCGCATTTACTGGGCATAAATATTGCACCCCTGGCACCCTGAACCTCAGATCACATCTGGACTGGAAAGAGAACTGAAGAAGGACTCTCTGCTGACCCCTGGACATGGCAAGAAACGCTGCACCAACCACTGGAATGAAACTGCTGCTCCTTGACCTTGCATTGAGAAGACTACTCATCCGTAAGGGTCTCAAGGCACTGGGGGTGCCACTGCCAACCGAACTGCAGCCAAGAAGTCCTCCATCCCAGAGTAACAAGTTGCAACTGTGTCTGTGGACTCAGGAGAGTCATCAGAATGTGGATTTGTCACCAAAGACAGACACTAGCTCTCACCTAAGTATAACGCTGGACCCGCTGTGTCCGGAGATTGGTAGCCCAGCCACAGCTGGAATTCTACTGGCTCAAAGAGGAATTTAAGGGGCTCTGCATCCTGTGGTAAAAGTCACCCCACCATGCCTGTGGACACAGGAATAACCCCAGGAAGATCTCTGTTGACCGCAGAGCACCCAGAGCACCTTTCAACATCCTCAGCATCCAGCATCAGGACCATTCCATTGAAGTATATGGCATTCGTGATGTAAAGTGTGACACTGGACTTGAGACTGCTGTGGTGACCAGGTAACTGTCCAAATACTCTTTATTGGGCCTTTGAACTTCTTCCTGTTGGAATCAGTCACCCAGCTCCTGCTGGAATACCAGAACGCAACTCTTTCAAACTTTTCGAAAGTTTACAAACTTTACAGTTACCAATGCTTGTTTGTGCTTTGGCCTAAACAGCTGAGATTTACTTTTAACTAAAAAATCTATATCTCGGGAACCCTCAAGTGGATTTTCTCATCTCGGTGTCTAGAAATTCATAAAATATAACCTATTGTTGTAAATTTGTGTTGACTTTCTTTTATGTTGTGTGCCTTTATTTAGTTGTTTGGTGCTTCTAAATGTTTTACACTAGTTCCTTTGTTTAAGCCTTACTACTTGAAACTACAGCTACCTATAGTTGAGTTAAAGGTTTTACAAATTAGCCTGTTTGGACCCAAGAGGGTTTTGTAAGAGTATTACACTGTAGGTTGCGTAAGCCTACAATATAATAAATCACAATCCTCACAGACACCACATTTCACCTATTGCATTGAAGATTCCTCTCAGCCAATTCACACCTGTTGACTTCTGTTATTGAGGAAGTGATAGATTCATTCACACATCTCATTGTAGTGTTTGCTTAGAGTGGGCATAGGATCTGTCCAGCTCTGTAGTAAAGGTTAATTAAAAATGTTTGAAAGAGTAAGAGATGAGTGATAAAACCATATCTGATTGTTGCTTAGGGGGTTTGATATTTAAGTCAACGTCAAGTTCAAATTCTGGCCTGAAAAATGTTGAGTCCACTGACTTTTTAAGTAACTCTCAGTGCACACAGGGTCCAATTGGGAGAAAAGCTGGTTAGTAATCTGGATTATTGACCCGTATTCTGAGATTGCCCGTTAGTAGGACATTTTGAGCTATGGACTATGGAGATATGTAAGGCTAGGTCAAGGATTTCTGAGCTGTGCTAAATCAGCTGTTAGGAACTTATATGTATGACTGGTCAGAAAATGCTCTGCAAGTCAGATCAGTCCTCTTCTAGTGATTTTGAATAGTTTAAAAGCCAGAAAGATCAGGACACTCATGATGGTGTCCAAATTAACTCTGAATCATGTCTCACATGGCATCGTATCATATGAGCTTTCATGTACCGAGACTAGCTTTATATTCCTTATTTGTATTGCTCAGGCTCATTTTTATTAAGTGGTGTTTAGAATTGGAGGTGACGTAGGGTTGACTCATATGGCTCAGAAATAAGGTATGATTGTATTACAGAATGACTTGGAGCTGGTCATATGTAGAAGATACATTTACATAAGGATAACAAATCCTTCTACATATGCAGGCATCCACAAATGTACCTATAGTCACAGATTTACGTAAGCATTGGTTTGGAAAGCTTGGTGTAGCAAAAGCTAGCCTTTTACTTTAACGAGGTAGGAAGTATCTTACAGAATGAGAGGTGTATTTATGCAATTTTAGGTTGAGGATAGATAAACGTAGGAAATTGGCTAACTGGTTGAGGGGGGTGAAACACTACTCAAGCAGCAACCACAATCTCTGTAAGGGTGAAATACAAGCAAACCCCAAATTAACCTGTATTTAACCCTCTGGTAGCTTGGCTTAATAGCAGTCAAGCTTAACTTAGAGACAATACAGAACTTATTTCTACAGCATCTCAAAACAGTACTAAAATGGAAATACAAGAAACATCCCACACCAATTTAGAAAAATTGAGCCAAATGTAACAAATTATTTGAGAACAAAATGACAAAAATCCAATCAGTAGAATAGGAGATATGCAATTTCAAAGATTTACATAAAAAAGGTGCCTAGAAGCACAAAGCTCCAATTGTGTGTATCTGATTGTGCCAGGATGGAAAAAAGTCACAAGTTTTGACTGATGGAGTGCGGGCCAGATACAGGGACCAAGTTAAGCCTTCTGTGCAAAGTAATTTAAATCCTGGCTGAGGAAAATTGCGAGATCTTGTGTCCGGAATGCGTCAAGCAGCAGCGGTCCCGAGGAGCTGCAGGGTTGCAATGCGGAAACCTGTGTTATTGTCGAGGATACCGTTGATGAGGAGCTTGAATTGCTAAGGCCTGTGTCGTGGATGTGTCACGCAGTGGCAGTTCCGAGCAGCTCCGGGCTGCAATGAGAGTTCCTGCAGCGGGGATGCATCACGCTGCATCGGTTTTGCCCACAGCACCACAGCTGGGCTGACAGATCATTTTATGGCCCATTTCTGGGGGTCCAGGACTGAGGTGGCACCACTTGGCAGGGTAGGACTCACAGGAGACAGTATCCAGGTGCTGGGTTGAAGCCTTTTCTGTCCCTAAGGCTCTGATCAGAAGGCCAGCCAACTAGCTCTCGAAGTCACTCTGGTGGTTTCTGGGTTCAAGATGCAGGTCTTGTTCTTCACTCAGGCAGCAGTGCAGCAGTGCAAAAGAGTAGAAGGTCTTTTATAAGAGTAGACAGCAGTTCTTCTGAGTCTTCCATAGATCCAGAGGTGCACTGAAGCGATGGGTCTGAGGGTCCATTATTTATACCTGAGACCACTTTGAAGTTAGAGACGGTTCTGGAGGTTTCCAACCCCTTGCAATTTCCTGCCTCCTTGCCCTGGCCCAAGCTTATCCGTGACACAAAAGACTAGTGTCAAATCCTTTGTGAGTGTGCTCAAGCAGAGCCTTTTTGATGTGCAATTGTAGAAGGTGACAGCTCTGCCCCCTACCAAGTCAGAGATGACCTATCCTTTGGGCACCTATTCCCTGATTGATTCCACTGCCTGGGAGCAATACACAAAGGCCAACTGTCAAATACACCTAGTCATGTGACTCAGGATACATGCCGCAGGCACCAAATGGTTAGAACAAGAAAATTCCAACTTTCTAAAACGAGAATATTCTGAATTGTGACTTAAAATCCGACTTTACCATTAATGTGGGTTTTTAATTACAATTCTTTAAACACCAAACTCAATATTCCTACCTGCTCCTAATTGAAAGTTATCACTTATTATATGTATTTGGTTAATCCTATGTCATCGCTTGAGAGAGGCAGGCCTTGCAGTAGTTAAAAACAACTGTAAAGGTTTTTCACTACCAGACATGTAAAAGTTAAACGCCCATGTCCACCTTTTAAATACACAGCACCCTGCCCTAGTTGCTATTTAGGGCCTACCCAAGGGGTGACTTATGTGTCTAAAAAGTTTTCTTTTGCGAGGCCGAAATGGCAGTTTAAAACTGTACACAGCCTGCAATGGCAAGTCTGAGACATGTTTAAAGGGCTACTTAAGTGGGAGGGACAATGAGTACTGCAGGTTCACTAGTAGCATTTCATTTATAGTCCCTGGCTATATGTAGTACCACTCTACTCTACTAGGGATGTGCAAGTAAATTAAATGTGCCAATTGGGTATAAGACAATGTTACCATGTTTTAAGGTAGGTAGGTAGGTAAAGCTTTATTCGATAAAAACATCATAAAAGCACAACATACAGTAATATAAAAAGATCAAGTTAGACAATAAAAAGAATCAATCATCATAAATATATCTAAAAAGACTGTAAAAGTGGATAAGAGCAATATGTGCAAAGTACAAAAAGCTTGAGGACCCAAAATTCATTATAGTGGATAAGTGATGGGTAAAAAAACTGATCACATAGGAGATTTAGTGCATTTAACGTGCCAGATTTTTCTTCCGCAATAACCAAGCAGCACCCAGATACTTAGCAATACCACAAACAATGGTAAGGGACGAAGTGTCTGTTTGCAAGATGCGTAACACAATACGGTAGTCACGGCTACCGAGCATTCTACAAATCGGTCTCAGCCACTTGGCTCTTGCTCTTCTGTAATGGAAACAGGCAAATAAAAAGTGGGGGATAGACTCTTTAGGTGCTGTGCATTTGGGGCAGCCAACAGAAATAAGGGGGAATCCCTTCCATCCAGCAGTAACACAGTTAAGAGGAAGGGACCCCAATCTGAAGCGTACGTACAGTGATCTATCTAGAGGAGTCTGAATAAAGTCAAGATAGGGTTCGAGTTTGCTAAGAGATTTATGTTCGAAGAAGGCTTCGCTCAGCTCCCCCATGTTTTAAGGAGAGAGCACAAGCACTTCAGCACTGGTTAGCTGTGGTAAAGTGTGCAGAGTCCTCGGGCCAGAAAAAATGAAGTCAGTAAAAACAAGAAGATTGAAGGCAAAAAGTTGGGGAAAGCCACCCAAAGGATGTGACTCGAAACGTCTTAACATGTTGGGCCAAAATCAAAGTAAATATGGATGCCCCTGTGTATTGGTCAAATGGAGTGATGCTGTGGAGTGAGATTCCAGGAAACATACCCCAGTGTCAAGCTAATTCTCACACCCTGATTTAACAATATTTAATGGCCATAGTCTGAGAGCACAATTTCCAGTCTTTCGAGTTTTGAGCAGCAGATGAAATAAGCAAAACCCATCTTTATATCCTAGTGCATGCAATTTGTCACAACAGATTGAAGTCAAAGTATTCCAGAGCAAGGTCCCTTGACAGAGCAGAGCATAAAAGTAATGTACTGGGTAAATAATGGAAGTTTTAGAATTTTGGTGAAATGGCAGACTTGCATATGGCTCCTCAGTAGATGTGAAAGGATTTGAAATCACAGGTGGTTTGAGTTTACACATGGGTTGAGGTACAAGTGTGTCCTCTTAAAAATAATGTAAATATAATCTTGATGTCTTGAAGAATATATTGTTGGGCCTTGGTAGAACAGCTTGGCTTTAAAGACTGCAGGCTACCATTAAGGTGCACTGGTGGCAGAGTAGTGCCTGGGTTTCTGTCAGTGTGGCGTGACGTGAAAACATTGTTGTTCAGATTGTGAGAAATAGCTGAGCTGTGTTTGTGTTAGTGTGTGTAAGTGGGAGTCCATGTGGATGGTTATGATGATGTTTCCACTCAAACGTAGCTTTTTAAGTAGGCCTGTATGTGGAACTGGAAGTTTCAGAAGACGCTTAATAGATTGTTTCAACTAATCATATTTATAATAAACACATAAAGCAGAGAACAATAAGGTGGGCAAGGAAATATCACTTGGATTGAGGGCAAAATGTCCTTACAAATGTTAAAGTCCAAATCCTGACTCTATATAATATTTCAGGTTCATCATGCTCAACCTTCCTGAACATGACTCTTTCATATCAACATATGTAGCCAATTTCAATGTTTCTAAAACAGTCTGGTACTCTTGTTTCAAGGTTCAGCTCTTCTTCATCATGGAGACCTGTCCAATAGAATGACGTGCATCAACGGGTTGTTCCCTTCTACCAGGCTTTGCTCTTTCACAGCTACCTAGTTGCTGATGGAGTAATGGAAGGCCAAGGTCTGCAAACTATAGAAAGTATATCATTATGTTTGATTTCCGTTTCTATTACTAGTCCCTTGATGTACGAGAACCAGGTTGGAAAGGGCAGTGCTTAGAGTACAAGGAGGCATTCAAACTCTCCCGCTTAGATCCAAAACATAGACTGCCCCAATCTTATGCATACCCCAACCCATGCAAATACCTGGTCTATGTACTGGATCACTCCCAACAGTCCCTCGCCTGTGGTACCATTGGGAAACTCATCAGGTTAGTTAAACACTCACCCTAAAGCAGAAATAATGTGGAGTCATTTGCATACTGCTACACTAATTTCAGGCTTGTGTTGCCCCCACACCAGATAAAGGTCTCTTGATGTCATATCCCTGGGAGCAAATTGGTAAAGGTCCTTGTTAGATACATGCAGCGGGAACAGCAAACACAGCTTAGTTGTGGATGAGGCGTTCCCCACATGTTAAGCATTCTATTTCTTTTGTATCTGGCTATTTAACATATGTCAGGATGACTTACAATGGCTGCATTGTTTATACTTCATAAAACAAATTTTCAAACTAAAAAGCGGCCATACAGAGATCATAGACTGTAGACATAATTGTGAATTTAAAATAATTTTGGATTGTTTTGGATCTCTTGGGTGTATCTAAAATATGTACAGGTTGAAGTGACTGGGAATTGCTTTCCATTCAATTTTCAATTGCACATGAGTTCTCTTTCGCCTGTTTTCTGTGTTTAAGGAATCTCAAACTGTATGCGCAGAAAAATACAATGTGTTGCTTTCCATATCACATCAAGGGAACATTTTTACTGAAAACGTCATGCCCAACAAGATACCTAATATTTCGTTTTTTTAAACTTTGCAACCCATACACTATTCTCTTGAAATAAGAGTTGCTATAAATCAAGGGTCTCTACATTATCTGAAAAAACTTTCATTTTCCGGTCAGTGCATAGCTTATTTCTTCCACCATTAATTCTACAATGTGGACTCAATTGTATTAGGAAAGAGAGGGATCAGCCCACCCTGACCCAAACGTTCCCGAATTAATAATTGCTGTTCATCAATTTATTACACAGACTAATGCACCACAGCTTTCCAAATTATTAAAATTGTCCTTTTTGTGCTAGGAATCAGAAGCACAGCCTCATAATATTTAATTGCAAAAAGAGTTCAATGTCACACTATTTCTGTTCACAAATCCAATATATAGCCTGGAGGTCACAGCAAGGAAACGTATATATATTATAGAATAACTAAACACTGCCGCGGTCCGGCGGTCCATAGAGGTAACAGCGGTGGGGCAGTGGGGCCGCGTGAGGGGGGATTTCGAGGGACGATTGAGAGAGAAAATTAAATAAACAATTAATTTTCCCTTTGCATCGTCCCTCAAAATCCCCCCTCACGTGGCCCCACTGCTATTACCTGTACGGACCGCGGCTGACACTGAGCAGCTAAGGAGCAAATGCTATACAGTTATCCTTATATTGCACTTATATCTAGATATAGTCTTACTAGTAAAGCATCAGAGCATAACCTGAAGTGCAGGCGCGTTGTATTTTCTGGGATGGATTGGTGAGGACACAAACCTGATAGTATTTAAAAGAGGGCTGACATATATAGAATATATGTATAAATATAAATAAGTAAAACCTACTCCAGCCTTATGAGGCACAGAAAAAGGCACCCACTCACAATCAGCTGCCACAGTGATTGTATCCAATAGTAGCTCAGCTCAGAGCTCCAAGCGTGCTCACGGGAAATCTTGGTCTCTTTCATAGTGTTATGGGTTAATATGATATGCAATCTCATCTGCAGGATTAGTGACAGCCTTTGTAATTGTATATGTCATATCAATAGTGGGTTATGTTAACAGGCTATTATGCAAGTTGTGGATTGAGGTCCTAACCATAGCTTGCTGATTTCAGTCATTTTCAGTGTTAATTCCCAACCATAACTGCAGTGTAGTTTTTTTTATTAATTTCTAAGGGTTTTTAAAACACGTTAAGGTGTTATAACCAAGACTAGCCATAAATTCACTTTGGCCTTAGGTTTTTGCAGTGAATATAAATAAATACTGTGTAATGTAGTTCAATATTGCATCAAGGGGTCTGGTGAGATCATAAGTCCGAACGGACAATTTACCTTAATTAAAAAAAAATGTGTTTCTTGCTCAAAGGATGAAAATACTACTGATAGAGAATGTGCTGCATAATCTCCATTTTTTGCTGAAAAATGTAAATAACCTTGCTGCTTTATTTGGTTCACTGTGCTGCTTAATCCTAGTAGCCCTGCTGACTAAAAAGGTCTCCAAAGTAGTTTAGGGGCTTTCCTTGCAATGATGAAATCGAGGTTTCACTGTGAACTATGATGTATTTCCTACATTCATGGTTCTCTGTTAAATATGGCTTCTTATACCACTACATTGTGGTTTTAGTAAATGGTGGTCCTCCAAACTTATGGCACGCTGTATAGTTGCCACATAAATGACAAATCAATATGCTTTCCTATTCCCTTCGTGCACACACTTGGATTTATTTTCTACTAAAACATTGATTGGAAACCTAACGTCTAGCAAAGTTCAGAGTTTAAATACATTCAAATTTTCTTCTGCTAAACAACTGATAACTTGCAATTTAACATTCCATTTCCTCTTGCCTGGACTCTGGAATGTCTTTGTATTAGGAGGCTCCTAAACACAATACATCTAAATGTAGTTGATTCAATATTTGGCCACTCATTTAACTTTAAATCTGCCAGGCACATACGATGTCTCATTTGATCGATCTCACTAATCTTTTCTTGGCTTCCCGCACCAAAAGAGATTTCTTTTTTAAAGGTCTCTCCTTCAGTGTACTTCATGACTCAGGCTCACTATTTCTATGTGTGATTGTTGCAAAGTCAGCCAATGCATTCCCTTCTGCCAGATAATTCCACTCATCTGTTGGTCCCTAGTATTCACTTAATCAGTGATGGGGCAGATGTACTTACCCCCAAACCATGGAACAGATTAGCATTAATATCAAGAAAGACCTTTGATCTATTTGATCTTCCTAAAAAGTTCAAGACCCGGCTTTCCATCTTAGAAACCCCCCAGCCCAGTATGCATTAGTCTCAGACCCCTTATCACCAGCATTGCCCATAGGGTTAGTCCAATGGGTTTCATAACTAATAATACATTCATCCATCTCCGCCATACAGGTAGGTCTACTGCTCCTCAAAAAACAAGTACAATGTTTGAGGAGTAAAGGAGGACACAAACTATAATGGAGAGAGATTACGGTTATGCTGGGACCCAGAAAGATTGTGTTGGGAGAAAAGGATGTGTGGAAATTAGTTTGGATATATGGATAGATGGAATACATGAATGGAGCAATGATAATCTGACCAATGGGATTGCAGCAATTCCCAAAACAAGGGCAGGCTCTAGAGATAGTACAAAATCTTTTGCAAGGGGTATTGAGTTCAAGGGTCAAGGCACCCAGGCAGAGACTTTGGGGCAACACGATAAAGGTGATGAAATAGAGAGAGAGGAAAGCTGGCATGTCAGAGGAGAACAGAGGGCATGGTCAAAGAGAAGTTGAGGGTCATGTCGCAGATAGATATGAGACCGGGTACCATTTTTCAAACAGCGCTGCTCTCATGTTTTATCAGCATGAAGGAAAGAAACAGAGTGGACAGCATTGGTTGATTACCAGAAATGTGGGATACAATGTGTCAGCAGCAGGTAAGGCCCAAGCCACAGCGGTTGGGATGAATATGGGCTTGTACATTTGTCACAGGTGTGTCTCCTGGATAGTTACAGTGATGCCACATATACTGGCCACTCTCAGGCTTGCATTGAGATCTAGCAGCACGGGGAGGCATGCCTTTTTTCATCAGCTTCTTCAAGTGATCTCTCTTTTCCAGATTTTTAGCATGGTCGTTTTTGTCCTTAGCTCACTGTAGGCACTGGAGAGCAGTGGTTTTATTAGATTGTGGTTATTAAGGAAGCAGTGGTTTTGACAGATATTGATGTGGGGAAGAAGTTGTTGTTAGGGCTGTGACTGTTTGTGATTCCTGGGCAATTCTTATAAGGGAGAAAAACCTTTACCATACAGTTTTTACCATTCAATACCTTTACCATGCAATGCCTTTACCACATATATATGTGTGGAATTAGGGTAAGGGTGTTTTAAGATTTAGTGGTGGGCATGGGTATTGGGCAGTAAAGGTGATTTTAAGGTTTACGGGTCAGTAGGGATATTGAGAAGAATGGGTGTTTTTAAGAGTTAGGGGTTTAGGGGAGTGTAAGGGTATTGAATGGTAAGAATATTTTTAGGGTTTAGGGGTATGTAAGGGTATTGGGTGGTAAGGTTGTTTTTAAGGTTTAGGGGTGGGTAAGGGTATTGGGTGATATATATATATATATATATGTGTGTGTGTGTGTAAGAGTATATTTAGGATTTTAGTGGTGGTTAAGTTTAGCGGTTAGAGACCGGTAAGGGAATATATAAATATATATGTATATATATGTGTGTGTGAGTATATATACTTATAGATATAGGTATACACACATATACATGTATGTGTATGTATATATATATATATATATATATATATATACATATATATACATACACACACACACACACATATTCAATTGTAAGGCACCAAATGGACTTAATAGTGATGAGGAATTTTGCTCTTGCCTCTAAATTGGCAAAAAAGCTTTGGAATACAAAATAATTTTCAGATTGTGCTATTGCCCACAAGATTTATCTTCCTACCACTAAAATGTAATTTGGAGTGCCAGAAAACTCTATGGCTTATGAAAGGTATCACAAGAGTAATAGGATGTAGATAACGTCACACTCATATGAAAATATTTAGCAATGAATTGTGCTGTGATAATATGATTTTGCACTTTATATGGAAAATATTTTTGCACAACTGGTCCTAGTATTGGCTAACAGGCAAGCTTCAATAGGCAGTGAAATGTGTTATGAAAAACAATCACGTTTCAATGGCTCAATAATGATTATATAAAATTGCTCGAATGCAGGCTTGTTAGGAGTCCAATAACAAATTCTGGTAAAGCCAGACCCACAGAGGTAATAAGAGTTCCCAGATAATTATGAGAAAACATGAAATAATACATAATATGACGGTCATTGAAAGTATGTAATTATGATGTATGAACCTTGGAATGATGTATATTGAGAATGCCCACTGGGGTAAAACTTATTATATAGTTACTCTGCAACGGAATTTGGGCAGTGTAAATTTAAACCACACATATCAGTGACTATAACAATTAATATAGCTGCAAATTAATTTGGGAAGCTATCGTAATTTTATGCTCTAGTAACACAGGTCCACAATAGTAGTATTTTGTTTACATTTGTGTTAAGCGCATCTGCAATGAAATGGACACTATTCTTGTCTCCATGTTTATGCATTCTGAGAACATAAAAGTGTTGGCAGTATGCGTGCATCTCATGTGACCAAGGTCGAAACGTGTAATGGCAGATATTTTGCACAAAAGAATAAAGAACCTGAAATTGCCCGTGGTGTCTGCTTCAACCTTGTCGGAGAAGAGAGGGATTGTTCATTGATACATACACATACATGTATCTATATGTATTAAAAAGGGGTTTCACTTACCTGCGATATACTTACATTTTTGTTGTAAAGGTATGCGTGGTAAAGGCCTATGCATGGTAAAGACGTGTGGTAAAGGCAATGCGTGGTGGTAAAGGACGTATGGTAAAGGCATGCATGGTAAGTACATTTGTGGTTCCGTCATACAACCCTTTTATGGAATAGGAATGTTTGTGTTGTGGGTAAGTGTGGCAAGTCCTGTTTGTTCATTAAAGAACTGGTTAATTAAAAGTAATGTTGTGATGGAGTTGTGTGGATGAATAGCAGGCGATGTCATGAAATAATGGCGTTAGGTAAATTTTTATTCAGGATGTGCTGCAGGGTACTGACGATTGCCGAGTGTGAGTGGTGTTTAGAGTAACTGACAGAATTTACTGCAGTGAAGTGGCTATGGTTGGGTTACACTGTGAGTGCTTGTAGGACAGTATTTTTGTCAACCAGTTAAAATGTCCCTGCAATTTGTCCTGATTAGATACACAAAACACATAGGCCCCAGTTACAGTTGGCCTGGAAAATTGGTGCTACCAATATTTTCTAATACCGCAAGGTTCAGAATTTATCGATAGCAATTAATAGCATTAAAATCAGGATTATAGCCCTCATACGGATTTTGCTTATTTGGATAATTACCTCACCTTTTAACTGCATGAAATGTTTTATTTGTCATATTTATGTTACTAATATGGATGTAAATCTCTTCCAAATAAAGGGGCACATGTATCAACCAAAATACCGGTCGCATACGGTCTGATTCGCAGAATCGGCCCCTTTGCGACCGGTATTTTGGCATTTGCAATTTCGCAAGATAGGTAATCGCAATTACCTATTTTGCGAATGCATTTAGGGAATCACAATTTGCGATTCCCTAAATGCTATGCAGGCAGCATGGAAAAACTGCGACCCTGCTTTAAGGATTCGCAAATTACCACCAACTTCAAGTTGGTGGTAATTTGCAAATCCTTAGAAAAATACTCTTTTTTGCATTTTCCTAAGTGCCATGTGGCGCACAAACATGCCCACATGTGCACACTTACCTGTATTGGGGTGCGTCAGGGTGGCCTCTTGGCCCCCTATCACCCTTTCAAATTGAATGCGCAATTTGCGAGTACCTATTTGGTACTCGCAAATTGTGAATGCAATCCCATTCATTCCTATGGGCCTCTTGGCCCATAGGAATGAATGGGAAGCCATTCCTTGATTGCGAATCGCAATTTGCTAATTGCAATTAAGGAATGTTAAGGATTCGCAAAAATATTTGCGAATCCTTCATGCATAGGTATCTGCGATTACCAAATAGCGAATCCTTTAAGTTTGCTATTTGCTAATCGCAAATGATTACCTTGATGCATGTGCCCCAAAGTGTTTGAAACTGAAAACTGAAACTAATCATCTCACCAAAATCAGCAAGTCCTGTTATTTACAAGACATTTTTCCCCAGGTAGGTTTCGGCTTCTTTAAGCTGCTGAAATACACCGCTTCGAGAATGTATGGGTGCTGTGCTTATCCTACAACTTTTAATTGCGATATGTACAGTAACAGGAGTTACTGCATATATTGTAATCAAGGCCATAGTGTATGAGAGAAAACTACATTTTATGGACATGCGCATTTGTGCTCCGATGTATGTTCACTGTTTTCAGTGTCTGGGGAAGTCTGAGCTGTAAGCATGAGCATGCATTTAATTATCCACTTTGAATATTTACAGATTGGTGCGTTATTCTGCCCTCAGTTGATGACAGTAATTATCGCACGTGACAGTGCACGTCTCTTCCCGGATCCCGGCTCGCGCTCCTTCCTATCTTTGATCATTTCCCAGGCTCTCATGTGACGCGAGTGGAAGCTTTGATGCAATAAGCTCTTTCCTGGTAGTACAATGCTCGGAGCAGGTACTGCAAGGCAGGTCAAAGGTTAACCGGCTCTGCAAATTGCAATTTAGCATGCGGCGGAGCCTTAGCAAACACCCCGCTAACGAAGCAGACCCTTCCTGGAAGTTCACGTCTGCGGTGATTAAGCCATAGACGACAACTGATTTCCCCTCCTGCCCTTTCGCCTCCTGCTTTACAATGGGCAAAAGGATAAAATATTCATACCCACAAAGATCAAACAGTTTGTCGGATTTATTGCAGCTTAATGTCTTTTAATTGAAGTAATTAGATTTCTGTTTCTGTCCCCAGTGCCAGGCTCAGGCGCGGGTTTCAAATACCCAACATGCACTCGGTGAAAGAAATCACCGAGGTGTCGCCTTCATCTGAAGAAAACAAAAACACGCCCAAACATCAGAAAGAGATCTCCCGGATTTACCTCATCAAGATCCATCTCGTCTGGGTTCTCCCACTGCTTGGTAAACTTTCCGTGGCTTTTCTTCAAAGGCACTATTACTATGTAGTAACCCCTGCAAAGGAAGTGAGAGAAAACAATAAGCAAAGCACAGACACGGCAGATTAGCCTAATGGTGCTGACACGTTTTGCAGCTCTGTTTACTAATCCATTCCGGGTGTTCTAGTCTTCCAAAACAGCTGCAGTCAATGATTTGTAACCAAAATGTTTAGGACTGGAGAGTGTGTATGTAATGATCTAGATTGAGGCGGTGATTAGAGCTTGCCCTACCGGCACTATTGCGCCGCCGGAGCTTTTTTGACGATCCAGTGGCGCAATGTTCCACTGGCATAGCTAAAGGTGGCTTTTCATGGCCTTATAAATATGTGCCCCTTCCACGCAGAAAACTGCATGAAAGGGGCATTCAGTGGATGTTTCCGGGGGTGTTCCCAGCAACATCCATGGCTTTTTGACACTGCCCCAGATTTACGAGAAATCGTAGGTCTGAGGCAGTGCCAAACAGAGGCGTAAGGAAAAATATCTTTATTTCTCCTTGCTTTTCCTCTTTCTCTGTGTGCTGCATTCTGCAGCACACGCAGCACACATAGAAAAAGGAAAAAGCCTCTAGTCATTGTTTTTTGTCCAGGAAGGTTTACCTTCCTGCAAAAAAAAAAAAATCATCATTGGCACAATGCAGGCACACTTGCACCATGGTGCAAAGGTGCCGGCTTTGGCGCACGGCAGCCCATTGTGCGCCAGCGCAGGGGAAAAGGACAGGAATGTGCCATATGTCATAGATGCAGTGCCTTCCTGCCCTTTTCTTTTACCATAGGGCAGCGCAGCAGCATGGCCTGCTGCGTTGCCTGACAGCAAAAACACCATAAATGGGGCCCCCGGTCCTTAAAACTCACTTAATCAGCGTCCACCTTAAAGAACACGTTTTTCTGCTGAGGTTGACCCTTGTAACAAGTACGGGTTATAAATATATTTTTACTAATACTCAATTACGAATAAGATATAATACATTGAAAATGAGTTCATACTGCTATAGAGAGAGTGTGACAAAGTTCACCTACCACTGGTATTTTACTATGCGGTGAGCTGTAATATCACAGTTTGTTTAAGAGTGCTCACTGAACAAAAGCAACCAGAATGATAGGGCTCACCATCCAGTATGATAATGTTCACAAACGCAGCCAGAGTGGTAACGTTCACCAGGGCCGGCTTTAGGGCGGTGCGACCGGTGCCACCGCACCGGGTGCTGGCTTCCTGGGGGTGCCGTGTTTGAAAGTTTATTAAGCTTTTGAAGCACCAGCTGCAGCGTTTCTTTCCCCCGGCATTTACCAGGCCTCATGTAAATGTCAAGTTAACTCGTGTAATTAATTATCTTCCTGGAGAGAGATCAGCATTTTGTATAGTTGAGGTTTTGACGTAAGTGAAGTTAATGCAGAGGGTTAATATGCCTGCTGCAAAGATGCGTTTGATGTAAACAGATCAGCAGGTTACTGCTTTCAAAAGAGGCATCCTTTTGTTACTTGCAATTTATAACTTAATGTCCTAATATAGAATAGTGAGCTATTAACTTTCATCCTAGAACTGCATACACACTGCAAAGTATACATTATTAGAACATTGATTAATGTTGCAAAAAGGGATAACTTGGCTAGAAATCGATTATTATTAAAGAAAACTCCCAACTACGCTGTTTCTTTTTCGACTCCGAGTTTGTGCTTCTCCACACCAAGCACTCTTAAACTATACTGCCTACCAGTATGGATGACATGTGACTCCTACACTTTTAGTCCTTTGGCTTATGTAACATTTCCTGTATACTGATTTACACACGTATGATTTATTGTCTCTGTGTAATGTGTGTGTGATGCAAAGTGCTCGGACACCCTATACTGGTATGAGTGGCGCTATATAACTAATTCAATGCATTTGAGAGAGTGTGCTTATGGAGACTTGGTCACTGTTAAAGGGTGCTAGTGAGAAAATCCGTGGCGGAGGTGGTCATTGGGCGAGGGGCGCCAACAAACATTGTCGCACAGGCCGCCACCAGCACTAAAGCCGGCCCTGACGTTCACTGACGCCCCAGAGTGACGGTCTTTACTGATACAATAATAATAATAATCCACACTTGCAAAGCACGAACAATCACCCGTAAGGGTCTCTAGGCGCTGGGGGCCGTCGGGAAGATTAAGCAAGCTATTGCCCAGAGTCACATGGTGCTGGGCTAACCTGCCACCGGCGCCAGGGATCGAACCGTGATCCCCAGATTCCGGAGTCAGTCGCCCTGGCCGCAGCGCCATACCTCTTTCTCACAGCGCCACACCTCTTCCAATAAGAGTGACAGTGCCCACTGACAGAGCCAAGAGGAAAGCCTTACTGATACAACCCGAGGGATAATAGTCACTGGCATAACTGAAGGGAATCTGCTCGCCGATGCAACCTTAGGGATAGTGATAAAAGGAGAGATAATATTCACTGAGACAATCACACTTATTTCGATCATTGTCTCATCCATAATCCTTACTGGCATTGTGCTGGCTGCACTTTAGTGATAACAGCTATTTCCATTTATACTTGCTCCCCTTATAAACTACTCCTTTTGATAACTCTTGTAATTTCTTGGAAAATATTGCCTGAAGCATACCTCGTTGTCACCCAGTAAAAGATTTACATTCTGTCCGGCGCTTGACAAAGCAATGTAATGAGTTTCACTTCGTGGAATGACTGTCAATAAATTATTCAATGTTTGCAATTACACCTGTATGTGTTCATCAATGCAGAGGCGACATGAAGGAAGGGATTAACTGTTTAGCTTCTGTCAACAATGAACCCGATGTTTGCTTTTTGTCCTATAATCACATCTGAAAATAAAGACAATGTTTTCATTCTCAGTGAGTCGCAGAGTTTTAATAGTAAATGCTGAAGTGCATGTTCTGTAAATTAAGGTATTTGTAGGAATAGAAAAAGTACATTTAATGCCATTGGCAAACAACTCAATAATTGTAATTAAAATACAAAATTTAACACAAGTTCAATACATTCCTAATTTTGGGCTCAGCAAGTGTTCCCTGTATGAAAGCCTTCATCTTTTAGTCTTTGAAAAGGACATCAACTAGCAACTCACAGAATACCTAGAGAACAACCATCTTCTGAATGCATCCCAATCTGGATTTTGCTCCAGTCACATCACCAAAACTGCCCTGATCGCTGCCACTGACAACATCAGAACCCTCCTTGACCGGGGGAGACTCAGCTGCCCTGATCCTCCTCGATCTCTTGGTGGCATTCGACACCGTCTACCACCACACCCTGAACAGGAAGCTTCATCAGATCACCAGCCAAGAAGGCACCCTCAAACAGATCATATCCTTCCTCTCTAAAAGAACTCAGAGGGTCGTCCTTCCTCCCTTCACCTCAGAGACCAAGAGCATCATTTGCGGCATCCCTCGAGGCTCATCCCTCAGCCCCACCCTTTTTAACACCTACATGACCATCCTGGCCATCATCATCAGAAACCACGGACCGAACATCATCTCCTACTCAGCTCATCCTCTCTATATCCGAAGAGCACTCCACCACCAAGGCCATTTCCACCTCTGCATGACCAGCGTCGCCACTGGATGCAAGACAATGGACTCAAACTCAACACAAACAAGACAAAAGTCCTTATCTTTGGGAACAATGCCTCACTGTGGGATGACTCCTGGTGGTCCGTCAACCTGGTATCCCCGCCCACCGCCGTGTACCAATCCCGGAACCTCAGCATCATCTTGGACAGCAAACTCACCATCAAGAGCCAGATAAATGCAGTTTCCTCAGCCTGCTTCCTCACCCTCCGTATGCTTCGAAAGATCTTTAAATGGCTCCCAGTCACCACCAGATGAACTGACATTCAAGCCCTCGTCACCAGCCACCTGGACTACAGCACCACACTTTACGCTGGAATCACACCTCCTAAAGACACTTCAGACCACCCAGAACGTCGTGGCCAGACTCATCCTAGACCTCCCCAGATGGACCCACATCACCCCCAACCTGAAGAAAAGACACTGGCTCCACTTCCACAAGAGATGCCAATTCAAAATTTTGACGCACGCCTACAAAGCCATCTACAACCAAGGATCAGCGTACATCAACCATGGCCTGTGCTTCCATCTACTTTCTGGACCACTGCACTCCACCTTACACTCCCTTATGCACACCCCCGCATTTGCTGCAGCAACAGTGGAGGCCATTCCTTCTCCTACCTCGCTTCAAAATCCAGTGACAGCCTCCCCATCCACGTTCGGACCTCGCCATCCCTCCAGAAGTTCAGAAGGGGACTCAAGGCCTGGCTTTTTGACTGAAGCTCCTGCCTAGCCTGGACCTAGTGCCTGGATACCCTCACAGGTGATTAGCATGCTCTACAAATCCTGATTGATTAATAAAAAAATTGATTTTTGCTCCCAAAGTATCAAAGTGCTTTCTTGCAGCTTACAGGACACCCACCACTGGCTTCCTCCAACAGGGTGTGCTCTCAACCAGACACATTTGTGTCAGCACAGACAGATTTTCATTTCTGAAACTGGGGATGCAATACAAATATTTTAATTGATGTTATTTTGGAAAGCAATCGGTAATTTGTAACCTGTTAGGATGCCCTTTTTAAAATAATGATTTTGGAAATTGCAGCTGCCAATCACAAAAAGAATACCTAGAACATAGGACTGGCAGTTGAATGTTATGTTATTTTCTTAGAGAACAATCAGGCTGCATGTAATTATGGCAAGATTATGGGTGGTTAGACGAATGCCTGTTCCTTGGTGGCCTGCAAATTATTTTCAAGTGCTTTTGATTCTTGAGAATACCTGCTTACAATAATGACCTGCGCAGGTCATTCATAAACATGTTTTATCATCCACCTTCGACTACCTCGCATTATAGACACTTTCAAAGATCTTTGGAGCATTCAATTTCAAGATCATCTCCAGAGAACTAATTGACAGGGGAATTGCCTTCAAGTGCTGCACAATCTTCTCTTCAAGTTCTTTTTGAATAACGTCTTTGGTCATTAAAAGTAGGTCACTTGGCCTTATTTACAGTGTGGCGGATGCAGTACATCTGCCAAAAAGCGATGCTTGGCCTGTCTGCCCTGTCAAGAGTCTGTAGTGGTCCTATAATGATGGGCTATGGAACATACACTGCCCTTTGATGATGTACAGCATCCCAAAACCCCACATCACCCACAGTTTCTCATCTTCCAACACAAACCCTTGCTTGTATTTTCCAGACATTGTTCAAGAGTCAAATCAAAAGAGGGATGTAAGGGCATATCTATATATTTTCATTATTAGAGCTATACAGCTCTTTAAACCCCATTGGCTTTATCCTATTTCTTTAAGTGTACTTATGCAGCATGGCAGTGATGTACTATATTTTTTTTGCTTGTTTTGCTTTTTTACATCTTTTGTTCAAAACAGTCTTCTTAAAACACATTGATTTGAATCACTTCTGGAGGATATTTTAGCTGACTAAATAAGTCCTCCATTACCTTTATATATGTTGTGATCTAATTCCTACAAACAGCCTTACAATTTGAAAAACTCCTAGGGTTTATCAGATGGATGAGTTTAAATGTGAATCATTGTATTCATTACTCGCAATAGGAACTTTAGGCACGCATTCCTTTCAAGAGAAAAATTGATAACCTCCATGGTATAAAGCTATTATATGAAGGACAATAAGCCCAACATTGTTTGATAATTGCACATCTGAAGCTCTTCTATGTAATTTTCAGATATTGCATAAGCGTCTTTCAATGTATCAATGATCAGTCATTAGCCCAAATTTGAATGCCCAATACTAATAGGCAATTAAAAGCTCACTCACCTCAAAGGAAAGCAAACAGAATTGCACACATAATTATTGAATTTGAATATAACCTTTGGTATTCCAAAAGCATATTCATTCGCAGTATAAACAAGATATTAGCAATTAATGCACATAACGTCCAAATTGGGAAATGCCAAGAGCCAGGGCTCTAAGTGGGCCGGGTCCTGCCAGTGCTCAGCACTGGCAGATATTAAAAGCAGGTGCCGAGGTGGGTCCCTATTGAGCTCTCTATTTTCGCCCTCGCTCTGAGAATGGAAAAAAGATCTTAACTCTGCAGCATTTTTTTGCAGTTCTATATTGCAAAACTCGAAGTGCTTTACATGAGCACCAACAAGCGTTATGGGCGATTAAGTGGTTTGCCCAGAAACGAAGGATGTTGAGCTGACGCTAAGACTCAAACCTGCTTCCTCAGCTCCAAAGTTGGCAGCTCTAGCCATTAAGCCACAGCCTCTCGTGCAAGAACTAAAGCATTTTCAATATTATATACAACTAAGCCATAGTTGTATGTATGCATGTGGTATTTTTATCTTATGCAACTAGCATTCTTTGACAAAGCCAATAGTCCTGGCTTGATGTAGGTTTAATGTTACTTGTTGTGTTATATATGTGGAGGCAATAACAGAAGCAGCAAAATACCATTTGGGTGGCACATTATGCTGAGCACAGCTTTGTAGCATAAATGTTTTAAGCCACGCCCTTAATTATATCGGCCACACCCCTTTGAGAGACCCCCCCACAGTTTTTTCATCCCACTTAAAGCCCTGCCAAGAGACAAATGTACTAATGGATTTTACCGTCACAAAGCCTGTGATTTGTAATATCACTGGTTTTGTGACCTCAGAATTCTTTTTGGAATGTACAAAACCCATTTTACGAGTTGGAAAAGTTTTTCCGACTCATTAAAATAGGTTTTGTAACCCATACCAAATTGCACCTTTGAAGGGGCATAAAAGAGGCTTTGCTTCCAAACTGGAATTTGATATGCAATGAGACTGAGCTGTACCTGTATCACTGTACAGTAAATGACACCTCAAAGGAGTGGTGGTAACTGATTCGCAAAGGGGACGAGTTGCTTTGGGGATACCTTGATCTTTGGGAGTCATGGGGCCTGTTCCTCATGATGTTTTTCTAAATGGCAAACTTTTTTTGGTGGGAATCAAAAAGTATTTGCTGTTTGGAAATGAAAACACAGAGATGCTGGTCTGCTGTCCCTTGTAGGCCACCATACCCTATTTTTATATCCAATTGCAGTGGGTAGCGTATGCGGCCTGCCTAATTAATATTCATTTTGATATTAGTCATGGTATTCTGTGCCCCCTTATGAATAGTAATTTTGTGAATTGACTTAACAGTAGAGTGCAAAATCTAATACTGGTTGCAAATGGTCATGCACAACTTGTGACCATTTTTTGTGACCAGTATATTAGTACATTCGGCAGCAAGTCACGTAATCATCAGCTTGCGATTGGAATAAAATGATAAACCGTGCATGCCTGGTTTATTTATCGGGTGTGATATTGTGTGATGTAATGCCTTGTGTTCTTCATTACACAACTAGACAGTCCTCATTGCTCATTTAAAGGGGCAACAAGCGATCATTCCGTAAACCAGTAAATCTTTTAATGAAAAGTGGGGAAGCACGTCAACAGAACATAAGAGCAGGTGAGAAAGTCCTGCAGATAATGATGCAAGACCTAGTCTAGTATGCATGCTGTACATATTCTTTAGCATCATTATGAATTGTCCCTGAAATCTCCAATCATGGTTATTTGATAATATTATCTAGCATTCACACTCCGCTTACGACCTGCCCTTACTTACTTTATTTTCTCACTTGCAGGTACTTCCGGCAGCTCCACAGTTATCATTCCATCTGAGTTAGTCTTCCCAATGAACACTGGCTTGGTGCGTAGTACATCCGGTGCAGTATTGGCTGTGACCCGGTGCTGGAGACCACCAGCACTATTCCCACGATTTGTGAGAACAAAGGAGTAGGAAGTCTCAGGCTTCAAACTGACGATGCGCTTCTCAGTAGCTCGACCATCAACTTCCACAAACTTTTTGCCATCATCGTAAAGGATCTAAATGAATGGTTCATAAAATGCCCAATCAGTTCACAACGCAAGTGCATAAAGTACTTTCCTCTCACAGAATGTTGAGGACAATGGTTTCTTTCAAACCACTAACAATGACCTGTTAAACACAAACATAGAAGGGAACACATACTTTGCTGTACTAAAACCCACAATGCCCATCCCTGAAATTTCACACTGAACTAAGAGCTCCTCACCACAAACAGAATGAAGCTAAATTATAAAGTAACAGGATACAAGGGATGTGCAGATCTACATCCTAATTGGAGCTTCTCCTTCTTTATGGCTCTGAAGTGTTCTGTATTGTAAAATAATGCACGTGCCCCACTACAGTAAAGTAGTAATACAAAAGTGACAAAAATGGTGTGGTGCTTCATCATAGTAACTATTTGTTAAATACATTGGATCACAACATATGTTTGAGATCCATACTGCAGACTGAATATCACAACTTTGACAAATTTTTCGTCTTCTGATCTCAGTTCCTACAACTGGTTCTGGACAAATTGAGAAGAAGACAGTGGGACACTACGAGCCCCAAAGTATGCATGTGTTAAGGCTGTCTTATTTGGGTAGCCCAATGAATAGCTTTTCTATAGGTGTTACAAAAGCAAAGTCGGTTCCAGTCTATTGAGGTAGACACTTTAAATATCTCTTCTAACCATATACCAATCTGTTTATTGGTTGTGAGTTTTTCAATTTGTTTTTTCTCCAGAGAACGCATCCTTCCTAAACGATGACGTTATCATCTCTAAGGTCCAACAAGGCCTTAGGAAAGGCATGTATGTGGTGACGAGGGCTTCATACTACTGACTTTCAGAAATAAAGGGACTCTAATCAAATCGTTTTAGATTTTAAGGTGCCTTATGACAGTGTTACTAAACGTGAAATGTGAAGGTTATTGGCTGACTTACAAATCAATCCATTAATGTTCAAAGTTTAATTTATCATTACCACTAAAACAACTCTGCTCTGGTCATTTTATAGAGTTAGAGGTTGATTAAGTAGAAAACAGAAATATGGGTGTAGTCAGGGCAAGATTGAGGACTCCTGACTTACACTGAATCTCCTTTGTACATGGAATGCTATTCCAAGAGCACACTGCAAGAGTAAAATGTATCGCTTGGATAAAACAATACAATATTTCTCAATGCGAGTGACCAGAACCGTAACATTTCTCAGCTAAAGTTGACCTTGCCAGATGATAATTATAAAATAATTTAGATGGTCATTCTTGAGGAGCCAACTGACATTCCTCTGCCCTAGCACACTTTATCTCTTCAGAGGTTTTGACTGAAGTTTGGAGAAAATGAATGAGGCCTTGCAACATGTAAGCAGAGGTCTAGGGCCCTCTACAGAAGTCCAGAACAATCTCATGAACGGACAGGGCCGGTTTTAGGGCGGTGTAACTGGTGCAGCTGCACGTGGTGCTGAGCTCGGGAGGGGGCACTGTGTGTAGAAATAGCTTATGGGGTTAAAAGCAGCTGCTGCAGAGTTCATTGTGTGTCTACCAGTTTCAGGCAACAATAAAAATGTCAAGATAACTCTAGTGAGTAATGTTACTGCTGGAGAGACAGCAAAGTTTTATTTAGTGGCAGTTTTGAATCATCGTAAAGTAGTGCAGAGGGATAATGCGCCTACTGCAAAGAACGTGTACCATGAAGATCACGGATGTGTATTTTATGTGGATAGTTCAGTAGGTCACTGCTTTTGTCACAGAAATTCTTTTGTTACTTGCAGTTCATAAACTACAATACTAATATGGAACAGTGACCTAGGAACTGTCATTAAAGAGAGGAATGCAAACTGCATGGTATAGCTTAGCACGCTATGCCCCTCCCCCATATTTCATTATCCTAGTGTTTCTAAAAAGGGTTAGTTTGGGTAGAAATCAGTGGTATAAGGAACACCCCGTTTTCGCAGCTTAAGTGAGGCTTGCCACTGCACCTGTTGGTATATTAATCTGGGTCTCAGTGAAATTTGAATCGTTTTATATTTGACCTATTCTGTCTGCAGGCCGGCAGACAAAGTCTCCTAAAACTTCTAAGGTAAGAGCAGGGCAATGTTTAGAGGTGGGCCCAAGAGCTGTTAAGTGAGCCCATTTCAGGGAAGGAAAGAGAAAAAGAAATAATGAAAACATTGGAAAAGAACATAGTGCAGCAAATAGAATGAGTGGGGAAAGAAAGATAATGTAAAACATAGCGTTTGATAGAAACCAGAGAGAAACAGGAAATGAGGGAAGGTATAAACAACAAAGGAAAAGTGCAAGGATGGAGGGGTGAAAGGTTGGAAGGAAGGGTGAATGGAAAGTTGGACAAAAGGCTCTAAGGACAAATTTATTGAAGCGATAAAGGATGACTGGATGGATAGAGAGAGGAAAAGGTGTACGGTGATTGGATGAATGAATCCATGCACTAATGGAAGATTGATGAAATGTCAATGGATTGTTGGAACAATGACAGCATGGGGTGTAGAATCAAAGAATGGATGAATGAAAGGCCGGGATGATGAACGAATAGGTAGGAGAATGTACAGGAGAAGAGAACTAACCTAGCAAGTATTGAGCTTACTCGCTTCACATACTCAGGGTTATAAAAGGTTTGGTTCAAAGTGGGGGATATTTTAATGTACTCGCTACTCCTTTGGTAGAAATACATTCTTGCTATCTGACAAAGGGGTTTCATCAGCGCTGAAGCCAGCCATGTGAACTGAGGACAGTGAATGGAAAATATACTCTAGATCTCTGACCTCAATCAAATGTATGAACCAAATCAGAATCGAAGGTTCTCTTCGATAATCATTTAATTATAATTCAGACTATGCATGCATCTTTTTTTATTGGCAAATGGAAGTGGGAAATTCAACAGAATTCCCTAGATTGATGGTTTTAAGTTTATTTTCAGGGATCTGGATTGGAGCTTTGGGGAGAGAATCTGCCCAGCTTTGGGAAAAGACCACTCTATGTAATTTACAGCAGACTATTCACATTGAACAACAAGAATCACAAGCAATTGAAGATACCAGGGAAGTCACTGAATGTGACCAGTTTGCAAGTGCTCCTTACCTTCCAAATTAAACAAATATCACTCAAGAGCAGAATGTGAACACCTTTAGTAGAACGTCCACAGAACATCTTTCCTCCCTAGTTGTCTGAATATGATTTGATGCAAGGATCTGGCACATTCCCACCAATCAGAAATTATTTTACATTTGGAAGATTGCACAGCGTCTTATCATTCTTGGGGCTACAAGTGATGAGCATTTATGGTTAAACATACTGTTGTGTGTTGCTGTACTTATTAAAATATTGTAATGTGTTTTTCACAATTTTGTATCAGTGTTTGGATCTATGGCTTTAGCAGACTGATTAATACCATGAAAACTATTCACTATAGATTGCACTTGCTACCTAAATGAAAATAGAGTTTACTTCTCCTGTGATATACATACTGCAGAGGCATGTAGCATTTGTGTGAGGAAGAGGATTTGCTAAAACATTAAGCTACGTCATAACCATCTTTGTTGGCATCACTGTGAAATGCATGGGATCACAGTACCAAGGATACCTCTGGTACCAAAAATGGCACTTCCTTGATGATGATGGGTTGCTGGCAATGGGAAGTGCTCTTGTTGAAAGTGAGGCATAGGATTAGGCCTCTCTGTAACAATATCTGCCTTCAAGTCAAGTCAAGTCAACTCAAAATACTTTATTCCCAAGAAATATATTCTTATAGAAATATTGCACTAATTTCCCAATTGACAAAAGTAGACAATTTTAAATAGACTAAAACAACAATACATGGTTGAATCATCAGCCTGCAAGTCCTTCAGAGCCTTGCTTGTCATCAAATTTGAACAGTTCTACAAAGTACAGGTGGTCGTAGACCTTTTATGATGATGCTTACTTAGGCAATATGATCTCAGGAGTGCCTGTCTCATCACATTGAATGCAGAGAACTTTATTTTGAATTGCATTAGTCCCCGAAAAAGGTGGAGGGTAAAATGTGACAGACTACTTCCCCATAGCATGGTGCATGATGTGCAGAAGTGGATCCTGGATTACACTGAACCTGTACAGGTCCTCTGCATACATTACTTTATTGTGATCTGTTTGGAAGTTCAGGTCTGCAAGGGCATCCCTCATCAAGCAAGTGAGAATTAACTGTCCTAGAATGACCCATTTTATTGCCTTTTCTGACTTACAAAAACTGTTTGCTGAAGTCCATTTACAGTGTCAATGATTTTGCCTAAGGGGAACCACTCCCTTCCCAACCAGATCACATAACAGCATGTTTTTTTAAACAAAATATAGCATGGTGTTTCAGCAAAAATTTCCATTTTAAGTAAAATGTGTGGCCTACATAGTAACTTCCTTATGCTGAGACGTCTTGCTGAAAACCCTTATGCAAGAAATGACTGCTAGCACTTGAAGGACACTTGTGGCCCCGACAACAAACTGACCAAAGAATATTAGTGAGAAGTAATGATGGGTATTTCATGGGTGAAGCTGTTTGGTACTATGTTGGAATGTATGAATTAACAGTGCTTCAGCGGCCGATGTAAAAGTCACAGCTCAATTTTGGAGGTACATACTGCATTCGAGAGGTATTAAGACCTAATGTTATTCGTACATATTATTTCTCTGTCCTTTATAAAGGATTGTCATTTGCGAGAGATTCTGCCAAGAGCTGAGTAGGGAAAGGTGTCTAGGTATGTCAGCAATATTCTAGAAGGAGTGTGAATGTCCCAGTGGAGCAAGGTAGTAGGCAGTGACCAGTTATTGTGCACAGTGATTGGTCAGGAGATCTGAGAAACATTATTTAAGAGAGTGGGCTGAGAAGGTTCCATTCAGTCATGTCTTATCGGACAAATATGAGCAGAGGTAAGCATAAAAGAATAAGCATCACAGGAAAGAGATTACCAGGGAGATTCTTGTGTGGTTCTCTTGGACTCTACAGCAGCACTTTAATGCATGTGGCTCCCTCTAAGTGGTTGGTGGTCGTTGGTTAGAGATTATCTTCCCAATGAGCCACTGCCACTTTGTAGGCTCTTGTGTCCAAATGAGAAAGTAACGAGTGAGGCACGGCGGGTGATGGAACTACATTGCCTTGTCTGTAGCACATGGGAGACATTTGACAAATCTTTATCTTTGATCCCTTTGAGACACTAGGTTTGAACCAGAAACAAACCCTGAATATCATCTTGTTTCGAACCATTAGATTCTCCCCTTGCAGAGGGCATTCATGGTTCCCTGCAGAAAAGGTTTTCACTCTTCCCTGTAGTAAAGGTATACCTCAATTTGTCAGAGCCATGGTAATGGATATCTGTATATGAGTATCATTTAAAGCCAGGTATGAGATAAGTTTAGAGAAGTGTTGTCCGAGTCTCAGTCTATGAGTTACATGGAGGTGAAGATGACGTTGCTTCTGCCCAGAAGATGTTATATTTGAGTTGGAGAATGGGGAAGGAAACATCATAGGATTTCTCTGGTATGGTAAATATTTTCCCGTAGAAGGACCTCTATGCTGTAAAGGTTCAGAAGAAGCAAACCCACTGAAGTGTTACATCACACCACGGTGTAATGTAACAATGTGTTGGGTATATATGGATCTGATGCTATTTTACTTTTTATCTATATTTAGGAGGAATTAATAACCACTGGTGTATTGTAACCATGGAGAGGACATTCAGTAATGTATATTCCTTGGTGGCTCACAAATCTTTTGTTCCCTTAAATACCAAGCAATTTGGTGCAAATTAAAGTAAAAAGGGGAAGGGGGAACATTAGAGGACTGCACTGACTCTTTCTTCAGTGCTGGAGGGCACACTAAGTAATGAAACATCAAAGGACTCAAGCCCTCTTCCCCAAGTGGTGAACAATATCGGGTTATCAACCTACAATGACAGTTAAATAACTATGTAAGGACATCTAGAGAGATGGAAGGTTAGATAGTGTTTAGAAGCCTCCACATAAAAAAATTGTTGGACATTTTCTGAACTGTGCTGAAAGCGATCCCTTCCATGTGAGAGGTTAGTTGTGGTGGTTTGTGAGATACAATACATGATAACTGCTCTAACATTCGTTTGGACCATGGCCAATTTAATTATCCAAACTGAATAAAAGAACATGTTCCTCATCTCATGTTGCACGACAAACTAAGTTGAAACATTGCCTTTTGCTTCAGCACTGCACAGTATAAGAACAAGAGGTGGCTGCCTTCAATTAAATAACTCCAACTGTGTGAAAAGCAACGTGGAGACAACTTCATCTAAAGGTAAACAGTAGATGACATCTACAAGCCGCCCTTTATTAGTGGTTTGCAACCACATAACCATAAACATGCAATTGGACTTATTATGTAAGCTTTTGTAGGTTCATTTGGACCATCTTGTGGGTGTACAACTACAGATGTGCAGCCACAAATGTCTTTTGAATGTCTGATTTGCACATTTTGAGGCAATCCAAATGTGAGGCTACAAAAGTCCCACTTATTAGGTTTTCAAATGTGTAATTTAGTGTATCCTGGTTGCTGTTGTCAACAGGCTCCTAGCAGGTATTTTCAGTGCACGTGACTGCACTTTTCTATATTATTTAACCTATGTGCTTTCGAAGCTGAAAGAGATAACATCCATTAAATAATTTCAAATGTGGGGGGTCATCTGTGGAGACAATACATCCTATGGAACTTTAAATGGAGTTGGACATTTGCATGTGAAAATCTAGAGCAAGTGGTAGCATTTCACATAGTGCGCAAATAATATGTGACAAAAAGACAGATGCCATTTGCAGGGAGCTCTCCCACATGAAAATTAGCTTTATCCAAGGCAAAGAATCACCTACAGATATCTTTTGCCAGTTCATTTGATATTACATTAAATGCTTTGAGGCCCCATTGCTGATGCAAAATCTAAAATGGGCACTATCACTGGTATACATCCTTCACAAAATCAAATGTGTCCAATAGCCCAGCAAAGATGCTGTAGTCCCTGGTGCAATCAAGGAAATTGATCCCTTTGGCCCAGTTGAGTTAGTAAATACATTCATTATCAGGGTTCAATGGGCCCTTCGGGGCTTTGGGCACCAGAGTCACTGCACCTGCTGCAACAGTGTAGCGTCGCCTCCTGAATTTCTCTGCGTACGTGAGTTCTGTGCGTTTTTTTAACTTAAATATGTGGGTAATTAGTATGTCTCTACATAAAAAAAAAACAAAGACACTAAATGGTCAAAGCTAACTCAGTGTTCCACAAAGCAAAAATAAAGCGGTGATCCGAAGCATTCCCGCACGTGGATGGAGCAGGTGATAGGATTCCAAGAGGAAAACAAACCTCCTCTAGACAATATATAAACCATGTAGTTTGTCAAACAGAACCGCTCACCTTCCCATACCACATCTTTTGGAATATGTAATTGAAAACAACATACTTTGAAAGGCATGGCTGAGTTGTAGTTTTCTGGAATCTCCCAAGACAGAAGCACGGAGGTCTTCATTACCGCTTTTACATGAAAATTTTTTGCAAACACTGCTGGAAAAGTAAAAACAATGTAATTAAACCACCTCATGGACCAAAGCCCCTCGACCTTTCCCTGCTGTGGCATTCGCTTAACGTTGTAAAAACAAAACTTCAGGTTAGGCATTTGCTTCTCAGAAGTAATCATTCACTCTTCATATTTACCCACTGCCAACTCTCTAAGACATCCTTCCTTACCTGAAAACATTGCAGGCGTGAGCAAGCCATGCTTGGGCCATGAGGTCTGATTCCTTAGGTAATAAGCAGGCTAAGGTTTTTGTACTTTACCTTTTTCTGTTGAATTTATTTATAAGATGGTTTGTTTTAGTTATAGCTTCTAAAACATTGCTATCCAAAGACTGACATTCCTTTAACAAAGGCTTAAGTAGACAAATCCTACCTTGATCCACTGGCAGTGTCCTGAACTGGACACTTGGACTATAAGGACCGGGCCCTTTGCTTGTGTGGGCGCGCATTTTTACATCATAGGTAGTGTCTGGCTTTAAGCCAGTGAGAGTCACAGTGGTGTCGATCGCTGCAATGAGGAGCTCAGTGGGGTGGTGTGGGGTGTTGATATCCCGGTAAAGCAGGGTGTATTTGGTGATGATACCATTTCTTTCTGCTAAAACTGGAGGTTGCCATGTAAACTGGACAGATGTAGAGGCCGTGTTATCTGAGTGAATGTTCAGTGGGAATCCACTGGGCACTTCCTCAGGAATGGAAATCTCTTTTATGATCTCTTCCCCGTAACCAACTTTATTCCTAGCGGAGAGCTTGAAGACATAGGATGCTCCTTTGTGGATGTCTGTAGCAGTAAAGTGATCCTCCTTCTCGGAAAACTCCAAGGTTGTAACGCTATCCAAGTCTTTGCGGCCAAATTTCAGACGGTATCCCTGCAGGGCACCAAAGGTCTCCACCGGAGCGTGCCACTGAATGAGAGCAGTGTTCATCTGTGTGTGACTAATCACTAGACGCGGTCTGCCTGGAACTAAACAAACAACATTGAATCAGCACTAAGAAAGTAGCATACAACTAAAGTTGGTTTTCCTAATGGTTAATATGCCTTCAGGGCACTTACATATGATGTGTTAACAACACAGAAGGTTTCAACCTCGAAGAATGCAATTTCATGGAAAGGGCTCATGACCCTCCCCCACCACACACACAAATATTGACTCAATTGCCCTTCTATACACATCACTTTGCAAGAAGCAAAATATCTTTGTCATTGAATGTCTTACCCAATGGCGTCTCATACATGACCATGATTGACACTATTAGTGAGGGAAAAAGTAACTCAGCAAAAGTATGGAGAAAGACTTCTCAATAAAGCCTCTTTCTTTAATGTTCCCGCATATAAGTGCATGAAAATATCTGAGCTAACTGATAAATCTCTTTTGTATTGTAAAATTTCCAAGGACTGAAAGTGTTTAAGAGATATGGAAAACAGTTCACTTAAGTGGAGTAAATAATAATGGCAGTTGTAGTCTAGTACCTGTTATCGGCAGTCAATACCATTAACTTATTTAGCACCAATGCAGAGGTACAGAATGCAACCTTCTTTCTATTTCCAAAGAAACTGAGCTGTGTACAGTGAATAACTAGATTGGATATCCTGCAAGTTAGCGCATGAGCTGCAGACAGCAATGTTGTCTACTTCTGATGTTCTAACTTGTACAGGTTCATGATGCACCCTCGGACATGGACGAGGATATGAAAGCGATTCATTGGCCAAAGATGACCTGGTACAGAAGAGTCACAGATATGTCTTCCGTGGTAGCGAGACAAGCTGTAAGGTATGAAGTCCCTTCGAATGGACAATATGCTTACACTGAATTGGGACATTTGCCAAAACAGTTCACACATTATGTGAAATATCATTGCAGGTGATTTAAAGCTAAATGTAAAGGCCCAGTAATGGACCCACGGTCAAAGGTACGTCAGAGATGGGGTTGAATTGCTAAAAGGAATTCAAATGTAGGCATCAAATCCACTGCCCACGTTTGAGGCATTGAAATCATGAACTAAGGCAAAAATATTGAGCATTTGTTTGGCAGTTGCTCATCTCAGACCCATAACTTGATCATTTCCTACTGCCTTCTTTCCAACTACACAGTAGACACTATTCACATTACTCGTGATTGGATGATGGCTGCCGGTGCTAAATTCTGTATTGTCACAACATGTTCCATTAAAAAATAATTAGGTCTTCAAAGTGTTTACACTTTTGGATGTGAATAATGCTATTCAGAAATAATTGTAAAACTTTAATGTAAGATTTTCTATGAGATCTGTAAATTATACTAGATGACTGCACATACTTTATTCATCTGGATAACCCTTAAGATTCTTTTGCAGCACAGTGTGAGCAGTTTATACAGTGAATAAAAACAAGTCTGTATACAAATTAACTTGCTATCAATATGTTTTCCAGGAGCAAAAATAGTGTGCAGTTAAATGATCAGAGGGTTTCGGGATGCAAACTTATTTGCCTACAAGTCTAGTCAGTGGACAAACTGGTGATCTTATTTTTTAAAGCTGGGTTTAATTTACTAATCTTTTTCCCCTCATAATTTAATTTGTGCAAGAAAAAGTTCAACAATACGTGAAAAACACACAAGCAGATTCACTAAGTCAGGGTGTGCAGATTTGTATGTGCACACATGTCACTTACGATCACTGGAAAATCACAAGATTTGCTGATATCTCCTCGGTTCCATGCCATGTGAGCTTGGGAAGTAATTTTTCCCAGGGATTGTTAAACGAAAAGGCAATGCAAATAGGGTAAACATCAAAAAAGTTGGCAACTTTGTAAATATTCAAAAACATTTTTGATGCCTTATTGCACTTTTAGCATGTTCAATCGTGCACTTAAAGTGACCAGGTGCAAGTTTTGTAACATGCCTGTGGGAAAGGTTATTCTTAAGAATATCATTTGTTTTCTATGAGAGAACCAACACTGAAAAATGCACAGTAACCACAACTCAAAGCCTGTAGAATGCCTACAACAGAAATAAATTGTCCACATAAAGTTAGGGCAAATCTACTTATAACCAGTGGCATAACAAAGTGATAACCGGTGGGGGGGGGGGGGGGCCTGAGCTGGTGGGGGGCTCCTGCACTGGCTGGCCCCTGGCCGGAGAGCTTTGGACTGGATCCAGACCGTGGCGGGCTCCCTGCATGTAATTTGAAGGTGGGCCCTTAGAGTTTCGTTACGCCACTGCCATAACTTGAGATTGTGCACTGGATAAAAATAACCTAGTTCAACAAGCCATGGGTAGACGTCCTGGCCAGCGAGAATTTTAGGTGCTTTTATATTTTTCAAAACTCCCACTTTCTTGATGTAAAATGTTGGCATGTAAGCATTTCTCAAGGTTACTTTACATTTTTTGACTGTTGGCGCCTGTACTTGCTAAAGAGAGAAGATAAAGTGTTTTTTGCCACTGCAGTTGCGTAAGAATTGACGAATGTGTGCCTTATGCTTTAACATGGCCAAGGTAAATAGTATCTGGATATTATGCAAATGTGGTACATCCTTTGTGAATTAGGGATGCATTGGTAGTAAGGCACACTAGGAGGCACAATGACTTATGCTGCAAACGTCAATTTGTGCATTCATATTCAGATGATAACCAGGAATTGGACATTCAGGGTGTTTACTCTGCAACCTATTTTTGGGTGGATTGGGAGATTTATTTCGCTTTTGAGACGCACTGTTGTATTTCTATGTTGATATGCATGTTAAACAGCGCCTTAAATCGCTTTTTGTGTGACACTGTATTAGTAGGCTTCGATAAGTAATTATCAAAATGCAACATAGGCGTGCAGGGCCTTTAATTTATCAGATCAATAATCCAGTAGCATACCTTTGCTTAACTAGACCATTAAATACTAAAAAGAGAAATAGAAAAAATGTATATATTGCAAATCTAAAATTAAATTGCGCGTTTTTTTTCTCTTTTCCGCGGCGCATGCGCTCTTAACCTCTCCAACGTGCACTTGAAACGCTATTAGGCATTTAAATGGAGCAGCTTTTGTAATGAACGGTCTCGTGCAAGCAGAAATGGCACCGTCATTTTTCTGTGATCACTGACTTTTCGGGCACCGTGACTGGGGAGCAAAATAGGACCTTCAAATCAAAATTTTCCCAACCGCTGTTTCTGTTTTCTGAGCTTTTTCCGCTGAGTGAAATGAAATGTAATAACTGCCAAAGAAATTAAATTAGCAATCGCGTCTATTCATGTTTTAAATGTGAGCGGGAAATGAAATATAAATCTGTGATAAGCAGCCGTAGTGAGGTACGGCTGGCCTGCCCACTTCTGTCAAAGTTTTGTGGAAGTTTTTTCTCAGTGGAATATTGCCGGAAAGTTGGCACAAAACGTGTTCTGCACACTGTATACATTTTTCATTTCCGTAAGACAATGGAAGCGGCAAACGGCAGAGAAAATCGAAACTTACACGTAATTAAAAATAAGGTTGAAGGGTGTTACCTGCGCCGGTCGTGGACACCACTTTCGCCTTGCTGCGCGCTCCGTCTCCCTTCGTTGTGTAGGCTGTCACAGTGATGGAGTATGCAGTTTCAGGCTGCAGTCCAGAGATAACCATTTCCTACAAAGAAATGCAACCGGAAAACGTATTAAACTTTTATTCTTCAGCGCAGGAACACGTGGAATTAACCAGTCGTAGGCTATGAAGCGGCTCTGGAAGCCCCCAGGCTCTGGTAAGGGCCTCCAGCCATCACTATTGTGGCGTTTTTGGTGCCCTGAATATTACATTTTGCACATTTTAAACACACCATGGCTCCCGTGTACAGATATTACACAAGTGAGAGAGCAATTTTACCCTGGTGAGGGGGTATTTGTACAGTGAAATGTTGCACTGCTTAGCCAATGACAAGGCCAGTGCAAAATTGCTGCTCACAAATTATAAATTGCTTAATCATCTGTGCAATACGTGCACACTGGTCCCATATTTGACCACACCATGCATTATAAATGTTGCATATAATTTAATGTTTTATGTGGTAAAAAAATGCTTGCAAAGAACCGAGTTGGAGCCATCACTTTTCTATAGAATACTTGTGCACCACACATGGGGAAGGGATTGTATACCTGTTCTTAAAAAAAGCAGCTATCCCAACATCAGTAACCGAGTTTAGTTTTATCCATTTATAGAGCGCTTGGTTACACCTAACGGTGTGTCCCCGCGAGGAGCGTAAAACAAGCCCCTATAGTGCAGGGGTCCCCCAACCATTCAGTAGCCCCTAAATCCTACAGGGCGGACCACTTCTTATCCAAGGCCAATGAATATCTGTGAGTTATAGGAGACTTGGTGGCTCCTCTTCACATGGGGGGGGGGATCATTTTGCGTTACTCCACTTCAGTAACCCAGTAACATGATGAAGCCTTATCGCTTATAAAAACCGACACGTCAGTGCATGGGAAACTCATGAACCATCACCAAAAGCAATGGACAGGCTTCCGCAGAAACTTGACTGTTACTATTAGAAGATCATCCCCTTCAGTGATTAAACAGATGAAGTAAAGATCATGGAATGCTGCGCTGAGCAAATGAAATAAAGATCCCAGGAGAAAAGATGTACTCTCTCAAGCAGTTTCATTGCATTTTTAAAGTCAGTTGAGTTTGCTTGTTGAAAAGGGCATCTCTCTAACCATGGATTCCTCGCTGACTGTCGTTTAAGACTCAATCTGTTGGTAATCGACAATGCCCAATAAGGCAGAAACATGCCTGTGGTGGTTTGTGGCATAGTGCTGAGAGGATTTGGTTGGGATGTTCCAGACAGACTAATCTTTATGAGGGAGGGCTTGGCTCGTATGCATATCACTAGTCACTTCCTGCAGTGGTAGCAAAGTTTAGGAACATTTTAAATGCTGTCGAAGGACAGAAAAGAACAGGTACAGGAGTCGTGAACCATTGGCTCAAGAATCTTGACCACATGTTGAGTGGTCAATGTATGGGGATTTTTACAATATATGGGGCAATCTTTCATCAAAGCAGTTAAGCCTTTGCGAGAAATGTTAAGAAATAACATGGGTTCCGAGCCGGCATGTTGTTATGTATTGTCTAACAGATATATTGATATATACAGGTGTACCGATTATACACACTTATTTATCTGTTTCTCCCACTAGGGTGGTAAATACTACTGCACTGTACACCTTGGGTACTGATGGTCAACACTTTGCATACATTTGTTTTACCACAATAAACACTTCTATTATTGAAAAATGTAAGTTATCATTCTTGGTTTTACCCTTAAATAAAGCACAGTCATTTGGAGTGTGCATGAGGACACTGGTGTATAGACATCACCTTGACATGTGACAACATTAGCACCACAATGGTTCATTCAATGGGAACATAAAGGACGGTGTTGCCCCCCACATGCATGAGAAAACATCCAGGTTGCTTCCATTTGCTGCGGTGTAGTTTCATAGCATGGAGTGCTGATTCATGCAAAGTACAGCCTTATGGGATATTCACACAGCCAAGCAATAGCAGTTCAGCCGCAATTAAAGCCGGTCTGTCAATCCTCACCCTTGAGTACCGACTGATTGCACAAAAACTATTCAAGTGTATCTACCTCATTATTGCTGATTCATATACTGTGACACTGTATATCAGTCATAACATCTTGTAATGAGATGTGTAATTTGAATGAAGTTATCCAGAAGAATGAAAACTAACGCCAGGTCTACATGACTGGATATTTGGGCAAGTTCAGACCTTAAACATGACTGAATATTTGGGCGAATTCAGACATGCCTTCACTTTTCATTCCCTTGGAATGTCTGCCTCTGGAGCAGGATCTTGTTATGTTTCAAGGCACGGTTAGTCGCAGCCAGCGGAACGAGTGCTACACAGGACCAAAGAATGTGTTCCTCTACAGATATCAACACCATGCCACATCCACTGGTGAGAACAGAGCAAATGAAATGCTAACACACACAGATGTGTCACACATTACAGGAACGCAGACAGCATGTTAGTGCATGCACTTGCAGGAGCACAACGAAATGTGGAAAGAAATGTAAACACACGCCTTTCACTCGGCTGCCATCCGGCACTACTCACATGTTCAGTAGTATCATCATATTCCCACTGATTGAGAGTAAAGAACGTAGGAAAGAAAAAAAAACAGGGCATGAAGAAAAATGTGTAGGCTAGTACCTTGTCATATGTTGTCCTTAGTAATAAAATGACCAGCAAGACCAGTGAGCATGGCACATTCTAGATTCTGTTGCAATCACCAATTATGTGTTAATTGTGCTGATGTTACAATAACTGTAATGAAATGGACATATAGCATCAAGACTCTTTCACACTGAAGATCTTGCACCTGCACCTATTTGCAGCAGTAAGGATGTATATAAGAAACAATGGGCCCCATTACGATGTCAGTCAGAGTTGCCTCTGACCGACACTGTCTCGTCTGTAGGTCGGCAGTTCTGAACACCGGATTACAATGCAAACACACATGGTGCAGTCGCAAACTCCCGTTACTCTATGGGCGCTTGTGTAGTGGGCAGAAACTGCCCCAGCACAAACTCCCATAGAGAAATGGGAGTTTGTGTATCCTGCACCGTGTGGCAGACACCTAACAGTGCCTGCCACACGGTATAGGAGCTTTCAGGGGGGTACATAGGCCCCCAACCTCCGGAGGGATGGGAGCCCTGCTAGTAGCCCCCAAAGTCGCTTTCAACAGCCTTTCCATGTTGGAAAGTCCGACATGAAAAGCCAGTCGGTAACCAAAATCATAATCCCGATGGCAGAAACGTCCTCTGTAAGGGATTATGATAGGTATCTGACTGGCTGACGGGCTCCTTAAGCCCACCCGAACACTGTCAGACTGACCGGCCGGTTTACACTCCGACCGCCGACATTGAAATTCGGCGGTCAGACTGAAAACCTACAGTACCGGTCACAAGCCTCCAACGAGCTGTCGGAGAATTACCGACCAACATCATAATGAGGCCCAGTATGTTTGTGTATGCTGGAGTAACCTTGTAAGGCGCTGTTGTGTGACAAGGTCTTTAATATCAGGGATAAACAAATTATGTCTTTGTTAACAAATTGGGTGAATTTGGAGAAATATTTGTTATGTTCAACTAACAAAATTACTCCAGATTCGCAACCTCCTTCCCTCAAAAAAACTGTCGGAAATTGATTTGACACAGGAACAAATCAATTAATGGTAGCGATCTGCATCTCTGCGTTTATACTGAAATTCAGTAAAGATGCCTGATTCACAGACCGTTGCTGAATCTAAGGCAACAATGGGGCTCAGCTCTTGTTATTTCCATCAAACATGGATCTCGGTGCAGATGCTGTCCTTTGTGTTATAGAATGTGGCAAACTGAAGCATCAGCCTTCAATAGTTTTAAATGTAAGCCACAAACACGGACATTGTACAGACAGGAAGTCAAGCAGGGTCTTTATAAATTGTCCTTCAATATGGGACAATTTTAGGAACGAGACACCATTTGAAATGCAGAAAATAATTATATCATAAGTCAATATTTTTCTCTAGGTTGGCTGTACCACTTTTCAATATCTTTTCATAACTCAAGGGCCTTTGTGAGAACTTAGTATACAGCAATAATAGTGAATGGACATTATCTAGCTTTTCATTTTGGGGACAACCTTAGGTCTCACTGCTTAACAATCCAAAAAGGAAAGATAAATCTGACAAAATTATTGATTGAGATCTCACCCCTCAACTATTAATATGAGCATTCATCCCCCCAATTTTTTTTTAATGAAGTATGCAAAGTAATCCTTATTTCTGTAATTATAACTGTATGTGCAGCTTGTATTAATTTATCCAAGGAGTTTCCACCAGCCATAAGAGCACTAATATTATCCACAACTTATTATCCACAATTTATCCACAACTGGTATACTAGCTACGAAAGGATTTGCCAAGTGGTCTGCATAATATAGAAACCTTTATTTTTACATTAAAAAGTTGTGTTAGTCCTTGAATGCACCCGGCTCAATAGTATTCAAAGATGGCCGATGATCCAACTGGATCAATGCTGTTACCTGTCCCTACCCAACTGATGACGGCATGGCCTACAAATGGATCTTAACTTATGTTCTATAGGGCAGGAAGGGACAAAGCATAACAAACAAATCGATGAGCAAAGCTGTCGTGTTTACATCCTTTAATTGGCACTAGCCATTAAAGATTGATTCGAACTGAATTTATACTAAGCCACTTCTTGAACATCTAACGTTATCCAAGGGTATCAATTCAGCAATATTCAGTGCATTTGTCATGAAGCATGAAACGATTCATTCTAGGAATGAAGCACTGTTTATTTTTGTTATTTAATGATCATGCTATTAATGGAAATTGATTTGCTGATGTTAAATCAGCATGAATGTTTACCATTACAATCTATTCTATCTTTATGAAGTGGCTTGTGCACAAAACATTTAAGTGAGGTGAGTGGTGTGGCTATTTTTTATGTTCAGTATAAGGATTAAACTTGTAAATTGAATATGGATTGATACATTCATAGCCTTTAAGCATCTTTATTTTCGGTGGCACGGAATGTCTGTTTTGCCCCCAAAAAACTTTCTGTGGCACCTATAATGATAGTGGCACAGAGCCAGTGATTCTGGAGGCAAACTATTTCCCAATGATCAAAGTTCTGCAGGCTGGTCTGCATAGACCTTGGGTTTCCACTCATTCCAGGTATGTTTATTTAGGGTGTATTTCCTAGGCTATTATGGAGCTCAATTTCTTCGATATTCTGTGCTGCATCATTATAGTCTATGAGAAATCATTTCTAGAAGATAAAGTCCACAGGAGTATTCATACACATCTGTCTGTTTTATAGGGAAACATTAGGCATTCTGTAATCGATATATAACATGAAATGATTATTAAGGGGGTTTGCTGTCTGTACAATGTCAAGGCAGGCAAGGACCCAGGAGTCTATTATAGTTCCTCCAAATGTGAACTTAACAGAGGAGGTCACAGTCGTCAGAATTGGGTTCCCTAGGTATCTCGTCCCTCTGGCCTTTCACTCCAAGAGCAGTTCAATCTCAGCTCAAGGAGCAGGCACTGACTCTCTATAGCACCGAACTACCTGATCTGGGTAGCCAAGTGACTGATAAATCAATCACTCTTTCATTCAATCTTCCGGAAAGGGACATCTGATGGTCCTTTTAACAAATTCGTGTTCCAGTCTGTATGAGGGACTGATTCTGATGTCGAACCAATTGTCAAGTCCCATAATCCCAGTCACAAATAAAAAGTAGAAAGAGAAAGAGGAAAAAAAGAGAAAAAGATGTAGCACAGGGAGCAGAGAAGGAAAGAGGGTCGTCCTGCACAAATATATGTGGTACCCTGCAGTTCAGATGTTATAACACAATTGAAGAAAATTCAGTAGAATAATTATTATTCTTCATAAATATATGTCTAATGGTGTGCCACACGTTCCAATGCTAGTAGAATAACTCTACTCCAAACTTGTACTGACAGTGCAAATTTGCATTGAGGTTTACGACTTTTTTGCACTCAAGACTACCCTAGCGTTAGACCACTTCAAGAACTGTCCTTTCTCCTTGCCATGCCTGCACATAAGGACCTTGATCAATCTTACATATGGAGCCTTTGCATTAATTCTTGCACGGCTTCCAGAGACTAGTCCTAGTGTGCGTCTCTCTTGGGCTGCCTGCTACAGGTCATTGGCGGCAGCCATTTTTGTACCTAAATGTCTTTGCTGAGCTTTTCTCTTAAGGCAAAGACATTTTTAAATGAGTGAAGCTATGAAGAGAGACAAAATCACATTGAGCAATGCATTCAAGCAAAGAGCATATAACAGCTTTCACCAAAGTATATTTTGGCTTAGTATCCAAGCAATACATGGTACTGAATTACAAATACAAAATTAGGAAATACAATCTGATAGGTGCAATAAGTAGTAAAATACAGCACCTGCACAATGAGAGGTATGTTTTGCGATCAAATGTTACTATTGGTTTTCTTAGGGGAAGAGCAAGAACATTATGTTTAGCCAAGAGATTATAAAACATGTACTCACAGAAAAACAACCAAAACGACTTCAATGCTTGGCAGATAAATGCTAGGTATTTATGTCAAGAAGGTTTAGGTTATTTAATGTTCTTCCAAAACAGCAGTATACTGAGCCTTTGCAGTGTTTTCATTTGTAGTTAGACACAAAATAAAATGGTAGAGGCTCCTTTATTAAAACTTTTAATTTCCCAGTTGACAATATTTGAGGAGTCTCAGATAACTATTATCTTCAACTAAATAGTAGTTATTATCCTGAGGGAATGTTCCTGATATTGCATCAGAAGTATCTGCACAAGCACATAGACGTCATAGGGGCCCAGTCACAACGGCATTTTAGAGTATATAAGGTAGTACTCCTGCAACACTCTTTACATACTCATACATACCTGTGTGAATTGGCCCCAAAACATCTTAAATAGTTATACAAATTCATTATTTAGGGAATATGTATATACAATTTGTGCAAACAGAAAGGATTGCCTTCTTGTTGGAATTTCATTAGTGAATTGCACATATCAGGGCCAATTCAGAGAAGCATGTAAGAGCACATGAAAGAATAGTCCTGCACTACTACTTCCTATACTTATATTGATTTAGGGACTTGGCCCCACAGCATACCTTTTTAAAATAAGAAGGTGGAATATTTGATCTTGTAATTAAGCGAAACACAAAGATTTAGTTGCTCACTTTTAAGCCACAATAGGTAATATCCGCATTGTTCGCATAAATATGAAAATAATATTGGTAGACATGAAAGTCAAAATTGTGGATTTTATAGACCTGATTTATATGGGATATATTAATTGCATTTACTGATAAGACCTATGCCCTGATTGTGTAGCAGAGATGCATCCCACTTTCTATTAATTTGTTTGTGTGCTTTTTCCAAACCTTTATTTCAGAAGGTTCGATTATCAGAATAATATCTGTTTCTCAGAAGGCTTCGAACAGCCTTTAATTTTCCTAGAATAAAGGACACTTCTCACAAGACATCTTACATAAGACTTTTACCTGTAGATAGTGAATAACAAACACAAATCAGTATCACGATCCTGCTTTGTTTATGGGTTAGGAATTTAGTAGTATGCATGTCTATAAGAGGCAATCAATTAGCCTTGGCCCTTATCAGAGAAGAGTTCTGTTCATAATTACAAGAAGTCAGCCCCAGTCCTTCATGACTATATGGATGCCTAAGACACATTGTGGACCACAAAATTATTCAGATCCTTATTAAATTCAGTTAAGATCAGAAGAAATTTACACACACAGATCAAATGTCTAACTGGGAGTTTTCTAGTGTAGTAGACTTTCTTCTATTGAAGCTGTAGGGGTATGGTGGGAATGTAAAAAGGTGAAGATGGAGTGGCCATGCAAAATGCATGGAGCAACAAGACATTTACAATGTTGTGGGTATTCACAGAGAATCTCGATACAAACATGAACATCTACTGCAAAAGTTACCGTAGCAAGTGTTGTTTAAAGGTGGTATTGGAAAGGAAACACCCCCAAATATTACAGTTGTTATCCATGTTGGGAAAGGAGCAACATGTATGTAGCATGCAACATGTTATGTAGATGTTTTTTGTTTGAATTGAGTATACTGGATATGGAAAGTTGTTTCTGTTTTAGTGCCTCATGTACAATAGGTTTTTGAATTTGCAAACACTCTGATTTGATAGATCAGAGGGTTTGCAAACACTAAAACCCTTTTTGAAATGTTCTAAGTCCGTTCAAAAATTCGGAAAATCTTTCCTGTATCATTAAATGTGTTTCGGAAACCATAAGGAATTGATAATTGTGAGGGTAAGGGTGTCTCTTCCAAATACCGATAGATGGTAAATATTAATGTTTCGTGACCAAATTTGGTCTTAAAGCATTAATATTTTACCACCATCACAAAGAGATCTCTTCCCCTTTGTGAACGTGGACAAGAAAATATTTAGGAGCAGGCAGCTGTCCCTGGTACAACTGCCTGCTCTTAAACGTGTCTGTGAAAGGTTTCATCTCCTCTTTTAAATCCATCCCATTTTCATTTTAGGAAAACTGGCTGTATTAAAACAAAGATTATTTTATATAAAGACAATCAAAGACATTGTGGTCTGCTGACCCCAGCAGGCCACTATGCTTGTGATTGTAGCAAATAATAGTGGGTCATAATTTGCAACCTGCCTCATTAATATTTATGAGGTAGTTTAAATTGCAACCCACTATGAGTCAGTATTTTGTGAAACGGCCTATTAGTGCATAGGTTAGTTCACAAAATACAAATGTATTCGGTAAAAGTTGGTACACAAATTGTAACCATTTTTATTGACACTTGAGGCCTTTTATCTCTTGTGTCAGCCTATATGATTTGTGCCTGGTTAGATATAATGAGGTGGGCGACTAAGAAACACCTCAATGTGTAAAAAGGTCATAATTCCATCTGTGTGCAACCATCTGTCTCTAGGTGATGGATCCTACTTGGGTTTCTTGAAAATATATCATGATCTTGGAGGAGAGTGCGTAAGGCTGAGCCTGTGTGCTTCCCCTATGGTTTATCATATTCCTTGCTATTTAAAACCACTTTTGTGCCAGCACACCAGTCCCCTAATCCATCATCAGTCACTGCAGATAAATAGCTCCACTATGAACCTTGGCCTTTGAACAAATGCTAGGAGTGTCAAGAACCAAATGCACCACAGTCACAGCCATTTAAACCACTGCATCATCCAAGACCAGACCTAGAGTTGGCTAAGACATTCCCTTAACTGTACGGAAACATGACATCCTTACTCCATTTGATGCATTCGGGATTTGTATTGTGCATATCAAGTGGATTATCCCCTGTACTCAACAGTCCTCTACAAACTGAAAAATGACCTTCAATTTCAGTACTGTACCATAAAATACAGGGCACTGTCCAGCAGCTTAAGGAAGTTGCTCCCTCTATGTAAACAGAGAAATATTCAACTTAAGCCAAATCTTTGAATTTAGACTGTAATTCGGTCAAAAATCCACTTGTATCCAAACCTACTTAGTCCCTCAGAAAACAATTCACAGTTCACTCATCCTCTTTGTGTAGATTGCTTCACCCATTAGTCAGATTTTCCTTCTTTTTACTGAAACAAATGAAACTCTGCCTTGTCTTATATTACTCAATTATAAACTTTGTTCCTTCAAAGTAAGAAAATTATAGATAAAATTAGAGTTATGATCTCATCTTTGGCCGCTGGCTACAGACACACTCCACTAACTTTGTCTCCTGAGATTATTTACAACTTGGAATGGCTGCCATCCCCTTACCTATGTACTGAAGTTGCATTTTACCACTTATCACTTCATGTTTCAAGTAACACAATATGTTTCTGCAGCTGACTCATATTTAACACTAACAAAGGCCAAAGAGGCATATTTACAAGTGAATGCTAAGCGTGGCGGTAAGCAAAAATTGCTAACGCCACGCTCTGCCATTCTGAAAATGCACATAGAAGTTGCAAATCGTCATTTTCTTAATGATTGTTTATGTGCAGGAAGGGACACCTTCCTGCACATAAACAATCATTCATGGCGATTTGCTGTTTCCATGTGTGCTGCACAATGCAGCACACATAGAAGCTGCAAAAACAAGGAGAAATAAAACATTTCTACTCGTTTCGCTATGTTAAGACCAGGTTTTCCCTTGTCTTAATTTTGGCACTGCCCCATATTTACGCCACCCTTGTAAATAGGGGACAGTGTCAAAATCAATGGGTTTTGCGGCAGATAGCCCACTGCAACACCCATTGCCATCCCCTTTCACGCTAAGTGTAGCATAAAGGGGGCCTTATTTACAAGGCGGCGTTAGGCTACTTTAAGTGGCTCAATGCCGTCTTGTAAATAAGGCGAAGGAATTATTGCCACAGGAATGTCACAAAAAGTGACGTTCCTTTGGCGATAAGCCCTGGTAAATATGCCCCAAAGTATGTTAATAACTGCTCTTCTTTATTTCTTACTCAACACAGATTTACTGTCTATGAGTGAATTGTCCTTTGAACTGCATGGAAATTTGCCAGAGGTCGCCACTAAATCAAACCTCTGGATACATGTTTTTAAGTGAGATTTAAAACAGCATAGATACCACCACAAGAGAGCTGCACAACACAAGGTAATATTCAAATACATTGGATTGCTCAACAAACAATACAGTTACTAATAAATTGATCAACTAATGTTTCATACAGTTACAAATAAATTGATCAAGTAATGCTTCACAATGGTATACATAGCATCAAACATGCAGGTATCTGTAGCTGGCCAAAAAGATAAAAAGTAGATTATGTTTGGAGTCCACCATTTTATAGAGCATGCATTAAGGAAAATGTGTATGTAGTTACCTGTGCATCAGCCAGCATGACATCTTTCAGCATGGGTTGCCCCTTCGGCTCTCCATTTTCCATCCTCACATAATGGACCTGGTATCCTCTGATTTGGCCATGCTGCTTGTTCGGCATAGGTGAGCGCCATGTGATTTTGACTGATGTGGAGTTGACAGCCTCTACCTCGACTTTGCGAGGAGGGCCACTTGGAACTGGAACAACATCATTTGATAAAACAGAATTATAGTCACTGGTTCCACTCACCAAGGCAAATTCTTTATTTTGTTATGTTTTAATTTCAAGTTCTCTCAAATTATGAAACAAGTCTGCTCTACCTTCTAGTGAAAGATCAAAAAGAATGACTGATGCAAAAAAAGAAAATGGAAGAAAAAAAGAGCATTGGAGGAAGAGAAGACATGTAAAAATGCAAAAAGCCAAGGCAGATGCTTTGCTTTGTGCAAAGCATTTAAGTACAAAGATAGTTGAAAAGAAATGATTAAAAATGCAATAGGTTTTCAAAAACATGTTTTAAATTTTGTTGGTAGGGACAAAAAATTGGATGACAACTGGGCCTTCTTCATTTCCATTCTAACACTGAAGGCAATAAATAAGAAAGATGGCAAAAGTGTTGAAGCATCAGTCTTCCAAAAGATGTGCTAAAAAGGGCACCAAGAAAAAAATTATTAAAGTGCTATCTACAGACAGAGTCTGGATGCAGTATGGCAGGAAAAGAATAAAAAATACAAGAAGTGGAGAACTATTTTACAAGGTTGTGTGGTTTTTGGAAAGGAGAAGGTAGCAGATACAAAATGCACTTAGAAATGGTGGTTGTCTATTGATTGCCAAGATATAGACAGGATTGAAGTTTGACTAAATAGGATTTGAGGTAATAAAATTAACATAAAGGAGGAAGGAAAGCAAGGATTAAGGGAGGACTTGGCTAAGTAGATAGAAGTTTAGGAAAATTTGAGAGGGGCACAGTGTTTAGCAGCGTAGGCAACGTACCATCTTCATCTGTCCGGATCAATACAGCTATACTCTCAGGGCCTGGTCCAATCTCAGTGTGGGCAGTCACAGTGATCTGGTATTCAGTCCATTTTTCCAAATTATCCAAAAGGTAGTGGTTGGTGTCTGATGAAATGCCCAAAATGTCATGGGGCTTGATATCTTCTCCATCTAGTCCAACATACTTGATGGCATACTCGGTGATGATTCCATTTTGTTTTTCCACTGGCGGGGGCAGCCAACTTACCAAGATGCTAGTGGAACTTCGACTTGTGCATCGAATGTCTTGAGGAGGAGCGGATGGCTCTAATTTCAGTAGTGGGGATTGTGGAGGGTTTTGGTGAGAGGATAATAATGGTGGGGACACATAACAAAACAAAAGAAAAAAACAAAAATAAATAAAAAGTGGACACAAAAAGGAAACTAAAACTTAAAATATAAAAATACATCAGACAGCCTGATGCACCTTGGCTTATCATGGTGTACAAAATCAATGTGAAGGAACAAACTTAAAAAGTGAAACGAGGGGAACATAAATGGAAATGATGTCTCTACAATATTACCTACCTTTGTTTAAAAAATCTCTTATCAACAAAAATATTTCCATCTCCAATTTTCTTGTAACTGGCTGTAATTAATACAAGTTCAGAATTCAGGCATAGCTATTTTTACTCAACTGTTGAGTATTTTGAGTGGAGGACGACCTGGTTGTTATTCCTCTATAGCTCCTTGGTGGTGAGAGATAGCTATTTTTACAGCAATAAATGAGAATAATCCCACAATTGAGAGTATTCCCATATTGCAAATAAGACCAATACAGAGATTATGTGACCTATCATTAAGATGCTAAGTTATTGATTAGATTTGGTTCTAGATGAGCTGGTTGAGGGAAAAAGCACAGTTGTGAGTTTGTTTTTATTAATGGACATTTAGTATTCCTAAAATAATAAAAAATGTATTCAAATATTTTGGAATTTGAAAAATACAAAGTTTAATTTAGGCTTTTTAACGTTGACAGGTTCATGTTCAAGCTCATTGTAACTAAAGCTTATACTTTGTTCTAATTTAAGAGTACTTAAAATATATTTGTAAATCCCATGTAAGAGTTGGAGCATCTAAAGTACGTCTAAAAACAAGAGATAACTATTGGAAATGCTCCGCTACCACTTGTACACTTTTACATGTCAGTTGCCAAGATTGTTACTAATTCCAGACCTTAAAAAAGAACTAACCTAGATATAATAAAAAGTGCCAAATAATTTAGTTTAAAAAAATACTATTCAACATGAATCTAAAGTAATGTTTTGCATACTTTACACATATAGTGCAACTTATATCTACTAACAAAGTTAAACATAACACATTACAACCAATAAAATAAATAGGCAAAACATTCAGAACATTTCAAAGAAATATCTGCCATTCTGAGTACCAACTTTGATAGGGAGATGACCGAAGAGCTGAAAGAGCACTACGATGCCAGAAGATTGATTATAATCAGATTCAGTCACTCTCAAAGGATGAGAGTTCATATTCACACAAATCCAAATACCTGTTTACTACCATAAATCATGCCAGCTGGAATCCTCTATCCCTTTGGCTGCTCTCCCACATGGAACATAGTGCACCTCCTGATGCTTCTCAAAGGGTTACAGGAGTGGGCGGTGCAAATGGAATGGGTGTTTAAATAATTAATCCCTCCTCAAGCACCACACAACTCTCCCGCAGAGATGTTCAAGACACCCTGTCACCACTACCTTTCATGTTGCACACATGTCTCTTCAGATAGCCAGCTGGGTTGAACTTACAATAGGGGATTAGTCAGAGAGTCATATTAACATCTTTGAATGCTGGAGCATATTCTTCCATGTATTAGGGTGAACTGCCTGTTCCTCATCCAGGCAACATCATTCGTGTTAATGATGGTAATTAGCAGCAACAGCAACAAAACAGACTATGAATGTTAGTTGATGTACACAAACTGGGGGTAAAAGGCCAAGAAATTGGAAACACAGCTGCAGAGTAGGTATCACTATTAGGCAATCACAAATTAGAAAATGCAAAACCAAGGGTGCCTAAGGGGCTAAGGCCCCCCTTGATTCACCACAAAAAAGTGGTGCACATGTAAAGCACGCAAATGCCTTAGTGGCATGTGTGCGCTACATGGCAATTTAAAAAATGCATTTTTGGTGCATTTTTTATAATTGCACATGGTTACCATCAACTTGGAGTCTATGGTAATAGCATTTCCAAAATGTACATTTTGTGTTTAAGAAATGCTTTGTGGATGTGCTTAGGAAATAGGTAATCCCTATTTGCGATTTCATATTTAGGGAATCCCAAAATGCGATTTCTACTGGGTTTGGCCTTTGTACATATTGAAAAGCAGTATTGTATTTCCAAACGGACTGAAATTGTGATTTGGTTACTTAAGAAATGCAATTTCCTTTTGTACATCTGGCCCTAAATTTTTACTATGCGTATACATGCACAGACTTAAAAGGTATCTATTGGTAATGATCAAGCAAAGAGTATATTTTAGATACTATTTATGACACACAAAGATTTTCAGTGTGATCTCCAAAGTTCCAACAACAACTAATGCATCCCAATGCTCCTAACCAAAACCTTCACTTGAGCCACTCCTGCCTGGTCCCCCTGATGAGCTTAAAAAGAAACATTACAACACCTTGGATGAAAACGAGATACCTGCCTTCATTGCTATGCTTCACCAATGAGTGGCGAATTGAGTATACAGAAGCAAAGGCAAAGATTTAGTCTACAATTTAAAGCTCTCAAACAGATAAATAGATCAATAACAACACCAGCCTTCTTTTTCAAAGCTAAGTAAATATTTTCATTCTTTCCAAATACTATATCAAACAAGGTGAGGCGTCATTGGCCGGTGGATCTGCTGGGCGTCCGTGGGACGTGAGAACAGAACTGCCATCTTCAAACCAGGCGCCCTCACGGACTGTGTGAACGGGGTAGCCACTCTGACTCGGGACCCGGAGGATCTGACAAGGTGAGTGCCCAACGCTTTTGGCATTGCCTCCCCCCGGTGCGCTGCTAGATTGCTGGTGGGACGTTCTCCGCAAGTGTGGCCAGTGCGTACTCGTGGAGCCGCCTTTGGCCCTGTGATCACCGACGAGCTTCCTCAGCGGGACGAGACACCAGGGGCTGGGCCGGCCTCGCTGGGCACATACTATTGAAGAGTGGCCGGGGCCAATAAGCAAGTGCAGCAGTATCCCGTTTGGGCAGATGGGGCCCTGTGAGTTACGAACACCCGATAGCCTGTAAGTGCAAATATAGACATTGTACCTGTAAGCCACTGTGCAGTAAAGCGGCAAGTCGTTGCTTTGCGGCCACAATCTTGCACAGAAGTCACTTTTTAACAGCAACAACAAACTGCAGCACTTTAGCCAGTTGCCAGGAACATCAGACTGCACTTCTGGAACTGTCCAGACTCCATTGTGTTTGAACCCGCGTCTTCTGCTGTTGAGTCAACTGTCTGCTGATGGTTCGCAGCTTAAAGCTAAACTCTGCTTCTCTTCTCGGAATTCATCAAATCACATGAATATTTTCTCATCAGTGATACAGAGCCGCTTCACCGATTTGGTACCTGACAGGAGCAAAACTACAAGTCCCAGGGGGCGTGTGCCAGAGCCCACACCTGAGCCTGCTGCATCGGCGCCAATACTATAAAGCCTAACGAGATCCACTGTGCGGACGCGTCGGAGCTCGGAGAAGACCAGACTGGGCCCCCCCTATAACATGTAAATCATCGAGGGCTGCTCACTGTCGTGTAAGTACTCATTGAGTGTCAACAGTTCTTTGTTTGCATCTCTATTTATAATGGCGCGGCGCGATGGAAGGGGGAAGAAAGCTACGACGGGTGGCTATGTAGCCGGGTCATTAGACCAATTTATTACAAGGGCCACGTCTGTTTTGGCTCATGAGATAGCCATAACAGAGCGCCGGGACTCTCAGGACCCAGTTTTAACGAAAAGATCCTCGCTGGGGGCCCTGTCGAAGGATTGTACACCAGAGCAGTGCCAGCAAAGGGCTGTTGTTGCCGGGCCCCCGAACCGGATTAATTGTCAGTCATTAGAAGATTTGGGCAATATTTCCTTGACCGGAGAGTCGTGCCACTCGGATGCAAACATTGATAGAGTATTGACAATTCCCAATGACAGTATAGTAACTCACAATACGGAAGCCCCTGGTACCTTTTTACACCTACAGGGGCACCCCCAGGAGGTGGTTTCCAAGAGGAAGCGGGGAGGAGTTGTTCAGCGGGGAAGAAAGCCCAAGACTCCAAAACTTAATAATAATAATGACTTGGTTGTTGTGGGGCCTAAAGCCACCGAAGGCCCGTTGGAGAGCCCACCCATTATAAGCCCTCCTCATGTGGTCAATATTGTGAGCCCACTATCTATGGTGGAAGAGACTTTTTTACTGAAAATAGGTGACCTTATATCATCAGCATTGCAGCCCCTCGAGGAAAGATTATTGTTAATCGAGAAAAGGCTAACAAAACTCGAAGAACTCTCTAGGTCTAGTTTGGATTTTATAAAGGACAAAATGGCTAAGTGTGGCCAAGTACAAGTAAAGTATGTATCTGAGGGTTCTTTGGTTTCTAATCCTCCATTGACCCGCAGCCGCCCACCAAACCCTATGGACCCTATGGTGACTAGGGAAATTGCAGACGACTCAAGTATCATTATTGGACCAGAGGAACATTTAACCACAGCTTGCAAACCGATAGTAAGCAAAACCCAACAACAATCGGGAGAGGGTCAGTTGAAAACCTCAAATGGAGTGTCGAAGGGGAAATCTAATGTCGAAGATCCGAAGATTACCCTCCCATATATTGACCTACCCCCTGAAAGCTCTCCCTATGCTGTTGTTTTGGCCGGGGTCCCCAAACTGGAAAATGGTGGAACTGAATCCTATGTTGAATTGAAAAACAAATCCATTCACTGGTTGAACTATAATAGACCTCTCCCGATAAATGTTCAATGTCAAATACTATTTGCCAGAAGAGTGAGTTGGGTAGGACATAGACCCAAAGATATAGAGGAGGATTGCATTGTCATTAATTTCAAGGACAGTAGGGTGGTGGAATATGTTTGTATGGGTTACCCTAAAAACATTAGATCTAGTATCCAGACTTTGGATCTAAGTTACTTTTACCCTCCCCCAAACTATAGTGCTAACCTAGGTTACCATGGTAGAAACAGGGGATGGCGAGGCCAACAGGTTAGGCAGGGTCATAGAGAAGAGGTTGGTAGTAATTTCTATCCACCAGGTGTTTCATTAAGTAATAGATTTAGTTTACTAGATCTTGTGGATTGACTACCTTCCACCGTCCCGCCCACAGTGATAACGCGCAAGAGGCTGAGAGACACCATCAGTGGAAAGGCGGACGGGGGGATAAATCGAGCCCCTTTGATTAGTGTAGCAATAGGCCCCATTGATAGTGAAAGAGCACCCCCAGTTGATTTTGATGCAGAGGATGAGAATTCTGTTTTTTTAATGGATATATATATCCCACCCAGTAAAGTCAGATCAGACCCCGTACCAGTGATCCCCCCCCCCTTTTTGTGCCCAGTTCCCTGGATTGTCAGATAGCGAAGGGTTGGAGATAAATGTAGAGAGCGATCTGGATCTGCAATCTGGTGGCCCTAGAATACTGTCATGGAATATTGCGGGCCTCGCGGCAAAACTTGATTTGCCGAACTGGGGAGATTATATTGACTCCCATGAGATCTGTCTCTTTCAAGAAACCTGGGCCCTAAGTCTCCTCTATAGGGCAGGGTTTGTGGCATATTGTGAGCCAGCTGTCAAGGGCCCTAGAGGTAGACCATCGGGGGGTCTATGTATATGGGTGGGAACCCACCTTGGATGTGTGGTAAAAAGAGTTGACACCCACTCCCCAAATATTACTTGCATTCTCCTGACTCACAGAAATCTACCAAAACTGGCCATTATTAATGTTTATTCTCGGCCAGTCCAGTACGGAGGGACATCCCCGACTCTAGACTCCTTGGCTAGTCTTCTCAATTCCCTTTCGGGTAATGTGTTCTTTTTGATTGGTGGGGATTTTAATTGTCACTATGAACCCCTCAATGGTTTTATGAAACCTATCACCAGTGATGAGGATGCAATCTGGTTAATCCCAGCGCCCAATACATATCCGATAAGGGGGTGGACCCCATTAGTCCTTCAAATGACATTGCTTACCCTTACCTTTTCTCTGAGGGCTTGCAGTGGACGATTTCCGAGAGATAATCCAGGGCACTCTACCTTTGAGAGATTAGGCCAGGAATCAGTAATTGACTACTTCTTATCTAGTGTCGAAATTTGTCATAAAGTGGCAGATTTCAGCGTTGATCCTGTATTGAAAGCGACCATAACCCTTTGGTCATATTGTTAGATTTTTGTATGACTGAATTAGACCAAGGTCTTGTAAACCCCCCTAGAAATGATCTTACAGTGATCGATGGAGGGAGACGTATCCGCTGGAACACAATAAACCAATCCCCGGAAATAATATAAAAAATGTACAATAGTATTATCCCCCTTCTAGAAAAGGCAAGCTCCGCATCTGGTGATCCTGCTAATCCAGGACATGGCAAAGACCTGGGGAAAATCCACCAGGCAATGGTTACAACCTTGGCGCACTTCTTCTATAGTAGTAGGCCTCCCAAGTGTAAACACCGTGGAGATAAAAACCCCTGGTTCAGCAGGGGGTGTAGGGAGGCAAAGCGAACCCTGTTAGCATCTCTTAAGGGGGGCGTCAAAATGTGTGTCAGGGAAGCCAGGGCTGCTTTTAAGAAAATTCTCCTTAAAGCTAAGTCAGAATGGGAAATGGATAGATGGCAGGCTATTAAGGTTGCCCTAGATTCAAAAGACGCAAGAGCTTTTTGGAATATGATCCAAACTGGAAAAATAGAGGGCAAGACCAATATTGAACCAAATATTGGTGAGGAAGCCTGGCGTCTACACTTCAAGGAGTTATATTCAACTTTGCCAATTGAATTGAGTGAGCCTTCGGTCCGTTGCTCTACCCCTGATCCCCTATGGAATATACCATCATGTACCCTGGTTGAGGTATTATCAGCCTTGGGAAAGCTACAACTGAATAAAGTGCCAGATTCCTGGGGACCTGTACAGAAACGAACAGGTAGTGTGGGCTCCTTATCTCCAATTTTTTAATGCAATACTTCACGGTCTCCCAGCTCCTCCTACGTGGGCTGGGGCAGAGATTATTCCTATCTACAAAAAAGGGTCCCCCATTGAACTGGCCAACTATAGGCCAATTAGCCTCATTGATGTATGCCAAAAAATCTTTGCAAGGGTACTATTGGAAAGATTGCAGGAATGGATTCAAGACCATGATATCCTGACCCCGTTGCAAGCAGGTTTTAGAGCCAAAACTTCCACTATAGATCAGTTGTTCAGGCTTCAGTTAATTTACTGGAAGCATGTAGTTCTGGAAGGTGGGAGCCTGTACCTAACCTTCGTGGATTTGAGATCAGCATTTGATATGGTGGACCGTAACCAGCTGTGGAGTATTTTGCTGGCCATGGAATTTCCACCATATCTTTGCTTCCAGTTTAGACGCCTCCACGAAGGTACATTTGCTAGAGTAAGGTATGGCAAGAACGGGCAGTTGACGGCACCGTTTCCCGTTGGCAAGGGGGTGAGGCAAGGCTGTGTGCTTGCGCCGACCCTTTTCTCCCTCTTACTCAACGGGCTAATTGAAGATCTACTTGCCATCAAGGATATAGACTCCCCAAAACTGGCATCTCGTAAACTTCCCGCATTAATGTTTGCGGATGATACCCTGCTGCTCTCGAAGTCAGCTATGGGACTGCAGCGTGTGTTAAAGGGGTTTAGTCAGTTCTGCAAAAAGAGGAACCTTGTGGTTAACATCAACAAAACTAAATACATGATCTTAATTGCCTCTTCCACCAACTGTCCACACCCGATGATGGATGACAGACCCCTCGAGAGGGTCTCCATATATGAGTACTTGGGCCTCACCTTGAACGATAAAATGGGATGGGGTCCACAAATCAATAAGGCTAATCTAAAGCTAACCCAGGCTGCTGGGGGAATCTCAAAAGTCCAGAGGAGTTTCATTTGAAAGACTATAAGCCCACCGCTTGAAATTTATAAATTCCAAGCTAGGTCAGCCTCCCTATATGGGGCGGAACTTTGGGGGCACCGCCCATCTAATGCTCTCTCACTAACTGAAAATAATTTAATTAGACAAATCCTGACTTTACCAAAAAATACTCCACTGGTACCGCTAAGGATGGATTTGAATACCCTTCAAATAGCGGATCTTATCCCGTTACGTCCGTTGCTTTATTGGCGGCGGCTATGGAGCACTCCGGAGTTGGGCTGTTTCAGGGAGGAATTAAAAGCGGTAATTACATCATTGGGGGCTGGAAGTATACCCTGGCTATCATTTGTAAGGCACTCCTTCCATGCAATTGGAAGGGAGAATTATGGATCAACCCAGAAGAATTCTGCCCAGCCATTTCTAAAAAAATCTTGGCAACTGCACTGAAAGAGTACAAATTGACAAACATTTTGCAGTCAGCCAATCCCACGAGTTTAGCTTATGGATTTCTGGATTTTAAGTGTCACTATGAATTTGAGCGGGTGATGGATTCTATACAACCGTTAATAGCCAAGAAGCTGTTCCTACAATTTAGGTATGGGACACTACCGCTATATGCGATAACAAATAAGTGGGTGGGAGCGTCCCGTTGCCTTTGCCCTGGCTACCACGTGGAGGAAGAAACAATAGTCCATGTTATGCTTTTCTGCGTGGCATACAAACGGATTAGACTGAAATGGATCATCCAACTTTGTAGAAACCTGGGCATTAGGAACTACTGTGAATTTTTTAGGATCCTAAAATCTGACACCGACCCGGCTCATGTGGTTGCAATTTCGAAATTTCTTTTTTCTATGTGGTCAATACGTAGGAATTCGCTAAAACTAGACCAGACCACAAGTAACTCTGAGCCTTCTCCCTTTTTGCACCCGCCACTTTGACTAACCTTGTGTTTTCTGTGATTTTTATGGTCAGTAGGATGATATTGGAAGTAAACCTAAGAGAGTGGTAGAAGTTTTTATTAGTAGGCTGGAAGCCGACCCCGGGCTTTTTCTTTTAGATTTTTACGATTTTTCTTTTTTCCTTATTGTACGTTCTAACCTACGTAATTTTTTTAATGATGAATTTCTGTTTTTATTTACCGTAAAGGCATTTTTATTTATATACGTTTATATCCTAATGTATTTTATGATTTTCTACGTTTTATCTAGTATGGATCCCAAATTGTTGTAAATTTTTAATGTGTTTTTTTTGCATGTAACAGCCGCAATAAAGTTTCATGATGATGATGAATACTATATCATTCAGAAAGAGTCTCGAAAATGTTCACGAACAATTGCAATTTAAAATGAAATTCTATAAAAGTGTTTGCTCTCTTTAGCTTACCTATTCTAAATTGTCATTCATTAATCAGTGCAATTTCTCAGACGTTAGTGAGTCGGTTGCGTGTCAGAATAGCATCTACAGAAATATTGTCTAACATAAATGTTGTTCCTGAAATAACTCCAATGGGGTGATATTTTTGTAAACAATATTTAAGACACTATATTTCTGTTAAAGGTTACTGTGACAAGGTTATTCAATAAAAGCAAGGTGCTGTGACTTTACCTATTTAATTACTTTTCCATAATTTCTCTACAAATAAGAAATAATTGTTAAAATTAAGTTAAAAAGTAAATATGGCTTTAGTTCTTTATGGGGAGCTCATTTTGGACCATTGTGATATGTCAGAACTTGAATAATTATTAAAGTATAATCACCATTTCGAATCCACTGCTTACCTTACGTGGGAACAGTTAGGGAAAATTATTTGGCTGATTTGAGGCACTTCTGTTTTTTTTAACAAACAAAATGAGTTTTTTTATGGTTTATTAGAAGATCACAAACTGTTGGAGAGCTGCTGCTTCATCGAAGTGCCATCAGGATGACCATGGTGTGTGCAAGAAAGCACAAGTTCTAGCAGCAACAGTGAAAGTCCTTTTGAATTTACTTCTGCTGTCTATGCACAACGCATTTTATGTGGCAAGCAAGTAAAGGCTACTTGCTAAATAATTGAGATCTGGTTTCTAATGAGTGGCAATAGATAGATGAGAATTATGAGATATGGAACTGTTAACGTTTCATAGTTTCACCACATGTGCACTCATAGTCCCTGCAAGGTATTAACCAAAGATCCTTTTTCTTGAAGAAAATGATGTTGCTTTTTAAGTGGTTGTAGTATCCTTGTCCACACTGTATGTGTAATAAGAACTATAAATGCTTTATTCGTTATAAGGGAAAAACAAGGCATATGTGTCCCCTGTGATTTTTTTCAATTTCTCTATTATACTGGGCCCTTGCACACCATGGGCCCTTTGGATGCTATAGTAATCCTGAACCAGGGGAACTTGCATTAGTTTCAGCCAGTCCTCCAAATTAGAATTGTCAGAATACAGAGAACACAAGACATTCACTTTTCACTTATTGCCGAATACAGAAAGACTACTGAAATTAAGTCAGCCCCGCACAATGTTTGTATAAGAGTGCTTATTCAAACACTGAGGGCAGCCAACATATGCATGCAGCATAGTTGAAATAAATGTATAAAATCTTATTTAAAGTTATACCTACCATACAAAACGACAGGCTTGTAGACTCTGACTGTAATGTGTACTTACCATACCCACCAGCAGCAATCTCAGCACAATGTTTAAGCAAACTTATGATAGCAAATAATTAATAAACCCACCAGCACACAAGTAAACCTACTGATTAATATCTAGATTTGTCCATGGCACCATTATTACAACCATTAACATTAAGAAATTCACCATTACTGTCATATAATTACTTTTTAGAAAACACACTCATAATAAGGAGTGTTTTTATGGTGGCTATCATATGCTTAGAGTTAATCCACTTTGGCTGCTACTTATTAGTAATGTAGTACTTGTAATGAAGGCATTTTCAAAATGTAAATGTTTGTAAACAGAGAGGCAACATAGTAATAGTCATCCGAAAACACATGGCAACATCCCAAACCACTTGAGGAAAGAAACAAAGCAAAGCATATTATTGTCTTTTCTTAAACAGGTAACAAGGTCAATCAATACATTCAGGAATGCAGCATCATATAGGCAAGTCATCTTAAAGTGCAACAGTTGGTTACTATACAGCTGCTTCAATAGCAAGTCAATAGTAGGGATCTCAAGGTGGGCAGAGTGGAGCTAGGTCTGTAATCTTATGAACATCCCTTTCCGAGTGATAGACACTGAAAGCCTTTTTAATGGGAGTATGGACCAGGGCAAAAAGGTCTAAAAAATGTGCAAGATATTCATTGCCCTTACACCTGTTGTAAAGTTTGATAGAAAACAGATCACTATCCATTAAGTATAGCTCTAAGTGGTGTCAAGATTTAAAGGATTGAGATAGTGTGTGTGACATTTTCCAGATGGTCAACAGAAACAAAAGACTGTCATACCAAGGTGATGATAACTACCCTTCATCTAGATCATCAGCTGGAATTGTTAAAGGTAAAGTCTATTGTGGTGGTAAATTAAACTTATAATGTACTGCACTGTGGCAGCTGGAGCCTGTTAAGTTTCAGGTCTATGACTGCAAAATCACCATTGTGTGATGGATGGGCTTTATATTCCTCACGTCTTTTCTCTCTTTATTTAGATTGATATCTTGTGCCCCAAGAACTAAACCTTCTGTGGAAAAGAACATTGTTATAGAAAGTAGAAAATGGAGCACAGTGGACAAGTTAGAAAAAATACTGCATCAGTTCCTTCCAGACAGTTATTTCATCAGACAGAACTGGACCATAGCAAGCTTTACAACCCCCTTCTTTATGGCCAATGCCAAACTCAACCAACACATTGATAAAAGAATGGTGGCTGCTTTCCACTCTCTTTGGTTTATTTCCCTGTGCAGTGGTTATTTTCCAAACAGTTATGGTCAACTGTTCCGTCTGGTTGTGTTAGATTTCACACTTGTTTTGCATTCATTATCTATAGACTGTATGCAATGCTATTGAGAAGCAATCCTGTATATATATGAAACCATCATATAACCTGGCTTTTATATTGGCAGTCAGCATCTGCTTTACTCTCAATTAGCCAGTGAAAATTCCGCCTAAGGAATGCAGTTACCGAAGTATACTTTAAAATGGCCTGAGAAGTGCTTGCTGAAGAAACTCTTGCTATTGTCTTGCCGACTCGTAGTAGACTTTTGAATACAGACTCACATTTCACAATCTTGGCCTTGACACAATCCTGTATTGTTCAAGATGACTCAAAATAAATCGACAAGAAAAATTTAAAATGAAATAAGATTTTTGAAGTGGTTTCTTTTCTACTTAACATCCTATTTCTAGGAATAAAAACTAAATAATCTACATTGCCTTTTGGTAAGGTTCTATTTGTGTGACAAAAAGCCATTTAGACCCAAAATGTCCATAGCGTGAGAGGTCATCATCAGATTTCTTGTGGTAAACCCTAAAATATATGACCTTTCTAGATTCTTTACAAAAATCCTAGAATGTAAACATCATCTAGCTGGGGATTTGTTTTTGAAGCTGAAGACCGGTGTTTCTCTATAATGTGACCCATATTTGGAGAAATGTTAAGGTTGAGATTAAAACTATCACCAAATCTATGTGTGTCTGACATGTGGGCAATCATGCCCTATATAGTTTTTTTTCAATTATTTTAATTTCCTTTTAAAATTCATCTACACTTGTTAACACCTACTCCAACTGGTTGATGCAAACCAATAGAAAATGTCTATTTCATTTCTACATGGTTCTCTTTCTAGTATTCTATAATTGAATTAGCATGATTCTATCATAGAAGGATATCTGGTAGGCCAAACCAGAGAAACATTTTGTTAAGAAATTAATGATGTCATTTAAAAGCATTCAGGGACATTATAAATTGAATGGCAAGATGTTATATCCGTCCATAAAAGGGAATTGTCATGAAGCCTGGAGCTAACATCACCATACAGAAGCAGAACATGGTATTAATGTTCCTAGGTTAAGTAACAGTCTAGCAATGAAGATTTTGAAGAAAGATTCACATTCTCCTTTTCCGAGAGACACAGGACTTGAATACAGATTGCCTCTATGGTAGAATTGATTACCATACTGAGCTATATTATTGTGTGTCTCGTTTCAAAAATATTAAGTCATGTAGAAGGACAGTAGTAGAACTGAGGCATTGGCAGAAGCCAAGAAAGGATGTGCTTTCTTCAATCTGAATGGCATAAATTTAGAAATATCTGAATGTATCTTTTTATAAACATTCATATTTGTTTGCTTAATGGATTATTTCATTTAGAAAAGGCACATGATCTGTAGAAGAGTGGACTCAGTATACCTGAGTGTATTGAGAAAACAAACTCATTGAGATCTAACTTAAATTTAAGGGTTGTCTGTTAAACCTCAAAATGTTGGTATTGTCTGTTTTCTAGGTACTAGAACAAATGTGTACTATCCTAAAATGCATATATATATATTAATCCATGCTTTAATATTTTCTAGTCAAAAGGTAGAGTGGAAGCAACACCAACAACTTCACCAATTTGAGTTTAAGCTTGAATCAATTCTTTAAATCTTCCAGTCTCTTAGGTAAGAGAAACAGAACTAAAGGATGGAAATTATAACGTAGTTTAAATACACTTAGCAAGCTTCATTTTTATTTATGTGTTTTTTTTTTTTTTAAACAAAGCACATATGTTATAGTTCATGGTGGAGTGCTTTAAAATAAGTATGGTCCTTCTTATGTCTAGACAGTCATTCTAACCTTCATGAACATTCTCATCAAAGCAAGCACCTGCTAAGTTTCTTTCTTTCTTTTCAAACATACTCTGCATGTTTAGATGTCAGAATTCCTTTGCCTCTTTGTGTTGGTTAAAGTGCTATTCTCTTAGCAATGCTTACTCTTTGCTGGCTAAGGGCCTCATGTAGGTAGCGTACCAGTTACCACTTCTTAAATACCGAGCCGTACCGACTCGGTATTTAAGAAGTGGTAACTCGTATGTAGGTAATGAGTCGGTTATTTTTACCGATTCGTTACTAGTCGGTAATTACCGAATCGGTATTTACCGATTCGGTAATGAGGCATACCTTCCCATTGATGGGAAGGTATGCCTCATTACCGAATCGGTAAATACCGATTCGGTAATGGGGGGAACACATACAAGGGTGGCAGGGTGTCACATTGACACCCTGTTGCACCCCTGATTCGGCCATGTGTGCACATGTGGCACACATACATGCCCTAAGGGCATGTATGTATGCCACATTGCACACTGCTACGCGCGTAAAAATGCATTTACACATACATTCATTATTTACCACCAACTATAAGTTGGTGGTAAATACCGACTCATAAACACACACACACACTCCCCCTACATCTCGATTTTGCTTTCGGAATTTACCGAATCGGTAAAATTACCGATTCGGAAAAGTTACCGATTCGGTAACATTACCGATTCGGTATTATTACCGAATCGGTAATTTTACCGATTCGGTAAATTCCGAAAGCAAAATATGTCCCCCTACATACCAATGGCCAAAATACCGGTCGGTAACGGTATAATTACCGAAAATCGGCCGTTACCGACCGGTATTTGGCTACCTACATGAGGCCCTAAGTGAGATATCCTTCAAATAGTCTTCTTGCAAAAACACAAGAACCAGAAAAAAATTAAGAAGGAGGAAGACCTACTTGACTGCATCGTTCGGGCTGAGATTTCTGCGGTGGAAGCACCAAAACCTAATGTAGAGCGGGCAGCGAGGGTGAAATAATAGAGGCTGTTTGGCTTTAGTTCTTGCAGGCGGTATGTTGTTGTTGGCTCAATGGTGATGCGCTGCAAAAGAAATTTGGTATTGTTGTTAATAGAACATGAAGCCGAGAGCAAGTCTGCTTTTGGAGATAGTATCAAGGTATTTTGGTTATTGTACCATTTGGGCAAACGCTCTTTTCTAGTAAACTGACAGACCAGCAGCAAGTCTGATATTTTCTGACAACTTATTAATCTGACTTCAAGGGCTCTCAGCATATACATTTCCATGCACACAATCCATGGAGAGAGAGAAGCTTGTTATACATGTGTTCTTGTTCATGTGTCTTGTTCACGATTAACATTCAATATATTACATCTCTACGATTACGGTTTTCTTCTAAAGTAACACTCTCCTCATTTTACAACCTTTTAAGTTCTTGTCAGACCACAATTGAACACACAATTTAAATCTGTTGCTGTAGTTAATATTTGTTTGTATTACTTCATTAGAAAAAGAGTTCTAAATCCAAACATGCATTGATTCTAAGAGTTTGAAATCCTTTCTATGTCACATCAATTCAAGCCACCTCCTGTAGGCATTTTAAGTCCAATATAAAATAATGTTCGACTTTGGAATAACAATAATACAAAGGTGTGGCTCTATGTAAAAATACAGATAAAATTAGGGTTGAAGCATACATTGTTCTTGGATAAATCTGTTATACATTTGTCATTGTACCCTACATTTCCCTCTAAAAATGATGCTGAATTATTCCCAGTATCAAAGATTTCATCTATCAGAAGTGTTTGGCTCAGACATAATTTCATTTTTTTCCCATTGGTTCATAGATTGTTTCCAGAATTTCATTTCATAATTAATTGCCTGCTGGCTTACTCCTTGGATGCCCCTCTCTTGAACTAAATGTAGCCTTGTTCCTCCCCAGAAGCATTAGCAATGACATCAGCATCTTGTAAAAAACAAACATATTGCTTCCAGTTGATTTAAAGGATATGATAATTATGGATGCAGCATCTCTCCCTATTACTGAATCCTCATAACTAATTATCTAATTTAAAATGTATAGGACTGTCTGTCTCTTTCCAATGCAATATTTGCTCATAGACATTGGTCTACAGTCAATACCATAAGCTTGAACTTTGCAGTTAGGAATTGTTAGCTTAACCAAACCTTTCGATGGAATTAAGATGGACTTAGAGGAAATCTACACACACTTGCTCATATGCACTAGTTTCCACCTCACTAGTTAATGTGCCACTGCCTTAGATTAGGTTCACATACACCAATAGGGTGAGACAATGTGTACTTGCGTGGAAAGGCAAAAAATCAGTTTAGAGTTCTAGAGTGCAACTGTCTATATCAAGACCTCCTTTATAATCAGCGTTATTCTGGCCTATAAGTAACCTAAAACAGGTCTCAGAGAGAATTAATGTGTTTCTTTTGCCTCTTAGGACTATAAAAAATCTGTTTATACAAGTGCTGTGGAAGAAAGATCCTAATTAATAAATATTTTACCTACGATTTTATGCCAATTAGACGAAACCCAATCAATTGTGGTTGGTTTACTTGGTAAATGACTGAATGGGCTTGATGAGGTCATTAGTGATTAGCCAAGTTTTATACCTGTAATTTTAGTTATAAACTATAAACCTCATTCAAGTGGCACTAGATTAATTATTACAGGCCCCTATACTTTCCTATCACTCACTGAACACTCTCTGGTCCAGAAGAAGTGCGTGGGATCTCCTCCTGAGACCAATCATTGCACGAAACATGTCGACCTCTAAACATGCCCATTAGGGGTATGCCATATGTTTAGCTACCGAGGGCCATTACTTTCCTCAAGCAGCACAACCTTTTGTTTCTTTACTGATGACAGATGGGCTTTTCTCTCAAGAAACTTACTAGTTACCACTCCAGTCATCTTTTAACCTCACGTTAGAACACCACTGCCACTCACACCCTCACGCACCCTTATGGCTTTATCTTAAAAAGATCTCCAAAAAAGTGACCCTTTGGGGGACCCGTAGGGAATTGCAGCGCCGACCCGACAAGGAGCCCCACCCAATGATGAAGCATGACATCCTTCGGGGTGTGTGAGGGCACAAAGATCAGGACACACTGTCCCCAGCTATCATTATTAGAACGACTGTAGTCTCATTCTCTACTTCTCTCTCATAGGAACAGTGACTCTCGTGGGATATTAGTCTAATCTTCAGGAGCACAAGTCACTGGACCTTCATTTAGCTCCTTGTCCCCCTCTCTCCTTTTTTTGTTGTGTCATTAGTGATTGTCCAAGTTTTATGCCTGTGCTTTTAGTTATAAGCTATGGTGAAACACCTGCCCTATAAAATTGCAGGTAACACCTCTGTGTTCAGTGCATGGTAAACAGTAAAACTAATTTCTACAAAAAAATGAAAGGTTATCATTACTTATTTCTAAAATATAGTTTTGTAACACAGACCTCACAGACTATATTCTCTCTTGTAAATCCACCACTGAAAATAGTGGTCATCCTCTCTGTTAGTTGGATAGTTTTGGGTAACTAAAGACCGCTATGGTCCATCAGTATAATGTAAAACCCTTGTGTACTGTAGAACTGTAGAACACAGGAACAATAGTATAATAGCACTAGCACAGCATACATGTCTTTTAGAAGTGATAAAAGTGAGCTCAGCTGGATAAGAGAAAGCGTGAGATGGGAGAGATCTTGAGGGTCTTTTGGGAAGACAACAGGCTCTGGGCTAAGCACATTTCCAATAGAAGATAATTCCAGAGACTAGACGTGAGACTGAAGAAAGTTTTCTGAAGAGTCTAGACTTCTTCTGTTCTTTTAGTTATCCAAACCGACATGAGCCGGTCCATGTGTATCCATGTGATATATAATATTAACTGTATTGGAAGGACTCAATTGCTTCACAATTCATGATTTTACAAATGTTTGCTGATATGAACTTAACTCCAGTACTAAGTATATGTACATGATAATATTTGTCCCTGTTAGTTGATTTAGTAGCTTCTCCAGTCTGGTTTGGAATCCATAAAGGCATTCGCTACCTACATCCAGAAGGCTGGAACAGTTGTTTACTGTTTTCTGACAGGAGAAGGAATGTCAGATCTCATAATATTTTTAATCAAGCCAATAAAAGCACAGTTAATTTACATTTAAAATAAGAGTGATTTATTGATTGAAAGATTGTGTTACGGCATTACAATTGGAAATTAGGATCCATATTATGTTTTTATCAGTTATTATGAAATTTATTTTAAAATGACTCATAATATTACTTGTAAAATATGTACTTGTATAATAATGTCAGAGTGTAAAGCTACCAACACTGTCTCAACATGGGTTGTGCATTTATCGAAAATTGACTTTAGCTTGAGAAACTCCCAAAATGACCCATGTTGGTGCATTGTCTGCTTGGTGGCTGAGAGTTGAGCCACCAACAGAAAGGATGAGTCAAGGCAACAGAGAGAATATACATGCAAAACTTTTAAAGAAACCGGCAAATACATACTAAAATATGGTATAAGCATTGATAAACTACAATAATGGTAAATAAAATTACATAAGTGCTGATGAGAAGTGGAGAAAGAAAATGATGTCAATAACAGATGTTGTCATCTCACAGAATGATAGGAGTAAAGGAACTGAAATTGCCATCCCCTTTACCCTGTATACATCCCACCGATAACATCAAAGGAAGTAACGTCACATTACCTTTGCCATCGAAATATAACAGGATGTTGTGAAAAATTCTTCAAAAACAACAACAGCTAAGCTGCAGATCGTCGCCATAAATGTAGTGGGCTGGCCCCACGTGTGCAGGATGTACAAGTAGACGCTGTAGACGTGGCCAGGTAGGAGTAGATGATGTTTATTGAGATCTTAGGTGTAGAAGTAGTAAATCCAGAACAGGCTCCACAATAGGCCCCAACATAGGCCCCAGCATTAGCCCCACCAGGAACAGCCTCCTAGCTGCTCAGCCCATCTTCCCAACTGTCTCAGTCCCACACAGTATCCAAGCATTCCACCCACACTAACATTCTACGCGGAACACTGACACTGGCTGAGCAGCTAGGTACAGAATGAAGGGAACATAATAACATGACCTGAGGATACTACACACACCTTACCAAGTCTTATTTTAAAAGGAAAATAGTCCAGATTGTTTAGCATTATCCATTATCCTCTCGAGAGAAGAGGAAACTGGGATACAGTACACAGTGGTGTCACATCCATTGTAATATCACAGGGCTTCCTTTGTAGAAAAACACTATTACTGATTCTGATAAAGCACTGCAATGCAGCGTAATAAAAAATCCACCAAAGAGTATCCTTTCTTACCTTCTCTACATTGTCTCCATCTTTGTAAACCAGTTCATAGCTTATGATAGATTCAGTCCGTGGGGGTGTCCAAGACAGTAATATGCTTGTTTCAGATTCAGGTTCTGCTTTAAAGTTAAGGGGCTGACTTGGAACTGAAAAAAATTAAACATGTGACATGTTACAAATGTTTGCCTTTTTCACCATTTTCGTCTAGCTGCTTTTTGAGTATACACATTTAGCTAGATATTTTTAACCGGGTCTAGACGTATGGCTAAATATTGTCTGTAATTTAAGTGTTCAGTCATTCTGTTGAAAATCATCAGGTCACCTATGCAGTCGCTTCAATTGGAAAAGTGATTTGCAAATATTGAGTTAAATAGCTGCAAACACTAGTACAGCAAACAAAAAGATCAGTAGTTCTAATGGATAGGATGGGTAAACGTCAGGTGTTGCAAAGCATGGACTCAAACGCCAACATGTGGAAAATAACAGCCAGCTTCTTCTCATGATGCCACTAGTCTGGACTCCATTCAGCAAACCCATTCAGATGACTTTCTGGTTTGACAGGTTCAATTTATTACTTTAAAAAATACATGCGAGTTTCCCTTTGACATGGTGCGTTGAGAGCCTATTCAGTATGGAGACCAAGACAACATATGACTAGATTTATACTATCTTCTTTACCACACACAGAGCTACTGCTGCATTCAAGAGTATCCTTTTCATCCAGAGTATACTACTTGCTACAATGTATTCTTTCGTTGCTGCAATATGAGTTTTCCCACCTTCTGCAATCTCTTCATTGATAGGATAACTACCTTAGTCACAATCTACCTTGATGCCCATTGGTGTTCAAATCCTTGCATAGGCTTTGTTCTTTCTGTGATGTTGCAACTACCTCGCCATTCCTATTTTCTACTCAGGGACCTCTCTGGTAAATAATTAGACTCTTGACTGCTCTGTAAAGTAAAACAGCGCCATACACTCAGCCGCGGTCGGTAGTAGGAGTAACTGCAGGGCGGTGACGTGGGGAGGGGGAGGGGCAGGGTGGGGAGTAGTAAACTATGGATTACGGAGGTTTACAGGTAAGTTAACATATAAATTAATAAAACGAATTTCGTTGCGTGCACTGCGCGATGCAGTGCACGCAACGAAATTTGTTTTATTAATTTATATGTTAACTTACCTGTAAACCTCCGTAATCCATAGTTTACTACCCCCCACCCTGCCCCTCCCCCTCCCCACGTCACCGCCCGGCAGCTACTCCTACTATCGACCGCGGTTGCATACACTACATACAAATATTTGCAATGTGGTTGAACCACTGGTATGACTTTTAATCTATATATTTCTTTCATTGTGACAGTTCACATATTGAAATATTAAAACATGCATGCTTGATAGATTTACAAAAATATGACTATTTGTTTAAATATTTGTGTTTCCTTAGGAAGGATCATAATTTTAGTTAGATTGCATGCAGAAAATGACCTACCAGAAAATGCCACTTGCCCTTTCCAATGTGAATGTATGGGACCTGAACTGGCAGCAAGGTGCACTGGTTGGCAAATTAACAGAGCCCAACAACCAAAAAGGACAGTCCAAGAGCAGTACAGCTTCTGGATTGCTTCCATGGAAAGCCCACTCATTGTGATATGTTGACAGCTTCTTCAATCCCATCCTTGGTGTTGTTTCATTGTTGATGTTGGTGCTCTGGTATCGTGGTCAGTTATTGTGTGAAGTGGTTGAATTTTATTGGCATTAGTCCCCTCTCATCCAAGGTCGGACTGGGACAAAAAAATAGTCCCAGCACCAAAATAAAAGTAACCCCCATCAGCAAACCAGATAGCTCAAAAAGTGGCCCATATATGTAAATCAGGCCAGTTTTTATCTTGTAATGACACGCTGTATAGGTGTTCTACAAGGTATGGGAGACTGTATGCATTTTTGTTTGCTTCAGGCAATGCTTGTGGTTCTATCATGTAAATCAATTGTAAAATCAAGCCCAACTGTCCATAAAACAACTCCACAAACTGATCAAAAACCAGTCCACACATTGACCTGTCAGACCAGCGCTCCGGGCACTGCCGGATTGTCCTATAGGCCAGTTCGACCCTGCTCTCAGCCCCTCCCCACTTCCGTTTCCTTCCAGCCCATCAAACCTTGCTGGAAATACTATAGTGTGCATGAGAGCACTTATAATGTGTACAGCGTCTACCACAAACCTATATTCAAAAAAAGACTGCGGATGGAAAGGAACTACAAGCCTACAGAAAATACTCATACTACTGGGCGTGAAACGGCATTGCTTAAAAATCATTAAAATAATTTGTTGATAATGCCCTTCTTGTTATTATCGAAAGTAATCTCTGTAGAGCCACAGAATGCCAGTTATTAAGTGCCCGTCTGCTGTTGTGAAGTTTGCTTACACTGATAAAAGCATCTATTATTACTGAAAAAGGAATCCGCCAGGGGACACCAAACATTGTTAGCGATGTGCTAAACAGCAAAATGAAGAGTTAACACTCAAGCGTGCAACAGAAAAGAAAATGGACGGCCAATTCACAATACCTGTAACATTTATTAGCTTTTTCATCGAACAATAGGCCGCGGGATTAGAAAAGGCTTGCAGAAGTACCGCGCTTCTGTCAGTTCTTCATAATGAACAATAATTCTATCTCCAGAGATTCAATGAACTTTGCAGAAAGGTATTTCCCTGTTACGCATCTGCCCAGTCCTGCGGTAAAGGCCATTGCTAATCTGAGCACGCAGGCTGCCAGCACGCCCCATCATCCTTTGTTGCTGTGCTTATTAGCATGATAAATGAGTTCGGAAAGATTTCCCTGCATTTGCGTCTTCCAAAGATCACTGCAAACTGCGGAGATGTTCAGCGGAACAGAAAATTAATAAAATGCCATCAAAATGGGTGCAGAGTTTACCCTGCTGAAGTCCACCAACTTTTGAGACTTGACACCTCATTCAGCCAGAATTCTGTGCGAAGGTAATGCATTATTTATTGTAAATCGGCATTGCACTAAAACAATGTGTGTACAACAAAAGGGACTCCCCCTGCAGCCGTAAATAACAAGCACTGGCAAAACCGATAGGTCTGAATTTGAGAACAATGCTATTTTTTTTATTCACTTGTTTTTTGCAAACCTATGCAATAGACATTTAAAGTGTGAAAGTGATATAAAGTAAAAATGCCACCGTCTAAAATTTGTGTTCGTGTTTGCAAATAAAAGAAATAAAAAATGAACTGTTACATGAATTGAAATCAGAATTTGGCCTACTAGCCTGGGCAAGGTCAAAATGGCGGCATTCACAGTGAAGGGAATCAGTGGTTGAAGAAGGCCTGACCCACTACTGCGTGCTGTAGGGTATGGTAGGCGGAAGCAAAATGTGAATGGCACTTGAATATATATTCAAGTATGATAATCACGGAGCAGGGAAAAGGAGACTTATGACATACTTGAACACAGTCGGGCAGATCCGTTTCAAGGCGAATTAAATCTATGCATTGAGATTGCAGCACCAATCAATGAAAAAAAAGCTGTGAAGAGCAGAAACCACATAGAAGGGAAAGACTCTCTGGGTCAAAGGAAGCATTGGACGTCAGACCATCACGTTTTAGTAATTCTTTTTTTGAGCATAAATGGGAATACAGTGTGCTCACAATAATAGAATTCACTAAATAAATGCAAACCCAATTTGGGCTACATATGTAGTATTGGGGATTGGAGGAACCCATTACTTTGGGTGGTTAGCTGTGTTTATGGGGCAACATCCCTCCTCAACCCCCATTTTCCTTGCCTTTGACTCTGTTCAGTTCAAATAACTTTATTAGAGTCAATCGAATCATAAAAGTTTACATACATACATTAAGTAATTAGATGAAAAATGCTTAGGGAAATTTTGTGCAAAGGGAAAAGAAGCTCCTACCATTCTGCAACACATTTATACAAAATACAAAATATTAAAAACCCCTAAAATCTCTAAAAACTTAAATTCATTTTAGGATTCATAGTGTTTCCTGATTAAAAAAGCAATTCTGATGAAGTTAAGCACAGCGCTGCAAATAACAGCAGTAGCTAGTGACCGCAAATAATTAAAACCCTCCTGGTAAGAGCAGGGACGAATTTCCTTTAAAACAGGCTTGATAAAACGTGCCCTTGGGTCTTTATAAAGTGTGCAAAACAACATAAAGTGCATTGTACTCTGATGGGCTAAATTATTGCAAGGACAGGGGGTTAGGCTCTTACACCAACCCGCCTGTTTAGGAAAAGCCACAAGAAAGTGCAATATGCAAAGATGAAGTCTAGTCATAAGGAAACGCTTGTGAACATGCATGGTAAAAGACAAGTAAAATTCCTGTTGGCTCTGAGAGTCACAATCTGGTGTTCCATTATCCTGGTTAGACATAAACAGTTCAGTTCGGAATGCTTTTTTTATAACCTGTTTCATGTTTGATTGGATACCATCGGGATTATCATAATAATTTTCCAAGCCTATTTTATAAAAAGTATCCTTAACATAACGAAGCCAGGGGAGTGACACTGTGTTATCAAGATTCATAGAGTCTCTAAGGATACTCCTTGAGAATAATAGGTCCTCCGACGTCCAGATTTTACCCCATAAAATCGATAGGGCAATATTTATCCTATCTTTCACATAATCCAAACCTACTTCAGAGTGGCAAAAACGTGTTGGAGAACTGCGGGGAATCATCAATAATCTTTTTAAAAATGTATTCTCTAAAATCTGAATCTGGGAACTTTTGTGGTAACCCCATACTGCTGCACCAAAGGTGGTTACCGATAGACATTTTAGTTTATATAAAGTTATCATTTCAGCTACCGGCTTATGTCCAAGCATACAAGCAAAGCGAAAAAGCCCCTCTATTGTTCTGCTAGTTTGTTGAGTCCTAGCCACAATTAGGTGTTCCCAGTTTAATTTATTATTAAAACATTCCCCAAGTAGGTAAATTTTGACACTTTTTCAATAACTTTTTCCCTTACTACAAATGTCATTGTTTTTGTTTGGTTGGGGCCGCATACCATAATAAATGATTTGCTGAAATTTACCTTTAGGTCCAATGCCAACATATATTCAGTAAACGCATTCAGACATTTTTGGAGGCTATTGGCTGTTAAGGTCATCAAGACTGTGCCGTCTGCATAAGACAGTAATGGGACCTGTTTGCCTTCTATGATTGGGAAGTTCAATTTCTGTTTTAACAAGAATTGTTCCAGTCCATTTGTGTATATTAAGAATAAAAAAGGGGCCAAAATGCAACCCTGGCGTACCCCCTCAGTAGAAGCAATGGGCCTAGTCATTTCTCCCGCAGGACCAAAACGGATAGCTACGGTGGTAGATGCGTGTAGCCTACACAACAGGGTAATAAGGGGTTCTTCGAAACCCATATTTTCCATCAGTGTCCACAACTTCCCAAGGCTCACTGTATCCAAGGCACAGGACAAGTCCATGAAGGCCAGGTGGATCGACCCCCCCCTGGCCTTCATGTACTTGCCCATAATCATGGACAAGTTGAGGCATTGTTCATTGGTTCCCATCCCCTTCCTGAAGCCGTATTGAGTATTAGAAATGAGTCCAGAGGCATTGGTCATTGCTTCCAAACGTGCAAGGATTACCCTCCCCATAACCTTGCACGTAGCATCAATTAAAGAGATCAGCCTGTAACATGTGGGGTCATTCCTGTTACCTTTTTTAAAAATCGTGACTACCACTGCATTTCTCCATGATAATGGGATACGACCCAAACCATACCATTTGACTCAATATGGCCACTGGCTGGGAGAATCGGAGGATACAGGAAGGAAAAGCACTTTTTGTCTGGACAATCACAAAGGTCCACTGCAAACAGTAATAACAATGAGGATGAAACTAAGGATGTTACACTGTTGGACCAATTAAGAAAATTGTGAAAATTAACTAACCCAAGATCCTAAAATGTTACAAGAGTGGACGTTCTGATCGTGATAAAGGAAACTGAAAACATCATGGATTGGCTAGAAACAAGACCAGATCATAGAAAGGAAGTTATTGATACATTCATGAGGGATATGAATGAAATATTGGAAGAAATAAAATTGTGCAAGCAGGAAACAGTTCTGGGAAGATTATGAAAGGGGCCATATTTTGAAATTCAATAAGAAATATGACTCCCTTTATTGAGAAGAAGGAATAAATCAGGACCAGACTAGTACCAGAGTTGAAAAGGAACCAGAATTACGGAAGCAATATGTCCAAGGGAGAGACAACTACGAAGAACGTATAACAATAACCCCCCCTCCCCCAACAAGAAGAAGGGGATGAGAAAGCAGAGGTAGTGGAAGCAAAGGAACAGGAACATCACTAGCAGCCCCTGTGGGATTGAACAAGAGGGGCAAATCCCACAAACAATGATGGAAAGGGTAAATAAAACTATCATGAATTTATCTACTAAACACCCACTTCAGATGAGGAGGAGGTTATGAAACTTGGTTTGTCTTTTTGCTCCACTATGAAATTTTACTATGTGCAAACTAGAATAGACCTTTTTAAACTATTACGGAAACTGAAACTGATATTGAAAACAAGACCATGGAAGTACCAGAGAAGTACATCGTGAAAATAAGTTATGTTGATTTGCTTACAACACTGCACAAATTACATGGTGGTCCTGGGATTGATAACATGATGAATTGGAAAGAACAAGGCTTATTAGAAGAAAAAGAATAAGAGCATATTAAATGTGACTTTCCACACATCCCAATGCTTTATCTCTAACCTAAAATACACAAAGATGTAAACAATCCACCAAGTAGGCCTATTGTTTCATCTATTGAGTGTCTTCTTGAGAACAATTTTTAGGTTTGTAGACCACTTCATCAGACCCCATGTGTCAGCCTTACACATGGGGTCTGAAATAAACGATTTCTCAACTAAAATATATGACATAACAGAGGAGCAGTATAATTTACCAATGACACTTGATGTAACATCTTTATATACTAGCATTAGACATGAGAACTAATTAAGAGCAATTAAACATGTTCTCCGGGAGAGACCTATATGTTTTCTATCACATACCAATATGCAGTTGGAAATCGCAAAATACTGTTTAGAAAACAATGTCTTCATGTTTAATAACATTCTATATAGACAAAAGCAGTGGGCTGCAGTGGGCGCTTGTTATGCCCCAAGTTACGCCGGGCTCATGATGGAATGGTAGGAAGAACAAGTGTCCATTACAGAGGAGAAACATGAGGGGTTTGATCATGTGGTACTATGGCTTCGGTATATAGGTGACCTGTTTATTCTTTGGCAAGGAACACAGGACATATCTGAGAAAATTGTTCAAAGTCTGAACAACAGTTTGCAATTTAAAATGAACATCCGATATTAGTAACGACAAAATCCCTTTCTTGGATGTTCAGATTCAGAAATGGGAGGGTATAATTACCACTCTTCATAAAACCAACAGCAGGTAATACTATTCTCCATGTCAGTAGTGATCACCCAGAAACCCTGAAATGGAGTATATCTTATGGAGATCTCTTAAGGGCCCACAGAAATTGTGGTACAGAATAAGCTTTTACTGAAGATCAAGAGAGTATGATTTGCAATTTAGAAAGAGAGGTTATCCCAAATGGGTCTTAGACAAAGCAGTCAGGTGAGTCAAAGAGAAAACTAGGGACTCTATATTGTTTGATGATAAGGCACTAAGAAAAACAAAAACTGAAGAGGGGATCAGATTTGTTACTACATCTAATGACGCTTCTAATAACATGAGGCACATTTTATCTGCCCCTTCATCTGCAGTCTACTAAGCCCATCATGGATTTCTTGAACTCTTAAAAAAAGTTGTTTATAAAAATGGCTACCACTAAGGTACTCTAGGTTAGCCACTTTCACCCACACTCAAGCCAACGTATTTTAAGTGTGTCTTCTACGTACTTGGCTGGAGCACTCAAGAGGAGGAATATCACCAGAAGGACCTGAGATAACTGGGGAAAGGGAAGATCAGTGGGACAAGACAATGCACACCAGTTCATTAAAAGTGTGGGATTAAAAAATAGTGTACTAAAGTGAAGGAAAGGGTTCAGAAGAGAGGGTCAGCAGTACATAGTGTGTACAAAATATGAAGGGAAAGTGAACCAACATTAATAGCAATACTTTTTGAGGAGACTGGAAAACATCCCCGACATTTACACTGGCCAATAGAGAGATGTATGGCTTTAATATTTGAGGTATTTTCACATACAGGAGGAACTTTTCCCAACATCAGATGAGATAACAATTGTTTAGAGGTTTGACTCGTGGTCTGTTTTTCTATACACTATCAGACCCAAGTTCTAATTAGATAACAGCCAACAGACAACAATATCAGCAAGGAAATGAGCTACTAATTGAATCGCTATCACAATACAGGGTTATCTTGACATTTTAACCTTGTACGCACAATCTTAAAGGGGAAAACAGAGATAAAGAAAAATGGGTCTTTTGGAGTGTGGTAGATATAGAGCCTTCCCCCCAAAACTGACAATTTGCCAGTTTTCCACTGACAGAGCTTCAACTGGCTCAATCGTCGGAAATCGTGGTCGTTGTAAGACCATCAGTCAATACATGTCAGAGGTCTCACCCTATTTAGGCAGTATTCCCGAATTCAGGATTGCCAGGTTTGGCAATGAAAGCCTGCTAGCTGCAAACAAGAAACATTAGAATTTACCACCCCCTCTCATAGAGCATCAGGGAAATTGATTTTGTTGTTCTTAAATAACAAACTATCATTTTGGGAACGTATCAAAAACTAAAATCACTGCCTATTGGCCATATCATACATGGAGTCTGCTCAGCAAAGTACCAGGGCTTTCAATTGAGCAGCCACACCAGAGCCTGAGTGGAAGCTATGGAGATCCCCACAGGTAGGAGGAGATCTCTAAATCCGGTGGGAAGTCTACTTCAGGATCAAGTCTAGCATTGTTTCTGGCACAGACTATATCACTGCATTTACCGTTAATTAAGTACACTACTGAACATCTGTCAGTTCCTAACTGTGGCCAAACTAAGCTGTTGCAAGTGTAGTGATGCAGTAATAATCTGATCAGTTTGAATAGTGAGTCAATAGGAGGATGCTAAATCCGTTAAAATCTAAAGATGGAAGGTACTACCGCATAAAGTTCATACCTGAAACGATATGGCATTCGTAATGATCTTTTCTGTATGAGAAGAACATATTCTAAAGTTGTGTTAATGGCATTCACTTAAATAGTATGCATCTCTACACCTGACACCATCCTATAGAAAGGCATATCTACATCCATCAACCCCTCGTCCCCATCCTTGATTAATATAATTCTGAATCTCTGTATCAAATTATGTGTACAAAGGTTCGCAGACCAAATGCTTCTATACAAACTGTGTGTCCTGGGTGTCAGCAATGATATGGACAGGGGTTAGCAATCATCTGGACAAGAAAGGCAAGCCAAACTTAGTCAGTCCTGAGGGTAAACACCAGTTTGGAGTTGCTTTCAATGCATACCCAACTCCAAATTTTACTGTGACATTCTCTTTGGTCAGCTCAAAATTGCTACCCAAATCCTTCCTGAAACTAGTGCATGTGATGCAGTGGCTTAGATAGTGGATGTAGCAGGATAAAGGTCTGGCCCTATTTCAAAGTTTATCTATTATTCCTACCTTCATATGTCACTGTGAATGCCACTGGGCCCACAGAAAATAAAGACTTTTAGTCCTATTGCTAAAAATACCTCTGTCATGTCATTTTTGATCCTGTCACTGTAGCAGCCTTCACACGGTAACCCCGTGGTAAAGGACTACAAATTGTGAAAATGTACTTTGTAGAAAGCACCTGGTGAGAGATAAGCTGAGGTGATACAACACAGTAGGTAGTTTCCATAATTTAGAATTGGCAATTGGATAAGAAAATACCGCATTACGACATGACATCTGATGATGAAGAAAAACATAGAACTTAATGAAGAGGGGAGGAACCTTGTTGGGCAGATGCAGTCATGTTGCCGCTAGGCACGCACCCAATAAAATTATAGGGAAGCATACCCTGTACACATAATGTTGTGAAATCTAGCTATGAACAATGCCATAAAACAATTCAAATATGATTTAGCCAGTATGGGAAGTTACCAGCTAAATTTGGGTCACGAGTAATGTGCAAAAATCAAACCATTGATTTTTTCTTCAAACATTTCCCCAGGATGAATCTGGGAAAATATGCATAGGAAAATGATTTTGGAAAGATATTATTTAGTCACACTCTTTAACCCGAGAGATTAGTGCATTTTAAGAACCTGAAATATACAAAAGGTAACAAATAATACGAAAGCAGTGGAGCAGGTATGGGCCAAGGAGACATAACAGCTCAAATTGGGCAAGTTGAGATTGGTTAGATATGGTGTTGAGGCAGGGACAGCTGTGATTTTGTCATTTTAACCAAGTTTTAGTATCTGTGGAGAGACTGGCATTAATTGTGGGTTGCTTTTAAAGCAGGCCTCAGGGGAGTAGCCTGGTTTTAATCATTTTCTGCAAGTGAGGAAAGTCCGTGGTATTTATAGATTTGGGTGGAGGGGGTTTAGAAGGAAGTTGCTGTATCAGAGAAGGTTTTCCTTTATGAGAGATGAGTTTTAATTTAGTTATTCCTAAGATTAGCAAGTATACACTGCTCATACCTCTTTGGCCTAATGAAATGCTGATGAGCTCAGTCAGAGAGGAGTGATTGCAATGGATGGATTCGTAAGCAAGGCATTCTTGGGTCATACCTAGAGACTTCTTGCATTTTAAGATCAGAGATTTAGGTGATCATGGTGAAAGCTTATGTATAACACTGTTCAGAAACATGTTTTAGATACTGGTCACTTGAAAAGATTGCAAACCTTAACATGATCGGACCCTATAAATGTATTTCTTCGTCATCATTTACATCATACAAACCTCTGGTAGGTCAGTTTTTTCTATAAGACACATCTTGTTTTATTCAAAGAGGAACATGACTAGTTGATGTATAGAAAAAAGTTCAGGATTCCATTTAATGTATGAAATTATAAAAATGAAGCTCTTAATTTGTTTCCCACTGAGAGATTGCAAGTGGCACCAAATAGAACACGAGAGTGCAACTTGAGGTAGGTATAATGTCACTTGGAGCCTGGAGGTGGAATACTCCAAGCTATTTTCAACCACCCCATGTTATCTACTGTCCTAAAATCCTCTTCCCCTGCTCTGTTGATTTCATGTAAATTCTGCACATGGGGAAATGAGTTAAGGATTAGCAGAGCACTATAAAAATGTCTCAAATGAATAGGTGAATGACTGATAAAAACACTGCATTGCATTTTAAAAATAACACCCTTTTCCACAGCCTTATTGGCCTCCTCATTAGATTCAGCCAATCAAAGACACAAAATATACTTGGCATCCAGCCAGCCTCATAGTTCAACCTTGCTAGCAACCATTGTTTCCATAAACTACAAAACATAAACCTGGCTTCCTGCTGCCTCCCACACCACCCTTGATAACTCCCCTACTCCTGCCATATTGACTAAAACTAAAACTAAATGATACCTGCCATCATGCAGCCATCCACCACTACCCGCTGTAACTCAAAACTCCATCCCACCTAATATTTCAAATATGTAATACCAGGCTTTCTCCCATTTGCATGTTGCCTGCCTCTCCCCGCTCAAAGCCCTGCTCTAGAAGGTGTTACTGTATTGAGATTGGCTATTTGGGAACTGCATCATGGCAATCTGGCATTCTATTTCTGTGCAGACACACAGCTGATAGGGATGATGTCAGTTGTTAGTCCTCCCATTCTTCCTCAGCTGCATTGGATCTGCAAAGACCCGAGTGAGACCAGAACAGTAAAGTAAACTGGCAGGCTGGCAACCTCAATTCGCCTCACTGAAGACCCATGGAGGCCGGCAGAGCACCATCTAACACAGCACATTTTATGGTCTGGTTTTTCACTGGTCTCACATCAAAGCAGTGGAAATCATGAAACTTATTTTTCACTGCTGAGACATCAAAACAGCGAATGACCATTTTTTGAACCCCATGTTATTGATAATTGCTTCCTCTGTGGAAGCCATACATAACATTAGCAGTTTAATAGTGGAGTACTAATTGAAGGTCTTGATTTGTTTGTTGTTGTTTGTTGTTGTGTTGGAAATTTGCACTTTCTGCAGGGTCACCTTGGACTAGTTGCCTTGTTGGTGAACCATATTTTTGCAGGCTATAGAGTTCTGTGCACTTTACCTCTGCTTACCAAAAGTAAAGTGCTTGTACTCCTCCTTTCAGCACAGGAAATTAGATTTCTCATGATTGCCACAATTCATTTACTAATATGTCCCTAGTACATGGAACTATGAGTACAGGTCTGGTGGCTTAGTTGACTAATGCATCCACTGAGGGGGCATGTGTTCAACTTCATGGTCGCAGGTTCGAATCCCTGTGGGTCTACTCAGCATTTTGTCCTTCTGTGGTTGATGAAATGAGAAGAGGCTTCTCCTAACACAGGCAATCATTAGCTGACAATTGGGCGTGGGCTTTCTTTTGTCCCCCCCCCCGCCAGACAGTCCCCAATCACAGCGTGTCTCTTTTTGACAAAACAGTGTTGAATCTTGTTTGATAGGCCTGTTTGGTTTGCGTATAACATTTACAGCACACTTCAAAGGAGGGAAACATAATATCAAAACGAATTTGTGTTTAGCCACTACTGGGTTGCTGAAAAATCAGCTTTGTTCTACCAGACGTCTGTCTCTTGGTTTATTGGGAGTACTGGATTTTAGTGTTAGCTATGAGATGACTCTATGATTACCATTATACACTCCCCACACCCATAACCATGCCCTCAAAGCTCAAGTTTAGCATGCCCAAAGATTTCTGCCATCTTGGCAATTCTCAAAGTAGCTAGGATTAGGCCTGGGAACCTTTATCCCATTGGTTGGGGAATCTCCATGGGACATTTCTACCCATTAGCTTGTGCCAGGCATAAATGTGGAATCTTCAAGCATGCACTCTTGTGCCCAGGATAAAAGAAGTGGACAACAAGGATGATAAATTCTGTCCTCCAGGTAAACCTGCCTGCTTTGCACCATAGCTACTACGGAATCGAGCTCAGGTTCATTTGGTGACTTCAGTGATTCACCCTTACAAGGATTGTGACTATTGCTTGAGGTGGGTACGTACCCCCTTAACTAATATCCCAATTTCCTACACAATGCTAGTACAGCAAATAACTATTAGGACAGGAATATGAAGTTGTATTATAAAACTGCATTAACAGTTTCATGGAAAGGGATCCACATCCTCCTGAAAGTATCTGAATGTAGTCAGAAGCAACCACTGCTCTCATCTGAAGACATGCATTGCAAGTCTACTTCTACTTTGTTATAGTGGCTCTGCACAAAAATAAAGTTCAATGTATGCCTTTGGGACAGCTAAGTTATACACTTTTAGAGCTGGACGTCGCTCTTGGCATTACAGATGGCACCTCTGTTAATTATGATTAAACCTAGCAATTGTGTTAGATATGTATTTCCTAAATCTGTATGACCTATTGGAAAAACTGCATTAAATTATAAGGATTGTGTCATTCTTTAAATATCAACCATCAAATGCCAATGTGGTGAGAAAAGCAGGCAAAAAGACAGAATCTCAGCAAGGAAAATCTTGCAAATCCACTGCTTATCTTCTGTTCAGGCCATGCCATGTGATCTAATCTACCAGAAAATTGACTTATTAAAGATTTTTCAATATGCTGTATCAAAATTCACACAGAGACCAAAAGAGATGTACTGCATGCCATATGGCAACTTAGTTAAAGTTCCAATGGAGTAGGTATATATCATTTAGTAATAATAGGACTAATGTTTTACCAATGTATCCACTCCAATGTATTCTAGCTGCACCTTCCCACAAGTCACTGTAAAATCAACTTTGCCATCACACGTGCCAGGCCATTGTACATGGTCAGAGAAAATAGACTTTCTAAGCCCAGGCGAGTGATACATTTTGAAAGGAGAAAATGACTACCTTACCAGAACTTTGAGTAATAGGATTTAAGGAGAGTTAGACCAGACATCCTTGGCATGGTATTCCCCCCCGGACCTCTTACCTTCATTCCCCTGTTTTTGCTGAACTCATTTTTGTTGGCTTTTATACTCTGTGTACTTTACCACTGCTAGACAGTGAAAAAAATGTGTGTGCTCTCTCTCCCTTGAACATGGTGAAATTGTACTACATTTCATTTACTACTCGGTCCCTAGAAAATGGTACTCTATGTATCCATGGCCAGTAAATTCAGGGTCGGCTCTAAGGTAGTGCGACTGGTGCCACTGCACTGGGTGCTGACTTCATGGGGTGGCGAATTTTCAAGTTTGTTTTGATTTTAAGAGCACCGGCTGCCGCATTCCTTGCCTCCAGCAATTTCCAGACAACAATAAAAATGTCAAGACAACTCCTGTGATTTAATGTCCTTCCAGGAGAGAAATTGGAGTTTTGTCTAGTTGAGGCTTTGACTGATCATAAAATATCACAGAGGGTTAATTTGCCTGCTGCAAAGAATGTGTATCATGCAGATCAGAAAGTGCATATAATGTAAATAGGTCAGTGGGTTACTACTTTTTTAAGAGACATCGTTTTGTTACTTACAGTTTATAAGTTAAAATCCTAATATAGAAAAGTGAATTATTAACTGTCATCAAAGAACTGCATGCACACTGCAAAGTATACATTAGAGCACAGATTAATGCTGCAAAAAGGGTTCATTTGGGTAGAAATTGATTCATATTATTAAAGAGAACCCCCAACTATGGTGTTCCGCTTTCAATTCTGAGTTAGTGCTTCTCCAGACCAAGCACTCTTAAACTATACTACCTACCAGTATGGATGACATGTCACTCCTACACCTTGTAGTCCTCTGGCTTATGTAACATTTCCTATACACTGATTTACACATGTATGATTGATTGTCTCTGTGTAATGTGTGTGTGATGCAAAGTGCTCTGTCACCTTACACTGGTATGAGTGACGCTATATGACTAATTAAATGCATCTGAAAGAGAGTGGTTATGAAGACTTGAGGGGCACTGTTAAAAGTTTGTGGTGAGGTAATCTTCCACCTCCACCATGGATGAGGGGGAGCCCAACAAACATTTTTGCACCAGGCGCGACAGGTGCTAAGGTCGGCACTGAGTAAATTAATTACTATTAGGTAGCAGCTGCATTCCTTGTGCCACCCACTAGAGTAAGACTGCAAAACTTGTCTCAGGCCTGTTACTGCAGCCTATAGTGCAGTTTTAAACTGCCATTTTGACCTGCCAAAATAATCCTTTTGCTAGGCCTAAACCTTTATTTTTAATATTTATAAGTCACCCCTAATGTAGACTATAGCAGTTAACATTTTTCTGCTTAACCCAAATGTGCCACCTGGCCTGTTTCCAGGGTCACGTGACTGTGAATGATTCTCGTATGGTGTGTAGTGTATTTCTTCCAGACAGGGCCGTGTGGCATAGTGTTCCTCTCCTGAACATCAAAGGGTAGACTCAGGGCTCTGCCCCTGCTCTTCTTGACTTCTAAGGGCTGCCTGCCGAGCCAATGACAAATGCAGCTCACTCCCAGGTCTGCCTGCCCTTTGTTAGTTGAAACACTGGAAAGAGGGAAGCTTATACAAAGGAAATAGCCACCACACCCGCAGGCTGGCATTGGGTGTAAGAATAGCGCCTTCAGAACCTCTCGCGAGAACACTCCTGGACCTGTGGACATACAGAAGAAGGACTGCCCTGCTGTCTGTAAAAGAAAGACTCGACCTACTTGCCTTGAATCCAGCCTCCCTAGAAGTGACTTCAAGGGTCAGTTAGCTGGCCTCCTGTATGAGCTACAGGGACACAACAAGCTTCCATAGGTATCCCTGCAACCGCCCAGCTGACCAGCACCAACTAGACCTACCTGAACATGCCCAAGCCTTGCTGATGGCCTCTGCTGGAGTGAGCCCTGGCCAGTATCAGAATGTACTCCTGAACTCCAGATGAAAATCCTGTAGTTTAGGGCTTTTCACAATTACAAGTGACTATTCACGCTGGGAAACGATCATCTGAGATGTCCGCAAACCCCGCACTCTAGGGGCGACCTGCTCTTTGCGCCACACACAGTTTATCTGCAACAACGGCCAATGCAGAAGTCCAGTGGTGGCCTGCTCCTCACGCCAACAACGACCTCCAACACAAAGCTCTAACCTGGCTCCTTATGTGGACTTGGAACTCTTAGAATGTAACCTCCTCACTGGGGCACACCTGGTCCCAGTATCCGACCTGTGCTCCATTGCGGTCAGGCTGAGCATGCGACTTTGAAGCTGTCCAGCTAGACCAGATAACCTCAAGTGGCGACTTATGTTTAAGGCATTATTTTCACTAAAAACATTTAAATTGATTATCTCTGGTTCTAATGATTGAATGTTTGTCATTTTGGTATCATTTTATTTATTAAAATGTACTAATTCCTAAATTAGTGAGTGCTTTTCTTGTATTGTGTTTTCACTTTATCACTGTTTGACTACTGCATAAATACTTTACACATTGCCTCATTGTTAAGTATGACTGCTTTTGTGCCAAGCAACCAGAAGGTTAAGCATAGGTTTAATTAGTGGCTTTTTGTGGTTCAGCCTTAAAATGATTGTGTTTCTTATTTGAGTGGGACTTCCCCTCCTCTCAACTATTAATCCAATTTCTTGCAAGTAGGATGAAAATATGGTGATGAAGTGGCTGAAGAACGGCCATAAGAAGAGGATGAGCATCATATATGATTTTCTTTGGAAGTTCAATAATGTTGAAAAATCAGTTACTACCATTACAGCTATCCTAGCAAATCTAGAGACTAAGATTGCAGGAACAGAGCATGAGCTAGGACGGCAAGCTATGCGAAGGAGCTAAGATTTCCAATGAGCAAGGACTCCGATAATTAGTACCGCGTGAAAACCTTGAGCAACCCTGTATGGTCAGACCTACTCGTTGCAAACTGACATCCCAGGATCCCATTTAGACCACCAAATGGAGCTAACACACAAAGACAGCTGTATTAGTTTTTAAAGGGCTAGAAAACGTATATGGTGTGCTAAAAAGGTGTTTTGAAGAATCAGAAGTTAAATTGCACTGAAAGCTGCATTCTCCTTTTTCACGCATACATTTCAACATTTAAATAAGAGGAGATTTCTGCTGGCAACCTGAAAAGAACCATATGAATAAAATGTATCAACCCCAGTATAGAATGTGGAGAAAATAAGCATCTTTCATAAATTTAAAATGTTATGTTTACCCAGGTGAATCCTGCCAGAGAGTTAAAAACACAAAATCAAGAAGGATCTTTGTGAAAGGTAAGGAACACATCTTTAATGCATGGTCATTTACTGCTGAGGCCCTCGTTATTTATGAGTCAACCAGAATAGTATCTCTTGGAGATACTGCTCCAAGCAGGTGGAAAGTGTCAGCAGAAAATCTGCATGCAACGGTCTTTGTTTAGCATGGTATTCTTCATTCTGAGGCATTTTACTTGGAATCCTTGGATTTAGAGGTGGAAATACCAAATGGAATCATTAATGACAACCCTGTAATGCCCCTTGAATTCCAAGCAGGCTCTAATTGTGACACAAAGATGTCCTGACATCACAGATTATTATGTAGAGGAGTCCATGGGAGGAATCATCAGTCGATCATTAGAGTTTCGGGGCGTCGCTTGGCCAGCAGCGATGGCGAACGCGTGAGCAGAGAGCTCCGCATCAGCCTTGTGATTATCCTGCTAAAAACGACCAGCTGTGGCTACATTTCATGCCATGGAGCCCATTGATGAGCTGAGCACCGTCGACAAGACCCAAAAGTGTTGAGGGGGACGACCTGCCCGAGATACGGCCGAGACAAAGAAGTCGACCGGAGATGCCAAGCCGATTCAACATGGAGCCGGAGAGGATGGAATCGAGTGCGGAGGCGATCGACGGTCCCTGAGCGCTGCAATGGGAGCGCGAACTGCATTGTGGGTGCCCTTGCATCGGCGCGACGATTTTTGGGTGGCGGCCACAATCTAACAGGAAGGGGAGTTGCTGACGGGTGGTGGACAGCCGATTCCCGAGTAGAATCCCCCATGAGGCGGGGAGGTTTACCTGAAGCGTGAATGAGCAGCGGCTGTAGGCGAGAGAAATGCGAATGAAGCACTACAGAAAAACCTACACGTTTGCAGGAGTTCCCTGAAGTCCTGGCAGGGGAGCTGAGGCTCTTGTTTGACTTTGCTGCCTGCACCGGTGACCTGATGGTGGAGAGCGAGAGGACGTCTTGCTGGAGGTACGGGGGGCAGCCTGAGGCACGGTATTGAGCAAGCCCTGACCCAGGCCCGGGAAAGCGGTGGCAGCCTGCGGGCTGAGCTTCCCTGGGGGGCCCACCCCCACCGAGTGCAGGCCCGTCCGGGAAGCCTGTGCTGGTGTGGAACTTGCGAGCTGGGGGGCCCCTAGGGAGCAGGAGGCTGCGGAGACGTATTGATGGGACTTGGAGGCGGCCGTCTGCTCCCTTAGTGGGGTCTCACGATTGCTGCAGGGTCTGAATTGACACCTAAACTGCGCTGCAATCTAGGAGGGGCCCCAAATGCACCTATGCACATATGGCGGTGGGATGACTGACTCGCCGTAGGGATACACAGCTGACTACCTGGAAGGCACTGAGCCTGCTACTGGGAAGCACGAAAGAGACCCTACTGGTTCCCCGGAGTCACTGGTGAAGTTGGGTGGAGCGGCATTGCACGAGCCCTCTGCTCCACGTTGGAGAGTGAGGAGGGCTTGGAGAGGGGCACAGGCGGCGAGCTGCCATCTGGCCCCTACTGCAGCACTGTAGTGACTGCGCCCGGGCCTCAGCTGCAAGAGACACAGCGACAACCTTCGTTGTACGGGAGGGGGGGCCGGTGCCGATTGTGTAGGGCACTCAGTGGAGCACGAGAGGAGCAGTACCAAGAGCAGGAGGACTCCTAATAGCCATGGGTAAACCCAGGGGTCGCCAAGCGGGGACCTCCCAGGACCAAGAGGAGGAAGCACAGGATCCAGCACGAAGTGCCTCGGATGACCCCGTACAGTGGCAACTACAACAGATTCTAGCTGCCATAGCCGGCACAAAGGCGACTCTTCATCAAGACATTAGCACGGTTGCGGTGGGGCTTGGATTATTGCAAGATGAGCACAAGAAACTCTCCGAGAGGGTCAAGAAAACCAAACTCAACATTGCGGAAATAACGCTAGCGCATAAAGATGTGGAGCAGCAAGTACAGGCCTTAACGTACAGGGTGGCGACGCTGGAACATAGAGCCAAAGACACAGAGGGCCGCAATCGGAGGAACAACGTAAGGGTCGTGGGTCTGCCGGAAGGGGCAGAAGGGAGAGATATGGTGTCCTTCCTGAAGACGTGGTTCAGAGAAGTAGTGGCCCCGGAAGAACTTACAGCCTTTTATACGCTTGAGAGGGCCCATGTTATGTTATGTTGTGTTAATCAAGGATTTATAAAGCGCACAGCTACTCGACAGAGTGTCCCGGCGCTATGACAGAAGAGACAAAGAGCAAAGACTTTAAGACCAAAATTAATTAAGGTGATAAGTTATGGTAGTTGTTGAAACATCCAGAGAGTCCCAGCCCGACCATTGGCCCCAGGGAGACCCCCAAGACCGGTAGTGGCCCGCCTGCTCCACTTCCGGGACAGGGACTTATTGTTACAAAAGGCGAGAGTGGGTGGCCCTTTTACGGTGGACAATGCCAAAGTCACGTTATTCCCAGACTACACGATAAAGGTGCAAAAGAAGCGTGCTTCTTACATAGCGGTCAAGAAGGCTTTGCGGGAGAAGGGACTTCAATATTCCCTGATGTTTCCAGCCCGATTGCGTATTATTCTAGATGGGAACACTCATTATGTGGACTCTCCACAAGAAGCGTGGGATTCGCAGGAGAACTACAAGAAGGAAACCCCGAGAGGTGGGGCACTGAGAGAGGTGCGAGAATGAGTATCCAATAAATCTATGCAACCGCGTCGGCACACTCGCAATAGATCTCAGAAGAAACCCACAACTACTCAGACGGCCTGTGAATGGGCAGCGGCGCTGCAGGCAGTGGTGGAGTTGGCGCAGGTCTGCGCTCCTACATCTGAAGAGGAGAAGTGCACTACCACTGATGGCTTGGCCGGGCAGGAATCAGACTCATCTCTAACTGGCGAGGAGCGGATGCTTGTGGTGACACCGCAGACGGCGGATAATATTGCTTGACACAGATGACTGCAAGACGGGAATGGCTTGGGCAATCATGAACTGATGCAGGTGATGAAAGACTGGTGATAACCCCGGACTGGCTTCGAAGATTCGGGGCTGATGGTTCTTGTCAGAGGTTTTTTGAGTGTGTTGTTTACATAGTTTGGATGGGTACTAGTTTTATGGTAGCTGTCCTGGGGTGGGGGAGTTGGGGTTGCATTGTAGATTTAGGGGTTATCAGGGCCTGGCATGTCAATATTCTAAAGTGTGGGTGTGTTTTTCAGATGCGGATGGGATGGGTTCAACCAGTGAATTGAGGTGTCTATCCTGGAATGTGCGGGGCATGCACTCTATGTGGCGCAGACAGAAACTCCATGCATAATTGTTGCGGAGGGGTGTTCATATTGCCTTCCTACAGGAAACACATTTGCAGGCGCAGGAGGGGGCAGCGTTACAGCGGCGCTGGCGAGGGCAATTATTTTATACAACCTTCTCAGCCTTTGCACAGGGAGTGTTGGTTTGGGTGTGAGCGGGGGTGCCTTTCCAGTGTGGATCACAGTTTATTGATCCAGAGGGCAGGTTTGCAGTGGTCCATGGAATACTAGATGGGCGTGATATTGCTCTGGGCAGTATCTATGCTCCCAATACAGAGCAACCAGCTTTTTTTTGCGCAGCTGTCCACGAAACTAGCACCTTATCTCACTGGGTCGGTATTATTGGGAGGGGATTTTAATTGCATAACCGATATGACGTAAGATCGTTCCCACCCCCCCGCTCCCTAATGCTCCCACGCATAAGATTGCAGAAGCCCGGTGAAACTGGCAGACCCGATGGGGCCTAGTGGACACCTGGAGGGCTCACCACCCGGTTGACCAGGACTATTCCTATTATTCGGCACTGCATGATCTACATGCTTGCCTAGATGCGTTGCTGTGTACTGCGGACGTGCATGCTAGTGTGCACAGTAGCAAATATCTCACCAGAACGCTATCGAATCATAATCTGTTGTTTCTCCGGATGCATTGGTTGCAGTCCCAGGCCCAGATTCCTACCTGGCGACTCCGCCCAGAGGTATTAGAGGACCCAGTATTTAGGGAAGCGGTGGGCACGACCATCACCCAATGTTTTGAAGATTATGAGGGAACTGCCTCCACACCGGCTGTGGAATGGGACGCCTTTAAGGTGGTACTGCGAGGGCAGTGCATGGCTGAGATGGTGGGAGTCCGCAGAGTGCTCCTGGAGAAAGTGAGAGAGGCTGACGCACGCCTTCGGGAGGTTGAGAAAGTTTGCCCTAATAGGCCGGATAGACAGGGGAACTTGGGGGAGACACGGGAAGCTGTGGCAGGGCAGGTGGAGCATCTACGATGCATTGACCACAAGGCGTACATCACACGCTCTCATGTTGAGGGAAACAAGTCAGGTGCCCTCCTGGCCTGGCTGGCTAACCCATCGCACAGGGGCTAACCCGATATCAGAGATTCACTATGCCCGCGGAGACACTTGCTTTACTCAGGAAGGTATAAGCAGTTTGTTTTATGATTACTACAGGGACCTATACAGGAACAAGACTATCAGGACAGGGGATGAATTAGAGGGGCTCACGCGTGAGCTTCAGCTCTCACAACTGGAGCATGAGACAGCTGAGGTACTGGGAGGGAACATTGAGCTATGAGAAGTACGGGCTGCTATTAAACATATGGCGTGGAACAAAATGCCGGGAACAGACAGACTCCCGATTGAGCTGTATGTCACTTACTCTGAGCAGTTAGCGCCGTGATTAGTGAATTTGTACAATGAGGCGAAGCGCCTGGGCCAACCTCCCTGTGTCCACAAGAGAAACTGTTATTATTCCACTCCTGAAACCGGGTAAGTCGGCATGGGACAGCACGGCATATCAACCGCTGTCCATGCTCAATATGGATTATAAGATATTAAACCGTATCTTGGCCGCCCGGCTGTTGCCCTATATGTCGACGCTCATTCATCGCGACCAATCTGGCTTAATTCCTACTAGGAATATGGCCTTCGATATACGGCGCTTACTGTACATACTTGGAGCGGACGCTTATCCCAGGGTCACTGCTGCGGTGTTTGCCGTCGATATAGAGAAGGCGTTCAATAGTCTGGAATGGCCTTATCTCTTCCATGTCATGGCCCGGTTTGGACTGGAGGAAGATTTCATAGCATGGATGGATTTACTTTACAAATCTTTTATAGCGCGGGTCAGGCTGGGAGGGGTGGTATCAGATGCTTGCGAGGTCACCCGGGTCATGAGGCAGGGATGTCCGCTGTCCCCTCTATTGTTCGCGTTGGCTATGGAACCTCTAGCAGCAAAGGCCAGGACAGGGAGGTGTTTTTGAGGACTACAGGTTCAGGGTCAAATACATCATATAGCCCTCTATGCGGATGATTTGCTAATGTTCCTCGGTGAGACAGAGGGGGAATTACTGGGAGCAAAGGCGTTATTGCATGAACTGGGGAGATGTCTGGCCTTCGAGTTAACTGGGCTGAATCCTGCTTGTTCCCCACGGACAGAAGTAGGAGCGATCTACATGATGCAGCAGGAGTGAGGTGGAAATGCAGGTGCCTCCCCTATCTAGGCATCCATATATATCACTCCAGAGCGGATATATTGGAGGGTAACATCGTTAGAGCGATTTGTGGATTGGCGGGCAGTATTGATTTTTGGGGAACGGTGCCACTGTCGGTTGCTGGGCGGGTGTCTCTACTCAAAATGGTGGCCCTCCCCCGACTATTGTATTATTTGTGAACTCTACCGATTTGGATACCAGCGTGGATATTTAAACAACTTACATCCATGTCCACGGGATTTTTATGGGGCACTGGGAGGCGAAGGGTTGCCTTGAAGGTGATGATGCGCCCACGTTCGGAGGGAGGGTGGGCGGTGCCCACTTCGAAACCTATTACCTAGCTGAACAATTGAAATGGTTGACACAGAGAGTGGCACTGAGATTATGAGGTACAGAATAGGAAAGACGGGGTGCCCCGTGGTTACAGCAGCTCTCTCAAATAGTATTAGACCTCCCTGTCTGGCTGGGGACTTTAACAGAGGAACTCAAGACAGCAAGCCAATGCTGGAAGCAGAGTCTTAGGAGGGCGGGCTTGAAAGTGCCATATGCCCCCGATATACCGCTCTCTATGTGCAAGGCACTACCTCACGGGGGATCTTAGCGGGAGTTGAGTGACTGGGACGAGAGGGGATTGTCTGTCATTGGGGATTTATATGAGGATGGGATTATGCTGCCTTATGATACTCTACAGGAGAGGTTTTACTTGAGAGGTGGGAACTTTTTGGTCCACGCAGCGCTCATAGCAGCTATCCGCGCACACTGGAAGGAGGGGCAAGTGGAACCCAAGGTTTCGATGGGATGCCAATGTAGGGTAACTGCAGCAGGGAAGTTTAAAGAGGTTATATGCCTCTATAAGCGTATGACACTTGAGAAGCTTCCCCCCTTGGATGCACTCAGGCAAAAATGGGAAGCGGATATGGGAAAAGAGATTCCGGAAAGGGCCTGTGCCGAGATGGTAGAACGAGCATGGAAGAGCACCAGGAATGCTCGTTTCCAGTTGCTTCACTTCTATATCTTGAACCGGGCCTACCTCACACCGGTGAAAATCGAAACATACTTCAACACGGATTCCGATGAATGCCCAAGATGTAGAGGGGAGGGGGCAGATTTCCCTCACATGATTTGGGGATGTCTGCTACTTGTTGACTATTGGAATGAAGTAATTACATTATTGAAGGAGGTGACTGAAAGAGAGCTGGAACTGGCGCTAGGAACTTGTATATTGCATTGGTTTCCACATACAGCTAGAACCAAGATTACTAGCAAGTTTATAGACATGGGGCTGGTGTTGGCCAAGAGAGAAATCACTATGCATTGGAAGGCGAGAGGGTCCCCGAGCTTCATTAGATGGAAGAGAGATTTTATCAAATGGGCAGAATGTGATGGAATAATACGACTTCAGCTAGCGGGGAGTGAGAGAGCACTTGAGGCAGCCAGAGCGTGGGCACACTTAGTGGGATTATTAAAGGACCAAGAGGAGGGGAACGGCAATGATACAGAACCGGGAACTCCGGGCACAGAATAGGCCCATCGTAGCGCGCAGAGGTGACTGCCCGACCACATTCGACAGGCATTAGAAGAGTGAAACTGGGGTGAAAGCCTGTATAACTTATATTAAATGAGAGCTGGAAACAGCTGACAGCACACTATCATTAGTTATTGCAGAACACAAAGAAACACTGGATGTGACATGCCTGGAGGGAGGGTGTGAGGGGATAGTTAGTTCAAGGTTTAGATTTATTAGGACAGGCTGTGGATCTATATATGGACCACGCTGAGTATTGGGTAAGGCACTCCTAGACCCATGACTGTTGGTTGTCAAGCATACAATGGAGATGAACCGTGGGATGATGCCAAATAATTTATAAGCGAATGTATGGGAATTATGAGGGAGGGAGACAACTAATCTATGATGCATGCACATTGATTATCTTGCTCTAGAAACCTAATAAGGTTTGTTTAAAAAAAAAAAAGAACATTTGAGTTTCACCATGTAGAGATTTTGGCAGATTCAGGAATCAAACGTTGATACTTTCTGAATGCTTATTGTCATTAAAAGGAAGGTTGATTGTGAGAGTATTGTTAAGTTATTTGTGTGTGATTCTTTGGTATTTACTTAGATAGCAAAAAACTAAAGGAACTGTCAGGAACACTTGAATTAATCTCCACCAAATCTTGGGCCTTCATTTCATTTATTATTTTTTGTTTATATGTCAACTTTTGGTGCCCTACTCCAAATCTCTATCTGGAGTGGATAGACTGAAAGGCATCTCTCAGTTATAGTCACTGACTGATCCTTTTTTCAACCATTCCACCAATCATTTTTGTGCTTTCCCTCAAATGATCTTCTATAACATTTCTCAATATTAAGATTTAACAAAACCTGAAGAAAGTTAGAATAATTGTGTTTTCCTCAGAGAGAAGTCCTAAGTGCAACTAATACACACAAATGTGACCCTGTGTTCACCGTGCCACAGAATCCAAGCTATACCTCACTGAAAAGGATTATGTAGGTCCAAACTGGTCTTGGGTTGCTTGTGAGGCTTTTCAGAGGGGACCAGAATGGCCAGTTTCCTCCTGGAGCAAAAATAAGGCAGATTTGTATACAGCTGGTGTCTGGAGTGGCATACTGGGTGACAAAATGGATTAGAATGTGTGCCCACGTGATCCAGTGGTTGAGATTATGTACAAACATTTCACACACCAATTTTTGGTGTTCGTCTGGAAATATCCCAAGCGCAATGGGTATACCAAAACATGGGTCCTGTGCTCACTGTGCCACATGATCTAAGCTATGCCTTACTGACAAAAAGTAAATAGGCCAGGCGCAGTTAATGGTTGGTTGTGATTCTGTTCAGAGGAGCTCAGGCTTGGCAGTTCCGGCTATACTCCTACTACTGGAGCAAATCTAATGATGATTTACATGTACATGTTCTCTGTCTGAGGTGGAGCAGTGGGTGAAAAGGCATGGGCTGGATTGCAGCCCAGGTGTTTGCCAGTTACTGAGGTTACTTGCAAGCATTTCATCTTTCACCTTTGTGTTTTCCTCAAATTATCTTCAATAATATTATTCAGTAAAAGGTTAACAGAAAGTGAAGAAAGTTAAGAATAAGGCATTACACTGACCTGACCGTCTCTCCCTAATCAACTCAAGAGGGAATTGAGAAATGTGCAAGCTAATCTGCTGAAACAAATCTCACCTTTTTCATTTGAAACACTTCAGGTCTTGCCATTTTCTGTGCTCACAAACCTACAATAATCCAACTCAGTCCATATTGGTCTCTCCAAAAAATATAACAAGAAACTTCAATAGATTCACATCAAGGTGGCTAAAATGTTTCAGACTCAAGGAGCAGGATTACATGAGCCCTACCCTGAGTCACTGCACTGTCACGCACATCAACAAAACAAAACGTACAACATTCGGTGCACCATCTATAAGGTATTCTCCAAGAAATGTCCTATCTACCTCCACATCTTACCTCTCCACTGCCAACCTGCAGTTACATGCTGAACAATTAACAGAAGATGAGACAAGAGAAATGGAAAAGAATCATGAACACTTAAGTTGCACAGCTCTTAAACCACCTACTCAATACATATGATCAATCATGAACTTTTAATGATTTCAGAATTAGTTGAAAAACTCACTCTTAAGACATGTCTTGCTCTGTACACACATCACTAAGCCACCAATTGTAATTTCAGGAAGGCATAAGACCCATCTACCAGCCATTCTAAAATTGATGAGCAAACAAGATATCCCTTCAACTGACTCCAATACCTAACTGGATACAATATTGATACAATGCTATAATTCAGCACCTGACACCAGTATGATTTGCTGTTCCTTGAAAGCCCCTGATCAAGTTCGTAGTTACTGGGCGGTCTAGTGAAAACTCAAGACAAATTCATGCACCTATCTGCAACCAAAAGGATAAGTATATCCTGGAATACATCTGTAGTGGTTATAGAGACGTATACCAGTGATGAACAAATCAAGTTCCTGCACACGAAGCCAAAAGACAATACTTGCAGAACAAATTAAAATGTGCTCTTCTATATCCAATGAAGTCTAAATATGAGATTACATTTTAAATTGAATCTAATCAACAAGTCCCAGAAAATGGAAAATGGGGAAATTGCAGGTATCTTATTTTTATGTTTATGTTTTAATAAACTTATATGATGGTAATGAATTTAGTTTGTCAAGTCTCAAAAGCATCATAAATTGATCAAAGAGTTACTTCAAATGTTAAAACTATGAGATGAGAATCAGAAGCAGAACACAATGCTTGTATGCCAGCTAGTAAAACAGCAGCTGTATCTTTTTACTTCTTGTCCTTTTTCTATCAGAAATGATGAACAAATAAAAGAAACACTGAGGCCTGTCAAGTCGCAGAACAGCTCTATCCCATGGTCTAGTCTAGTCCATGTAGTTGATATGTAATCAAATCCATCACTTTAAATTAGTCACCTTTGTACTCTGTGACATAATGTGAATGCTCTACTATACAAAGAATAATGAGAGTGGCATTGCATGATAAAAATAAGAACCTTACAACTTACCTCCTGTTTGAGTGATGACTTTGATGTCATTAGAGAGGGGACCATCCCCAACAGACGTAAATGCCAAAACTTTCACGAAATATGTTTTCTGTGGCACTAAGTTCCCAATAGTGGTGATGTAGCTGTCCGCTACGTTGTGTTTAGTCCAGCTGTTGGCATGTTGAGTGGAGTCCATGGTATAATACACTCTGTAGCCTTGAATCTTTCCATTGGGTTCTTCTGGTTCTTCCCACTCAACTAAAATGGTGGATGGGCTTAGCATGCGAGCTTGTACATTACGAGGAGGACTGGATGGAGCCTGCTCTGATGTCCTTGTCATCACAGGTTCACTTGGTGGGCCCCGCCCAATGTTGTTCACAGCAACAACCTTGAATTCATACTCTGAATAAGGACTGAGTCCTGCAACACTGTACCGTGTGGTAGCCACACCATCAATCTCTTTGTAAAGTTCCTCTGAATTCTTAGGCTTGTGTAGGATTATGTAGTAAGAAACTGGCTCAGGGTTTCCAGAGTCCCAAGTCAATGTTATGCTGGTTGCTGTGGTCTCTGTAACCACAGGAGTTCCTGGGGGTTTGGGCAAGGCTAGAAACACCAACACAAGAAAAGAAGTATTAGAGAAGCAAAATGGAAAGCATTATTTGTAGTTACGGCTCCTTACAACTTAACTGGGGTAATTATACCTACCCAACTAGCCAGACATATATAATGTGTAGAAAAATATGTAGCAGTTATTGTGGGTTGAATATCTCAACATATGTAGAAATCACATAGACCCCCAAAGACAGATGTGCAATAGCTGGCAGATTTATGTGACATTCTGAGTCACTGATGGTAAACCATCTGTTTCACAAGGAAGGGTGTCCGGCAACCAAGAATTCCCAAAGAAACATGGCAGAATTTCCACTGACACAGAGCAAAATGTACAAAGAGTAACTGTTTGTGCCCAACAACATACAGAGGCTCAGATTTAAGCATTTCTCACACAGCGCAACAGCCAAATTTGCGCACTGCATTGACCAAGGGAAAAGCACAGAGCAACATGTTCTAAGACTGGCGTGCCCTTTAATTCTATGAACTGTTGCTCTAAACAGCTGCCTTGTGTGTCACACAGGTTAGCAGAGCTCAGGGTGTGCTGTATAGTATAGGATTTGAACAGTAAGCATACACTCACAGTAAAACTTCCTTTGTCTAGACAAACATAGAAGGATCCCGTGCACTGGAATTGTACTTTGCACTTCCCCCAGCACCCATACAATGCAAGGATCCCATACACTGGATTTATGCTGTGCACTTCAGCACGCATGCAATGCATGGTTTCTTGTGAGAAATGAAAACATTTCTCTTTGCCAGAGCCTTCTTTCAACAAGGCGTTATTTACAGACACAAAGCCACGTCTGGCCATGTTAGTAGATTGAGATTTGAACCTACTCTTGTTTGGGCTAATTTGCCCAAGTAACTCCTCAGAAACACCCCTTTAAGTCAAAGCAGAGCAAAGTACTTTTGTGCTGGAATGTTAACACAATGCACACTTAGCGTCATTTTGTGGTGCTATGCATCACTTTGAGCTGGCACGGGACCTTGGTAAACCTGGGCCAGTGTTCCTTATATAGAATGCGTTATGTAAAAAATTTGAATGTACAAAGTAAGTCTGTATGCTTAGCTGCAAAAATGAAAAAAAAACGACATCAGTAAACAAACATTGACAGAGCAAATAGTTTGGGCATTTGGATCTAAAAATGTCTATTTTGTGATGCAACAACAGTGCTATATGTAGAACAAAGGTCCTATGCAACCTGTTATTCCCTCTGGAAAAAAGACAAAGCCAAGGTGACTTGGCGGATATTTAGTGAAGACGTACCTAATATATTTTTTTAAATGACATTTTAACTTAAATTGGGGTTGGTGGACATTACTTTCACAACAGGCACACTCACACCAACAGTCTTTATTGGGATACTTCTCTAAGGATTTTTCCTGTTTCATATGGTAATATCAGACACTTATCTTTCATTTATTTTACCTTGTTCCCTCTTCCTCCAGCCAGAGAGTGATCTCCAGCTTTGCTTAATAAGGAACAGGTGGGGGAAGAACTGAGGAGAAGTTGAAAGAGAAAAATGGAGAGAAAGAGAGAGTGATAAAGGTGAATTAGAGAGTAGATTCAAAGGGATGGAGCTATAAGTGCAAGGTAGATGATGAGGAGCAGAGTTTTTTCGATAAAAGGAGATGTAGAATAGTGGGGTAAAGTGAAAGAGAGAGCCAGAGATGGATAGAGAAGTGAGAACATTTCAAAATAAAAGGCAAGGGGAGAGACTATGAGTTGGAGAGTGCAATGAAAGAATCAAACCTAAACCCACATAAAACCACAATGCCAGAATTATAAAAATGTGTTTTAGCCTGCTTGACTGAGATTAAGCCAGCAAGAGAATATGAAAATGCCGCAGCGGTGTGACGAGTACCTCAGTGGAAGGATTTACCACCTTCCCAACCCCAGTAGTAAGACATACACTAGGAAAGTGCACATCGGGGAACTGCATGTGGGGTAGAGCACATCCAGTGGCGTGCACATCATCAAATAATGCATATCATCAAGAAAGATACATCAAAAGGCATTGCACATTATCATTGAGTGTACATCAGAATGTGCAAATTGAGGCATGTCTGTTGAGGTCTGCTCACTAGGTATTAGAGAGAGAAAGATAGTTTTTATAGCGAGAATGAGAAAAATGTAGGGGTGGAGAGATAGATTAAGGAGGTCAAGACAGAGAGGGAAGATTTACTAATTTTCAAACAACGTAGAAAGGAAAGTTGCTGCACTGCCCTAAGTGAAAGGGAGAGAGCAGAACAGCATAATATCTCCTAAGATATGGTGTTGTATTCCTCTCTCTTCCTGCACAGGTGCTCTTTAGATTCCCATAGGCCAGCGCACACAACCTTACACCATAGTGCAACGGTGTGTGTGCGCTACCTAGAAACGGTGTTGTACTGGGAGGAACCCTTCAAGCACATAAAACATGCTTTAATATTTTCCCACTTTGTATGTGTGCTGTACAATGCAAATAGTATGCAGAGTTGGAAAAATTTGGAAAGTTTAATAGCTTGCTCCACAGTTGCACTTGCCTTGAGTAAACATACTTTTTTGATTCAAATCCTTGACTACCAATGTTAGTACATAGCGGTTTGGGTCAACGGGTGATTGAATGGGAACATCCATGTACCACCCATGGCACACCCCTTGATGCAAAGTAGCACAAAGTAACATATAGCGCTACTTTGTGATATTTTGTGAATACTGATTTGCGTTAGACACTAAGTACCACCACAACATTTTGCACCGGAATTGTGTTACAAAAGTAAAGAAAACCTAGCACAAAGTGATTGTAAATCTGCATCTTAGAACATGAGCGACAATTACTTATTATCAAAGAGGGGTAGTGGTGTAGCAAAGTGGAGAAAAGACCTAGATTTGAGACATGGAGATAGGCGAGGCATTAGGGTTTTTAACTGTATGTGCTAACTAGGAGAAAGAGTGGTAGAAACAAATACAAAAGTCTAGTGAGTGGATGGAAGAGAATACATTTTAAAAAGATGGAGAATACACAACAGGAGATGCTGTTAGGGGCAAGTACAACAGGGAGAAACACTGAGCCACCTTCAGAAATAAAACATGACATGGATATAGGATGGTTCTTATAGTAGATTACATCCCCAAAAAGTTATTAAGAATGCACGGATGTGAGTGTGACCAGGAACAGCAGACCAGGGAGATGCACATTATTGTGGAAAGCACAATATTCGTGATTGCATATAATCATGGAGTGCACTGTGGGAAATGTATATCAGGAACTGCATACTATGATATTGATACAAGGAAGTTAACATAAGGGCGGGTGCATTATGCAGGTTTATAAAACAATTGAAATTTGACTATAAATGTGTTATTGATATAACTGAAATTTTTTTGCAAATTTTCTTACTTCACTTTACTGTTCAGGGGTATGGCAAACTGCAACTATTTAGGATTTGCTTCAGCATTGTTCTTTTACCACTCGCAGTTATTGTTGAGGGGGAGCTGTAGTGTGAGGTAGGACTAATTTTAAAACTGTTATGTTGCAAACTAGAGAGCCTAGGAGAGTCTGCACCTACTTCACTCACCCTTTTACATTGCATGTCGATGAGTAGAGACTAAATCATTATATGAATGGGCTCAGGTGACGTGTTGGTGACAGAGGATTTAATTGCTTCGTCCCGGCAATTCGGGCGGCCGCTGTAGGACCATGTGCATGTGGTGTACTGTGCATCAGTACACATTTCTCTGAGAGCTAGCCAAACAGATATAATGGCCATTGTTGGTGCTGGTTCCATATATTGCACCTTGTGTGTACCTCATAGGGGCTGCTTCATGCCAGTATGGAGGAGAAACCCAGTCATTGTTTGGAGGGTGAATGAAGCGTTGCCGCGTCAGCCTGTTAAATTTGGTACAGTACCAGTATCACCTCTTGGGCAGGTGAAGTGCCAGTCATACTGTACAGGTACATGGTGCAAACACACACACATGTACCACATCTACTGTATGTCCCAACTCACATCAGACTGCACAAACACTCATACACTGCTTGCACACACAAAGGGAAGTTAAGGTTGCTACTTATGGTGGAAGGGCACCAGTTAAGGAGACTGCAGGAATTTTACATGTAAAGAGACAACAGGCTGCTCTCTCAGGTGCACAGGTGAAAAATGCCTCTGCCCTTCATTACAAATTTCAATTACAGCCATCAATTAGGCCGGAAAGGTTTTAGTAGACATCCTCTATAATGTTTCGTAAGAAAGCAAGATGAAAACACAGAATGGTATAGATGTAAGAACAACAAAGAGAGTTTTAATCTTACAGAATGACCATCCAATATCTGACATAACAAAATCTGTTCAATGCCAGGAGAGTCCTGTAGAGACATTTTGCACAGATAATTGTTATACTTCCAGTGCCAGGTCACCACCCAACCCCCCTCTCCAAACCCCTGGTGCACTTTACACGTAAACACAACATAATATAAAGTTTATGACCCAGAGAAAAGAGACATAAACATATCAATCAATACCCCTAAGTGTGGAGAAAAAAATGAACTAATAGTTTTATTGTAGATTCATGCATGCAGTTTACATTTGGATGCATATTATTTACTAACAGTTCAAACTATGAGAGCATCTATTTTAAGTTAGGAGTGGGTACCTACGACAATGTTCAGTTGCACCCATTTTAGAGACAGATGTAAAACCACATACTTACCTTTCACATTTATCTGTGCGGTAGCCTCAATAACACCAAGAGTTGACATAGCTACACATGTGTAATTTGCTGATTGCCTAACATCAGTAAGTTCAAGCACATTTCTCCCAATTGGCATATCATCTTCAGGAGTCAAATCTTCTAAACCAAGCATCCATTTCACATATGGCATTGGTGATCCCACTGCCACACAAGTGATATTAACACTTCCGCCTGGCATGATTTCATGATTTGTTGGTGGGATAGAGAATCGCGGTGGAACACGGCGAACTAGAATTAAAGACACAAATAGTGTAATAAGATAACCAAAAGGAGTAACACACCTTTTCGTGTACAGACACATAGGACATGCACTGGACAAACACATTCATATAACAAAACTAATTTGTTGTGATCACATACAAAAAATCACTCTCTATATATGTCTTAATACAGTATCTTAGACACATTCAAATAAAATTGAAGTCAAACCTACAGAACCAGGGCTCCACAAGTGACTAAATACTGTACAATACACATATAACATGCAGTACTACAGACATTAATATTATATATTTATACATATATACATATTGGTATATATGCATATATATATATATATCGGAAGAAGAACTGGAGGGTCAACAGCATGCTTGAGTTGTGTACCAAGGCCAACTTCAATGCTGCGTTCTTCCAGTTGATGTGGATAAATGTGCTTAACCACATTGTCACATCACAAACCCTGAAACACACCACCTACAATACATTGAAAGTGCAATTTTGTTTGCTTTCAGACTCAAAGTGGATGCAGCCTCAAGACCTCACACTACTACCAAAACAAACAGAGAAAAACATAGGCATATAATCACATGAAAAGAAATATGCAATACCAGTACTGGATTTCGACATGCAGGCAAGCACATGACTGAGGTCTAGGCAACCATGCTTAGGAAAACATAGGCATGAAATTAAATACAAAGAAATAATAAAGAAAAAACACTAAAAAAAACTGAATAGGGTTAGGTGAATGTGAGAAATTGATATTTGAAACCATAGAAGAGTGGGAATAGAAAGAGTGTGGAGTGGATGTGGATGCAGATTACATACCGGTAATCTCCATTTTTGATGTCCAGCTATTTATCACCTTCGTATTGAGCTCTCTCAGTTAGGAAGAGATCATCCTCAGACACAGGAAACTTGTCTGTAATCGAATAATGTTCTCTCCCTTTCATATATTATGGTTTATACACCAGCCCATCACTCCCAATCATATCTCTAAACACTAAAGAAGTCGATACAAAATAAATTGCCACAGAACAGAGGCATGAAGAGGGAAATTTGGACTGTGATAATGAACAGCTGGAACACAGTAATGAAGAGTACCGGTGTGAAATTTGATCATTACTTCCAGGCTTGCTTTTCATCAATACAGTCCTTCCTCTGTGAAAATGTCCCAGAATCTGAAAAAAGGGATGATGTGCACACTAGACAGCAGGTCTTCATAATATATAATAATAAGGGGAAGTTTATGTGACAGTAGCATGAATGCCACACTGCAAGATAAGGCAAAGAACAAACAAATTAAAGTTACTCATGGATTAATTAAGTATATCTGGCAATGTACTGTTGCCCAAGCTTTAGGGGTCTAAAGATATTTCAGATTTCTTGTTTGTAAAAGTCAATCAATGATGCACTATCTTTTCCCTGCAAAAGGCAGAAATGCACCATGGTATAACAGTCTATGACAGAGTTTTGTAGGCAAGATAACGGAACATTTCTATCTGCAGGATTAAAAGAGACATTAGTCTAAAAAGGCAATTTACATTAAGGATTAATTAAGGTCACTTATATCTGTCCAGGTTGGATGTCACTAAGAGTAGATATAAATGGTGAATCCTCAAAAACCTTCAGAAAATCATCTTAATTTAGAAAATCTCTCTGTTTGCACTCTAAATGTAAAATAAGGCTCGGAAAGTATACCATGTTGACGTAATAAATACCATTTGAAAATTACTGTGGAATGTCTTATGGAGACAGAAGTCAGAGCTTGTAGGTGCAACAATGAAGATCTGCTTAAACAAGTGGCAATTCAGAATAGATATGTATTTAAAGTTGTTACCCAACTTGGCAAAAAATAAACATAGTAAGATTAGAATGCAAAATTCAGGTGGATATCAAGTGACCACACCTGGAATGATGGAGCCTAGTTTGCTTAATTTATTCTGCATGGTTACATGAGAAAAGAACCATAGGTTGGTAAAAGGTGTACATTAATAAGGTTTGTTATTCAACTGAAACTTAGAATTGCAGGAAAACAACCAAGAAGCCCAGACATTCAATCAGTGGTGAGACATCTATCTAGAGCACATAGAGTGCCTCTGTCTGAGGCGAGAATATAACCCTAAACAATGATCTTTTCAAAGAAAGAAGCTTCATCAAGGTCTTCCAAGTTTAGCATTACACAAGCTGAAATGACAGAACCAAATCTCAATCTCAAATCTCAATTTGCAATATCAAAACAAAATGCATCTTCTACTGATAAGAATTATCTGGAGCCTGCCAAACACAAAATCACCTTCTCATAGTCAGCGGAAGTTTAATACAAACTAAATTGCCCACTCATTGTTCAAAGGAGAAGAGGCATCACTGAAAGTTGTGGAGGACAACTAAAACATGGACTGAGTTATCTCAGTTGGATGATTTAGGGATCATTATTTAGAAAAAGGGGGTTTGTAAAAATGGAAACCAAGACCTAAGAGGCTGCTTCAGGAGACTGCAGATATATCACAGACAAAAATACTATGATCCACTGAGGACATATAAACCTACCAGTTTATGAAGGGTAAGATGGAATCCTAACAGGTGTATTTAAATTACTATTCTCACACATCCAAAATCCTAACATCAAAATGTAATAGACCCTATCCCGGTGAGATTACGCTTGAAATCTGCAGAGAGGATTATATTTTAAGAGAGTTGCCCAGCCTTCTATGCATACATTTTCCTGGATATGGAACCTTAGCAACATACAGGCTTATGGTAGTTGTCATGTTGTCACTGAAATTGCTTTTATTCCTTGGACGATCCATCAGACAGCTTGGATCATATCTACCAAATATCTACTACTGCTTTTGATAAGGTATAAGTCTTGAAAACGTCTGCTGAAAAATGTGAGCCACTAAGTCAATCGAAAAACACCCTGAGTCCATGACTGTGTCTAAATTAGGCTCAATACAATGTAAAGAAGTTGCATCTGCAGGTTTGGACTGTCAAAAGACACAACTCATTTGGATCCATCAAGCCATAACCGTAGTTCCTTCTGATGCATAGCATGGTGGCCTTATTTTGTGAAAAAATAGCTTTGCTCCAGGCTAATATGAGCATCGTTTCAAAACATTCACATTGGACAAGCACTTACAGTCATAAAGGCTTACTTTACCAGTATTATTATTAAACTTAACCCACAACATATCATTGAGAACCTGCAACACAAACACAATTTGCAAGTAAGCCATTGTGCACTCTATGACAAAATGTTTCAGAAAATCTTGAAATGGGGGTTACTTTAAAATTATTTTCCTAAAGTGAAATTAATACAAGATGTAGCTCTCATCAGGATACAAAATGAAACTAAATGTACATGATGGAAAGATTGCTGACTACCTGTGATCAGGGCCCGGAAAGTGGCCATGGAGATATGTATGTCTCCCATAATGCAGAGGTTTATTTGCCTCAAGTCATATTTCAGAAGATTCTGCAAACACTTGAAAACCCATCTCTTCCTTCAAGCATTCAGACTTTTATTTTACATGTTATCCCTATTGTTTCTTTGCCCCGCCCTTTCTTAGCCAGAACTTTAAAATATCCTTTTTGAATTAGCATTTAATGGGAGATCATGTACAAAGATCTATGCTCCTAAATCGCAAAAAAAGCAATACTTTAAATTTTTAGTCCTAATTCAGGCATTAAAGCTTACATTTACCTATGCTCAGTTCCCTGTACTTTAATTACATGGTCATTTCTACTGAACAAATACTAAATCCACAATTCAGCTCTTGTTCAATACCAAGGTTTCATTTTTCAAAATCCTCTGACCTTTTACCAAAAAATGAAATAAAATGCAATCAGTTTGCTGAATACGGACAGCATTGTGCATCTGCTAACAGGCACAAGTTCAAAGTGGGAAAAATCCCTGATCAGTTGTGGCATTACAATATATACCTTTTCTGTGATTGCCCAAAAACCTAATTCCTTTTCCCCAGAAAGATAAGTACATTTCCTTGCACAAAAACTTTTATCCAGGGCTTGAATATTCCACAATGCCATTTAACCAAGATTGTCATCAATCTCTTTACAAAAGCAATGAATGATAAAAAGCTACTAGGTGAATATAAATCCTTACCCCATGAAAATCATTAAACTGACACACAATTCCCTTCACTAGGTTGCAACTGAAGGTTGGATCATATTTATAATGGAGACAATGCTTCTTACCAATGGGGCACCTACGTGGAGTTGTGTTTCCAAATACTACATAGATCACACTCCTATAGATTAGCTAAAGGCAAACTATTAGTGGTTGAAGACTAGATATTGAATGAATGGATACGTAGCACACCCTGCTAAGAGGCTCCATGAAAAGGAAGACTGTCATAGGTTACCTACAAACAGAAAGATCCATCTCTTCCAGTGGACCATGAAACTCTAAAATGAAAAAAGCCTCCATTTATTTCCTAGAAATGCAAATGCAACAGCAAAGTTAAAACAACACACACAGAGCCTGCCTCCAAACATTGTGATGCCAATATTGCCATTGTTATAATCACTTCCAGGACTCCAAATGTCTCTTCTACACAAAAAAGATGCAGAATGACACTAAAACAGGACCATCCATATTATCAATTCAACTCAAAACCAAGCCCCTCAAAGAACATTAGACAGAACTCATTAAGTCCTCAAGATTAAGAAATAATGAGGCATATCAGATGGGTCAAGTTGAGAAGCTTAAAAGATTACTGAACATCTCCTAATTCCAATGATTTTCTAGAATCATATATGTAATAAAAATCATACTACGACATTCTGAAGTTTGGAGGAAAGCTGACATGAAACAGAAGAATGGGGTCAATTGGTTTCAATACCCAGTTAATTTCTACAACCTAATATATGCCAGTTGAAGAAAATAGAAGGAAGGGTGGCATATATTAACTTCATTTTATAGTCAAAGTGAGGGCAAAGCATACATTACCAATTAACCATCGAATTTTAATCAGATGGTTGTCCCAAATACTAGCCAAAGTACAAGCCTACACATAGGAACATATAGAGGAATGCTGAAGGCGATTTTGCCGTGTATACACTGCAAGTGATGAGAATAAGCATTCCCTTTCAAGTGTAGTAATGAGGCAGGTTGCCTATATCTGAGGATGTTTTGACTTTCACAGTTTAAGGACTGCAGAGATGAAGAACAGATACAGATGTGATGTTAGCTAGCTGAAGTTATTACAAGGCAACTTTACAACGATAGATGTGGATATAGCAGACGAAACTGGAATTAAAGGGAACTCCAGTCAAAAATGTGGCAGTGGAATTGGCTTGGTTTTATAAAGCAATAGGGACCAACAATCATGCTTTTTGAATCCCTGGGAGGAGAAACCTACCTTCTAAAATCCCCATTTATAATTCTGGGGCCAAGGAATGTTCAAGTGTGATTTACGGTGTGACAAGGGAGAGGTCCCATAGTGAAGGAACATCCCAACTCTTAACATAAAACATTATGTATTTGGCTGGTTGATCCCTCGCATCACAGAATACACCACCTTAAAACATGCCAGTCCCCAAGCAACTGTACACTGTATATACAGGCATGTTTCTCCGCCATACCCCAGTGGATCAAGAAACAAAAAAGTATCCCATAATGTTTATCAATCAAAAAGAGATGGCAGCTGAGGTTCCCCTTTAATTCTCAAGGTTTTATTATGCTTACACTTAAAGGGGAATTACAGGTTGTAAAGGTTAGTGCATAGACAGAATTAAAGTCTTACAGAACAGGGGAAGTTAGGGCAGTCATTAATGCATTGGTTAATTGTTTTATACACATTTTGAAAGTTATCATGCAATTAAAGATCAGTGTTCCTGCTTCAAATATTTTGACCATGTCTGACAAGGGACACATGCTGGAAGAACAGGGAGTAGGAGATACATGTTGATATTCCATTTAAAACCAACTCTCCACAAAGTCTCTCATATATTAGACAGAAAAAAGTGGGAATACCAGAGGTTGGACATGAGATCTAAATGTTCCATATTCATGCGGATTCAGGCAAGTAGATTATTAACAATCATTCTTACTTTGCACCGTCTTCATTACTGCAGGCACCTTTACAATTTAGCCTAGAGCACCAGTAAAGTAGGGGACATTAAGAAAGACTTGCAAATGAATGATGAGGCCATGGGAGGGGGCAAGAAGAAGCCAAGCTCCAGCCAGTTGGCTTTGGTCACAGAGGACAAGCAGAAATAATTATATTGAAAGTATAACAAAGCCCCTTTCCAAGGAGAATTAGATTTCATGCATTGAGGTTTCCACTGCTATGGTACAAACACCAATCAGAAACAAGGAAAATAACCAAAGAAGGAACACCGATCAGCTGTTTCAAAACAAAAAAATGTGTGTACATGGCTGCCATGCGCTCATGTCCAGTCTCCCATCATGCATCACAGTTATTTAAAAACCAGCAGGCACCATAAGCCATGAGCAGTGCATTCTCAACTAAAATAGTACATTAACATAAAAAAGGCCACAATGCAGCTACATTCATTTCATTTGTATTCTTGGATCTTTTTTAATTATAGTTTTGTAAGGTGGGTAAAAAGTAAAACAAAAACACACCAACCTTCTCGCAGCTCTGAGGGATGTAGGGGGTTTGATGCAGAACACAATGAAATGAGGAAAGGAGAAAAACAAGGGAAACACAGAGAGAGTAAAAAGGCCATATCAAGGCTTACAACTGCTTCTTGAACATCTTTAATTGCTCTAATTAATCCTTCCTACCTCAGCTTGAAAAGTTTGCATTTCCCGCAGCTATCTTGGGGCTAGGAACAACATCTAGCATCATTCTCAAAAATAAAATATTGAATAAAAAATTTAGGAATGCCCCATGTGGAATACTGAGCTGGAATATTTATCAGACTGATCAGTAACCCAAGACGTGTTAGGCAAATCCAATTTCGGTAATAAAATCTCTCTATATATATTTTTTAAGAATGATTCAGAATGAAGCTAGATATTTTCCTAAGATCACCCACACTACAGTAACGAGCTTACAGCTGTTTTACTGGTAATGCATACACCCTCCCACAATACATCTCTTGTTGCCTCATGTACAATTGAGTAGGGCATGAATAATATTAAATACTACTAAATTCTGAGTGAACCAGCTATTGCAAATACTGGCAGACAGTAAGTCTTTCTTTCGGTTTGAAACCAAGGTACACCAAAAGTTAATATTTGTCTGCAGTGTTTATTGCAAAAATATGAATGCATGCTAAAAATGCATTATTGTCACAAAGACAAGTAATTTTGTTCCTAATTACAGCCAGGTCATTACTGCAGTGGCAGGGATTACACTTTTCTGATAAGGCTTACATAGAAAAAAAGGAAGAAGTGGAAGAAAAGGAAGAAAAGGAAGGATAAAATACAATTGTGCTCTGCATATAGTATAGTTGAAGAGTTAGAAGCGTATTTTATGCAACTCCACAGCAGAGGCCATGTAGACATTCACCTCAATGCTCTGAGTAGTATTTAGAGCTGATTAGTAGCACAACAAGCAATCAACTCATGGGTTAAAAGAAAAGAGAGAAAATAAACAAATGCAAAGCACAGGTCTAAATCAATGCAGGAAAAAGTAGAAACCAGGATGTAAAAATGTAAATATACTTACAAACCATAAGTCACGGGATAGATTGGACGAAAGAGAGCGGCCTTTCCTCTTAAATATATATATATGCATACAAATATAAACCCTTTCTCCCAGCTGTTTAAAGAACATTATTTTCATTTTACTATTACCATATCAGTATTCCCAATACTGTAGCAACTGCACAGATCCTGAGAGCCTTCTAATACCCCTGAGCCTGAATGAAGAGTGGACTTCGGGGTTATGACATTCCTACCTCTGACATATAGATTGGCAGGGGCGGAATAGCGTGTACCCGCACTGTTGGTTGCAACACATTCATATTTGCCTTGGTCAGACTCTTCACTTTGTTCGATCTGGAGGGCACCTGTCGGGACAGAAAATACAGAGCCACAGAAAATATTAGCAAGCAGCCGTACAAAGTTTGCACGTACACAGCATTTAACAACAACGCCGTAGTGAGGGTCCATTGAACGCCGGTTCATATTCTCACTAGGGTTTACAGACAGAAAATGAGGTGATGAGAAAAATAGAGAGATTATTTATCTTTCACATTATCAACAATACAAGCATTAGCAAGCAATTGATTTATCATTTTTTCATAGAAATAATGCACTACAAAACTTCTATACTAAACCATTACAATGATGATGAGTGAGACTGCTTCAAGGAAGCATGACATTTAAATAAATAACATGGGATCAAATTGTTGTGTTTTGATTTTAATTTTTATAAAAGTTGTACAAAAGAGTTGTACTCCTTAAAAAGGCAGGGGAATTCCAAGAAAGTCTTCTCCCAAAGAATGTCAAAAATTTGCAGCAAGAACAAAAAGGCTGCTTGGAGAAAACAACTGTGTTAGTGAGCTATAATCTTCAAAATATTCCTTTAGAGAAGCAAAACTCCCTTCAAGACATGCAGATTTGCAAGAAAAGAAAGACATTTTTGCACGATTTACAATGTGTTATGTTGCTGAAAAAGAAAGTGCAATAGGATTAGGAAAATAAAAATGAATCAAAATCGGTGCCAGTGCTGTGTAAAGAAGTACCAATCACTGCTTAAGGGCCTCCAAAAGGCCTCCCTAAGACACCCATCAAAATCCACAAGTGGGATTAGCAGTGTGGTGTCAAAACCCAAGAAAAAGGCAAAACAAGAATTAGACAGGTGAAAATGTTGTTCACTGCATCAAAATCCAGCATATAAACATACCACCAGGAATATCGGTTTTAGAAACTTTCATTTCCAAAGGCTGAGGTATAGAAGATCCAAAAGGCTGATGACGAAGAAATCCAAGAACAAAAATAGAATTGGATAAAAAGCTTAGCTGTAATTTATAAGGGGACAAAGTTGTGTTTAACTTTTCTGAAGTCAAAAGAAAAAAATGGAAGCACAAGAAGAAAAAACCTTCGAAAGGATAAAGACAAAAAGACGATATCCCAGGTTGTCTTCTGCATGTCTGCCACTGTTCTCCAGACCTTCCTGGCTTTGGTCCAGAATATGAACAGCTAAGGAATAAAAATGATTTTTTTTTCTCTCCAGTTGGACAAAAAAAAGAAAAAAAGAGGGACAAATGGTAAGCTGTGACTGGGCAGTGGTCAAACGACCTTGATATGCTTTCGTTGAAGCATATCACAACTTAAATATTTGTCTTAAAAATGAGATATGGGCGAAAAGAAAAAAAAACAAGATGATGTTTTTTGAAAATAAAAGAAATTTAAACAAGAGGGAAATATATGATTTTTGATTTAATACAGAACATACATGAAGAGGATGAAAGGACAAGGGGATGAGTAAGATCATTCTGGGAACATTGGTTCAGCACTCTTACCTCTTATTGGTGTACCACCTGGGTGGAAAATATGAATGCAAATAAGATTAGAAAGAAGAATCATTAGTACGAGAAGAAGGAGACTAGGGTGTTGAAGGAAGAATAAAATTAGATTTACAGAATTAAAATGGTCTTATAAACGTCTTTAATATACTTGTATAACATGTACGGTATATATTTGAGAGTTTTGTTAGGTCAAGAAAGCAATTTGCACTATTCCACAGAAGGCAAACACCAAAGGTGGTAGCATTGCCTCTCTCAGTGTCAACTGAGTTATTGTTCTTTCCATTTTATATTTTCTTTTAAGATTAAAGATAGATTTAATAAACCTCAAATCCGGTGTGTAACATTGAAATTGAGGATTCCATTACTTTCAAAGTTTGGACATTATTAGATGTGGTGCTGAAAAATATACTGAATAGATAAAAAATATTTAGGATACAGTGAAGGATATCAGGAAACAAACAATGGTGTTTGGGTTGAGGTGGTTCAAGGATCTATTGCACAAGGTCTAGGTGAAAGGTGTGCACTTTTATATCTAGAGTAGTGTTTCTAAAACTGACACAACAATGTTTTTGTGAAAGGGCGTGTTTGAGTGCCACTACAGAGGTCTGGTGACTACGTTGGCCATAGTAAAATGCATGCCATGCATTTTAACAATAAGAAGAGGAGGAAGAATAATCTCAATATAGGAATTAGTGGGGTGAAGTGCGCGTCAGAACTAAGCACTTACCAATAGATTCTGGAGATTTAAATACGGAGAGAAGAAAGACAGCATAAAAATATTATTATATTCCTTATAATTTGGTACAAATGTTTCAGTTATAGCTTAATATCACTAAATCTACGTCATGTGAAAATATGTATTCTCAAGGCACATTAACAGGAGGTTAATTTACACAATTCTGTTGACAACAAGCAAAGAGGTAGTTAACAAGACGACTTAACATCACAGGACAGGTCAAAAGCTGAGAGCTTTGGGAAGACAGATGACTAAACAGCTTAGACTCTACAGCAAGATCACTATTTATGTCAATGCAAAGACTACACATCCCCTGCATTACTAGGGGGTGCATTTTGCAATAATCATCTTTTAAATATTAGTAGTTTTAATCCATAGAGAGCAAAAGAATAAACTGGGAGTGAGGAGCAAGGGCTAGAGGAAAGTGCAGTTGGCAAAAAGAGGGCAACAAAGGCTGGAGTCTACACCAAAAAGCAGGCCTCTGTAGATCCAGAGACTATGGGAATCAGGAAGCATTAGCACAAGTGCACACTACTGTGGCTACACGTGTATCGAATAAATCTTTGATAGTATTATAGGCGTCCCTTCACTCCACCAGAGTCCTCTTTTTAAGGTCTGGTAATGCAATGAAAAACATACTGTGTTTGGTGTGTCCATTAGAAGATGTGTCAAAAGTTACTTAACTTTGGTGGGTTCACATAAGACAAACCACAAAACACACCTTTCATCAATGCTTTTAGTGCTTCACATGAATGTTTAGGATGCAATGGAAGAAACCATTGGAACTTTCTGTGAAAGTTCTGAATGGAGCCCAAATGTCTAAATTAGTATGGATTTTATTTTTTAAAAATAAAGGTGAAAGAAAGAGGAAGAAATGGATCTGTCAAATACTGCAGTTTAGCAGTAGAGAAATGAAAATATCCAAAACTACAGTCACAGCAGTGAGCGATGAGGAGTTAAGAGAAGCTGCAAAACATACAAAGGAAGACAGAGTTTGGAACAGGCCATGACAAGACCATAGACATGGAAGGCACACTGAGAAACACAAATAGGAGGAGAAGAGGAAGAAAAATCATTACCTAGAAATAAAAATATAAAGGTGAGCAAGAGTAAGTTCTGGAATTTTTGGTAAAGGTAACAAGACCTTACCTGATCGCAATTGCTTGATGCGGCCCATAGTATTACTCGTATCAACAGGTAGAAAGTCTTTAAACCATGAAATTTCAGGATCAGGATTGCCACTGGCTGCGCACAGCATTGTGGCTGTTCGAGTACGTTCAACAACTTTCAGCTGAGGGCCCATATCTATGGTGGGAAAACCACGAGGAATTTGGTCCTCTAAAAAACAAATAAAAATTGTAAATGGAATTGAGAAACATACACAAATAATAATTCATCTACACATGGCACATAGAAAAATATACATATTTGGGGTTTTGTAATTTACTTGCATGCACATACTGTATGAAGATTGAAAAAATGATCATCAATCGTTCATGTTCATATGTAATGGGAATATTGTAACTAGGAACACTTCTCATTAAGTTGTTTCATCCTGCTTTATCTGAACAAGACCAGAAGTTAATGATCAACATGAGCAATTCCCTTTTTGAATCAGCTTGCTTTTGTAGTCCTCAGGTTCGCATTTTAAATTACACTAAAAAAAAAATCGTTATACACTATTGAAGTGATATTCAGTTTCATAATACAAGGAAGTTGTCATTTCTCCAGACATTTTTGCCAATGGTAGCTGATCTTGTTTCAGGTCATATAATTACGTTGTTATCCTTAATCTTATTGAGCATGGAAAAATTTATACTTGGCTCGAAACACAGTCCAAATCTATATGATTTTTGCACCAACAAAAATGGGAAGCCCAACTAAGGTCATATTAACGTGTTCCTAGCAAGACGGACAACGTAGTGTTTTTTTCATAAGAGAAGGACCGCAAGGACGGCGAGGAGCAGGAAGGAGAGCAGCCAGGCAGAGGAGGAGGCAGCCACGCAGGTAAGTGCCTTCTTCTTTTTTTTTTTTATTAATTTGGGAGGGTGGAGGGGCTGGCTAACTCCGCTCCAGCATGGAGGGGAGTTTTTGCCTAAACTCCGCATTTGGAATGGAGCGCGGAGTAGGCAAAAATTTGCAAACTTCGTTGACGGAGCGGAGTTAACTGCCCGGGTTAACCAAGATACGCCCAGGCTGACGTAGCATGAATTAAACAAGTCTGTATAAACACATCAACAAACACCATAAGGGGCGTTATGGTAAAGCATTATATGAAGGTAGGCAGCAGACTTCTACATAGCCGAAACCATTTCATAGCATTTTGGACTTAATTCACAAACATATTTTGTCCATTAGAACATGTGATTTTCTCCTGGGAATTCAGGAGAAAGTCACACCGAAACCAGTTAAGGGTAGGTCACACTTGCTCATTAACAGCAACTTTGTGAATTGTGTTGTTTATGACTCCGAGTGGAAAGGAAGAAATTAGGTAATGCATGTTCTAATTGAAGGGCAAATCTATTATAGCTACATGGTGTGCAAGGCTGCTTGAGACAATGCTCGTCTTAACCTCTTCAGTGCCCCGCCCTTTCCACGCCCTGTGCCGGGCGTTTCATTAGCGGGCGGGGTTCATGACGAGATTGTCTCGTCATGGGCACAGCGCAACCGCGCTCCATGACGAGACTATCTCGTCATGGGCACTGAAGGGGTTAAGAAAGAAATTGCCAAAATGTTTAATTGTTCTCTACCTGATTGGAATAGCAACTAGTCACTAGGGGCCTCATTTATGATTTTTTTGCCATAGGGCAGGGCAGCAGCGCTTGTTGCTGCGCTGCTCTACCATAAAAGAAAAGGGCAGGAATGTGCCATATCAATTGGATACAGCGCATTCCTGTCCTTTTTACCAGCACCGGCGCACAATGGGATGCCGTGCGTCAACGCAGGCATCTTTGCACCATGGTGCAATGGTGCCCACGTTGCAAGGATGATTATTTTTGTGCAGGAAGGTAAACCTTTCTGCACAAAAAAATCAACAAGAGGCTTTTTCTTCTTTCAATGTGTGCTGCAGAACACAGCACACATAGAAAGAGGAAAAACGAGGAGAAGCTAATGTTTTTGGCGCCGCCTCAGACTTACGATTTCTTGTAAATCTGGGGCAGTGTTAAAAAGCCAAGGATGTTGCTGGGAACACCCCCAGCAACACCAATGGAATGCCCCTTTCACGCCGTTTTCTGCATGAAAGCGGCACATATTTATGAGGCCATGAAAAGCCAGGTAACTTGGCTTTACGTGGCCTTATAAATATGGCAGTGGCACATTGCCCCACCGGAACGTCAAATAAGTGACTTTCCGGGGGCGCAAAAGTGCCGGCAGGCCCTGGATGTTTACATTTTTTTTTTAAGTTTTCATATCTATTAGTCTTATTGGCAGCACTTATGGAATACTGCAACCTGGAACATGGGCTCAAGTTTCTGGAGGACCAATTGCTTAGGCACATAATTTAGATTATGTTTGTCCCTAAGGCACTTCTATCCAGTGGAAACGGGACTGGCCACCAGACATGCGGTGGTCCCGCAGCCATGATTAGGATGAGACTGCCACCCTGGCGGTTGCCTTCCGCAAGTTAACACTGAGGCGGTTGCTGCTCACAGCAGCACCCGCCGCAATGTCCAAATGACATGACGTGCATTCCCATGCACAATGTGGCAGGCACCGCACTGTGCCTGCCACCTTGTGCATGGCAATGTATGGGGGTACCATAGGTGCCCCCCAAGTGCACCCCTCCCCCTGGGGGCCCGCAACGGGCCCCAGAGCGATTCACCGCCAGACTTTCCATGGCGGCCTCGCCGCCATGGAAAGGCCTTAACAGCAATACGTCCTAAAATGGATGGCGGTGCCACCATATTAGGGGCCAATACCGCCCAGCCGGCAAATGGAACGATTGCCGACCGGCAGAAAAGCGGCGGACGCACTTTGCGTCCACCGCGAAACCCCCCGCCGTAGTAATAAGGCAGAGGGTTTCACTTGTTACAATGTCGTGACAGTCGCCACCGCCGGCTCGGCGGTGGCGAATGTCACGACATCATAATGAGCCCCATAGTTGAGAAAATGATTTAGCAGTTCACAACAATAGTTGCCCCCTCCTACACAGTGGAAAACAAAAATCACCCAGCCGCATTTTTTCTTGAAACCATACACCAACTATTACTTCCACTCTACATGCTGTACACATGAACATTTGGCAATTAATACACCAGTTCCATAAATTTGCACAGAGAAGTGTAAGGTATGCCTACCAGCAGCAAGGCACACATACAATGAGTCAGTGAGGTACCAGGGAAAGGAGGTCTGGGCACTAATGGTGACCAAGAGGCTTTGCCACAGAGAATAAGAGAGACACAGGGATCATGGAGATTCACGTGCCATAGAACATTAGGGGTTGAAAGGGAGATACAGACTAAAGGAGACATGCAAAGACAAGGACAAGCAGTACCAATAACAGTCAAACAGAGGGAAGTAAACAGCAGTAGGGAAACAAGGCCAGATAGACAGCACAGACTTGAGGCAACAGAGAAAAGGGACTGACACATGGAACCTGGGACAGGGAGACAGAATCAGAGAGAGTCAGACACTGGTTTACACTCGGGTAGGGAGACACAGAAATTGGAAAGGGTCAACAGAACACTAGGACTGATAGACATGGGTATTGTGACTAGTCTGTGAAAGAGACAGGCACTGCGATTAAGAGACACAAACACATAGCCCGACTCTGAGAAACTAAAACTGTGGGACTGGGAAACATACCGCTTGACAAGGATGATTGACCACACAAACACAGAGACACATAGACATGCACAGTGGGACAGGGAAACAACAGTGAGACAAAGAAAAAAAGACAATGGGTCAGGGAGGACAGAGGCCTTTCACAGGGAGATGCAGATATTGATACCAGGAGACACAGGCACTGGGATAAGGACACAGTGTAGAGTATACTTGGACATCAAACACAGTTTTAAAATATGTACATCAGCGTCCAGTTTATGAGGACACTATAAACCTCTGTCTGAGACTGGGGTGCGCAGAAAACAACACTACAACAGTGACACACAAAGAAGTCAGAGACATGACTGTCACTGACAGAACACACTAACATGAACACTAGGACAGAAAACATTACCTAGAAAAATAGGACACTAAGAAACATACACAGTGCTGGGAACGCACTGTCTCAGGAACAGTGAGAGGTGGGCAAAATAAAAGGGAGACTTGGGTGTAGACATAAAGATACAGATGCTAGGGCAGTGAGAAACAGTGAAATTGTGAGATTTAGACATCAGGACAGAGACCACTGACATGCACACAAGGACAGGGAGACAGCTACACTCACAATGATGGAGAAGCTAAAGTACTCATTGGAGCAGAGAACACTAGGATAGGGAGAAACCAATGCACACGCTGCGTCTTGGACAATTAACATGACCAATGCAACAGGATAAGAAGGCCAGAGGGTCAGGAAGGCAACCTAACAATAGGATGGGAGTCACCATCCTAAAGCTAGCCAACCTGCTCATTTCTGCCTCCCCTGCTTTAAAAGAAACAACCACTTCCTCACAATTTTAATTCAGATTGTTCAAGACTGAAAGAGACACATTACTATACATATTTTCAGACACTCCTTGTCCATTATCTGGACAATGGCACAGATTCCCTGTACTAGAAGTGTGTAGCATAACCTGACTCATTTCATCGGTAACCTCTCTTGACACACTAGAGGAAGAATACTTAATTGGAGAAATGATATAATGTCTTAGCCACCTAATAAAGTGATGCATGTTTTAATTGTTGATTGTGATATAGAACTATCTTGTCCATCAGAAGGATCTACCATGTTGAGAACGAACACATATTAGGAACAAGCTATGAGGAAATGGCTCACACAAATTGCCTCTGAAACAAACTGGGTGATATGAGTGAAAGTTCCAGGTTTACAACAGTGATTTTATCCCAATTTCACAAAGACCTGCTCTAAAACATGACTGAAAAAGTTTGAGACAAACTTGACAAAACTTTTCCAAATACCAGTTGTTCATAAATGTATCGAAGATGCTCCTTGAATCTCCATGTTTGCTCTAATGCAAAACTTTGAAGAAAAACCTAAAAGGTAGCTCCATAGCAAATCACTATGTCAACTACATACGAAATGTATACCTGTTCATGTTTCTAGGCAGTTTGCTGCTTGAGTTTTGCTATGATATTTGCCTTAAGTGTTCACATGGGTTTTGTCAAAAAGAGTGGGACCACATGTAAAATATAGTGGTTAATGAATACATATGTCTGTTACCTTTAAAAGCAAGAAAAATGTACTTTTAAAAGATTCTTTGCTTTACTGAAATTCTAATTTTTGAGCAATCAAGAATGGTGTAAAGAAACAATCAATAGTCGCTTTATAGTACAAATTTTGTGAAAAAAATATCTTCCTCGACAGAGATCGACTGCTAATCCTTCAGTGGACAAACATAATTCACTTTGAATTGTCCAAAGATAATGACATTATATTGTTTGCCCTAAAATCAAGTGATCGCTTCAATCGTTTCCTTGAAGCATTTTAAGCGAATATTCCATCTGTCTTGCTTTGAACACCTGACAAACATTCTGACTTTAAATATCCCACAGGGACATCTTGATTAACAGCATGGCACATACATATAATTAACTTTTGCGTTCAAAATTTTCCTTCAAGCATACCTGTTTTTTCAAAAATGAAAAGGCTATGTGCTTTCCCAGCCAGTGGGCTCCCAAGATTTAGATTGCGGAGTCACTGGTGATGGGTCTTGGTCAAAGAACTCAACATGCAATAACCGGTTGCAAATCATAAAAATCTAACCTTTAAAGCACCTGGCAAGGTTTGAATTTATCTCTGAAAACAACCACGCTCTTTTGTACGTGTATGACCTTTTCTTCTTGGCTCAAAAAAGAACACCTTTGAGCCACATTATTTCAAATACACAATCACATAGAACTGATCATCCATCTTACATTTTAATAGGATGCTTTATTTAAATATCTTTACTATCTAACTTCTAATAAGGACGCTTCATTTGATTAATTTCTCCTGAGCAAACAACGTATATGTATGCTCCTCTCCATCGAATTTCATGTAAAATTTTACAATTTATAAGCAGGCCAGTTACACTTGGCCAACTGTGTCTAGTTGTGGATCCAGTTGCCAGCAACAAAATTAGATAATTAACATGACATTAACTGCAACAATAATTTCATTTATAATTAGAATCATTTTCCTAGCTGATCTAGTAGTTAAAATGTACCTAAACCCTTAACATATTTAAGTGATTAGTATACATAGAGGTTTTAGCTTGATTAATTATCAATACCTCCGCATACAAGATACGATCTATTGGCCCTTTTTCTTTATATGAATTAATACACTGCTCACTAAGTGCCCAATTACGAGTGCGGCGGTCTGAGGACCGCCAGACTTGTGCCGGTGTGGCAGTAGTGGTCCAGCCACCGCTGCATCGGCCCTCTGACCGCCCTAATACAGCTAGGGCTGTTGGACTGTCATTGCAGTGTGGATGCCGCCAGGGAACCTGGTGGTGGCGCAGCACTGTAGTGGTAGCAATATACTTGGCAGGACCACCGCAGTCCCACCAAGCATATTCTTTGCCAAGGTTTTCTAGGTGGTTCCTACTCCATGAAAACCGTGGCGGAGAGGAATCAAAGGGGGCCCTGTAGGTCCCCCTTATGTCTTTGGGCCCTGGGGTGCATGCAGGGGGGCACAAATGTGCCCCTCTGTGTGCATGCACAACAGTTCCTGCACAGCATAGACTCTACAGTCCATGCAGGAACTGTTTTTGGCATTCCCATTGCGGTGCCCATTTTCAGAGGCACCACCATGGGAACGCCATAAAAGCCTGTCAGACACAAGGAAACTCAAAATCTGGCGGGCGGCCCGACCACAGGTTTGGTGGTGCAGGAGCGGGCTGCCAGCATGGCGGTCAGCTCCCCCTCCCCCCAAACTCATAATTGGGCCATAGGTCACACACTAACTGTTTCACTAGTTAATTTGGGACAACAAATGCTGCATGCATGTACAAGAAACGAAACTATAGAACTATTACATCTTAACTAGTTATCAATAAGGTGCAGCTGCATGAGCTTGTATGTTACAGAAATTGCTTGGTGCAGATCACAGTTCAGGGATTTGCTATAAATTCAGGCAATGCAGGAAAACAGACTCCTAAAATGTATATTCTATCTTGATATTTAAAAGCGAATGGATGTAGGTTCTTATGTGCCATGTGAATTTGTACATTTATTTTAGTCAGTCCTATAAACTCTTAGAGAATTATATATGATATAGTACCTTGAACTAATTTAGTGTTATATCCTGTTAGGTTACATTATGGGGTAATAGTATAGGGCAGACTACCGTGTACAGGCTGCAGGCTGTAGTACTGATTCATTCACTGGACGTTCGCCACTTGGATATTTTGTTCCAGAACCACATTGGTGTGGGTGGGTAAAATACATGAAGTAGAAAAATCGAGAGTATTCTTTTGTAAGAGTCCCTCAATTATTCCAACTACTCAGAGCCTTTCGTTTTTTTAAGGTCTGCCACAGTAAGGGAGGTTGTTCTGCAACCTGCACTACCAAGGCTGAAGTGAAACTTGGTCAGAGAATAGGTGAACCAAACCATCCAGCACTGACCCTGCAATCACTTTACATTTAAGCACTCAGGATGGCAAACACACTGTAATCATTCCCTGGCACATAGTACTTAAAGGTTCCAACTGAACCATCAAAGTGTCAGCAGCATGTCACTGGTGTCCTTTCTCTTGTGATCAAAGCTTTATGCAATGAGAGCTTCTCCGGTGCCAGTATTGTGAGGCAGGGATGCTGAGGCACATAAAAAGGGAGCTGGATGAATGTAGAAGCACATGCGCATTCTAGTCATCTAAGGCTTAGTATAGCTAACTGAAGGTGCAAAACAATTTTTATTTGGTGACCACAAAAATAATTCACTACACCTAGGCTCTCATAACCAGTACTCAGAGTGGTATACTAAGAGAGAAAAATGCCCAGGGAAACTACAAGTTGTCACTGTGTCCGGACAAGAAATGCCATGTCTGGAAAAGCTGGACCGTATTTTTCTGGGTGTATAGGTGCACCTGGAGAAAAATGGATGAGAGACAAGTAGATGCTGGTGCAGAAGCACAGTCTAGCCCCTGAGCCGCCCACTCCAGCTCTGCAAGTGGAGCAGACAATACTCCCCCCCGCCAACCAGGGAATGCACAGCTTCCCCACCCTCATGACACTCTACCTAATGCTGGCCAAACAGACCCCAACTCCCATCCCCCCAAAGCACATATACCACATACTCAGAGCAAGTGATGAACACCAGAGTTAAACTCCCAAGAACTGGAGACAAACTGCTATATAGGACCCAGTAAGTCCGGATCAGCAAAGTTATTCCCCATTTTAGGAGGTGGTCCACTCAATGAACTACACATGGTTGAATGTCTTCATTGAATACCATCATAACTATTGACTTGAAACCAATTTAACCACACCTAACTGTCTTTCTCCTAATGGCAGCGAATCATAATGCTTTACAAAGCACTTTTAGGGCCCTACTACACATAGGGCACACTTTTCTGTTTTCACTACAGCGCACCTTTAAATAGGTATGCCATGTGCAAATAGGGAAAAGTGTGTCTTATTATTGTGAATGCGGTGCCCCCACGGCAGCCGCAAACTCGTGCTATCATAGGTGCAGAACATTCAAGCCGGCTCCATGTTTCACTGAGCAGAAGGCAACCCACCTGCACTTTAAAGAAAGATGCGAGATTCCTTTGCAGTGTGTGACTGCATCCTCCTGCATGTTGATATCTGGGGGTCCATAGGACCCCCCTTTCCTACTTCAGATGGCTGCCATCAGGGGGTGCACTGACCGTATGCCACCTTTTTGTGGTACACTTTAAGTGCTCCTCCTGCCAGCTTCTTTGTCGCTGCACCCGCATCCATAATATGGTGTGGGTAAAGTGGTAAAGAGATTCCCTCACTTGCATGGGGCCACACTCTGGTACAAATGAGGGACACCCTCTTGAGATAGCGCTGGTGCTACATGTGTACCAGCGCTATCTGTATTACAAAAGGGGTTGCACAAGTAACTGCGGCCCCTTCTGTAATACCAAAGTGTGCTGAGGGCACACAAAGAGGGCTCACAGGGCCCAATGTGCCACTGGGGCACTTTCTGTAATACCGCCAATGGATTTTTATTGAGTATGAAGAAGGGCATTCACTGATTCGCAGAGAAAGAGGTAGTTAAATCACTCTAGTTTAGGTCTGTTTGTGACTGAACTTGATACAGTACTCTCTTTGAGCAGAGAGTACTCAGTAACATGGCTGAATTACATCAGAGTGACATTTTACTGATTTCCTGCAGCTCTAAAATAGGGAAGAAGTGGAATCTATAAAGATCCCAACTGACATTAGTGGCACTGAGCAGCCAGGAGCCAGGTTACATTGGCAGAAACACCAACTGAGGCTTTGAGTGTTACTTTTCTAAAATTGTGCGAAACTATCTGCACCAAAGGTATTTTGAAATTAAGCCCTATCAAAAAATCCCTTGAAGAGTATATCTACAATTGCGATGAAAGAGCAGTGGATACAACCAGTGTTTGCTGTCTTGCTGCAGACAGCTTCAGCTGTCTGCTGCAGACAGCATTGTAATGATTACCTCTATACTTCTTGGACTGGTACTGATGCTTGATCATGTTTGGGTGGCCTCTTTGTTTAACTTTGCTGCTACTGATTTAACTATTTCTTCCCACTGCTGATATTAGGGAACTACTTTTCTGTTTGTCCCCCATCATTTCTGACTGAGCACTCCATGGAAGTGCATTACCACTCCTCTATCTTGCTTTCTCTCTCTACCCATCTCACTCTGTCATTCTCCATCTCTACCAGATCAAATGCATTCTGGTGCTCTTTTTCCTTGTTCTCCTCTTTATTTGCCCATCTTACCCCGAGCACTCCTGTGGTTCAGTGTCAGACTTAATCATTCTCTGTATTCTCCTGCTTCTCTTTCCGTTCCTCTCTCTCTCTCTCTCTCTCTCTCTCCCCCACCCTCCCTTCCTCCCTCCCTCCTTCCCCTCTGCAGCTCTCGTGCAGCATGTCACTGTTGGAAATGCCAATAAAGGATGCTTTTAAAATAGTATGGACTTCGGCAAAGCCAATATCACCAGACAGCCCTCTTGGAAATGTATTTTTACACATATAAGATGCCCGCCACACTGGTTGATGCAATGTGAAGTAACGTAGTGTGACGCAATATGGCAGCCATCTTGCAAGAATATTAGTTTTTCTTCCAAGATGGCCCTCACATTGCATGATGCCACATGGTGAGACACAACATTGCAGCTATCTGAGAAGAATTACAAAAAAATCATATTCCAAAATGGACAAATGCTATTTTTTAAACATTTAAGATGACCCACATGTTCAGTCTACAGCAATGTGAGATCAATCTTGGAACTATAGAACAATGCACTTCCAAGAAGGCTGGCCACTGCTACTGACAGGCAAAGCCAATAGATGCAAACAACATGTATTGGTGAAGCCAGAAAGACTCAATTTTCCAATGCGTGTTACTATTTTGATGGGGGGGGGTTAGGCAGTCTGTGATGATAATAAGTCCATGTTCAAGTAAAGTCAGGGTTTTCATGAAGGTCTTGGGCCTCTTGACCTCCACTGATGAATTTTGGATAGTTTCTGATGTGGCCCATAACAGCATAATACAACTACAAAAAAGGGACTGGGGGTCTAAGAGGAAGCACAATAAGTGATGTGTATGCTGATAGAAGGTAGCTCTTCTTTTAACCCTGGCAAACCGAGCTGAGCAAGATTTCCATCAAATTGTATCGTTGTGATAGAGCTAAAGTGTCAAGCTCTGTAGGTCAGTATTATCACGTGGTAATCTGCCACATCCATGAGGGTAACCTTTAAATCATAAGGATTCCCTCCGTGGCGAGCTCATACGCTCTTCGTGGATGCCATTCCCAACCAAGGCAAACAATTGATGCCATAGCGTGTTGAAAAAAACATAGAAAAAACTGTGAAAAAAACTATGTGATGCAGTGCAGTGAGATTTAAAAAGGTTATGTGAAAAGATGTTTTGACAATATCTCTTTCCTCACACCTAGTAAAAACCGAAGAGTTAACTAGAGTCCCTGCTACTGACTCATAGCAGAAAACACTGTGACTCCTTCTACATGGTCAACATGTTTCAGCCTAAATGGAATTGGTCCAGGCTTTCTTCAGGACCAAATCGCAGCTACTGCACATTAACCAGAAAACTTCTTATATCTAGACACTGTAATAAGAAGAACCATACAACCTCGCTTGATGCGAAACCTTCATTTGCAGGATGCAATCATCACCCTGAGTGGTCAAGGCCCAAACCTCACCTCCCTGGAACCTTCCTCGGGTATAGATGAGGCCCCGCTCTGTCCGTCGGTACCTCTGGACTCCCACCGAGTTCTGGGAAGGAGGCCTATAACAGCATAGCATGAAAATCAATGGCATGGCTCAGACGTTCAGAGAATATACAATGGAGGTATTATTAGTTCGACTCCTGGCTGACCTACATATCAGAATAGCATGGATGGAGTTAATGCTTATTGGGGGAAACATTTTTAATGAATTCAACCTTATCGCTTGAATTTTATTGTATTTTATTGTGTATTCATTTATTATTTCTGTCGTGCCATATTGTGTTTGCCAAAGCAGTTCTGGATAAATGTATTATTTACTAATACAACTGCACTTGGCAATTTCTTTTACCCACTGACATTTTCTGGTGAAAGGTGCTAATTTAATTTCCTGGCTCTGGGACTGGAAGGAATGGCATAGGGCCAGAATCTCACCTTGAAGCAATTTAAGATCCAGGCAGCAGAAGCAAAGCTTCCCTGAAGATGCTGGGTTTGTTACAGCAGGCTAAGCTGACTCTCAGGTGAAGATGATGATCAATATGAGAGCAATGCCTTCAAATGCATTTAGAAAGAAATATGATGTGCGAGAGATGCAGTTATAATAAAATTCAAGAAAGAACTCACACCAGAATTAGAAAAGCAGAAAAGTACTAACTGGCTTAAACCAACAGCCTCACAATAAAATAAACGGAACAAAATAATAACATGAATTGGGATGATACATAGGGATACAAATATGTCTATACATTTATTTTTGGAGAACATAACATTTGGATGAATGTGTGACGGTATTCCGCAAGCCGGAATCACACTGTGTCTTCATAGCGCCGTGATTTGTACGTCTATATTACTCATTCATTAAGCACACATGTCGTTATATCGACCCGGCTTAGGGGGGGTCCTGGATTTTGGACTAGGTTCATTTACTATTCCAACGCCAGTCGGCGCAACAGTAGGGAAGGTGTTGGACTTTAGATCTAACACCATTCCATCAATGTGCCTCCCGAAAGCAAGTCGTTATAAGGACTTGCGTGCAGAATGAATGCATACTAAAGAGGCGTTTGTTCTATTGCAGGAGCTGTGGGGGAACAGCGGGATTGCAGCTTCATTCTAATGGATGCTTCCCCATTTTCAGAAACAGAGAGCAAAGTGAATTTCACAAAGATACTGTTTGCAAAATACACTTTACAGTTCTCCCTATTGAAATCATCAATCCTTGCTGTGTTAAAGTTGTAGGGCTAAGCAGGCCATCTTTCTAAATGTGTTCCCCTCACTGTGAACGGACTTACAAGGTAATTTAGACACTGGTGAATGGTCCAACAGTCCGCCAGGACAGCGAACCCCCTAACCTCAGCTCCCCGGTAGAGGACTGCTCATCGTATAGAGAGAGCCCTGCCTGTCTGAAAAGGATCCTTCTTCCTTTAGTGAATCCACTACTGAAGCACATGCAGTTAAAGCAAAGGTGAATGTCACACTTTTCAGCTGGCCTTGATGCCTGAGGTCCTATAGATGGAAACCCTGTGCTTTGACTGCCTCTAAACTGAGCCGAGAACTATGGGGTTTATTTACAAGAAATGTGCGCAGGGCAGCGCAGCAAGGCTTCTTTCTTGCAGTGCTTCCCTACACCAATTTGAAAGGGCCGGAATGCCCTGTATTTTCAAGATGAGTGCATTCCTGTCCTTTCAGCCAGCGCTGGCACACATTTTGCAGCCTTGCAGCAATGCAGGTACCCTTGCACTATGGTGCTAGTGCAAGGGTGCCTGTGTTGTTGGCAGGATTGCTTTTGTACAAGAAGGGGCACCTTCTGGAACAAAAACAATCTAGGAGGTGTTTTCCTCTTTCTATGTGAGCTGCAGAATGTAGCACATACACAAAGAGGAAAAAACGAGGAGAAATGAAAAATGTCTCCTCGTTACGCCTGCTCTGGGGAGGCGCACACTTTTGACACATTCTTAGATTCATGCTATGTTGTATATCTGAGAATGTGTCAAAATCCATGGGTGTTACATGGGAACGCCCACCGCAACACCCATAGAATGCCTCTTTGACTCAGAGTAAGACAAGGCAGCGAATTGCGCTGCTTTGCCTTATTCCATATCTACGAGGCCGTGAAAATCCACGCACAGTGGCTGCACACTGCTCCTCCAGAGCGTTTTTTTCTTTTCTTTTTTTCTAAGAGATTTATATAGCGCAAACTTGACCCGCAGGGGGATCAGAGCGCTTTACACGAGCACCGGTTGCAGTACATAAAGACACATTCATTTTTGTTAGACATAGGGAGATTAAGTGATTTGCCCAGAATCACAGGATCTTGAGCGTCTTTGCCGAGCCTTGAACCTGGTTCCCATGACTTGAGGTCGATCGCCCTAGCCGTTAGGCCACATGCTCGCTCCAAGAGCTTTACAAAAGTGACGTTACAGCAGCGCAATTGCGCCGCAAAGGGCTTGTAAATAAGCCCCTATAAGTTTGTTTGACAAGCTTTGTGCCATTTTTAGGCCGATTTGCAGCATCCACCATCCTCTAAATGACACCCCTTAGTTTCTAGGTCAAGTTGATGAAAACTCAAGTAATCCAGACAGTAGATTGAATCCTGTCTGTGATCCCCTTAAGGTTGATAAGTGATGACAAACCCCCAAAGAACAAATTAATTTACACGTCGCCACAGTAGTATGTGGGTACAAGGTTGGGCTCAGAGTTAAAGGAGGTAGAGATTGGCTGTCTGATATTATAATGCATATATTTTGTGCAAGCACGAGAATAAGGAACTGGAGCCTTATTTGATGACGTAGCAAACAAGTAGTGGGCGAGGTTATCAAACGCGTACAGCTATGCCAAGGCTGCTCGTATTGGCACCGAGTTCATGATAGGAATGTCCTTCCCTTTTACACTGTGACATTCTTGGCTCAAATGAGAGAACGTCTGCAGTGCCTGAATAACTCTTGTTATGGGAGAATGCATGTCACAGGTCACATTCTGGGTGGTTAAAGATGGGCACACTCTGAGGCAGGACCGTTGGTAGAAACCAAGCCGGTCAGTTGGAATCATTGTGCCCTAGAGTCATATCAAAGCATTGCCAGGTGCAAGCATCTAGAGCAGTGCAGGCGCAATTGTTCTGCGCACGTCCGCTTGTACATCTCCAACAACACTTTATGGCACGAGGAAGCTATTGACCACAATGAGGAAGAGGTGTTTCCTGGGTAATATTCCACCAATCACAAACTGGCAGAGTTTCAGGCAAGAAAGATCCGTGTGTGTGTCGGACACTACAGACTCCAGGAAATGTAAACAGTAGGGTGCCATTCTTTATTGCCCTATACCATCATAGGGCACCTCCCAATTGCTGCTGGTGAATTAAATACATCTAGTTCATCTTCATCAGGAACAATAAACCACATTTTCCATATTCTCAGCTCAGGGGATTTAATGGTTCCTACATATTAGCTGTTTGCACTGGGTCATCAAAGTTTGTCTCCTATCTATCATTAACATACATAAAATATATTTTATTCAAATTCATTTCATACATTCACCATATTACCTCTCTGGCTATACTCTAAAAAGACCACCCCAATGTATGTCTCGCTCAGGACAACGTAAGCTGTCTGGAGGCTTCATGTTAGCACTACTTTAAAAACACACATATATGAAGTAGAGTAGCTAGTGTGGAGTTTTTGTCAGTAGTCTTCGGTTATTTGCTTCCAAGGATTTTCCATGGCTTGCTGTTGCTTGGATGACCTGTTCATCAAGGCCGTGGCATTTCATTTTGTGGATGGCTCTATTGTCGCATTTGTTGTCTAATTGGTGATGGTGCTTAAGTAATCCTTTTATGAGACTGTGAAAGAAACATGACATACAGCTTGTCGTCTTGGGTCAGTGTGTGTCCTTTGATGTATTTACTTTACTAGCCGGATTTCAGGCTTTTTGTTTAGGGAGCATGTCCTATTTGCTTTATTGCCGGCTGGGGCTATTCATTAGACACCTTTGCAAATGAATTTGTTTAACTTTTCTGCCTTGATAACATGTTGTTGGATTTAAAGCATGTTGTTCTCAAAGAAGAACAGACATGCATAAGCTTTCTTACAGCTGATCTGAAAATACTGGACTATTGTCCAACGATTGATAATAGATATTTTCTTGTTTCTTTTTTTTTATCATGATTAAGTTTATCTTCTAACTTCCTTTATTTTAATGCAATTTCTGAGGGTTTACTTTTGCTCTGATAACGAAGTCTAATCAACAAAGAGGCCATATTCCCTTCTTTCACATTATTTGTTGTGATACATGTTACATTATTGCATTTTCTTTCAAGCACAGCTGGCAGCAACAAACACAAAGTCACCCAAATATTACCAAACACTTCTGACAAAGAGCTAGGCCTATTGGCTTTTTCATTGCATATTTAAAAAAGCAAGGAGTGTTGGCGCTGCCACTGCTTGCCTAAAATGTAACAATCTCTTTTGGTGGCACTTCCACCTTCAAAGACACAGAAATTAGGATTTTCAGACTTTATCAACAATAACCAGGGTAATCACCCATATCCCTTTTGCTGTGTACTTCTTAAAAAAGATGACTTTATTGCACTTCTGATTTCTTGGCTATCTAAGTAGAAGTTTGGTCTGAGAAATTGTTAAAAAGTAACGAAGAAATAACCACTTTTTCTGATCAAACTATGTGTAGAAATGAATCTTTTGGGAAAAATACAACAATTTTCCAAAATCTCAATTAATATATGCCTGAAACAGAATTTCGAACACATTACAGCTTGCTTCCTCTCGATAGCACGTTTCCTAGTCTTTCCTTTTGCTTTCTTTATTCTTTGTTAAACTTCTTTCTATTGATAGCTTAGCTAAAACCTCATGTTGTGCCAGCTGGAAATGGGCATTAAGTTTAGAATAGTATGTGTGTAGTTTTGACTATGTGAGGGGTTTAACGTGAATGTTATCTTATATCGTGCTTGCTCAATTCATAGCTCTCACCTAAAAACTCACACTCATCCCCATCATGAGGAATCATGGGTTCGAATATTATGTTTTGTGCCTTTTACAGACAGTAACGTTTGTAAAAAATGTCTTTGCTCCGTTATTGACTCACGGAAGCTGGTACGTCACTTAAGACATCTCTGCCAGTGGACAGTGGGAATGCCATTAATATTGGTCTAATGCTAAACACGATTTGGGAAGTCAGATCATTTCAAATTAAAGTATGGCCTGTAAAATATCTCAAAGTGAAGTCAGATTTAGCAGGGAATATTGATTACTATTTAGTAAACACTAGCATGATTTCTTGCATAATGACACCTGAATGTGTGCTCCTGCAGAAAGAAGATGATGACATGTATGCCATACTATTTTTTCCCAGCATGCCAAGTGGCATACAGATCTTTTATCAGCCCTATATATAACCGTTGGTCATTAGAGTTTGAAAACAAGCATTTGCAATGCAGTAGGTCTTGCATTTACGAGAATTTCAGAACAAATGCTTTTTTTGTCAAGTTGACAAGCAAATGCTTTTTGTTGTAAAAGCGCCCCATACCGCACTTTAATGCTGGCCTCGCCCCTTTCTTTAGACACGGCTCGTCTGAGGAAAGGGGCGCGGCCGACATTAAAGTGTAAGTGCAGCATGGGCCAATTAAAAAAAAAGAAATTAAATAAATAGTAACAAAAATACATGCAGCCGCATTTGGCGCAGCACGTAAGGCAAAGGCATGGCAGCCACTATCAGGGTGCCGTGCTGTGCTATGTAAAAAAAGTAATAAAGCATTGCAAGTGAGCGTGTCATGCCCTTCTGTTAAACCATTAAACAAAATAGTTCTCGAAAGCTGTAATTAAAGTCTACTGAGCAATAACACATGTAAAAGCGGGTGTCCTCATGGGAAGTTACAAATGAAGACAAGGCAGTACTAAGGAGGGACTAACAAGGCTATTAACAAATCAGAAGCCAGCGTTCATGAAGGACAATGACACAATCCAATGAAAAATATGGGCGGATAGTGGGCGTGGCTTCAAGTCCATACTCTAATACAGCATGCCTTGCAGAGCAGTGCATGCGCTGCCCAGGCTCGAGCTAAAAAGGTGAATTTCATCTAGAGACTTGCATGTAAAAACGTTTCCTGATTGCAAAGTTACCATATGAAAATATTGTTTCATGGGGCCAGAGTAAATCAGGAAAAAAGCTAATAAACAGTTCAGTGAATCTCTATTGGCTTAATATGCACATTGCGTTTTAGTGTGCTTAATCTCCATAAACCTACTATGAAAATCACAATGAGTTAGGGGTATCATGGAAATGAAACAGGTGAGCATATTTGTGTCTTTACTGTGCACAGCGGGGAAGAAAGACAATACCACTACAGTTTCTTTATTATCCTTACATTTTCAAATGGGAAACAGTACATTTCGCTCACACCCTGTTCTACGTCATTCCTGCTGTTGTATCGTGAAATGCACCTCAAGATGTAGGTACCACAGCGGAAAACCACATACATCCTGACTGTGCGTTAAGTTAATACTTTTATTGTGGGTACATTTATCAAGATGAGAACAACAATGTCCCAATACACCACGGTTGTGTCACACATGTTTCAGTAAGTTGTTAACTGTAGAAAAATGGCGATACTGCATCAGGATGTAGTGCCCTTTAAAGAGGAATGTCTTCAACTCTTTCACAAGTTGGAGGCAGGGACTGCAATGTCAGATGGATATGCACATTTGTAGTGTCTGAGTGCACATTTAGTTCTTTCGTGATTTTCTTCCATTCCAGTTCCCACATCCCTTTATCTTGATTTCACTTGTAGCATGCTTTCTTGTTCATGTCTCATCCTCTACATAGATTTCAGTTCCAAGCAAATGGATGTTTGTTGCCAAAATACAGTGCAGAATATATGAAAAACAATGAAAGGCAAACAACCTTTCTCGCTTTAACTATCTGATTGTTTGCTCTATGAATGTGCATTTTAATTGTTTTAACTCTTAGCACCTCCTTGCATGGCAGTTTATATTAAATACCAACAAACTAATCTCCTCGCAATTTGTCTTTTGTTACTTTTGGTAAAGCCCCTGTGATCTTTGTTTTTCAATAGAGATGCTTTCTTAACTGTGGACCTGATTCTTGGCATTCGTTTAGATTTCATGAATTCTCAATCGGGTGGCGCTATGAAGGTTCCAGGAAAGTCTGGATGGTTTCTTAGCGTCTGCTGGGTTTGAATCACAAAAAGCTTTCCCATGCTGTTTTCGCATGGAAGGTTTATGGTACAGATATCAGCCAGGGGTTCACATTCTCTCTTTGAAACTAATGCTCAATCCTACCCCTGCCTCTTGGTCTGGCTGGATCTGATCCCTGGAAGTGGTGGACAACTGACTGAGGATTCCCCACTTTGTTTCTCCTGGAACTTGTTTAAAGAGTGTGACACTAGAGTGGTTGCGTCTGTCTCACAAAAAGTGTGCAGCAGTTAGACGCAACCAATGCGTAAATGTTCTCAGAATAGGTGAATATTGGATGCTGGTATATCGTTGTGCTGGAGTAAATTAGGTTTGCTTTAGATAAACAGAAAGCCTACGAAGAAGCCAGTGGGTGATAGGAAAGAGTCACCTTCTCTTGTATATCTCACCTTACTGAACAAAAGAATGAAGATGGATACCTTATGATGATGTATCACATATGACAATAACATGGGTTTTGCCATTGCCTGTTCTTCTCATCCTTTTTCCATGGTTCAGATCAAGGCATTAGTGGAGGAGTTTAGTCCCATCGCGCTCTAGTATGACCTGCAGTCAAAGCTCTGAGGCTGGAGTGTAACAATACAACTTCTTCTTCAGCCTCCTGTAACTCATCAGTCTTACAGGAAGAGCAGAAGAAACATGATCCTGAACTAGGAGGACCTATATCTCTAGTAATTTGCAAAAACTAGTTTGGGACTCCTCAGAGAGAATCTGACGTTTCCCAACCAGGCACAATGTCTGAACCGGAGAAGGGGCTGTTACTTCTCACAGTCCTTCATTTGAAGACTCTCCCTTTGCCAGTTGACTACAATTAGAAAGACCTGAGCAGGAGGTCCTTTTCCAGTTTGATGGTCAGGGAGCATGGTCTTCAAGAGGTTTAGTTAGGTCTCTTAGAGGTGTATCAAGTCAGATCTTTGGTACTTGTCCTAGCATGGCATGTTTCAATCACAACAGATAACGCTTTCACTTCTGAAATTGAAGGCGATAGAGTGGAAGTTGTTGCTATTAAATGGTGAGCAAGTGTTTAACATTATGTGCCACTGTCACCTCTGAAGAACTTAAGGTGTGAAAACAAACTTACAATTATTGTTGTAAATGACCAAGTACCAGTTTGAGCTGTTGTAAAATGCTAAATTCTTTGGAAATCAGCCTTTATTTTCAGTGTCATGGGAGTCAGCGGCTGCCACAAGACACATATGAAAGCAGGTTTGGTGGATAGACACAGCTCAAAAGAAAAAGAATATTCCTTTGTTGTGACAGACATTGTTCATATTCCAACTGAATGTGTTTGGGAACAGAAAGCTTTAGGGGTCTTGAATGTGTTCTTCCTTTCAGGTGAAAATCTAAATCCATTCTTCAATGGTCCTTCCATTTCAACATCATTTTATTTACTTTTCCAATCATCCGTGAATTGAGAATCATAATCTTCAGGGCAACAGTTCACTGCAATAAGCTACACAGGAGCTTCACCTGACTGGAAAGCCAGAAGCCTCCATGACTGAGCCAAGGTCTAACGAACTACTTTTCTTCCAGAGACAACTTCTCAATGCGTTGAATGTTTGAATAGGCCACTTTTTAGTTGTTTTGTTAAGTGCATGTTGGTACGTTTGATTCTCAAGTGTGGGCTAAAGTGTTCCATAGTTCAGGACTCTAGACTCCCAGAGATTTCATGCTTCCGCGATTAATTCATTGTGACGTAATGAGTGAATGTGTCTGGACAGGGACTTGAAGTTTCAGGTTGGCATGCAGTGGGGTTGAATGGGACAGAGAAAGTTTTGCCACTTCACCTGGTAAGCTTCTTGTACTACACCAAGGATCTTGAATTTGAATCTTGCTTTCACCAGTATCCTCTGTAAGACGTTAGTGCTGATTTAATCTGGTCCCATTTGTGCATGTTGTGGCACATTCTGTCAACAGGGAATTGACATTTTTACACCCTGTCTATTAGGTGCACTGGGATCCCAGGAGATGGTTTAGAGGAGCAGGAGGTTTTCCTTAAGATGGGGAGATTCATATTGACCCCTTAAACAACATCTTGACCTGGGATCTGAGGAACATGTCAGCACTGAAGATGATTTCCGGAATTCTAACTTTTGGTGATGTTGCGTGAGGTATTCTGAACTTTTTTACAAGAAAAAGTGTTCCATCAGTTACAATAATATTAAAATATAGACTTTCTGTGATACATGAAGTTCTCAATATTGGAGTCACATAAGTGAGAGTCAGGATACAACGTGGGTGTGTGTGTCAGAGGCGGCTCCTACGTTATGGTGGAGGAGCATCACCCCACTGAAACATATAATGATTATAAAACCACTTCATGATCCTGTTATTTTTCATTACTCCCAGCCGAGGTTAGGGTGGGGACGGGGCCATCCTGCCAAGCATTGTGCTGCAGGGGGAGTGTTTGAGCAATTAAAAGTGTGCATATCTGTTGGGCCGGCCGTCTCAGGCCGGACAAACAGACATGCGCACTCATGTTTCTCCAACGATCTGTGTTGTACAGCCGAGTTGGAGAAAATCCCAGGCTCCCTGGGACTGAGCGAGCATCAAGTCAGCCCCCTCAGGCCAATCACAGTGCTGCACTCGTTGGAATTACCAGCATGAGAGCAGTGCTGTGATTGCCCCACCATTCCAAAATTGGAGCAGCTGCCAATGGGTGTGTGTGTGTGTGAGTGCGCGTGTGTGCGCGTGTGTACGCGCACATGTGTGTGCGTGTGTGTGTTGGTGCACGCTTGCATGCCTGCGTGTATGTGTAAAAAATGTTATGCTTTTCTTTGTGCATTAAGTTTTTGTCTGTATTTTTTTAGTCGTGTTTACAATATCTGTCATGGATTGAGCAGCTCTTCTTCGAATTATTGGTTTGGAAACTGGCCGTGAAAATATTTCAAACATGCTGTTCTAAGGCATGAACAAAGAATAATTCGTATAAAGCACTTCGGAGCCAGCAGAATGTGCACGGGGGTAGTAGGGGGAATGACAAAGGATCAAATAAATTAAGACTGATGGGGCCATGTTTGAATCCTTATATTGTGTCATCAGAACGCTATGCAATTCCAATTTTCGCAACATTTCCTTACCTCATCAATTATAGTAGAAATGAAGTATTCAAAAGCAGGCATATGGTAACAATCAAAAATTACATTTTGGCATTGTTCACTGTCAAGAACGCGGTTTAAAAAGGAGTGTATTTTACTCGCATACTGAAACCCATCATAGCTGAGGTTGCACCGCAGTTTCTATTTTATTTATGAATGTTTTGGCTTCCTGTAGTTCTGGCCTCTGCTCAAAGATTCACACAAAAAGTTTCCAATACATTGTATTGTCTGCTTTGATTTTAATTGGCAAGAATAGAGTAGTGGTCAAGGGGGTGCATGTGGTGCATGTTATTAACGACCCAGAATACATTAATTCCCTTTCAATACCACTAAAGAACTCATTACTCACACTGGGCTCTATTAAGGTTTGGTGGAACTTCGACTCATTGCTATGCACTCTAGATGTACCTATCATTCAGTAGTAGTTTTTACATGTCAAGATTCTATTTAGCAGTTTTCTAGATAAAGATATGTTGCATCCCAATCCCACACCTACATTAGATACCGTCTTGCTGCTCTTTAACTGCAACCACAAAATGAAAGGACCCCTAAATGCAACTAAATGAAGGTCTTTCATTACAAAGTCCAAGAAATACCAACAATTTTGCAAAATCTCAAAATGTCCTACTTTCGGTACATAAGGTATTGAAGAAACCAAAAAGCAGCCAAAGAGGCCCTCTATATCAATTCTGTGTCAATTCACTGCAAGCAGTCACCGTCTATTTACACCTGCACTGCTGGGAGTGTGTGATGAGTTGTCGTTGTATATGTATATTAACTTCTGGGATTTAGAACTTTGGTCTGAAATGCAGCATCCTGCCACCCCAAAACATGAAAGGCCCTTCTTGTGACCAACATGGCTGGGATAGCCCTACTAGAACCTCAAGCCTGCAAAGTGCTCAGATTAGATTGTCCCGTCTCTGCCCAGTGAGGGGTGAGAGTAGACACTGCCCAGTCTGTGGCATGTCAATTCGCTTGCTTGTTTCCAATTGGCTAGGCTGCACACGAAACATCCAGTACCACATGCTAGCATGTTGGTTTGCTTTCTAAACTTGGTGGGTCATCCATCTTAGAGAGAGTCCCAACAGTAAGCATTGTCAAGGACCTATCTCCATCCCTTGGTTAAGGAGCTGTGTCTAAAAATGTAAAAAAAACCTTGGAGGGATTAATGTAAATAGTTGCACTTAACATAAATCCTGTTCAATACACAATATGGAAGACACTGCTGTATGGCTAAACAGATTCTGGAAAGAGGAGGTATTGATATGAACCATTTACTCTCAGAGCTATGTCTTCCTCACTTTATCCAAATAACCCCTTCTCTGACACACTTCCACCCCTCTCACTATGGGCGGACCCCGCTTACATCTCCAGAGATGCTGGGCTGTCAATTTAGTGGCATCTGCATTGTCAAACATGTACTCGCCAGTCGATCTTTCTGAGGTCAGATACTATGCAGCTATAAAACCTGTTTATTTAATTATTTAAGTTACTTGTACAGCAAACTGCCACCTAGCAGGTATTAAATCAGCAGAAAGTTTTGGGCGGCTGGGAGTTCATTCCATAGTTGAGCTGCATCAATTTTGAAAGCCCCTCCCCCCTAGTCTGGTTTTTAGGTCTCGCCTGGCGTTAGCAGCGCGCATGCGCTGTTCTCGCCATGCAAGAGCCTCTTGGAATCAATACAGATTCAGAAGTGGGCTTTCGGCTCCACACGTGATTTTGGTTGGTTTGCGTCATAAGTTATGGTAAACGGAGTGTGTTGATTGTAAGGGAGGCTTTTTAACCCCTCCTGGTTACCATCCTGTCCACTTTTGGCCCCGCCCCCTGGGACTTGATGTTTTACTCGTGGCGTTACATGCTTTGTTTTGATGACTCTGTGCGCACTTTTTTCACTCATTTGGCCAATGGCACCAGCTTGTTTACGTTTACATGCTTCTACTGCACAGGGACGCCTCTCGCTAATGTTATGCTTCTGCCGCTTTATTCCTCCTTTCTCCAGACTAGGGCAATGGAGACAGCTTGTTAGTTTTTATCATGACGCAGAGACTCCAAACGTATGGCGCAAGCTTTACGGTCATCTATTCTTTAAGCATGCCATGCTCTGGCCAGACTTCGGTGGCACAGCACGTTGAGAGCCCAGAGCAGTCTTCTGCCCCCTCACCCGGCGCACCACACTGCTACCAGCTAAGTGAAAAGGAACGCTCAGCCGTTGGCACTCTCAGGTCCCCCCTCCCTTCATGCTCATGTCATTTATAAATAATAAGTGTAAATGTGTTAAGGTTACCATGTTGTTCCTGCTTACATTTCACATGGTGTATCTTTTATTGTGGCGGCTGAGCAGTTTCTTCTGCACAGCGCAACTCACCTGCCTCCATTTTATTAAAAGACCATGTTGTTCCTGCTTACATTTCACATGGTTCATCTTTTATTGTGGCGGCCAAGCAGTTTGTTCTGCACGGCGCAACTCACCTGCCTCCATTTTTATTAAAAGACTAACTATACTTTAACTCTCAACACGGTGCCCAATTCATGAGCGCAGCACTTTATCTTCTGTTGCTCACCTGTTACAAATGACAGTATTTATTTTACATTTTCATTTGCATGCCTCCACCCCCACCTTCGTTTTTGTGTCTTCATGCATGCTTTCTCTTTTGCGCTACACTTCTGTCACAGCATGGTGAGAGCTCGGAGCACTCCTCAATCCCCCTCACCCAGCGCACCACACTGCTCCGTTTTACGACTGCATAATCTTTCAGAATGCTGTGCTTTGGGCCAGACTTCAGTGCCACGACACAGCGAGAGCTCAAAACAGTCTCACCCAGCGCACCACACTGCTTCCCTACTAAGTGATAACAATGCTCAGCCGTTAATACTCTCCGGCGGATGCCGCACCCGAGCACAGCAGCCAATCAGGATACCTTGTGGTATCCTTATCTCCAGAAGTCTTCAACCCATCTGCAATGTAGACTTTAGTCCAGCCACTCGTTAGAAAGTCTCCGTTGTTTCCCCAAACCTGTTCCTATTTTCCCAAGGCACTCAATCTGAAAATGTTGCAAGACTCTTGTGTAGGGCAAGTATCTTCACCTCTATTTTACCAACAAACACTACTTAAATACCATGGCTTGTTTAAACCGTTCAAATAGGTAAGTTCAGTCAGAGCAGATGACAAAACACTACACTATCTAGTGTATTTGTAGCTTTTAGCAACAGCTTTTTTCTTTAAGGTATGACTGGAGAATACCTCTAAAAAAATGCAGCAATGAGCAAAAAACTTGAAAACAACTCTCTAACATACCAGCTATAAGGTCGCTGAACGCAAAAATCACAGTTTAGGTGAAAACGACCATTCATCTAATAACACTCTATGAGCAACTAGCGCATCAGAAAAACAAGGTGACATTGAATAAATGTTTTTCTGATGTTTATTTTTTTCTACATGGGAGTTAATGTCTCAGAGTGTACTTATAAAACTTGACGAAATGGTGGACATGGTATATAAAGCCACGTCTGTTGTTTTCTTGTGTCAAGCTTGTAAACTTGTTATTATTCTCATGTTAAAACAAGCATTAAAAATGCAATAGGTCTCGCCTTTCATTAAGTTAAAGCCATTTGCTTTGCTATACAATACCATTAGCAAAGCAAATGGCTTTAACTTAATCATAGGCGAGACCTATTGCATTTTCAATGCTTGTTCTAAATCTGGTCACACTGGCCATCTTGGCTGAAGACGAGCGTAAGAGCCTGTTAGGGACATACCATTTTAGTTTCTTCTGCAGGGGAATTGGTCCAGTACCATGAAGGGCTTTAAAGACAATGCAGAGAGATTTAAAGCACTAATATCTCTGACCATTCACATACTTTATTGATTGCTGTAGCAAGGAATGACTATGTATCTTTCAATTCCTTTATCAATGGAGTCCGCTGCTGCTATTGCGAAGAGAGACATCTTCCCACGCTAACATAACTCATCCCCAAATTAAGGGATTTCCAGGAAGAAACCTGTCAGAGCTTTTCCAAAACACTTCCACTTGGAACTGGTGGTATAATTCCAGCTAAGCTATCCAGATGCAATAATTCAATATTATACATCAACAAGGAAGCCTGGAAATTTGCCGCCGCAGCAAAGAGCTTGTTATGCTGCACACAAACAAAGCTCAAGAAGCTTAGTCTGGAGTGAACACCTGCCAGTCTGCTCTTTCCAGGCAGAAATGCAGTCAAATGGCTGCAGCGATCATCTTGACAGAGTGATGATCATGCATTCTGACCGAAGTATTTGTTTTATTCACTTTCAAATACAGCTATTTAAGGTTCATACGGAATCCTGACTGTGTATTGCATCATACAATTATCATGAGCGTCAAATAAACCAATTATCATGCTATATATTATAAACCAGTACAAGTGGCTAACATTTCCGCGCAGCAGTACACACATTCTACATCACTTTTTATGCTACACCACTGCTATGGAACCCAGTGGTAGTGCAAGGAGAGGCGCAAGGGTGCTCAAAATCTATGAGGACCAAGAGATCCAAATTAAGCCATAATGATGTATCGTATAGTGAGAAAACCAGACAAAAGTGCAGAATCGGAGATTAGTATATGAGTCAGAAGAAAGAATCTGGACTCGATCAGGGCATCCTACCATCCGAGTATGCGTCACCCTGGAGTAGTATAGTGCCCCATTCTGTTAACTCCTACTAGAATAAGATGTCCAGTGCATTACATTATTCAGGGTTTGGAATGTTCATCCTGCTGGGTCTTAGCTTGTGTGCGGCATACATGCAATTTGATGCTACAGAGTAGATATGCTTCTGGGTTCTATAACTGACCATGTAATAGACATTGTTTTTTTTTTTAACAACAGATGTTATTTGTCATTTGCACATTGGAAGCAGGGCTCTGTAACCCAGAGACTACTGCCGCATAGAAATACACAGTAACACATCGCAAAGGACATTTTTCAGAGCAAAAGAACATAACTCCCAAACAAAAGAAAGCATACATCTAAATTGTGAACTCGGATCCCCACCCCCCCACCCACCCCCCCCCACGAGTTGCGCTTGACTCCCTACAAACCACAGACCAACCAACACCCAGTGATCACAGAATTAAAACAGGAATGACAAGCTATCCACCCCAGCAGGGGCCCACCGCACCCGGAACCCCCTCGCCCACCTGTAACTTCCGTCCCCCAACGGTGCACACTCCAACATAGTATGGCTACCCAACCCCCACCGGGAGATCACAGCCACCACAGGGGGCTCCAACCACAGGCCCCGGTAGTCCGCCCACCTCTTCCAGATCTTATAGTGCTTTCGCGGACAACCCCGGGCCACAAAAATGGTTTGTTCCAGCCCCATACAAAAGTCAAGGCCATTCTTCCAGGCGGCCACCGAGGGGGCATAGACATTGTTTTTGACCATATTTTTTCCAAAATAGTCTTGCCTGAGGGTCTCCACTCCCTGCCCTCAAACACTCTTGCAGAATGTTTGGACTCGTTAACTTAGCTCGTCTGGCGCAATACAGCTCTAGTATTTCAACTTCTTCTGGGTTGTTTTTGGTTCCCAGTCTGTCAAATTCCCTATGTATAAATGCTTTTTTGATCAAATATACCGCTCCGAGGGAAAGAAAATAGCACGTCCTGTGCTTCTAGCGACAGAAGTCTCTAGAAAGGTTCAACAGAGGAGGGTGGTTGAGATGTAGGACTGGGCTAGCAATAGTACACAAAAAGAAATTACCAAATGAGCTCGCTTAGACCCCCTGCATGTGACTTTTACTTACAAACATTATTAGTTTTTTTAAAGAAAAAAGAAATGACTATGAAAACTTGCTGTTAATCTGTGTCTTTGAAAGAGGTTCTGGGTTTTAGGGCTCGAGGCTCATTTGTGTAGCCACGGATCTTTGAGCAGTTTTGGGGCCATGGAAGTCACAATGCCTTCGACTTGTGTGCTGCATTTTTTCATAGGTGCTGGAAGTAGTGGTGCGGGGGTGGGGGGATACAACAGCACCCCCACCAAAAACGTGCTGGAGTTCAGTAGGTTGAAGATAGCTTTAAATTTTGCTTTTATCTTGTCAAATTTCTATGTATTTAAAGAAAGTGGTCAAAAGTCATGCTGTGCGTTCTGACAAAGGCTTATCATTTTAACATGGAGGCTGGGGTCTACTTTTCTTTCTCTGAATGCAAAGTTCTGGAATTTTGTAAAATGAACTATCTGACAATATTGCTGGTATGAATTAAAGACTGCAGTATGTCAGCTTTTATGTAACACAACACATTTAAACACCTGTAAAAGAACTGTCAAACATTTAAAAATGTATCAGTAGGATCATTTCTAATAGGATCAAAACAATCATGATAGATATTTGCTGATACCCAATTTCCATACATTATGTTCTGTGCCCTATATAGTTGTATTAGTAAAAGTGCATGTCAGTGCGAATTTGGCAGCCAGTTCAGTGGAAACCCACCACCGGCTACATACAACACCTTTACCACTCGACTCCTGAAATAGCGGGAGGTCATATGTTATACTTATTCTTTAATCTGCTTTACTTATGCTGGGATTTTTCACAATCCCTATTACTTCAGTGATGTAACTAGGCCTGGGCGAAGCACTACGCTACGCTCGTGTAGTTTGCGAAGTTCGCGCTACTTCGCACTACGCGAACTGCACGTAGCACAGTGCGAACACGCGTAGCGTAGTGTTGCGTAGTGCTGCGGTCATTTTTTGCTTGCTCGCGGTCCTCAAAGGTCAAGTTGGCGACCGCGAGCAAGCAAAATGACATCCCGGCGAGACTTTTTCCTTGTTCGCGATCGCGAGCATGGAAAATAAACCTCCCGGCGAGATTCCCGACGCGAGGAGGTCAAGTTTCTCATTGCGAGGGGTCGCGTATGCTCGCGACCGCTCACGATGAGAAACTACCAGTTCGCGGTGAGAAAGCTGCCGCTCGAGTAAAAATCTACTCGAGCAGCAGAAAACTACAGCTCGCACTGTGCAAGATGCCATTTTCAATGATTGCACAGTGCCGGTTGCTTGTCCGCACTGTGCAATCATTGAAAACAACATCTTGCACAGTGCGAACATGTTACTACGCAGTTCGCGAAGTGCTACGCGTAGCTCGCGTAGTGCGAACTTCACTTTGCGTAGCTTCGCGAAGTGCTACTTCGCGAACTACGCCCACCCTTAGATGTAACATTGATGGCAGCAGGGCTCTCAGTGGGATGAAAAAACTGGGGTGTCTCTCATAGGGCCTTGGCTGCTGCCTTTAAGGGCGGGGCTTAACACACTAAAGCTAAAAATCTGTGCTTAACACAGTGTCCCACCCCACTGGTATTTTGCTGCTTCTGTCCTTTTATCCAGACATATAACACAGCAAGTATCATTACACCTACAACAAGTCAGGGCTATTGGCTTTGTCAATGGGTATTAGTTGCATAAGATAAATAAGCAACAACTATCACTTCGTTGTATAGAATATTGAAAATGCTAGCCGCTCTTGTGGGCAAAGTTGTGACATAAGGCCAAAACAGCCGACCTTCGAGCTGAGAAAACAGGTTCGAGCCCGACGTCCTGTGATTCAAAAAAATAATATGCCCTTGTGCAATGTAGCTGCGGCTCATGTAAAGCGCTCCAAGTTTGCACTATATAAAATTGAAAATCGAGTCTCTTATAAGTTACATCAAAGGCAGTGACAGGGGTTGTACTATTGCAGAGTTAAGTTTTTTTTCACCCTGACTGTAAACATGGAGAGACCGATAGGGACCCGTTTCGGCACCTGCTTTTAAAAACTGCTGAGCACCGGCAGGACCCGGCCCACTTAAAGCCATGGGTGGCAGCACCCCCCCCCCCCCCACTTCGAAAATGGTTCCAGCCCCCAGTGCATTCACTCTCCGCATCTTTTCTCACCCTTGACCACCGTCTGTATTCCTTCCTCTCAGACAGACAACAGCAGATGTAATCGCAGCCCCCCCCCCCCCTTTCTTCTCTCTTCCCATCTCTCCAGCCCCCTCTCGCGCGAGTGCATGATCTGACTCCTGGATTTCATTTTCTCGAAGAGTAACGCGTTTTATCTTCACTCTCTCAAACCGACTCCGGGGCGCATCCGTGTGCCCGGTTCCACACATGGAAAAGGTCAGTCTGCTGAAGCAAAACACAGATCGTTTCATAGCACGCGTTTTACATTTCACCCTATCCGCAGGCCAAATGCAATCCCGATTCTTTTCCTCGTTGTACCGAAGGCATTAATAGAAGGATGCTCTTTGAAATGCAAAGTTACTTTTCTCGTGCGTCTGCTTTCATTTCCACCTCAAAACTCGGAGGTTGTGTAGCAGCTCTGAGTCACTCCAAAAGAAAGCAGTTTTAAAAACCTGAATAACTATAATGTTGCCTTTTGAAACCACAAAAGTGAATTATGCTCCTATCTGAAGTAAAAGAAAATCTAAAGGCAAAGAAAAAGACCCCAAGCGTGAGAAAGAAACTCTTCCCCGTCTGCATGTGGTCGCGCGGCCATTATGCGTAAATCTGACCTCTGCCTGTCAGAATGGTCCGTGTGTGGAACCGGGGCGCAACGCAGACCGCTGCCGCAAAGCGGGCCCTAACCCTTCGGGGGCCCCTTCCCTTCAGAGGACCCCCCTTCATCCCAAGACCAGTGAATATTAAAGAGATGGGAGGCTCAGGGGCCCCTTTCATATTCTGCGGGGGTGGGGGCGGGAGTGACATCATTTTACGTTACGTCTCTGCTGCCGGACCCAGTGCCACTCGAGGAGATAGATGCGCAAGGGCTCGCAAAATGGAGGCGGTTAATATGCTCGGCACCTTCTCTCATTTATTCAGTCGGAAAAAAAAGTACACGCAGTTAATGAGATGATCCCACTGCTCGTTTTCTCTCCGTCGGTAATGAGGTCTTCGTTGGGTAAATGGAAGCTGCTCATAATGACGCTTTCTGTTTTCTCTCCATTATTGTCGTCGCTGTTCATTCAGCCTCGCCATCTGTGAACAGGCATGAGCAGTATCGCGGATACCGTTCTTTTCTTTCTGCTGATACTCGCCAAACTCGTGATGTCATCTGCTGTCCCTTTTCTTTCTTGCGCCTGCTTCTTGTTTTATCTCTCAAAGTTTTCACAGTCAAGCAGGGAAACAAGCTAACTTCTGTGTCTCAACTTGGCACGTCCCAAATAGCCTGTAAATGCGCCGTGCGCTTCCAGCCCAGCTGTGATTGACAGCCCAAAAATAGGCTGTTAAATTGTGGCAGATTTTCATCTCACTGCTTGAAAGGTATTGCTAAACAGTGTTCAAGGCAGTCTGGAAGGAATCTCAAACGCGGGAAACCAGGCAGCTTCCGCCTTTACGTTAGGTCTCGTCAAAATATATCGTTTTTTATTTGCAATTTTAAACCGCAATGGAAACACCTGTTTGGTTATGCTTTTTGCGTTTTGATGTGCGTCGAATTTATCCAAAATATATCGTTTTTTATTTGCACTTTTAAACCGCAATGGAAACACCTGTTAGGTTATGCTTTTTGCGTTTTGATGTGCGTCGAATGTATCCAAAAGGTGGCTTCATGGCAAGAGCAGAGATACAAAAAAAAATGCTACTATAGAATGTGACTATTCAGTGCTATTTATGAAACATGTGAGGTTTCAAATAGATATGGAAGAATGAGGGGAGTAAGTAATCGGGGAAAGTTACTACTATAGTTAGTGGTAAAGGTACTAGATAATAGGTTAGAGCAGGGTAGATTACTCAAGGGTACGATAGGGGTAGTGGTCCTATGCAAGTGGAAGTAGAAGAAGTATTAGTGTATATATAGGGTTAGAGACACTAAGGTATAGGCTGGGGAACTGAGGATCTAGGGTACAGCTAGGGTAGAAGTACTAGGGTAGTATAATGGGTAGAAGTGCTAGGGTAATTGTTGTGTAGTGATACTACAGTAAAGGTACGAATAGAGGAACCGGAGTATAGATGGGTGTAAATAATGCTAAAGGTAAGAAAGCCAGGGAATAGGTGTGGGTAGAAGTAGGATTGAGCTACAAAGATAGAGAAATGATGGTACAAGTGGGGTAGTTGTATTAGGGCTTAGAATGGGTAGATATAGTATGGTGTAGACAGTAAAAGAGGAATTAGGGTGTAGCAATTTGGAAGCAATAGGTTATAGGTATGGGTAGAGGTGCTACCATAATTGTGGTATACTAGGGTATATAGGTAAGGGTAGAGGCAATATTGAGAGGGATAGGTACACTAGGATTTTGGTATGGGTAGACCTATTGTGGTACAGGAAGGAGACTGATGTGTTAGGGTGCCTGTGGAGGAGAAATACTAAGGTATTGGCTAGGGGTAGCGTTACTAAGCCATAATGGTAATGTTAGAGGTATTAGCCGATAGGTAGGGGAAAGGTACTCGAGTATAAAGGGGTAAACGTAATTTTGTTTTCTGTGATGGTAAACATACTAGTGTAAAGGCAGAGGTAATAGACAAGAGTGAATATAAGCATAACAGAGTGAGAAGGGGAGGAGCAAATGGCCTGGGCCTCTGAAGACTGGTAAAGAGAGACACAAAATAAATGGTAGACTGAGAGGGGAAAGAAAAGGTATATATGTGGATTCACCTATAAAATGGAAACAAGGAACCTATGTTCTGGAATTAATACTGAAGACAATTCTTCAAAAACAATTAAGAACATTCACTGGGTTGGATTCAACCACCTGGAAATGGAAGTAATTTGTAAACCATTGAATGAAAAAAAAAAGGTTAATTGAGAACCTCGTGCTACAGCAGACTTCCTAAGTACATTTATCTACTGAATCACAAAAATCATATGAACAGAGACACAGGTTGAGGCTGAAGGCCATGTAACCTAGCACCAGGGTGCAGCTACTTTTATGTTGGGGAAACCCATCACCAGGATGATAAACTCCAAACCAGACTTCCAAATCAGAACATGTCAAACCTTAAACCCCTATGATGCCAATGTGAATCATTTATTTAGTCTATTTTAGAATTCAAACCAATGCTCTAATAGAACTCTGAACTTAAAATCTTTATCAACAAAAGCTAACAGGTGGCTGCATGACATGTTCCTTCTGATGAAAGGACAGTGTTTCACCACACAAGTCACAAAGTTTTTCTTTCAGCAACAAATTATCATGACTTAAGCTTAAAGAATACCTTATGATCATTGGGTCTGTTCAACTACAAGGCTGGCACCAACAAATGTATATATGGAACGAGAGCAGCATCATCACTACATGTACAGATGACATGCGCATGACAATCGTTTCAAGGCACTTGAGTGGAGTCCCTGGGTAAGCTGTCCATTCTGCTCAAGGTCACTCGCAGGAATCCTAGACAAGGAGGTCAGTGGGTGGCGACAAAGCTGAACTGACAGGATGAGAATAAAATTCTTACGTTCAAGTGGTTTATGATGCAGCAGACCTGTTAAGAAGTTATTTCCTTCAGAATTCTTCAAAATGAAGGAAATGAGAATGACATATGACCCCCCGCCCCCCCATCCCGGGTAATGGGCAATAGATGGAAGGCTAAAAAGGATGTTGGCCTATGTTCATAGCATGCTTTCGGATTTGGCACAAAAGTCCTTCCATTCAGGTAGGTAGGACAAATGTGTCATGGTGAATGCAGTCAAAGTCAAGCGTAGGGTAGCAAAGTCTAGTTTTATTGGTTGGTAAGAGAAGGCATGAGAAATTTCAGAGCAACTTGCAGCTGAAGATGCTGTTGAGGGCTACTAAGAGCACTTACTCTAGTTGAACAATGGTGGCAGTAATAAGGCAGTACATAGCCTAGTGCGACTTATGGTACTACAGATACTAGTGTGATCCTCCTGGAGCTTGTTTTTTAAACATTTTATTAGGCACTTTGATTTACAACGTATTACACCAGTAATGGTTGTGAGCCCGTTGTGCTGTTTAGGGATCTTTGGGTACTTTTCTCATTTTCCTGCTTCGCTGCTCATTGCCATCTTTACTTATGTTGTTTCTATGACTCAGTTTCACAGCAGACAGTTGAAAGATGGTGATGGTGTATAGCATCTTGATGGGCCTTTGAATACTGCTTGGACAGCCAGATGGAGCTGATCACATATAATCCACTCTTCACCAGAAACAAGCCCTATTAAAAAGAAAGTTCTCCTTTAAAAAAAAAAACATTTGCCAACCACAGTGATAGATTCACCAACACCAAATACCTCCTTCAATTAAGGAATAAGCTCCTCCTATATTGAGTTTAACAGCAACTATTTACTAATTGTGCTGTAGGGGAGTATGTCTCCATGTAGTCTTTATTCAGCAGTCGAAGAAAGCAGTGTCCTATGCAGTCAAGGCCATTTTAACACATTTCTTTATTTGATGGTTTAGTTTAATATTGGAGTATCATTTTAGAAGGTAGCCATCATTGGTTGAAATTCGAATTTAGATAAGGATGCAAAAGGACATATTTCTCATTGCAGTTGAAAGACAACATCTTAAGCTGGAAGCGAATTACCAGGCTACATTGATAGAGTGATGCAAAGGAAGGGAAACGTGTACGCCATTTTATAGAAATATCTTTCCAGCACAGGTTGCCTACACAAATGCTTCCCTCCCTATGAGTTTGTGGTCTTTCATTATCTTTGGCCATCAGTCACTAGAATATCTACACCGACAGTGCATCGTGAGCGTAATAAGGCAAGGGAGACCAGCTGCAACGCTCACGCTGCTTAGTGAGGTGGATAAGAATGCTCACATTGGCATCATGATCTCAGCAACATCAGCATACACAAGGACTTAACAATCATGTTCTCTCAGGAGATTATTTAGAAACCTTGCACACAATCTTCTTCTCAATTACTTCTATGGACCCAATATCTCACCCTTAATCGTTTACACTCACCCAGCAATGCACATATTTGTAAATCAGATGTTCACTCCTTGCGGTATTTTGGAGCTAAATAATAGATTTTTTTATTGTTACCCAACTCAGTGGTACTTTGTGCTACTAACATGGCATGGAGTGGTACCAGAATATCCTTGTCAGACTACTACCTGATGCGAAGATTGTATCCTAAATATTGCATACACATTTTTGTCTTATTGAAATATATAATACAACATCTACATCCAGGTAATTGTGTTTTTTAAAACAATATTTAGAACTGGAAATGTATGTCAGATATTTCTGTACACAAAGGTCCAACTCACTGAAGATAATCGCTTCATGAAATAACATCCTAATATTTGTATTAAAATGTCAAAAACATTCAGCTAATGAAAGCCACTGTAGCCTATATCAAAATATGTTGCACTGCAGTAAGAAAGCAACTTTTTCACCCTGCTGGTCACGAGGAAGCTTGCTAGTTCGATGTAATATTATTTCCCCTCTTTTGAAAACGATTCCAGGCGTACATTACTCTCCTGCAATCCCGGCCCAAGATCATAAAAGCAGAAGCAGCAGAGAACAGGACCTGTTTTGGCATTGTTCATTGCCAGGTATGCAGCAGTCTTGGAAATGGAATTGCAAAACACATCAGTCCAGGGTTTTCAATTAAGCCAGAGACAGTTTGCGATCACATTTTCTGTCCTAAATAGCCCTGGGGTGCATATTCAATTAAATCATGGGGCGGAACCGTGTTCATCATCTGATTTCATTAAGAAAGACCTTTATTGATCGCAAAACACTCCACAGGTTATGGTGCAAACTCTTTCATTTGTGTTCAGAGGCATAAACAAGATTAATACCCATTTTCAATCACAATGTTTCAGCGGGAATGTTTGACTATGTGGAAATATTTTGACAGAGAATAATAGCTAACATTTATTCGGACAACGGTCTAAAGCTGCCGCATGTTTCGCAAGGAATGTTGGCATATTGATTTAATTTCGAAAGTTTCTTCTGCATATTGTAAGGCGCATTGAAATAAAAACACTTGGCATTCAGCTGCGAAAATTGACTTGCTATCTTTACATGGTCAGAGGAAAAATTCAACTATAAATGTATTAAAATTTAAATACCATTAAGGCTGCTGAAAAGAAAAATCTTGTGTCTTTTAAAAATATTTTCGAAGATGTTTCCCAGGAAGACTGTCAGAATGTATAGCATACGGTAAGACTTTTAGCAAAGGCTGAGACCATGGAAACGTAATATTATATACAATATATACAATTTTTTGAATGAATAGGCGCTTAAAACATGGAGGACACTATTGCAGAAACGGTGCCCTAGATTACAGAGTGCATGAGAGGAATAGCCACAAATTTAAGACCCTTTCTATAGGAGCCGGCCACCAGCACTACTATGCAGAGTTCTCGACCAATCAGCTCCTACTCCGTTAATATCGTCAATAAATTCTGATTTGGAATATTATTATTAATTGTTCTCATCTGTTATTGACTGTTCTACATCATTGTCTGTTCACATTTCCTTATTAGTACCATCTCGAGTTATTTAATAGTTACTACTATTGTTCTTATGCAAGTCTAATGATTTCAACAAAAGTGTTAAACTTAAAAAAAATATTTTGCCAGGAGTGACAGGGCATACATTGCCCAAAATAGGAGCAGCCTCTCTCTGTTATTTTCTTGGGTGGTGTATGCAATGGGGCACTGATGGGTCTCCCCAATGTAGCATCTGACCTTAGAGACTGGGCTCAGACCATTTTCCCTCCAACCTGGGCATACGCCAATTACATTTTGTAATCCATGTCACTAACACCATGTGAGAAAACGTTCTAGCCAACCATAGAAATAATATTTATTAGGTGGAGCCTATGCAGCGTGCATGCGCTGTCTGCAAGACCTGATGTACTCGATAAAGGACTTAGCTCCCGCCTGCCGCCTTCCCATTGGTTCAGTGCTGTGTCGCTCTTCTTTGCTGCATCCTAAATGGTACATGCAACGATATGTCATTTCTGTTTTTTCGTACAGGAGCACCGCCCAAGTACAGTTACCTTCTTCTTCCGTTGTTCCTGTGTTGTTTCAGAGAAATCTTTTTTATATTTGTTGCAGCGCGGCATGCAGAGCTGTATCATCAAGCATAGTGGCTGCGCCTCTCTTTTGTTCTGCACGGTGCGGCTCACCCACCTCCATGTTTTTAATGACTTTCAACATACCTTAACTGTCAGCGTGGTGCCTGTTTCAAGAGCACAGCGCTTTATCTTTTATTTGCAGATTTGGCACTGCATGTCCTTGGTCGGAGGATTACTAACGCACTGGAGGTTGAAAGAATGGGTGTGAGCACTCCCCCTTTCAAAGAGAAGTTGAAAACTTGTACAAGAGGCAAACATCAATGCCTGACATATTTGTTATCACTTTATAGTAATGTAAAGCTACTTAAAATGCTAACCAATAGGCTCATGAAAAGTCAACTCTTCATGATGACAGCAATTAACCACAGTAAAGAGGGTCTTGGAAGCCGTCCCTGAGATAGTTATAATTCTTATGCCTTTTTTGTGCATTAAGGAACAGAAATTGAGGTTGTCAAAATGTTCATGAGCCTTTCATATAAAGTGATAGCCCCTATGTCCACAATACTGTTCAGGATCATTGTGCTCTACAGAAAGGATATAAGAGTTTTAGATATAGAAGCATAGTCCTGTTTCCACTCACTGGCGTTCAGTTTCCGCTCACATAGATTCCAAAAAGGATGCTCACCAGCAGCAAAAAAGGCCCCTCTCCAAAGCATGCAGTGCACAGGGGAAATGAAGAGGACTTCTTTCAGCAAATCAAGTGTATTGCTCAATATTAGAGAAATTGATGTTTCATCGTGCAAGTAGCGGGCACGCTGTGGTGTGAACTGCGGACATCAGCTCTGACACTACAGAGATGGGAAACCCAAGGACACTTCTATGATGCAAAGACCCATGAAAGGGGGTCCCCTCTCTCTTCCCCATTTCATGGATCTTTGCATCCTAGAACTGTGGGGGCTGATGGGATAATCTGGGCTATTAACCTGTTTTTTGGGATTCATATCAGATAGTCAGTAATAATTGCCAGAAGAGCTAATACGTGCTCCAGAGGAGATAATACTTCAGCTTCGCATGTACCTTACATTGCTGTGTAATACTGCAGGGTGCTAAAAGTGACTAAGCATGCATTTTTGGAATTAGTGGACAGACCTAAGCCACACAGCAGACTCGTAGCAATTTCAATAGAACTGAGACTCCCTCTCTACAATGAGCCCTATAAGGATACAGGTAGAGGGTGTGCAAAAACCCTAATGGAAGTAGACCATTAGATGGAAACCATTGCTGTTTGACAAAGGTCTATGTATATAGAAGCACCATGGCACTACATGAGGGTATACAAAATCTTGCAGATCTGCCTTTACATTTCTGTTAGGCATAGAGATTGTGTACATACATGCACACACTGAAGGGAAAGTGGCTTCTGTACACAGTCTAGTAAGCTTTTTTTGTTAATGTAAGTCTTTCACCTACTGAAGTATAGGGATGAAGAGACTTTATTTGTACTTGTTGCTGCCTGCTGAACAAGCATGCCAAACTTTCCCACACTGTCCAAGCTTTGACCATACTGCCATACTGAAAGACCCGACACTGAAAAAACATGGAAACCTTGAGACAGAACATTGCTCTACTCGACTTCTTCAAAATAGGACTGGTAGATATCTGCCTCCATAATCATCAGTGGAGCTGACGGGCTCTCTTACTGTGATTAACTGATACATTAATAAACACTGTACAATCTGATACATTAATAAACACTGTACTACGTGAAAACAATAGGGTGCACAGAGAGACAGACATATACACACACACTATCTCTAGTGACACTAAAATGAAAGCGTTGACAAAAATTTGAGCAGGCAAACATTCTAAGACCTACCTACTGAAAGTATACTTTAATTGATTTACTAGTGTTACCATAAAGCGCATAAAGGTTCTTGTTCATTATATTCCAAAAAGCCCTGCTTTTATATCATCCTGAATCAAAAAATACACTACCAATCGTCACCTTAGGTCACCCACATGAATCACATCAAAATTCCCCCCTTTTTAAAAAAAGTTTTTATTGTCAAAAAGAGGGAAAAACATACAGTTCCACAGAATATCCCCGCAGAAAAAATTAATTACAGCAGTAAAAAGAAATACGGCGGAAGGACAAAAGCAAAACACAACCATAATGGAGTAGTAGCAATACATTTTCTTCTGAGCCACCTTCGGAGCTATAGATTAAAATTAACCATTGTAATTATTGACCAGCTTTAGGCCCATATTAATTCAGGACACTTCTAGCACTCCCCAAACAGATCTAAATGTCTGCATTGCTTGAATCCCCCTAGATTTAGCCGGCGCCCTTTCCCTTTCGCCAGTTTCCTTAAGAATTAACCACCATTCCATCTTGGTAGGTTTAGGGAAAATCCAGGCTCTGGCTATTGCGAGGCGCGCAGCTACTAGCATAATTGTCAACATGGGGCCATTCCCCTCCCCATCTTCTTTATATCCCAACATCTTTTCTGTCGCCGATATTCTGATGTCCCTGTTTACTTTATTCTGAATTGCCCCTAATACCTTATCCCAAAAGTTCTTCAGCGAGGGGCATGAAACAAACATATTGACAATACCTGCCGCATGTAGCCCGCAAGATTCTCAAAAAACTTAATGACATCAAAATTCCCTCATTAAAAAAAAAGAGAACAAGGGGCTCCAGATTTTCTGTTTTTGCCTCTCGCATCTGGAACTCCCTTCCTCCAGAGATTAGATCCACCTCCAACTACATGAGATTTCGGAAACTTCTGAAGACTTGGCTCCTCAGACAAGCCTATGAGAAAGCCTCTTCAACTTCAAGCGGTGTGCTCTTCTCTGTTAGTTAGCACCAAGAAACCTATTTGGTGACTGAGCGCTCCATAAAACCAGTAAACATAACAAAATCATCCTCCAGATCCAACACAATGTTTTCTGTTATGCCAGCTGAGGTACATATACTACACTAAAATGTTCGCATCCAACTATTGAACTACCTATCTCTGCAGCATATGAATGCGGCACAAAGGAAAATCAAAGCAAAACAATGAAATGATAAAATGAATATCATTTTAGCACTTTCACCTTGGATTTATTTTTAAAATACAAACACAACAAACATTTTCCGCATAGAACTCTGCCTTTAGATTTCATTAGTATGTGCACGGGAACCTGGCACATCAATTGAGGTGATATAGTTTAAAAGATTTTCTATCTCACCCTTGCTGATGCAGCACTAACATGCCCATTGTTTGTCAAGAGTGAGAATTTTTCTCTCAACTATCCGAAAGTCTTTTCTTTTTATCTTTTCAGAGTCACCTGAGTAGAAATGGGCAATAAGATTGCCGGGGACAGCCAGCATAAATGGCTTTGAACAAGAGTGATTCTGGGAAGCTGGCTCTTGACCCTTGACAAAACGTGAATAAGGGCCACACAAGACTGATTATCAGGCTGATGGAAAGGTCACTCCAATACGCCTCACTCAGATATAATTCTTTTTGTGCATCCACGGCGTGATTTATCAAAGGCTTTTCCTATCCAGTGTTCAGTCCAGAAAAGAAGCTTTCATGAACAAGGTTCATTGTCTTTTCCCATGTATTAAATACCCTTGATAATGGCCAATGGGTCTCCATAGTTAACAAGCCCTGCAGAAATGAATGGTGTGATTGTTAATCTTGCCATTCCCTGGCAGCACCTGAGTGTAAGAGTAGAAGGACTCTGTCATGGATGGGACCTGTGTTTGTATGGCTTCAAAATGCAACTTAACGCTTTTGCTAATGATAATGGTTGAAGTGAATACTGTAGGGGGGCAATGCACATGCTAGTGGTAAACAAGTGGACCAGGACACATCATGTGTAGACCACTCATGGTCAATAACATCAGTCACCCACATTTCTGGACTAATGTGGAGCTTTCAGTTTGCAGTACTATTGGATTAGCAAGACCAGTGCAATAAGCCATGCTTAGCCTTAAAACAAGGTAGATTTGCTTCATCAAGTTACAGAAAGAATGATCAGCCAATGACGACTCAGCACGCCTAGTATGATTTGCATGTCCCATTACAGGACAGGGACCATACAATGAGGTGGGTTCGACAATGTCAGTACCCCTCCAGGATCCCAGGAGAATTACTTACAGGGCGTTCAGCCGTATTGAATATGTCCAATGATTCACAAATGCAAACGTATATATCACACTTTTACCTCATACTCTTTTAACAACAAAAATAAACTTTCCTTCAATAAACTATCTTTGTGCTACAAGTAAAAGTAACTGGATTGGGAATGGGTGTGACTTGCATTTTTTGCTACTATTACAATAACTTTCATTTTGTATGTTTTATGTTTCAGTCCAGTAGTGCCATTTGTTTTCGATATGACCCTCCATAATGAATACAACTCCAATATTCCATAGAGTAACATTTTTGAAATGTTATTCACTATCATCAAAATGAATATGTTTACTCAAGGTGATGTAATTGGCGATGAGACAGTGAGGTTTGAAAGTAGCTTAGAGTGGAGTAGAGTGGAGAAGAGTGGCGTGGCGTGGAGTAAAGTGGCACAGAGTGGAGTAGAGTGGCATGGAGTGGAATGGAGGGGCATAAAGTGGAGTGGTTTGGAATAAATAGCGTATAGTAGAGTAGTATCGAGTGGGGTGGCATGGAGTAGAGTGGCATGGAATAAACTGGCGTGGAGCAGCATAGAGTGGTGTGGAGTTAAGTGAAAAGGCGTACAGTGGAGTGGCCTAGAGTTAGGTGGCGTAGAGTATAGTGGCATAAAGTACAGTGTTGTTGAGTAGAGTAGCCTAAAGTGCCATAGTGTGGCATTGTGTGAAATGGAATGGCGTATAGTGGAGTGGTGTAAAGGACAGTCGCATAGAGAAGAGTAGTATGGCGCAGAGTGGACTGGAGTAGAGTGGAGTGGGATATTTTGTAAGTAGAATGGCATAGAGTATAGTGGTGTAGAGCAGAGTGAGGTAGCGTGAGGTAGAGTGGAATGATGTGACAAAGAGTAGAGTGACAGAGTGGGGTGGCATATAGTGGGGTGGCAAACAGTGTGGTGGCGAGGTGTAGAGTGGCATGGAGTGGAAACAAATAGAGTGAATGGCTTAGAATAGAGTAGCGTACAGTAGAGTGGCATACAGTGGAGAAGAGGTATGTAGCATGGAGTGGTGTAGAGTTCTGTAGAATGGTACTGTCTGGAATGGAGTGGCAAACAATAGAGTGAAGTGGCATGGAGTGGCGTAGAGTAGAGTGGAGTGAAGTACAGTGGCATGGCATAGAGTAGAGTGAAGTAGAGTGCAGTGGCATGGAATGGAGTGGGGCAGAGTTGAGCGGCATAGAGTAGATTGGCATTGAAAAGAGTAGAGTGGCATACAGTATAAAGCAGAGTGGCCTAGAGTGCAATAGAGTGGTGCTGTGTGAAGTTAAATAGTTTAGAGCAGAGTGGCATAGAGAGGCATAGCGTGGAGTGGTGTAGCGGGGAGTGGTGTGGAGTGGAGTGGAGTGGCAGAGAGTAGTGTGCAGTGGTGTATACTCTACTCTGGAGTGGGTAGAGTGAAGTGGCAAAGTGGGGTGGCATAGAGAAGAGTGGCATAGACTGGCGTAGAGTGGAGTGGCTTGGATTAGAGTGGTGTAGCGTGCACTGGTGCAGAGAAGAGTGGAGTCGCTTAGAGTAGAGTGGGGAGGTGTGACATAGAGAGGCATAGTGTAGATTGGCGCAGAGTGGCATAGAGTGGAGTGGTTTAAAGTTTTGTAGATTGGAGTGGAGTAGAGTGGTGTAGAGTAGTACAGTTGTGGGTGGAAGTAACTAAAGCGTCAAAACAGTTGGCAGGTAGGGTGAAAGTAACCTAAATAAGAAGCAGCATGTATGTGTTAAAAGATGAAAGCACAATGCACGACCATGAGTAATACCTAAACACTTATAAAATTAAAAAAACAGTGCAATGCAGAAAGACAAGGAAAAGCAAATATGAGGAAGAACACATGCACCTGGTCCATGCTCCATGGAGGAGCTAACAAAAGATAGGAAGGGAAGCCTACAGGAGCTACTTCATCAAAAGATTGCAAATGAGAGTGACAGTGAAAACAACTAATGGTATGCTCTGGGTGAGTTGTAAGCCCACTGAACTGCAAACAATACTGCCCGCAGCACAGCGCATGCGGTGTGTGTGCCGGATCTTAAAATGGCTCAGTTCCATTAAAAAATTCAATAGATGTTTTCGAGTGCTGAAAGACATAATGGAATGGTACATCCTCTAATGCCTCAGACATATTTTGCAAATATTTTTGAGTCACTGCAATGGTTTATTAATAATACTGCCGAAAAAAACTTGATAGCGCAATAGACAAATATTTAATAAATCGTTCAGAAAGGGACCTAAAAATGTAAATTTAAGATGAATGCAGTCATCTACTACTGTGATGCTGTCATCACATTCAAAACGCACCCCTACAAAATCGAAACAGAATATTAAGGCAATAGTCACATCTTGGTAAATGTAAATTTTTTCACTCATAAAAAATACTTGTGTTGGAAATGGTATCAGTATGCGTGCTACGGAAGAAGATGATAGAGTTGTAATTATGAGCGTGAAGTAAACATGTCAAATACACACCATTAAATAAGCATGCGCAACGCCAGCCCCAGTGCCTGCTGCGTAACTCCAGCCGCGAGAGCCCCAGTGCCTTGTGGGCAGTCGGCGCGCGGACGGATACCGCTGGGTACAATGCGGGATGTCATTTGCGGCATTATCTGAAAGTACAGTAGGACATGAATTCTCATTCACTGCGGCCGAGGCCTGGCTAGATAGCACCCTCTGCACAATCCATAACCATAATGAATTTTCAGAAGGCCCTGCGCGGTGCTATTATCTCCCAGAAACACACGGCCGGGCTATTAGAAACCCAAACAAATGGGTTAAGTCCTTGTAACCTGACAAGACACATTCCATTAAGATACTGAAATAGGGCATTTCTTAAGTGAGCAAAGTTTACAATAATAAGTAAAATCTACACAAATAACTGGCGCGGTGTTTAAAGTCGCCCAATTTATGCCACAGTTTGCCGGAAGGAAGGATTAATGGAACGCAATTAGGTTCTAGGCTCGCGACAAGCAGACCGTTCAGGAGGAGACGCTGTTGGAGGAGCACCAGACACAAGAGCAGGCAGACACTAAACTTAACGACAACAAAAACATTTCAGGCAGACGGAAAGAAAAAAAACATGCACTTTGTAGTTGAACAGTGACGATTATGACCCAGAAAGCCTCTCGAGCGTCCATTACCCAGGTGATTTGTCAAATGGCTCTTCATCATTGTTAATCTGCGACTTGTGTCCCCACTTTTACCTCCGCCGCGGAACGCGATGGAATCGACGCCACCCCGCTCCTCAAACGCCTGCCTCTGACCCGTGTTTGTTTTAGGCGGTATCACTCATAATGGTGATGGATCGGCGACGCCGCTCCTGGAGGCGCGCGCAAAGCGCTCAGCATAAAAAGTGCATACATTTTATGCCCAAGGTCAGAAGAGCATTAATGTAGAAAGAGCGAGATAAAATGGAGTTCAAGCTGAATGGACTGAGTGCGCTATGCGAGGCACGACAGCGGGCACAAAGCCCATTATGCCGAGGCGCTTTCGAAGCGGTTCAGAAGTAAAACCATTTCCACAGGCTAATACATAAAAGCAGCAATCTTTTACATTTCTCTGGCAAGGATAGCCTCCAGGTATCAGGCAAGGGTTTCCATTCAGGATCTTATTTTGCATAATCCATTTTTCAGTCATTACCTTAAGCGATAAGCCCATTTGCTGTTTACCGCATTATGAAAAATAAAGTTTGGAAGTTGTGTTTGCTTGAAATTAGTAAACTTTGTTTCAAAGAACTCATGGAATGAGGGCCGCGCAGCCTGGCTGGGAAAATCACCTAAAACGGAAACGAGCACAATTTGCAGAATCTTTTCATATATGGAATATAAACATTCTGCTGGTGGATTAAAAATGAAGATCTATGGTATACATATGGATGACTATGACTGAAGACCTCCTAAGAATCCTGGCTTCTACATACATTTTAGTATATGTTTTGTTGGGCTTGTTACACAGAATCTCTTAAGGCAGGTGTTAAATCCTATTCGCTAAAACTCCTGCAGTTTATGAAGCGTACTTGGTGCAACCAACTGGCAGTGGAGGCAACCACCACACCACTTCCCCCAGGTCCTTGAAGTTGGGGACGTGACCATTTTGCCACAATTGAGACGGTAAGCCCGGACATTCCTTAAACAATCCACCACTCCATGTGGGAGTTGAGGAGGTGGGCCCCAGCGCGCCTGGGTCAGGGCTCGAGTCGGGGGTACACGCAGGTACAAGACGTCCACCCACTATTTTCACGGAGTGGACACCGTCCCCCCTGCCAAGAAGTTAGGCCCCACAGAAATATGTTGAGCTTGTCCCAGTGTAAGACACTGGGACACGTTCAGCAGCGCCTGTAGGTTGTCTGCTTTCCATTCCCAGCAGCAACGAGCAGGCAGTGAGGGAGCCATTTTTAACCTCTAGCTGGGCCGAAGTTAAGGGGCCATCCAACCTCGTTTTGTTTGTATATGCTGACTGGGGGCCGCCTGGAACCTTACATTTAAATGTAAATGCCAAAGAGGGAAACTAAGGCACGCAGCTTGCCTTCTCTTCACAGGTACTCAAGAGAGGCCTGCTTTTGCCTTTGTTCTGTCCCTGTATATAAATGCAGACACTGTAAGACTGTCAGATGGGTTAGTCTGTCCCAGTATTTACACAAATAATTTAAATAGCACTATTTTATTTCTTTTATAGCGCTACGTCGTGACGTCATGAGGTCATTTGCATACGGTCTTACTTGGTCAGTCCCCTCACTTCTTTTTATAGGACTTGTGCCCTGGCCTGGGTGAAGCAGGAATCCGGGACCCAGGAATGGAGCCGTGGTAAGAGACAAAGCCAAGCTTGAATCTGGTGGTTGGCGGTGATGGAAGAGAGATTGAGGGGAGGCATAGTGCCAATGACCAAATGATATTATTGTGCCCAGCGCTGGTACCTAAAGAGGGAGTTGTTACTTGGCATTGAAAAACCACACTAAAATGGCCCGCCCGAACCAACTCGTTGTCCGGCATGCAGTGCAGACATCCACATTCCAGCTTTCTCTAGCATTCATTGCAGTTCAATGAATGATGGTCATTCATAATCCAAGGCACATCATCGTATTATTTATTCGTTCATTCATTCATTTAGTTGTTTTTGCCAATACAGACACAGTGCATACTTCAAGCAGGAAACAGGTGTTATTCTGGAGGCTTGTAATTCCATAGGCTGATGTAGATGAACGGGCTTCACAGTTGCAAACCGTTATTCCATGCTCTCTTTTGACATGGCTTTTATGTTATGCTGCAAATTCTTATATGCCTATGTTGAGTGCACCCTTTAACAAAGCCACAAAAATCACTAGGCTAAACTGTATTCCCACTGGAAACCTGGTAATGTTGCAAAGCAAGACTACATTGGTTCCCAAGTATTTACTTTTCCAAAGTTTTATTAAAAACAATTGATTTATAAAAAGTTCAGTAGTGCCATGCATGCACCGCGCATCAGGGAGTATTCGCAAATTAGATGCATGCAATAAATCAAACATATTTTTATGCTTACAATCACACAGGGAAGTATATATCATAGAAATATTTTTATATTTTAATCTAATATAACCACAATACAATTAGAAGGAGAATCCAGACGACACAGTGCAAACAAAATCGAAAACGCACGTATAAAGTGCGGTGAGACCAGCCCAGGTTGAATTGGATTAGGACAAAGTATATGGCAAGCGTTGTCCAATAACCTTCTGCATAGATGTCTAGATATTCAGTACGGTGGGATAAAAGTCGAAGTTTCGACTTTTGTGACAAATGTCCAAGGGTCTTATCAGGACAAAAGAAGTGTCAGTGTGACACATAGACAACCAGCAGCTCTATAATAGGTGCTTATATGTGTAACCGCTTCTAATCGCCCCGGTCAATACATATATGCAAGCAAAGCTGAAGATTCTTCCTCTATCCTCAACTCATGCTCCACTGATGGTGCCTTATATATCATGCTATTCGACCTTCTGTATCACAATTATATGAAATAAGGCTGTGTAAAAGTAAATTCTAGAGTACCATTTTACCAGGGCCTTAAACGGGATGAAAAATGTGTGCATGTGGGGTCCTTGAAGGGGCGTGGCCAACAATGAATAACTATAGGCCTTAGAAATTAAGGCAATGACATACATATATGTAAGCTAAAATTCTGTGCTTCACACAGCATGCCATCTGACTAGTATTTAAGTGTCTGTCTGTGAAATGTCTGCAATTGCACCCAAACACATTCACACAATAGCAAACATGTGCATAAAACAAGCCAGACTTATTGACTTTGCCAGTGCTTGTTTGCAGTATAAATTAAGTGAGCAACAATGATATTGTTGTGAAAAGGTAGAATTGAAAATGTTATGATTCTGAAAATATGTTTCTGTTCTCTCTCACACCATTTTCCTCGGTAGTCTCGGTAAGACACTTTCTGAAATCTTTCATCTGCATATTTCACACCTCAACTCTTTTTTCTTCCACATCCTCTTTTACTCTCTCCTTCTGCACGTACCTCCTTGCATTTCCTTCACATCACTATCCCCATACACATTCACATGTATGCACATTTAAAAGTGGCAATAAATACTTCATATGCAAAAAATCATAACATTTACAGAATAAGACCAAGTGTATTAAGGTTTGGGGCAAGCGATTATCACAAGGACAGATTAAAAGTGCATGGGGATCATACTAGCCCAGAAGAAAACAGATCATTGTACGGATGGAACCCAAGAGAAATTTTGTGAGCAATGATCTGTCCCTAGGATGTTTAACTGCTGTAAGGTATGGATCGATACCAGAGACAGATTTCAGGAGCAGGCAGGCTCTGTTGGAGTGTTTCTCAAGTGCCCTAGCTTCCCTCTCATCTTTCAGTCTATTTAAAAATCGTTCCTTAAAAAGGCTCCGGTCACCTTTACTAAGAAGATGTGGTCTGTAAAAGTTTTTAATATAACCTAAAGGAACATTTAGGTGAGGCCCAAGTCTGTGCACTGATCCTTATCTAGCGCTCGGTAGCTTTCAATGAGATTGACCTTAATATAATCCTAGATTGGCTCTCAAAAACTGCAGTGTGAGTGGAACATCCTTCGAATGGTTTACTTTGTTCCTGTATGCCACGTCTAACCACTCCTCCTCCCTATTCACTTTGAGTATCATCACAAGTGTGGGTACAGAAGCATTGTAATCTTTTTTCAAAAAGTTCTTTAATACCTACATTGCCACCATCTATCATGCTTGGCAGTTACGATGTGGCCCATACATGTATGCCGAGAACATTACTTGCCTACAATTTAAAATAACCATGGGAATTGCCAGAACATCACTCATATTTTAAATCAAGGACAACACTAAGGTCCCTATTTCGATGTCAGACGGACCTGAGTCCATCCGACATCGATTCAGTACTTGGACCAACCAACCTCCTGTCGGTGGTCCCAACACAGCAATTAGGATGCGACCAATCACTGTTCGGTCGCACTCCTATTCTTTACAATGGGAGCATGAATCCGACAGGAATGAATGCTCTCATTGTAAAGAGAAGAGGTGCAGTTCATGCTGCACCCCGTGGCAGGCACCTCACGGGGTGCAGGGATCAACAGGGGGGCCCCATAGGTGCCCCTCGGCCTTCAACTGGAGGCCGTGCACACATGGGGGCCCTGCTGGGGGACCCCAAACTCGACTTCCAACAGCCTTTCCGTGTCAGAAAGGCCAACACAGAAAGGCTGTTACAGTCTGACATTGTAATCCCTCTGGCAGAAAGAGCCACCCTTGGGATTACTAGAGGCTTTCTGAATGGCAGACGGGCTCGGAAGCCATTCGGAAATCCAGTTCGGATTCCTTTCCGACCGACTCCTTCCAAATGGGTCAGTCGGATAAGAATCGGAACAGCAAATTACGAAGCCATAGGAACAGCTCCAACCGACGGTCGGCGCCGTTTACTACAGCATCGTAATCGACCCCTAAATGTTCCTGAACTTAATGTTTTTTGATGTCTCCAAGACTGAATACCTTGCCATAGGGAGACACCCACAACATAGTAATGCTCCCATGCTCTCTGGGTTCCTGGTTACATTGTGTGCACTTCCTGTGAGCCATTTGTGACTCAAACATATCCCCTGATGCCTCAGGTGAAAAAGTTTAAAACATGCCTTCAACCATTTGCATGACCTGCATTGAGTTTCATTTTCCTATAAGTGATCATTTCTGGAATTGATTACTGCAAACACAGTAGCTGAAAGCAAGGGAAGTTGATTTGGGTGGGCCATACATAACATAACGTTATAGAAAAGTAATAGTGACTATCAGGGATGTTGTCAAAGATCAAAGGCAACTCAAGCTTGGCACTCATTTTCTATGTGATTTCGCACAGAACCCATCAGTGAAAAACATCCCATTACTCACTCTTAGCCATCTATAATTCTATAAACTGAATGTGCATCACAGTGCCATGTGCAAAAAGTATTATGTAAGGAGGAAATATGGAGTCTTACTATTAATTTTTTCTGAACTAAATTTTCCAAAGGGACACGCCCTAATCAATGGCACATAGAAGACCTCATTACTATTGATTGAGATCATTTATAATGCACTGAACTGAATAGCCTCCAGTCACATTCAGACTTTGAGACACTGGATTTAGAACCCATTTTGTACGTTGATGTTGGAAGAGATACATATTTAGGACTTGTTGAAGGCTTGTGCCTTTAATATTAGTTCATGAGAAGTTCTGGAAACAAAACACCTTTGTCAAATAATGGGACAGGTGAAGGAACATCTAATTAATTTATTTAGATTTTTTTTCTTGGCATTCATAGTGCATCTGCACTACTTTTACTATTAGTGCACATAACATATTAAAAAAAAAAGTACACTGAACGAGAACAGATTAAAAAGCAGACGAACACATTTCTGCTGCAAGTGGAACCCTATCAATGTAATAGCTTTCTGAATGAGAATAGATATAATGATAGGTGAGGGGTTCTAAAGGTGTTTTGGTAGCACATGTGAACACTTGGTGAAGGGCATGAGAGGTTTTGAAACATGACTGTTACAGTGAAATCTAGCTTCTTTTTCCACAACCAGATAAGGTGAAACGCTTGACTAAGTAAGGAGACTATTTAGTTTCTTTGTAAGTGAGGCAAGAGATGTTGAATGACATTTTCATATCAATCTGTAGTCAATAAACCTTTTAGGATTGATGAGATAGGATAAATTATCATGTAAAGGAGAAAAATCTTGGTGTGGGGTGTAGTACACTGAGAAAAGAAGACGTAGAGGATTGTGGGAAATCTGGACGTTTTGCATTTCCAAAGTGCAGACACAGACAACAGTTTTCGATTGGGATGAGGATAGCACATGTTTCATTTTCAGGAGCAAATAAAGGTAGAAATAATTCTGACACATGAACTAATGCTCTAATATGCATGCCAATAGCTTCCATATATGCTACAGACCAAGGGAAGAAATACACACACATTTTTGATAGATATTGATTCTGGTTTTCAGTTCTCATCTATTTTAGTGTGTCAAAATCCGAAACAAAATTTGGTATAGAATGCAGACTGCAATTAAATAAATAATTGATTCATTAATGCAGTCAAACTAAATGTGGTTGCTTGAAATTGTTGCAAGGTCCATGGATTATTACCCCACCTTCTCTGGAGACATAGGCCCTCATTATGATGTCGGGTGGACCCCCACCGTGAGGCCGGTGGTGGCAGTCTGCCCGACATCCTAGCCATCGGTCCGGCCGCCAGATTACAATTCCGGCAGTCGGAGCAAAAATGTTGGGGGGAAAGACCGCCACTTCAGACAGGCTCAAGGAGCCCGTCAGGATTGCGGTCAGACTCTAATCGCTACATTGGAGGTGGTGCCTGTGCAGGCACCGCCGTAGGGATTAGGATGTCCCATTCCGACTGCATTTTCACAGCAGCCCACTGCCATGAAAAGGCAGACGGAAACTGACTTTGAGGGCCCCAAGTAGGGCCCCCATTCCCTGGTCGCCACTGCTAAGTGGCCTAGGGGGAAGAAGTGGTGCCCCAAACACATCAATGCACTGTGTGCCAGGCACCACATGAATGTTGGAAAGGTGTCTTTTTCTGCTGCAGCTTGTGCTGCTGCCCTTTTCCGTGCTGCAGCAGAAGCAGCAGTAGAGAAAGGCATTTTACGACCACCTGCACTGCGTTCATATCCTAAGACGGCAGGCGGACCGCTGACTCATTGTCGGATGGTCACCTGTCCGTGGCAATGGCAGTCAGACACTCATCTGACCTCCATCGTAATCAGGCCCATAATGTTTAACACTAAACACTCACAGCAAGTGACTTCTCTATAATTCTGACTTCAATAGTTAATTATTTGGGAGAATGAGGTGCTCTAGAGCCAGCACTCTTGAAGCACGGACAGGCAATAAGGAAGCAGGATCCCTCTCTGGAAGAAGCCAAAGAAGCACAGACAAAAAACTCAAGGAACCCAGAAACGAATTTGTGCTATATCACTCGTGTTCCAGAAAAGTTAAAACTGGCACTGAACAAGCGCCTTGAGAAGTGGACAGAGGGTAGGAGAACTTTTTATAGAACACATCTGAAGCCATTGCAAGAGTACATATCAATGGATTTGTGTTTATGCTATTTAAGTAACCAGGTGCAAGTTTGGGAACTTGAACTCATTTAAGAAGAAAGAACAAGAGCTCCTAGGTTACAGGATTTTTGCAGTTCAATTGAAAAAAAATCCAGTTTTTCGAGAAAAGCAGAGAAGCACTTGAAGTCTGGGAAATGCAGGAACTTTCTTAAGTCTTTATTAAAATTCAGTTGTATGCATCTATATACTGTGGACTCCTAAGAGGGGATCTCTGTTTCTTTTGTCTTTTTCTTCATCGCACCTGTGTTGTTTGGTCCCTCATACCGTGACCTGTCTCCTGTCCAAAAGCATATATCTGGGAGATTCATGACCATAACATTTAATTATGTAACTTTTCACCCCTAATGTATCCAGAAGGAAGCATACAGTCATGTTTGTTATCAGTGCGTCAATCAATCAATCATGAACATTTATAGAGCACGCTACTCACCCGTGAGGGTCTCAAGGCGCTGGGCGGGGCGGGGTGGTTCAGCTGCTACTGCTCGAAGAGCCAGGTCTTGAGGTGCTTCCTGAAGGAGAGATGGTCCTTGGTAATTCGTAGGTGGGTGGGGAGGGAGTTCCACGTCTTGGCAGCCAGGTAGGAGAACGATCTTCCTCCGGTGGTGGTTCTCCGAATCCGAGGGACAGTGGCGAGGGCGAGGCTGGCGGAGCGGAGCTGGTGGGTAGGTGTATAGAACGTGAGGCGGTTGTTGAGATATTCGGGGCCCATGTTGTGGAGAGCTTTGTGTGCGTGGGTGAGGAGCCTGAACGTGATCCTCTTGCTGACGGGGAGCCAGTAAAGGTCTCTCAGGTGGGCAGAGATGTGGCTGTGTCGAGGTATGTCCAGGATGAGTCGTGCGGATGCGTTCTGTATGCGCTGGAGTCTTTTCTGTAGTTTGGCTGTGGTTCCAGCGTAGAGGGCGTTCCCGTAGTCTAGTCGGCTGGTGACGAGGGCCTGGGTGACCGCCTTTCTGGTTCCGGTGGAGATCCACCGAAAGATCTTACGGAGCATGCGCAGGGTGGGTAAAGTGTAGGCCCACATAGAGTGGAGGGGGAACGTGTTAGCAAGAAAGATGCCCTTAAAAAATCTCTGTATCTTGTAGTTGATAAAACAAATACCATTCCTGCACAGTTTATTAAAACTAGATAACTAAACAGTACATCAATATGGGCCTGAAGCTCTGTCTTTATTAAGTGCCCCAGAAAAGTAGCTGAAAACTAGATCTATTTATTTCAAGAAATGCTCTGCTGTAATGCTCGGTGTTAATCAGCAGAAGCTGGCCTTTCTCACGAGAAATGGTTCACTGGGAAAGAGTACAACACACAGCGTTCTTTGTTTTTTAAATGAAACACTTACTGTCAGGTATAATTTTTAAGATAACGGCAGTGTTTTGAATCACTTCTTTTCTTTGATGATAATGCTGTAATCTTAAATTACAAGTTAATAGGAAGTGTGTTTGCTCTGAGGCACAATTTTAATAAGTGCATTCTTCAAAATGCTATACCTGTCACAAAGATTAGAAACAGCAAAGGGGGCTAATACATGCCAGGCATTGCAAATAAGCAAAGGCTAAGGGTTTCCTGCTGACAGAGAACTCCTCACAGACAAAGGAAGAAGGAATAGTAGGCTCTCTTAGGATAATTCTGAAATTTATCATCATGTCCATCCTGTTGGGATACTGGTATTCCCACCACTGGGAAAACAGCGTTATTGGGATGTTATACATTTCAGGTCGATTTTCATGCCAATAATAGAAATTTGCAATTAGTGTTTAGTTCCCATTGCAGTGATTTTAATATTCTTGCAAAACTTTAAGCAGACGGGGCTAACGCCGAGCTAGACTGGCTTTTTACCCAATAGCTCTTTGTTTTCTTTTATATGGCATTTTGACATGTATTATGTAGTATGAAATACAGCAGATATTATCTGAAAACACGAGTTGACACATCGTATGCATGATTATTCCCCACCGTCGTGTTTCAAGATATTTTGGGCACCCTGACTTAATTGAGTGTGATTTTTTAAATACATTTTTCATAAAGGCATTTACAAAAAGAGAAAATTAGAAGTTGCAAGGTCAAGTCTGGGTTAAATGGCTGAAAAGAGGGCTAACAGTGTGGGTGCTGAACAGGGGCATCACCACTGGCCCCAGGCAGTGGACTGAGGCATAGGATGAACTCATGTGAAAAGTTTGAATCTGCAAATAATATGATATTCCTGTGTTACCTATAAGACCTTTCTATTTCCTGTCCACAGCTATTTTTCCAGCTCATCTATTCTCCTCCCGCATCTGATATTTTAGACCTTGGACAGATGTCCTCTGTTCCTAAATGGCTCCTTGTAGAAGAGCTCTATCACCAGCCACACGTTTCACAGAAATATAATAAATGCAATCAAATAGTAGTAAGTTAATAAGTCTATATGTATCTCATTGTGCATTTCAAACAATGAGGAAATACTTTCCTTTTCTATTGAAATCGATTTTAATTATTTTCATGCAGCATAAGAGAAAGAGCTGTGAAACTCAATTGTAAAATACTGCCTATGAAAAAGACCCAAGGACGGATGTCAATGAGCAAGGACCCCTCTGCTCTGAATGCCTTTTAGAAACAACTTCCGGATAAATAAAGCAACAAAGGGGGATGCCTGCACCCCTCGTGGAGGCCTGGAATCCACAGTCACGACAAGTATGGCAAAGAGAAAGGAGTATTAGGGCTGAAGGCCATGGCTTGCAGCAAGAGAAAAGGGCATTCACTTCCTTTCTTTAGTATCTGCTTCTTTTCCAGTTTTGAGTCAGTAATCATTACAGGTCCTTACTTAGTACTAATTTAACTGTGATTAATTTGACATTTTAGCTATGTTCACTGATTAGTATCTCATTGCTGCTTTGCACATGCAGGCATTATGAATATTTCATCAATGAATATATGCTCCCGATATAGATTTGTAACACTGTGGGAATCAAAATGATATTGCGGTTAATCGCAAGTAGAATAATCTGCTTTATCAGATTCATTTGGGAATAATGGTAGATCATTATGCTATTGAAAAAAACAAAAAAACAACATTCACATCGTTTTTCAATTACCTCTGCCATTGGTTGGTAGAACGTTTATCCTATTCGCTTCCTTTAATGGGTGAAGGGCAATTTGGTATACACTTTATACATATTGTAGCCTATTGGAATTGTATTCCACATCTTTGCTAGTCCTGAGGAAGTTGTGGGACAAATATATGCAATGACGAAACACGTTTTGGCTCGATGTGGTTTAAATACTATTATAATGTGGTGAACTAAAGCTCTATGCGAATGTCTTGACTTAGCTACAGATGCTATATACTTATAGTGGTGTGTGATCATATTTTGGACTTGACATTAGATATTATCATTCTTAATTGGAGATCCAATTGGGTGCTGGATCTCCATTCTTGTTTGGCACCCACAATAATTATGTCAGAAGATATTGTATGCACAGATTTGTATAAAGTGAGCTGTATGTCAGACCTCCATTGGTAACCTCGGTGGTGCTTCTTGAGTGAATAATTATGCAATATCTTTAATAACAAAAATGACAAACTGAAGAACCACAAGTCAATTTGCATGTGGGCACATCTCTTGACCTTGGCAGAGGATACTTCAATCAAAAAATTAAAGATGCTTAGGAAACATCTCAAATATAGTTTGGTTTCAACTGGGAAAGCTCCTCCTGCAGTACATGGATGCTTCAGGCCAGTGGAAGAGACTCTTGTAAGCCACCGTCATCAGCTGCCTTATCAACATGGTAAGTTCATACAGAATGAATGTGGATTTATGTAAACACTCCAAGTCTTTGTGGATGTATTATGATATGTGTTGCTGCATTTTCAAAGAAACATTGTGTAAAGCACTATACGCTTCACCGATTTATGGTCACCTGGGAAAGCAAATATTACAAAAAATTAAGGGTAATGTTTAAAATAAGATCTATAATCTTTCCAACGGCTTCACACATTAACCAAAGTAAAACATGTACAACTACAGATGCTCTGAAATCACCCACATCTTACAAACGAGCCACCATGCACAGCTCATAAAATCTCGGGTTTGTTGCAAAATGTGGTCTTTAAAAAAACATGGGGCACATTTAGGCTTAAGCAGGTTCTGGCAATGTGAGAACGAAACACAGGTAGTGTTTGCTTTGGCATGCTACCTACTGGTAGCTTGGATAATCAGATATTGTCATATTAACTGCTAATTGAATTATAATAAGGTATGAGTGTGGTCATTCATTTAATTATAGTTTATTATTCTTATCAAGTTTTATGGATTTGTTATCAGAAATAAACTTCATTACTCACTTATTTTTAAATTGTGAATAGCCAGGAGGCCATAATGTGCTTTAATATGATGAACCAAGAACAAACAAATAAAAACCACCATAATATGGGGCAACATTCAGAATATGCACCACGGTGCACAGGACGTACTGTAGTAAAGGTCCACGCTAACTCCAGTAACTGTATCACCCACCAAACTGCCATTCAAGGTACATATTCTTCAAGGTGGAGACAATGAAATGGGATTTCACAGCACTTGACTCTGGAAAACACTTGAACCTTCCCTCAAAGTAGAACACAACGATTTCCTCTTTAAGAAGTAATTGACATAATTTCCTCAGCTTTGCATTTGTCAGGTAATAAATGACATTAGGTTTAGTCTCCCCAGAGAAACTAAGGGGTCGATTCCGATGTCGGTCAGAAGGACTCCGAATTGGATTAGGGTTTGCCGAAACCGATCCGGAGCCCTTGTTCTCGACTGAATCGGTCCCAGTTCTGAATGACCAAGAACGATGGCAGGAAACCGTTAGGGCTGACCGAATCGGTTGCAGAAGGCATTCATAGAGGTCGAGCCTTTCCGGAGCTGATTCGTACAGCTCTATCGACTTGGTTTCCAAACGAGTGAGTACGATGACCGATTCAATTGTACATTAACAATATGTTTGTTATTATTACTTAAATCACCACTGTTTACTCCTACAAACCTAGCAGCCCACAACTAAAGTAAACCAATATTACACAATGTCCATAATTAATCAGTTCAAGAATATATAATACAATTATTAATTAATTGCTCATTAATTATTATTTAATTAACTTCCCACATTATAACCCTACACATCTAGCAGTATTTCTGCATCACAATATTGTTTTCGATATGTCTTTCCTCTGAGATTACAAATTGATATTTTGTCCAAATTACAAATATCAGAGCAGACAGCTCTGAAGTATAGAAACAGGAAAAATATATCTCAGAAAGCTGAGTGCTCATGAGTAGGAGGATTACCTTTGGCAAAGGTTTAGGGTTAATTATAACTTGTTATTCTAGTAGCGCTCGTACCATGTTTCTACCACTTCTGAGCACTATAAATGACAGGTGTTACTGTTACCCAATTGATGGTATTCAAATTAACAGCCTTGGAAGAATTAAAGGCAGAGTCTGAATTGAGTGTATGTTCACCTGTACTGGAGTAACTACAGGTTATATAGACACGTTTTCAGTTCTGAAAGGTTGATATCAATTTTTACATAAAAATAATGATGTATGGCAGCACAGCATCCTAGGAAGTTGAGCGCATCATTAGTCTCCACAGCAAAGCTATAAAAATGGTCTCTGTACCAGTGAATTTTTACTATTCATTTAAGTGTTAAATAGGAAAGACAAATGCAGCATCTCCATACAGTCGGCTAGATTTCCATAGCCCACATTTTTGCCTAAAGCAAACACAACATGTATACACCTCTTTCCGGGCCAAGATGTGCTAGACAATTTTCTGGGTGCCTGTTGCAGTACTTCATGGTCAGTCTCAAGCAGTGAGAAAGCATGCAGTAGGCAGTGTCACACAGTATCAACAGAAAGCACTGGCCACATGATGCATGTGACTAAAATGTCAGTGGCAAACAAGGAGTGGTATTGGGAGGAGAATCATCTTGTATTGGCCCTCTCAAAAACGTTGAACCTACTGGTGGAAAGTCAGGGCCCGATCTCTTTCAGACTCCTAATGCTCAAGGCTATTGCAACCGGGCGAGTTCTATGAAGTTGGGCAAAGTTGTTCACATAATACTTGTCTTTGTAAAAAATCTTGCTATGTTCATTAATCTTTTGCTGTCTTTACCCCGTTTTGGTCTTCTTGCTGAGTGTTTGGGTTATATCTCAGAATATCATATATGGAAATATTGCCTGACATACTATTTTAGCATACATATTGTTTACTATAATATGATCTTACTGGGTGGAGATTTTTAACAACTATAATAACAACAACAACAATAATAATAATAATAATAATAATAATAATAATAATAATAATAACAATAATAATAATAATGATAATCATAATGATATTAATAACAAAACATAGTGATAATAATAGCAACAATCATAATAATAATCATCCCAAAATGTTATTATGATTATTATGGTTATGATGACGGTGATGATTATGAGTGCTATTATGATGATGATGATTATTATTCTTAGTAATATTATTATTATAATTAGGGAGAATTTAGCAAATTATATCTAGAACACAATATGTAGAAAGAAGTACTTAACAAAGAGACAATTTAAAGCCATATGCCCCTCTCTCCAGTCAGGTGCAGAGTTGGACTGTGCTATTCTTGGGGGAGGCCCTAATAAAATACAAGCAACTACATTTCAATTAAAGCGATTTTGGAATTTAAATATGTATTGTATCCTTCTGACATTTTATACTGTCTGCCAATAATCTATACAAGGAAATATAAAGATCTACATTTAGAAAGACTGCTTTTGTTAATAAATCATCACATTTGAATCATATTTAATGTATAAAGCAGTTCTTTTAAAGCACCATGTATATAATTACATGCAGGACTGCAAATATGTAATTGTGTTAAAGGATCAACTTAAAGTATTTCACTCTTGAAGCCTACGTTTAAGACAGTTCCAACTGCATTTTTTAATGCATTCATGTTACTTGAGGGCCATGTGCAAGAAGAAGCAGGTGTCTATGAAATTGTAGTGCGTATTTAATGGCCAGATGTACTGGGGAAATGGTCTGTGGCATCTCCATTTTCCCCCTGACTGAATCCATCAGATTATATCAGGAAATAACCTAAGAAAAAATGACTTCCCATAGAACATTCTGTCTCTAATGTTCAGAGAATTGCCGGGATGGGACAATGCCACTTGGCAGGACTTCTTGTGAAGGTGGCATTCAGGTACCAGTGTGTAACCGAGAAAGTGTAGCATCACATGATTCACACCTGGAAAGAATATAGTTCATGATGTGCACACTTTAGCCAAGCAGCGCTGCAGTGCAGTTGAAGATAATAAATGTTTGCAAAGATATCCTCTTAGCAACAATAGGTTAGTTTTGCTAGAGAAATGAGTTCAAACATTTGCATGGCATTTCGATTTTTAATATAATCCTTGATTTAGTCATTTATAGGACTCTGGGCATGATTACGAGTTTGGTGGTCTTCCTGTAGGACCACCACCACTGGGCTCCCAGGAGGCCTGTCAAACCTGTGGCGCAGCCACCCTCTGGCTTACGAGTTGAATCCAGGATGGGCGGTCAGTACGGCAGCAGTGTCACGGTGACAGTCATAGGAGAGCCTAACAAGCAGACAGCCAGCGTGACTGCACCTATAGCAAGTTCCTGCACAGAGTGGCATACACCATGTCATGCACGCCACAAAGTGCAGTAACAAGGGTTCAAATATACAGGGGCAAAACATGTGCCTCTCGCACGCACACCCATAGGCAAATTCGCCAGGGGGCCCTGCATGTTCTCCACCCTTTTCATGGCGGTGTAAATGCAACTCAAAATACACTTGGCGGTGCGAGCATCAGCATATACCTGTAGCTTTCCAGACCACAGCAGGATCCTGGATCATGTCGGAGATGGTGGTCCTGTGGCGATACAACCACCACCCTCAGGATACACTGGGCGGCCTCCGAATGCTAGCAGTGGTTGTACCGCCACCGCGAGTACGATGGTCCCAGGACTGTCATACTTGTAATAAGCCACTCCAATAATGTGGTATATAGCCTAAGAAGAAGTTATCAGAATATGGTGTTTTCCATTCGCTAAAACAGACCAGACATGCCAACTCGCATGACACCACTGCGTATCACATGGCATCAGCTTTCTTCACACAGTCACCAAGTGAAGGATCAATATCACAAAGTGAGTACCAAGTAAGTTGGAAACCCTTACTTTTCAGGATGCTTGTGGGCTTTGTGCAGAGTTAAATTTGATCACTGGAGTTTAAACCTTCCTCAGGACATGGAGTCAGAGTTTTGGGGAACAGTAAAAGTGGTTTCTTTGACAGGAGTGAACACAAGGCTTTGCACTTTCCTTAATGGCTATACCTCCTCCATTGTCTGTCAATGGAAGCTCAGGCACTGCCAGATCCTAAGATCCACTCACTATCCAGCCCCCACCCTCTCTAAGACCCATCTCTCCTCTCAAATAGTGAAAATCTGTGCAGCAATGGCAGGACTGCAGAACACCATATCATTGCTAAATCATAGCAAGTTGAAGGAGCGTGATCTCAGATTTGAAATTAAGGATTACTCATCATCTCCACATTGTCTAAATGGACCACTCAAACAATTATATCTTATCTCTGGGAAGCATTTCATATCTTGAAAGGTCTCACCACTATGTCTTTAACCATAGGCCTTTAGGAGGAAAAATCAAGGATCTTGTTTAACTCAGCCTTCAGTTAAACATTTGATAAGGAAACTGACCTCTCATCTATAGTCTTAATTATTCATGAGATTACAATAATAGATAATAAAAATGCAGTCTAGAGGCATATATTCCAATCTTGTACTCTTAAGCACCATAACCTATGATGAGGGCTCAGACTGCATGTGGATTTTGTGAATCATCTATAAATTAATGGCATGACATAATACATTGCACAAATTGCTCATGTACTTGTATTATATTTAAATGAAATAGCGGCTCTCCCTAAATTCAATACATCTAACCACTTGTCATTTACTCCTTTGGGTTGAAAATATAGGAAGCAAAGTCTATTTTAACTTTGAGGAGTACAAACATTCTACCACTTCCTCTACAAACCTGGTGCTCACTGAATTGTTTGGTCCAATTTATCACTAACTATACCATGTTCTTTGAGGGGTAGATTAGGTGCTTTGAATAATTGGGCAAGTATTCAGTTTTTGGTTCAATTATTCATATTAAATATATAAAAATGGAAAATAAAAAAAAGAGCAATAACAAAGGGAAGAATTGAGTTGCAGAGGCACAAACTATCAACATTAATTGTGGGAAACTGGGGCGTTTGCAATGCAACCTTATGGATTTCACTGAGGTCAACAAATAGTCTTCTATTCAACAATAGTGGCGATACAAGAATTGTTCTAATTCAAAACTGTGAGTGACAAGCTTATTTTTTTAGCATATTTGCCTGCACCTAAACTTTCCAGGATTGTAGACATGAACACCATTTGTACTCCATGCCATTGGCCACTCCCCCGACTCTTATATTTGTTTTTCTGGTTCACAGTTCTTAATACTCTGAGGCCAATTCACAAAGATTTTGTCCTGATTTACTTTTAAATTCCTGGAGTGATCTAGGGAAACTACAAGACTAAGTCAACCTAATCATAATGCAATAATGCTGAGGAGTGTCCAAGTTTCTTTGCATTGAGAACAGCCAATCAGATGCTTTATATCTCATACATTTTATTTTAGTGGTATTCCTACCATGTTATTTTCCGACCGCCCATGTTCCAAATTGCATGTTAAACGCTGCTTGCCCGGTGAGATGGGTTCAATGGACAGGAGTGGAGAGTTCGGAGATTGGCGTGTGGGGGAGGATCAATGTTTTTTCAGGCTGAATTAGCAGTGGCTTTTGATAGAACGTCACGACCAGCCTTACATTTTAAGTCGTTGGATGCCCATATTTGAGGCCCTTAAGTGTCCCACACAAATAACAGTTCTTTCCCATAAACTCATCCACAAAATGAAAAAGATGCCCTAAGGTTTTTCTTTTTGCTGCTTTAAAAATTCAGACCATCTCGCACACTTGTTAAGAGCTGGTATTTGCATTTAGAACCAATAAAAAGAATGCTTATTTGATGTCTTTTTAGAGGCTGTTCAGTACATGTTCTGTGAAATTTAGCAATCTAAGCCTAAAGTCGTAAAGTCAAATGCAAGTGGATATCACACTCCATTGCAAACGGTATCACCGGAACAAGATTCCTTTATTTTTCCATTTATTTTATTGCCTCTTAATTTGTGCATCTCTCTCTCTCCTCACATCAGTCAGTGCCTTTTGGCGTTTTTTGTTGGCTATTTTCCTCAGAGGCCTGCTAGAGTGTGAATTTCAATGAAATGGTGAAGAAAGAAATGGCAGAAAGAAAGTTGAGGAGTTTATCTTGTGAACAGATGTTGAAACAGGCGTAGCTTAATGGGCGAGGCACAGTGCCAGCTTTACATGAATGCAAACAAAGGGAGCTGAATATTGTTCCTCTTGCAAATCTTTATTAAGCGCCACAGACTGATGTTTCTGCAGACATCTGTCCATAATGGGTGGAGGCATTAAGCAACGTTTCTGTAATTTTATATTATCTTAGGTTATTCAAAAGATAACCCAAGTAATGTTAAATAAAAGGTGGGGCTGAATGAGCCACTCTGGGGCACATCAACAAGGGCTTTATCTCTGCTTTTTTGGCTTTAAAAGCCAAAAAGGAGAGATAAAACTATCACCCTATCAACAACAGGGTGCTAACATGCAAATTGGCATGTTAGCACCCTTTTACTCTACGCTTCCCCTTGCATCTCTAATGAGATGCAAAGGGGGCGTTCCAGAGTAAAATAATAGGAGAAATGTCGATAAGCGACATTTCTCCTATTATCAAGAATATCGCTAACCCTGTTAGAGACAAAAAAAGCAGCGCTAACCGCGGTTAACGCTGCTTTTTTACGTCTGGTATTTTTCTGACTTAGCCATGATATCCTATGGAAGGAGGATATCATGGCTAGGTTTGTCTGTCCCTATCAACAAGCTAACGTGAGATTATCGCTGGGTTTCCAGCGATAATCTCACGTTAGCCACTTAGCGTGAGGATTTTTATCGCTATTCGAGATAAGCGTTGCTAATAGCACGCTATCTCAGCGATAAAAATCAACGCTAGCCGGTGATAATTATCCTAGCGCTAAGAGCGCTTAGCGATAATTATCGCCGGTTGTTGTTGATATGCCCCTCTGTTCTTTAGAAATAAATCTTAGCATGTCTTTACATTTCCAACAGTCTGAAAATCTTGGATAGGAGGCAGGATTCGTGTTAATTTTGAAAGTGTTCTTGATGCATTTTTTTAAGCCTTCTATATTAATATAGTCAGTATGAAGCTATGCATTTGGATGCCATAGAACAATGCCCAGGGCCGGACTGGGAACCAAAACCAGCCATGGCAAAGTGCTCGGCCAGCCCCCCCGGGGGGTTGGGGGTGTGGCCGAGCTGTTTGCCACGGCCGGTTTAGGCCGCTTTTGTTACAGCGGCCGATACTGCAGCTATGCTGCAAAAACGGTCCTGTAACAAAATCGGCCCCTAGGGGCCCAAAACGGCCCCCAACCTTGGCGGCCCACCTGGGAAATGCCCGGTGCCCACTACGGCCAGTGCAGCCCTGACAATACCTGACATTCAGTCAAACCCCTCCCAGATGAGTGTGGATGTCTCAATTTACATTCAGGGTCATACTTATGACCAAGTCATGCAGTGCAGCGATGCAAGTCACCTACCTGCTCTGCACTGTGTGAAAGGGAAAGGGCGGGAATGTGCCGTATTTAAGGTCATATGGTGCATTCCTGCGTTTTCCTCTGTGCTGGCACCCTTTTGGCAGCCTAGCGCCAAGGCAGGCACCCTTGCAACATATTGCAAGGGTGCCTGCGTTGCATGCAGGACTGTTTTTCTGCAGAATGCAGCACACATAGAATGAGGAAGAAACGAGGAGAAATATAAATATTTCTCCTCGTTATGCCTCCTCTGGTAAGGTGTAAGATTTTGGTGCATCCATAGGTTTACAAGTTCTTGAAAATCTGGGGGTGCATCAAAATTCATGGGAGTTGCATGGAAGCACCCATGCCACACCCCATTGGAATGCCTTCCCAGGGCAGAGTAACGCAGCACAGCGATTGTTGCGTTTCTCCAGATTTTCAAAGCGACTCAGAGCCCTTCCCTTTCCACCCAATTAAATTGCTCATATAAGGGCAAATTGTTCAACCAAACAAACTGATTGGAGAGTTATTTATTTCATTCCTGTATGCCGCATTTATAGATGCATGTATCAGAGCAGGTTAAAAGTCCACCACCTCCAATAGTTTAACTCAACAAATATGTCAAATGAATGACAGTTTGTAATGATCAATTTTATGCGAATCTTTGTACACAGAGCAAAGTTATGCAGCAGATCACGAGGCATACAAACCGCATACAGAAATGGCAACAACTACCACATGTTGGAATGTAACATTAAAAAAAACTTTCCCTCACGTAAGATGGTCAAGAAAGTTGACATGAGGCATGAAGAGGGTTGCCCATGTTTCATAAGGCCCTCTCATATTCTCCAAAACCGTTCTTTGTGGTTTAAGACAAACTTAACAACACGATTTATTGAGAGTCTTCCCTGGTTTAAGACATTCTCTGTACAGTAGAAATAAGGATGTAGTTAGGCTTTCCTTGTATTAAAATTGTCTTTTGTCAAGAAAGATGCTATTAAGTATGTCATAATGTTCTTATAGTCTTCCCACAGTAATGACCTGATAAATACTGAACAAAAGAAATATAGTGCTATTGTTCAGAAACTTCATGAGGAATACTGACTTCCTATCTTCTAAGAATTAAAAATGCCCTAGGTAGTATATACCAGAAAAACCACGCCATTTCTTTTGTATTTAAACAACTATATAGTACAGCTGAGATACCAGAACGGGACCAGGGTGGTAAAAACAACAATGTAATAATTAAATACAAGTGTAGTCTGAAAGTAGGCACAGTTGACCAATATAGCTGATTATTGGTATTTATTTGCGTAAACATTTATGAAGTCGGACACACTGCAGATGAGCAGTACCTCTCAACAGATTGGGCCTACCTCATGACCATCAGGTACTTAGTCACTGAATTTGGCCTCAGTATATAGTGTGGTACAATTACAGCCTCATAATCAACAAAGTAAATAGACACATTTGGCAACATGGACCACAACAGATCTTCCTTGTTAGCACATGGCTTTTATTTGCATTTCCTGCTAAATTGTTTAATAACTTTTTTAAAGATGAAAATTGTTTTACATAGGATCAAATATAAAGGTCTTTTGCTGTACAGCAAGAGTATAATGTGCTATGGTTCCGTTTTGCTAAATAATCCTACAGCTTTAGTCTTACTAAAATGTAGAGTCACAAATAGCTCTGGTCTTGATAATGTTGGGGGTGGACGGAACTCGCAGAGTTTCAGTCAGTGGAATTCCACAAAGTTACATAAAAACTTCACGAGATTCTGGCAAAATTTGGCATGTCGCACTGCTTACGCTGACTTTTATTGCAGGAACTTGTTTCGCACTGTAAAATCAGCATGAACGACACCACACAGAGTGCCAGAGGCCACTGCTTCTTTCTGCCACTCGGGTAGATTTTCTATTCAAGAGGCAGCTTTCTTAACGTGAACAGTAGAGACCTGCAGCGACCGCCCGCATTGGGAAATCTCGCTGACGGCCATTCCAGCACTCGATTTTCTCCCTCACAAACCCCAAGTTAATTTTGCTGAGTTGTGTGGCAGGTTGGTGGCATTTTTCCAGAACTCGACAGAGTGGTCAAACCTCTGCGCACTCCAACAGCAGAGCAGAGTTTATCACCTACCCCTAGATAGTACCCAGACACGCCCAATAGTCCTAATCCTTTCAGACCTATGCTTCATGTAATTTCAAGAGTCACAAAGAACTTTCTTTTTGATAATACCCAGAGTAACTCAGATTTCTACTCTTCACAATTAATAAGCTCACTCACAGCTCCTCATAAATAGCAGATAATTTATTTGGAAGGATTGGTCATATAAATGCACTTAGTTCATATAGGATCATAGACAGCATACTTCTAATTAGCAGTTGAGGTCTAGTTAAATTATGGTAATTTACTGTAGTCATGCTCTTCCTATGCATGTACAATAAAGCCTCACAGTACAGCAAAAATATCAACATTGAAAATCTGGTCACATATGATAATATAGCATAAGCCCTTCCTATTGTGTCATAAAATATACAGAACGGTGGGTCTGAAGGTGTTTCTATTAACTGAAAAAAAAGCTTTAAAAACACAACAAAACAGAGTGTTTTCAGCCCTGCTCTCATGAAGCAAAATAAAGGTCTCATTCTTTTTTTCATTTAACCCAAAATATGTATTTCCTTTCCCACTCCAGTATTAAGACTGCAATAAGTGTCATTTGTACTTCAAAAGCTGGTTTTATATTTTGAAGCCTTTGAAAAACTTTAGAAAGGATGCCAGCAAATACGTTTTGACACTTTAAAAAATCTTGTCATGTGCCTTTGGCTTGCAACATCTCCTGACTCCCAGCAAGTGTCAATCAAGGGTAGCTCCTCAGCAATGGTGGAGGAGCGTCGCCCCACTGGCTCAGAGCCAGCAGTCCAAAAATAAAACAATGCTCTATCATCCTTTTACTTATCATTTGTCAGCTCTGAGCTAGCGTGTGCAGGGAGGGGTGGGGCGTGGGAGGAGGGAGAAAGAGTGCTATGTGCACTTCTAAGTGGACATGTGTGTTTGACCAGCTGTGTCAGGCTGGCCAAATACACATGTGCACGTAGGTTTCTCTAACCTGGCTGTATTGCACAGCTGGGCCAGAGAAACTACCACAGACTCCCTGTCCTGAGTGGAGCATCTTTTCAGCCCACTCAGGCCAATCCCCACGCTGCTCTCATAGCATGAGAGCAGCAAGGGGATTGCACAGGAAGTCTGTTCCAGTGTACGCTGGGAGTCTCGTACCAGGAAGAGCAGATGTAGACATGATGCAGGAGGTGGCTGGCAGCTTAAGGTAAGTTCCATTTTATTAAAATTATTATTACCCCCCCCACGCTCCACCCCACGGTCCCTCCACCCGCCCCAACACCCTTTATTTGTGGCGGCCGCCACAGGTGTCAATAAACTTTAAGTTATAAAATGCCTACACTTTTTAGATGCACTTAAAGATAGATGTGTTTCCTAAAAGCACAGTTTAAAAAAGACAGTATCTCCTTGATTTATTTACATTTAAACTTTGACCCACAAAAAACTCACTGAAGGCTGCAGAAGAAAATAATGTAAAGGTCTCCTTGTTACACAACCTCGAGTTAAAATTGCTCAAGGGTACCTGGGGATGCAGCAAGACATTCTGCACCGCTACTTCCAGCACCACTAACCAGCATCCAATTTACAAAGCTCCCCGTTGTCGATAAAGACTGAAGGACTGCCAAGGTGTTCATTAAAAGATGAAATTAGACGTTTTTCAAATGACTAATGAGTATTTCCTCGCTTGATCATTACACAAACAGCAATCAGTCATTAAAATTAGTGTGAATTCATTATGACGGCAGGAACGACAAACTCCTTACAGCTAGCTTGTAAGTGCTAAGTTCTGGGGTGCAGGCAGGTCCTTAGCCACCTACCATTACACTAATACTTTGGGCCTGAGTGAGAAATATTTTTCTATGAGTGGGTGTTGCTTACTTTCTCAGTAGTTACACTTTACTTCTATAACTCCGGAGTAAGCCATAAGTTTTTACAAGAGGTAGTCAGAGAAAAATATTTGCCATTTGAGACCTCTGTTTGAAACTCTATTGACAGCAAGGCCATAAGGGAAAGCAATTCAACAGTCCAAATAAGCGCCCAAGGTGGCACATGCAATTAAATACAACGGTTAGGGGACACTAATTCCCCCACATACCGTCACTTGCTTTTAACATCATATAGTTACCTTTCACATTAAAACCACAATGAGGATAACTATAATGATTTTTAATCTCACTCACTTATACACAGGCCCCCACTTAGTTTAGAAGTGCATCCCTGTCGTCAGGTGTATGCCCGCCCTCTATCAAACCAAGGTTTTAGAGGGCGAGGACTGGTCAATGATGAAGCATGACACCAGGTGGTGTGTGAGACCAGTCCGTTACTTTTTGTGAGATGTCCCCACTCGCAATATAACTCAAACCTTATAGTGGTTATCACTTTAGGAGCAGCTCTTTTGTGGTTAAACAATTAAATGCTTGGCACTGACATCTGCGGCCATATTACAATAAGTGTTCCGGGGGCGAAACAGGTGTTTGCGCCCGCTTTGCGCGACCTGGGCCACTTTGGTATTACAGAAGGGGGCGCAGACGCTTGTGCGACCCCTTCAGTAATACCCATAGTGCTGGCGCTCTTAAAGGACGAGCGCCACCATCATGAAGACATATGTGTCTTTCTGAAAAAAAAATATTTGTAATATATGTATAGCTAAAAATTAATGGAAGAAGACATGGGTAAATAAGTGTCTAAATACAGTGATGTAATATCTGACGTCATCAGCAGAGGATTGCGGCCGCGTGAGTTATAGTTGCCTGCACTAACTATAACGGGGGAATTTCAATGGTTTTTTACGAGTGAAATGTCCAGCTAACTATAACATGTGTGAAACCTATGGTTTTTTAAGTGAATATATACATATATACATATATATATATCTTCTAGGTAGATTAACATAGAGCTAAGAATAGTAAATCTACATTTCCCTCTGTGCATTTACCTCCTCGATATTTTGGGTTTCCATATTTTGGTCATCAATTTGCGACCACTCGTTGTTCCTGCTTCAATATTCCAGACTACTATCCCTAAACATTAAAGAAAAACAAACTAGGCAATGTATTATGCCAGCTGTTCCTAAACCCATTTCCTCATTGGTGAAATGAGAAGCTAAGTTGGGTACTGGCCCACCCAAAGCCTTTATTTATATTTCTCCAGCACATCAACTGAAGACCAACGTGGAAAACAGAGGAGGGTCGCGTGCTAAGGTTTTTTATTCACAGCTTTCACTAAATCTGCAACACATCGCATCAACTAACACATTTTGAAACGCTATTCTTTTAAACATGAATTTTGTGTAAATGAGAAACAGTACACCCTAGATAGGATTCGTGTTACCACATGTTCGTCTATATTCAATATCTAGTTATAAAAAGAACGGCAGACGTGAGACCTCGGAGTTCCAAAAAGGGACCTCGGAGATTCTGAGGCACATATATTAAACATTGGATTGAAACGTATGGAATTGGCAGAATGGTGCTTCCTTTGATGGAAAAAATATCAACAATGGTTTCCAGCTTTCTAATCACACTGCATTTATAGAAAGCTGACAGGTGCCTTAGCCTCTCCGTAAATTTGCGGCGGATGGAAGAATCCAGGGTGATGTTTTCGCAGGCAAACAAAAGGAGCCTCACAAAGCCACGGTCAAGCAAGTGGCCCTAGGGATGAGTCACAGCGTGGGCTTCTCGTGTTTGAACGTCTGGAAGGGAAGACAATGCACGCCTTTCCTCTGACAATATCAACAGCAGCAGGTGAGAGGGGCTTGTATGCAAAGGCTTCCAGGGAGCCTGAAGAGCGGAAAAAGAATCTATCTACCTACTATGGTTAAGAATTAAAACACCAGCGGGAGTTAAGGACTGAAAACTTTAATTGAGTTATAAACCACATATTTGCCCAGGTTGCTTCCCAAATGATTGCAGCGAAGTGTGATGTGCTTCGTTTGCCCCCGCCTATCTCAGTGAACCGATTTGAACTATGTAGGTTTTTGACCTCATGCCCACTCATCTCAACTACTGAAAACATATTTTCATACATAATGAATGAATTAAGAGTTTTCTTCCTTTAACATGTCATCTTCTTACTTACTCCAGGAGAGACAACGCTGACCGGAAGTCACTAATAACCCTTTCGACAACAAGTCCACCTGCCAGCACAATTCCTGAGCGGACATGCAAAGCAGATAAGGTATAACTGCAACCTATAAAGTCAGTCACAGATGTCTTCTGTTAGATCTGGGGGTCTCTAGTTGGCAGGGTAGGTACCACTGTCCAAGTAGGGACCCTTGCTTCTAGTCAGGGAAAGGGGGATACACTGTTAAGATAACCCCTGCTCACCCTCTAGGTAGCTTGGCCTGAGCAGTCTAGGCTATCAAAGGCAATGTGTAAAGTATTTGTACCAACACTCACAGCAACACAGTGAAAACACCACAGATTTACTCCACACCAGTTTTAGAAAAATAAGGTATCTTTACTAAAAACTTCACAAGACCAAATATTACAGACAAACCAACATATAATTCAAAAAGGTGACTTTAAAGATAGTTCAAGAGTTTGCAGAAAGTACTCCAGGATGTCAAAGTCAGTGTCCTGCACAATGCGACTCTCAATGCACAAAATGCGACACTTTCGTGCCCAACAGTACCTGTAGTTGCGATAAGGTTCCCAAAAGCTATAACAAGGAAGCTTGCAAAGGCGATGCGATACTCCTGAGATCCTGGGGAGGCTTTGCAGCAGCCCTGCTTCACGCAGCAGAGGTGGATGCGCCGGCTCCGATCTGTAAGGGGAGGATGCGATGACTTTGGCCTTCGTTGCGTAGGTTTCTTAGGGGGAAGCTTCACGCACAGGTTCGATGCGACACTCTTCGATGTGGTGCGATGCGTGGCGCAGCGTTGCCTTCCGGCGCCGCAATTCTCGATGCGCCACGGAACGGGACTCTGTGTCGACGCACGCAGCGATTGGAGACTTTTCACGCACCGGCAGTGGTGCGGCCCGCAAACTGGTTCTGCGACAACCCTCGCAATGGCAGGAAGCTTCACGCTTCGGGACGATGCTCGACGCACTCGGCGATGCGGAGACCCTGCGTGTTGCGATGGTGCCGCGATGAAATTTTCCACGCACTCTCGTCTTGCGACACGCAATCAGATGATGCGTTGGGTACCAGTCACTCTTGTTCACGCTTCTGCTTCCCAGCTCCCAAACACAGCAAAACGACCTCCTGAAGCCCCAAGACTGGGCAAGCACTCCAAGGCAGGTCAGAACTCTCAGCAGAGTTCCAGGGGAGCTGGTGGTGAAGTCCTTTTGTTCCTGGGACTTCTTAACAGGGAGCCAGCTCTTCTCAGGCCCTTGGAGATCAGAATCAAAAGAAGGGGACACAGCAAAGTCCTTCCCCTCTCCTTGGCAGCAAAGCAAAACAGCAAGCAGGCAGTCTTCTCCTCTTCAGTTTCTTCCAGCTTTCTCCTTGGCAGAGGTTTCTTCTTAGTTCCAAAGTGATCTAAAGTTTTAGGTGTCTGGGGTCCTCTTCTTATACCCCTCCAAGTCTTTGTCTCTTGTGTTTCAGTGGGGGGATTCCCCTGCTCAAACCGGTTCCTGGGTGTGCTCTGCTCTGGAGCACCTGGTTCCTTTCAGAGTGAGGGGCAGGGTCGTTAGACGCTCAGCAGGAGGTGGAGCCTTCTTTGTGCCAGCAGAGGCAGAGTCCTCAGCCTGGCCAGCAGGGGGTGGAGCCAGCTTTGTGTTTGTCAGGGGCAGCCCTATTCAGACCCAGGGACTACTCCTCCCACCCATCTAAAGCAGATCTCCCTATTCACCCTGCTGCTGACTCATCCAGGCTCCTGGAGCCACCTAGCACATCACCTGACACCAGTCAGCCAACCAGCACACAGGCACACAGGAAGGTTAAACAGGAGAATAGCTACTTTCTAAAAAGTGCTATTCTCACACAGTGAATTTAAAAACCATCTTGCTAAAAAGATGTATAATTAAATTCTGAACACAGAGATACCAAACTTGGATTTTCTATCTTGCCCTTATGGGAAGATAGTCATGTAAACAGCCTTCCCCATTCTATCCTATGGGCAAGATAGCCTCTCAGCAGTGAAAAACGAAAATGGCTGTAATTCACTACCAGGGCATGTTACACACCTCAGTACATGCCCTACCTTTCAGATACACTGCACCCAGCCCAGGGGGGTACCTAGGGCCACCATAGGGATGCCTGACATGTACAGAAAGGGAAGGATAAGGCCTGGTCAGTGGGTGCACTGGCCAGGTCGACATGGCAGTCCTGGACTGCACATAGGCACTGCAAGCAGGCCTAAGACATCATTTTAGCGCTACTCCTGTGGGTGGCACAATCAGTGCTGCAGCCCACTAGTAGCATTTGAATCACCAGCCCTGGCACACGCAGTGCACTTTACTAGGGGCTAACAGGTGAAACAAATATCCCAATCATGGATAACCAATCAATACAACAATTTACCATGGGAGCACTTGCACTTTGACACTGATCAGCAGTGGCAAAGTGCCCAAAGCATCTAAACCAGCAAAATCGAAATCCAGTATAGCATCAAAAATACAGGAGGTAGAGGCAAAAAGTCAGGGGTAACCACGCCAAAGATGCCAGGTCTAACATCTTCCCTCACAGAGGTCATGCAGGTGTGTTAGTCTATTGTCCTAAGGTCTAGTTCTTGGTCTTCCTCATCTGTATTGTGATACTCCTCCAACCTCGAACCTGCAACAGGGCACAGCCTTCCCCTTGTGCATGGGCTAATCTTGTGTGTGTATCAACCACAGTGCATTTGCTGCCTGCAGTACGCGGACTAGTACACTATGAAACAAAGAAATCTAAAAATAACAGTGGAACCTTCTCACTGCCAGCACCTAACCTGCTATTGCTCCAAAATTATATCCCTTTTGTACTTGCAAGGATACATGTGCACACCGAACAGCACCCACTGTCACAGTGCTTGTTCCCTCATGAACTCAGTAATTTTAAACAAAAACACAGGTGCATCACACAACAACAAATAGGTCAGTAGGAACAAATATAAAGTGCAAATCCAGCAGACAAAGAGGAAAGGATTCCTTAATGTAATCTCTTTATTCCATTTTCTTGTTACGTGGAAAAAAACACACAATACAGTCACTATGAAACAAACTCAGAGTAGCAGCTTCTCCAAGTCTATTCTCTACGACAAACAAACACACTCCCTGTTAAATCAAGTGACAGTTCATTAATTCACTGAAGAGGTGGGGAGAATTCTTAGCTAGACACTGGTGGAAACCAACCATTTGGACAAATACAGTATATCCAAAGACAGACTTTTAAACTGAAAGACGAGCAAACTTAAAGAGACTGAGCATATTTTAGCCATACTTATGTTCCATCGCGACATTATTTTGAAAGCTGAAATAAACCCTTCAAACACTTTCCACTCAAGCATCTAAAATCATATACACTGCCCCACATAACAGGGAAGCAACAAAATAATATCTCTGTTGAAAAGTTAGAAAGCACTTTATATTTTATCAAGACCTGTGTACTAAACTGAAGCTAAATAACTTTAATGGTGTAATGGAAGTCACAGGAAAAACTTAAACAGTTTTACTGAACCGTTTTTAACCCACCGATAACGAGGAAATTCAGTGTGCAGAGGAAAATTGAGTGCTAACTTCATTAGTGCCCATTTACAGCAAAGATTAATGGTCTGGCAGTGAGTCAGTGGCAGCGATGGAAGGCAGTCTGCGGAAGCCAAGGCAGCACCGGTGAAAAGGATCTATCGTAATATCGTCTGATTCAATGTTATACCCACTGGGCTTCATAGAAAGCTTTTAGGAGTAGGCTACCTTGATCCTGCAGGATTGATTCGCTTAATGTAATGGCTGCCGAGCTTTGGCACTCACGCTAACGGCCATGCATCAAAGCCCTCTCATTGAGGAGCCCCTCATTGGCCACCAATGAGGACCTTCACAGTATCCTCAGTCAAAGGCCCGTCAACAGGGATTTCCCTGCACCACTCTATTATTGTATAGAATCCTGCATCATTGCCCATGCCGTTCCTGATATAGCTCCAATATGCTCTCAATTACCACACACAGTTCTCCGTTGCTCCCAAAATATTTTTGAACTTCATATGTACCCATACATTCATGTTGTGTTATGTTATGCTACTGGTAATCTGCATACTGCAACATTCATCAATTGCTTGAACTCTTAGCAATTCACAACACTACACACGTAAACAGCTATGCTAAATCATATAAATCACAATATTTTATGTAGTATATCTATATGTGTCTTCCTGCATAACTCTAGTGTCTCAGTTATAGCGGGGTTGCTTTTGGAAAATCACTTCGTTTGGGGCCCCAGATTACTAAAACAACATGACAGAATTACTTTTGAATGCTAAAAGTGTTTTATAGTTCTGTTTCAATGTAAAACTTTGGCTATCTTTCACAAATGAATACAGTTAAATTTATCTGTTTAATGGCTGAACAAAGTGCATGGTTTTCTTTCTCAGAGTGATTGCCATCTGTATTAAAAATTATCTAATTTTGCTGTCACTTCAGCACTCTAATGTCAAATTCATCCGACAATCTAACAAACCCTTGACACCCCAACCAGGCTCTCAATGAGGCATTAGTATTCCCAGAAACCACTAAACTGAAAGAAATGCAGACACTTGCTCTGCTAGATCAAAGGGTTTCAGAAATTGACACGGCAACATAATACTCTAAAGTGTATCTTCTATAGACTGGATTTGCCATAATAATTAGACACAACCTTTTCAGGCAATTACCTCCACAGGTTTAGATTCATGTGTAATCAAGCATAAAAAGTTGAATCATAAGCCTTTTCACGCCTACTAATTGCTTAACTTTTCCAGACAGACACTGAAATCTGCCTCTGAAAACTGACTCTTAAGAGTGCATAACCCCCATAATTCATTAGGCACTGGGGCATCCTGGATTATTACCTACTGATAGAGCGCACTAAAATGGCATTTTTTAGAACTCCTTTCCAACAAAAATATTTGTATAATCTTTATAATTGTGAAAGTGCCCCCAATTCTATTTGGGTAATATCTGCAACCACTTCACAATCCTGCAATGTCCAGTGGGTTTAGAATCTGAAATGCATGGCAATACCATAAATCTTTCCATTTCCTACTTGTAGAAGATTGTATTAAACTAACACAACCATGTCCCAATCAGGAGGCAAAGTCAGATATAGTGATGCCCTTAAGATCTTTTACATGTTGTCTCCTCGACAAAAGTTAAAAAGATACAAAGAACTGTAAATAGCAACACTTGCGTAGTGCATTATCCTGGAACTTTGCCATCTCAGATTAGTGAGCTGGCCAGAGTTGTAAATTAATGCTATAGTAAGCAAGTCCCTTTTTAGAATGCAAAGCGTCAGAAAGCAGCAAAGCTAATTTTAGTTTGAAGAGGACTTTTGCAAAGACCTACCAAAACGTCGTCGGGAGATTTATAACTAGAAAGAAAAAAGTTACTCATGTTCTCTACAGACTCCCTTTGTTGTCAGTCAAGAAACCAAATCAATGCAAAACTCTTAAGATCATGAAGAATGGATTCTTTGACAGTGCCTTGCAGCTCATGAATATTGACAACAGCTCGAGTTCTGATTGAGCAGCCATTTTCATAACTTAAAAAAAGGAAAAGAACAACAGTATGTTTTTGCCAAATCCAGAAGCAATTACCCCAAACCCTTTCTTATATAGGAGACTGGCCATATGGAGTTATCTAACGTCATCTGCTTACAGGTTGTTAGACAAATTCCAAAAACAGTGCTTGAGTGCCCCTAATGTTAGTTTGATGCTAGATCAATGAAGTTGGAATGGATTGGAAAGTTATGCTAACGATATTTTCCCTGGTGGATCTGGTTGACATCCCAAGACTCAAGGCAAGATCAAACTGATAGAGGGAAAATGCTCTGCTTGAATAGGAACTAACGTGCATCATTTAGAGGCAGGTTTCTAAACTTTTATCACATTCTAACTAAAATGTTTTGTATTTCAAGATCTCATCTGATACCAAAGCATGTGACATTTAGGTCTAAATAAAGGTAATAAAAGGAGTATGTTACTTATCCTGTCAGCATCAACTTGTAGCATGAAGTGATTCAGATTCACATGCTATGTATACCCCAGCCATCTAGTGTTGTTTTCCCTTGAGGAAGTTTTATGATCTGGGGCATGCATCGTTTCTCCTCCCCCTCGAGGTATTGAGCATGTTCAAGGGCTCCTTTGTCAGAAAGTTTTTTTCCACCATGGGGCTCGGATGGACTGCATTGAAGCTCTGCAGCACTCAACACCCACACAGCATATGGTCAAGAAAAAATGTGACCGGAGATCCAGTAGATGATACCCCCAGATCCTAGGCACCGGTGACCAATTACCCGGCACCCAATACACAGAAGCCTGATGAGAATGACAGTCTATGGGTGATGGGGACAACGTAGGACCTCTTCCGACTTTCCCCTTGGCGGGAGGCCAAATACGCACACTCCGACACACACGTAGTTTGTAATTTGTTCCTATCTCCACAACACAAAGAAGACGATTGCGCGGCTTGTACATTATTCAAAAACTTAAAGACACTTCGAACCCATAGGGATTGATGCCTGGCATCACCATGGAACTGGCGGGTGGGGTGGATTTTTATGCCTCTCTTCTTGTTTATATGATAACAAATTTTGAATGTTATAAAACTTTATGAACTGAAAGGTGCTCAACTCCTTATCCTCTTGGTTATCTTTTGTAAGCATGACATTGAAGCTTTTGTAAACTCCAGTATCCTGCTAATTATTAATCATATTTTCACCTCAAAGCCAGAAGTATGGATATTCATGCTTTTTAGATCAACATCTCAGTTTCCCTAGGCACACGTACGTCAGGCCATCCAATCGTTTCTATTACATCTGAAATAATGTACAAAATATGGATAAACATTCTAGGATTGACTAGCAAAGCTCACTATATATTGACTTGCAAGCAAGATTTATCTCTCACCTAGCATATCCATAAAGCTTCATGGAGAACACTGTTCAGTGGTGGCTGGCATCTATGAGGAGGGAAGGCAAACATGCGTGCAAACAAAATTAAAAATTGAAAACATACCGCACATGTCCTCTGTTCTGGACCTCTTGTTCCGACTGCAAAGCAGGCAACAGCAAACACCCCTGTCCAATCCTGTGGCTGCTCACATGCTGTTCACCACCATAAGAGCAGTGCCCTGATTGGAGGGAGCAGCCTCTCTCAGTGCTGCCTAGTGCACTGGAGGCCTGCACTTGCTGTCAGCCCAGTATCTTAAAGTGTGCATGTCTGGCTGGCCATCGTAAGACTGCCGGCCAAAGAAACATGCACATTTTGAACAGTGCACAGGCAGCCCACCACTGCTGCCGCTCAGCAGGCCCCATCCTGTCCTGACACTCGGTTCAGGACGGGATGATGAAAAACAAAATGGCCATCAATTACCATTTTATTTGTCATCGCTGGGGCTTTGGGGGGCATTTAAGTTGGGCGACGCTCCTGCGCCCAAACTGAGGAGCCACCCCTGGTTCACAATCAGACACAAGACTTAACTTCTAAAATAAGGTATACAAGACAATGATGCTAATAAATTGCCAAATCTATAGTAAAGCACTTCAAGGAAGAATATGGATTAATTGGCGAGGGCTTCCTGACAAGATGAGCCAACCATGTAGGTTAATTTCCTTAACCTAAATTGTTATCCAGCTTGGTAGTACCAACAATCTTTAGTAGATCCCACCATACTAAAGCTTTAGACATGTTGCACTCCTCCCCCCCTCTCAGGCTCAAAACGGTTTGTGTTTGAAGAGTGCTTACAACCACCTATGCCCTGTTAAAAGCATAACGACTCAAAGAACACCCCCCCCAAAGACCGGGATGTCTACTTGGTTTTATTCTACTGGGCTCAGTTTGTCTCTCACTTTAATTTAGTGTCTCTTTTCTTTGTCTCGCACCTTGGCTCCTTGAACAGTGCCCAAATTGTTGATATCGAGAATGATTTTGAAGTGTGTGTTATAGCTTGCTTTGCTTTTATGGTTTTTATTTCAAAGACTGAATAACTTTTATATTGATTGATTGATTAAACAATGCGCTTCTTTACCTTTTTTCCTTTCTACTTGTTGAATTGTTTACTTTTCTTCCTTTGGTTTTCCCCTCTGTCTAATCTGTGTCTTTTTCACTCTCACAGTCAGGCTTGAGTTTCTCAACAGAACAATCAATGTGGGCATGCAGACAGTCAACTCATTATCACCAGTACGCGCAGGTACTGTTAATAACCCCCACCAATTCACATCATTTGGTGCACAGTTGCGCGCACTGGCGGACCATAGGGAACTCTCAAATTGGGTTTCTTTTTAATTGCGGTTGGGAGCGCTGCAGCTGAGAAAACGGGTTCTACAATTGCATAGAAAACAAAGAACAATTGCATTATTGAAAACGGAGGCTTGCACAATTTAGCTGCAGTCTGTGTGAACGCCCTTTAATTCTATATGTGATTATCTCGCTAAGTGTTGCAAATTACTGTATTCCGCAGGAGAGGCCTTTCTAAGTTGGTCTATTGTTGTGCACACATTTGTATGCTGAGAGAAAATATCTCGAAATAGTTTGTTTTCTGTGTCAACGTATTCTAAGCTTCTAAACCATTGCCTGAAATTTGCACTCGGTGCCATAATTGCAGCAACGATGTCGCCCAACTGGCCAGCCTTCCTTTTGTTTCAGTCTTTCATGAAAATCCCTTTGTGCTATTGTCGAGCAGCTGTGCTTTGTTCTTTAATGTCTTCCAGCCTAGCACCCCAGCAGAGATCACTTTATAACATAAACTGCAAAGCACCATTTTCACAGCAGGGACAGCAGTGCGCATCTTCAGAAAGAGGCATTAATAAAATGGCGCCGCAATGAACATGGTAATTCCTAGTCACAAGCCAGCGTACAACAGCAAAGACGGATGCAGTCTTGCAAAAATAAAAAATATGTTTCATTGCTTGCACTGCTAAAATGTTGGGTGCAATCATCTTACCTTAACTGCCTTCTTCTCGGCTATAAACTTTTTATGTACCCCTCTAACTCTCAAGTTTTCTTTTCCTAATGTTTACTGTTAGAGGCAGCATAGTTAATTCCAATCAGGAAATATTAAAGCAAACAACTTTAGTCTTGTGAAGTCATAGTTATAAATGTTGTTTTCTGCCTACATCAATGTGTATAACCAGTACAGGTCCATGAAGACACATGGATAACAAGGGCAGATTCCAAACAAGTTTTGGATGACTGTCTGTTGAGATGTCTACCTCAGTGGCTACTATTAAATCGACTTCTAAAATTCCATGAGTAGATCATTTTTAAAGATTTATGGGATGTACTAATTATAGGATATGTTTCTGTGAAGGGCTGGAAGGGCATTGTAAAGGCAGCGTAAATACTACCTTAAATCTAAGGGCTGTATTACGAGTCTGGCGGTCCACGGAGCACAAAACTTGCCCGGGCACTGTGGTGACGGTCTTCTGACTGCCCCATTACGACCAGGGTGGTTGGAAGATGCACCGCCATGAAAAGTGTGGTGTGAGGAAACAAAGTGGGCCCTACAGGGTACCCTGGTGCCTCACGCCAATTGGATGCACACAGGGGGGCACAACATGTGCCCTTCTGTGTGCATGCACACCAGTACCTGCACGGCATGGACTGCAGAAGTCCATGCCGGGCAGGTACTGCCTTTGATTTTCCCATTGTGGTGCCAATTTTGATAGGCACCGCCCTCGGAATGCCAAAGAGTCACCCACCAGACAGGAGAAAACTCCTAATCTAGCAGGCAGTTTGTACATGGGTTTGGCGGTTCAGGAGCAGGGCGGTCCCGGTCCTGCACTGCCAAACTAATAATTAGGCCCTGAGTATGGATGAACACTATAGTATGTCATTAACTGGCAAAGTCAGTAAGTTTGGACTGAATTTCAGTACTGACTAAAACATTAAAACTGACCTATTCCAGTGAAAAAAATATAATATAAATATTGGTTTCTTTATACAAGGCAACACGTAGGTATCACATTTAATTTATGATAACTCAGAGTACTTTTGAGATGTTAAATAGTTTCTTAAGCATTGAGTTAGTAGCATGAAGCGATAAAGAAATGTTTTTCTGCGTAGAGCTAAAACACATTCTCAGATGGCACAGAATGTTGGATCTTGGCCTGGTCCTGAAAGTGATTCTTAAGCTAGACATGGGCCTTGAACCTGCCAGAATGGTTGAGGGATTTGTGACACAATGTACCACACTAAGTGGGTGCTGACGCATTACAGCCATGTTGACATATGGACAGAGTTTGAGAAGTGAAGCTGTGTCTGATGCTTCCCGTGCATGCAAAAAAGAGTAGGTCCAGGAGAAACCTTTTTTGTATCTGCATGCAACACATAAGTATTAAACAGCCATGCTTGAAGGTAGCAGGTTTTACTGACACTTAGAGGCCTATTAGGATGGAGGGCAGACTTTAGTCCGCCCGCCACCCTACGGTGCTGGGACCGGACACCAGTGGTGCGGCGGTCCCGCACCGGCAGTTAGGTTGCCACCGCCACCGTGGCGGTGGCATTCTCTATTCCTAGCATTGTGGCGGGCGGTGCTCACAGCACCGCCCGCCATAATGCTGTGGCTGCACTGTGTGCATTTGCATGCACAACGTGGCAGGCACCCCGTGGTGCCTGCCACGTGGTCCATGCAAATGCAGGGGGTCCCCCCATGTGCCCCCCACCCCTCCAACATCCAGGGGGCCCGCAACGGGCCCCCAACTCAGGACTCCGCATGCTTTTCCGTGGCGGCAACGGAATGGCTGCTTCCCGCTGGCATCCTAATATGGCTGGCGGTGTCTAGCAGACACCACCACCATATGCAACACTTTTCCACCCGGTCGACCCGTTGACCGGGCGGAAAAGCGGTGGACGGTCTTTCCGTCTGCCGCGGTTCCCCCCGCCATCATAATATGGCTGGGGAAATGGGAGGCGGGCGGGGTATGATGTAGGGCGGATTGCCACCACCATGCGGGTGGTGGCGATACGCCCTACATCATAATAGACCCCTTAGAATTCAATGAAATAAGTCTTATCAAATGAAAAGGCACATACAGACATGCATTGAAAACAATCAGCAGCAATAGAGTATTTCTTTGTTTGATGAAGTCTGCTTGGAAATTGACACCTATTATGGCATCATTTAATGACAGCTCCTTTTATTTCTGAATACAGTGTCTGCCATGAAGGCAGGTATTTAAAATCAATGAGCAGCATGACATTTTCAGAGGGCTCGATTGATGCTGCTATGTATCTTCACCTAAACGCTAAGGTTGGTCAGCCATGTTGAAAATGTACTGCACACATTAGACAAGCAATGGCCAAATGTTAAGCCATGAAGGTGCCCTCTTCTATTTTTTGCTTTAATTCATGGTATGACCATTTCAGTTAATATGGCACATTCATTTAATGAACTGAAGAATTTCTTGAAAGAATTTCTTGAAAGTACCCTCACAAACATACACACTAATATTGAAAGGGAATGCCAATATTACAAAAATGCTAATGCAGACTACATCTTTACCTCTCTCCTCTCTTCAGCGGTGCTGCTTAATGTATGCTTAGCCACTGCACATGACACTGATATCTTCAGGGCCATCATTTTCCTCTATGTGCCAGTAAAGAGTCTCAGCTGGGTGATTTATTCGGTTTGGCACTAACATGCTTTCCCAAGCTTCCCCATCAAAATGGTAAACAGGGTGTATGGTATTGGAGGCGGGCTAATGCTTTTTTACAAATGCATTCATTTTTATATGGTAGCGGCCTCTTCTCTTCCTATATTTCATTCAAATATATTTTTGCAAAACTGCAATAAGACTTTATCACACCATGATACATATTTTGTATTTTTCCAGCAAAACATAATTTCTTAACTTTGCATTTCCATGCTCTTATAGGATGTTGTAGCCTAGAGACAGACTGACAGGAAAAATAGTCTGCTGTGAACATCTCCGCTATACAGTGCCGCTGTAAGGATTTTTGCATCCTTTTATAAGTGACATTTCTGTCAATTTCCACCCCTGTTAATGTGGCTGTATTCATTGCTTCTTTGGGGTAATCTTGCATAAGGATGGACTGAGCAAACAGACCACATGGAAACATTTGCTTGTCTGGATGACCATGGGCTTCTTTCAGACTCAGTTTGACTTAAGTAACTTCAGCTCATTCAGCCCCAAAGGCAACAACATGAGAGTAGCACAGAATGTTTTTTGTCTATCTCTAAATATATGATCTTCCACTGTAGAGGAAAAAATGCTCCTGGAATGAAATCTGGGATCTTTGACCAAGACTCGAAGGGGAAGGTGCTTGGATCCTGTTTCATGAATGAGAGCGGACTCACTGCTCAGGAGAGGCACTGAAGGTGCTCTTGCTGAAGGTAGATGCAGCTCAGAAGAAGAGGTGTCATCAATTGAGCAGAGCAGGGACTATCTGAAGATGTCCACTGTTTACCAGAGGAGGACTTGCACTGATTTGTGAGGTCCAGACGTCCTTAAATTGACTCTGCAGCATGAGCAGACCGTGTACCCCAATATATGAATGGTGCTGATGAATTCAACTCTGTTTGAGTACTGATATTAATCATGATCAACACATAGCTGAGCAGCAATAAAAGAAATCTGCCCGCAGTCTATGGTCCCCACAAAACATATGGCATAGTGTGGAAGGACCACCATATTGCTTAACAAGCCTGCACCAGAATCAGGTGTGGGCTCCTTGCTTGTAAGGGTGTAGGGCTTTGTGCTTGGGCCAGAGAAAGATCTAAGGTGCAAGAACTGTGGCTCCACGGCTGCCTTCTTGACTAGTCCTTTTGCTGTCTAGGCTCACATGTACACCACACTGCTGTTGTAGTCTCCCATTGCACATCAATGGGCTGTGCTGGAGCAAGGTCACTGCTCACTGTGTGTTGGAGGTCATGTGGTGCACACACTGTGAGAGGCACATCCAAGGTGAAATGTCCAATCTATGTAGGCACAGTCTGCTCAACACTTAAATTGAAAACTGAAGGTACAGTGTAACCCAGGGGGGACTGCAAAGGGGGAATGAGACCCATACTAATAAGGATGGGAAAATCACTAGAACTCATCCACAAAATCCAAGGGCTTCCCTACTCCCATGTTCTACCAGAAGAGGGATCCCCCAGGGACTAATTGAGGGATTGTGACACAAGGAATATCTTGCTAGGTTGTCCAATGGTAGTAGCCTAGCCCACCTCCTTCAGTAATCATTGAAGGGTATTAGTAATGCCCAGTTTAATTTATTGTGTCAGAAACCATTAGGTCCAGTAATACGTTGTGTCTAATTAAGTAAAATACTTTTTCTTTTCAAAGACTTAGGACTAATTGAACATTGAGTTTTTGACCTTTATTAATAGGTTTATTATGCACTGAGTGGTAAGCCCTAGACCAACTCTGAGAGTAAACCTTGGTCTGGCTAACTCCCCTACCTTGAGGGTCATGAGATGAAGGGATGTACCTCTTGCTTAATTTTAGAAACATTAGCAAGGTTAAGTCCCAGCATATGACTAAGGTTCTGATTGTCACAATCTGATCACTGTAATATGTTTATGCGCTCACGTGCCTAAAATTTCCTCAGGCAGAATCATAGCATTTGGAGCACACCCTGGAGTACAGTCAGCACTCTACCATTAGCCTTTGGTAGGAGACTTGCCAGTCATTAACAATGGGCCTGATTACGAGTTTGGCAGTCTTGGAGCGGGCCACCATACCAGCAACCTGCCCCAAGACCACCAAAACCATAGTCAGTCCACCCACTGGATAATGAGTTAAAATCCTGGCAGGCAGTCCTGTGGCGGTATTCCCATGGCAGTGCCTTCTTAGAAAGGCACCACCGTAGGAGCACTGCAGCCAGTTCCTGACCGGACAGAAATGTACAATGTTGTGCATTTCTGTCCGTGCAGGAACAGGGGTGCAAAAATACAGGGGGGCATGCCATGTGCCCCCTGCTTGCAACCCTATGTACAGAGGCAACAAGGGATCCTGTAGGGCCCCCTTAGTGTCCTCACCACCACCCTTTTCATGGTGGGCTCACCGCCATGAAAAGGGTCACAGTTAGGGAACTCGTAATATACTTGGCAGTGCATATTACAGCCTTGCACCACCGCCACGGGATCAGAGATCCCTGGCGGTTGCAACAGTCCTGTGGCAGTCCAACCACCATAGTTGTAATAGTCCAGGGACCAACACCTCGGGTTCAGCTGTCTCAATACGTCTTCAAATGTTTTTATTGAATCCGACTGCAATCTAACTGCAATATGCTTTTTGTCTTAAAGCTCACACATGATGTATGCTTCTAAACGAAGTGCCTTAACAAAAATAAAATGCTACACATTCCTTGTTTGATCTTCCTGTCAAAGAGTTTAATGCTGGTATTTATATTATGGACCCTCCACTTCCCAAGTACATTCCCTTTAAAGAAGTATTTGTGGGAGTGGATTCTGTGAGTCCTATGTCCCAACTCTTATGAATTGACAAGATAGAGCTCTTAATACCTTAGAAGGATGCAATATCCACACACAATGTGGCCCTGTTTGTGCCTCTTGAAGGAAGATGCCTATTGTTTCCTGTTTGTTTTTTACCTGGATACAATAACTTAACACACTCTATACCTTTGTCATCATAAGAAAGTCCTGCAAAGAAATTACTATCTTCCTTCTCATATTTGTTTGTGGAATGCCACAACCTGCTTAGAAAAATCTGTGAGAGTGTGAAAGTTAAATGAACTACCATCTGTCTTTGGTGCTCTTGAATGAAGAAGAACTCTGAGGTTATTATGAGCTCCTGTGGACGTGTATGACGCTTTTCTTTTTACAGCCTCTTTGCAGATAGTTTAAGCTGTCTGTTGCAGACATCATTGTATACAATACTTTAGCATATGCTTAGAGCGGGCTTTGTAATGTCTCCTTGGTCATGATTGGATGGATTTTGTTGCCTATCTCCATTGACAGCTCTTGACTCAACAGCTTTCTTTCCCATTCTTGTGTTTTTCACACATCTGCAGAATTAGTGCTTTACATTAGTTTTCGACTGGATATGTTCTATCCTACTGCCGAAATGAGGGAACATTGTTTTCTTCTGCATTTTCTATAGCATTTAACTTTTAATATTCATTGGATTTCCATGGCCCTTCCTCTTTACCCATTTTCCCATCTGTGGCACTTTGTACATATGATACAGTCCATCTCTAAAGAAAATCATAAATACTTGAATGTAGGACTGCATCTTTTCTTGCATACTCTAGAGCATCATACAACTACACATGCCACTTTACCATGTGACACTTATAACATGACTTCAAACACCCCCGCACACAGATGTCATAATGGCCAATACAAATTGGCCCACCCTTACTGTATGAAGCAACATCAATGTTACAAATCAAGTAGCTTATTACTCGGCAACTCAGAAAGTGCTTTAGGCCTCACAATGGGTAGTAAAGTGCTGCACAAAATACCAATACAATTAAATATGTCCAGTTCATGATTTTAGAAATTAGGCTTCAATTCTCCGTTTGAGCCCGCTTAGATAACCTGAACTATTTCATGTTTATGGCATTGTACATTGAGCTGAAGAACTCTATACACATCACAATGTTTACAATTGCAGACATTCTTTTCTAACATCAAGATATCTAGTGTCACCAAACGATTCAGTTTCCGAAACTGCATACCTATATTTAAAAATGCAATTTAGCAGACAAGTGTGAGCTGATTACGATTCCTTCCTAAATGGTCTGGCTGCTTCTTGATTCTTCAATTCTTCACACCTGATTAATTCTTGAATATTCATGTCTATTAAATATGAGCTTAATCGTTCTTTTGAGCAACTGCCACATGTAGCTAGGCACCTGTTCAAAACTAAGGTAAATCAAATGTAATGACTGCTGTTTAGTGCAATTAAGGAGAAAATATGCATTTTCAGGGTGCGATGGGGATGGATCCAATCTGCAAAAAGGAAAGTAAAAATCGGAATCTTCATACCTCAAATGGTTTAATTTTATGACTATGTGGAGTTTCTATAAAGTAATACACATAGTGGAACCACTATTTAAGTTTAAGTCCTGGTTTATGGGTTTTTTCACTGCAAAAATCCCTTCCCTTTCCCTTCTCTTACCCTATCCCTTCCTTGAGGCTGCCGCATTTATTTACTTCACCTGTGGGGGTAGCCCTTACAGTAAATGGCATGTAAGGGTAAAGGGAAACACTTAGCTTCAAATGGGCTAGCCGACTCCTCCCCTTCACATCCAAAAGTCAGATCCACTACAAGGACTACTTTGAATGTCTTGCAGCAAACCTGCATTTCGCCTTTACTGTCTAACCTCTCTCCATCCCGATGAAGTAAATACAAAATAGATTTCAGTGAGACTATGGCCACATGTGTCACATATGCACCATACATGCATCCTCTATAGATGCAGAAAGGTGTACACATACATGATCACTCACATGGTCAGTTGAAGGACCCAGTTGTAGGGGACAGGCAGACCAATTTCCATAAGAGTGGGAAATGACAGGCAGTGATTTTGCCAGGAATGACAGTTAAAAGATTAGAAAGGCATGCTTTTCCACTCTAAGTTATATTGCTGCCATCACTGCCTGTCTTCTACAGCCGGGTGAGCTGTCGGTAGTCACTCTGTGTAAAGAGAGTGCACACGGTGTGCCCCTTAAGAACACACAGGAAGTTGTTCTGCATGTAGATCTGTGTCCCAATGGTGTCCAGCACCCATGCATGCTCGTTGTGTGTGCTGAGGTGGGGGTCAGAAATCTACAGCTTCCTATGGTCATGCCCTTCCAAGCCATACAGGTGACCTTACTCCATCCCAACAATGTCCGTTGTGGTATTTCCCATTCTTCGCCTCAATGATTACAATGTACTTGGTTAAAAAGGTCAGTTATAGATACTTAGAAACTGAAAGACTGGCTCATGCCAGCAGCATTTTGTCTCTACAGTAGAAAATCATATATCTGAAAATGAAAAACTTCAGTGCCGCTCCCATATGGTTGCCTTTTGTGTTAAATGGATAGAATGACCTTAGTAAAACGGACTCTGGAAGCAACCCACTGTCTTCCAGACAAGCAGAGGAGATTTTCATGTGAATGTTTGTTCAGTCCATAATTGTGCACAATTGTACAAAAAAGGCATTGAACGTACCAACACTGACAGTGGAGGGAGTGGCAAAAATGACATTGCACATAGGATGCAAAAAGAATCCTTAAACATCCCTTGACGATCCCATCAGATTTTGGATTCAGTCTGCCCATAAACTGAAACATGTCATGTCAATTTAAGGATTTATGCACTACACCCTCAGGGGAGAGAAATGTATATTTTGACTGTCCCTGCTCTACATCAATGCAATGGTGGGCATCTATTTATATGTCATATGACATTGATTGTTGGCAATGTCATCAAATCTTATTAAAGAGTATATGTGAATAAGAGACATGGCCCTACGAAATAAACTCCCTTCAGATTTCTACGGACTTCAAAATTTCTGGCAGATCAAGGAAAAGGAAAAGCATAATACTGTATAAAAAAGGTAAACAATCTCAAAGTTGAATCTCTGCAAGCAAATACACAGAGATTCTAAGTGGGTCATGCTGTAAATATTAATTTGTATCAATTAATCCTTTAAATCACCGACATGATATCCTCATATTTGACACAATATTTGATCGTAATCAAAAAACATTAAATATTAAACTTGGAGAAATGGGGACAAAACTCGAGTCCGCTGGTATCTGACTGGGCAAAGGACATGGACTGTGCAATGATAGCCGAGAAAATGTTTTTTAAGGGTAGGGGATGCCCCAAGAAATGGGATCAAAAATGGGGAAAGTGGAACAAATACCGGGGGGACATATGCCTCTCTCCTACAGTGGAAATGCAGCGTGAGAGACAAGCAATAATGGCCCGCCTCATGATAGATGATGGGCCCCCTGCACCGGTGCTGGGACAGGTGGATTAATGACACGACCTCAAACTGCATTCCAACATGTTCACTACGACTCTAGCCTGCAAAAGGGTGGTGGCTACACCTAGGGTTCTCCTGGGAGTGGCCTACGGGAATAGTACCTTGTTTGCAGTGTGTATTAACTCGATGTGTATGTTGTGTTTTCTTCATGCTGAACGGTTACTATGTATGCTCATCTTGTAACCAATGCATTTTCTCCTTATCAATAAGAACTGTTTAAAAAAAAAATATATATATATAAAACTTGGAAATCTACTTGTAGTTTGATCCTGTGTTTTGAGTAGACCTCTGGCTTGTTGGGGAGTCACAGCTAGAACAATTACATGTTATACATTTCTTTAAGGAATGCTCCACAACTTAATTTAGTCAAGCACATTTTAAACAAGGCCAAAACAGTGCATTTTGTGAACTAGTTCATTGGCACGTTTAACCTCTATTAATCTCCAGGAAACTATGATCTTCTGGTGAAATAATTCCCTCAGTATCACACTCAGAAAAACCCAATGCAGGAAAGCAGGGGTTTCCCCAGATTTCACAATAACACGCAGGGACAACACTGTTTGCCCTATTACATTTACATTTAGCACAACAGCAAACCTGCCAGAGTGGTGGATTTTCTGTGATATCAAACTACCTTTGTGAACATAAAAGGGGGTAGATCTTTATTTTAGGAATTGGAATCTGGGCATTACACAGGTAAAAGAAATTTTGCACTCGCAGCTGAATTTTAATTCCCTATAAAGTTGGCAATTAAGTCTTTTATAAATAAATAAGATAGAGGGATAACTGATAAGGGACGTTGTGTATTTTTTACCAAATATATACTTTGCATTTCTTTGGGAGTAATGAGTGATTGTGTGAATGAATATGAGTAACTGAGTGGAGCTTTGTAACAAATATACCATAGATTGTTCCAATGAAGACTTGTGTTCATGATCAAATCTCAATATGTGAACACATAACTTTATATAGAACATTATCTCATTATTATGAAATTATCTTGCAACATTTTGTTTCAATGCTAACATAAGAGAAGGTCCTTTTTAAAGATGGCAAATGACTTCCTGAATCTTTTTGGACAATATATTCATGGGAGAACCTACTATAGCTATTTATCTCCAAGGACCTAGGATCAAGTAGGCCAGTCTTGGTGAGTATCCCACTGTTTACCTTGCTGCTATGTACTAAGACACACTTTCTCAGAATAACCAGGTCCATTTACCCACCTACAGCTTCAGAGGAAGCCTAAAACTTGTTTTTTTCTATCATTTACTGTTTTTCTTTGTCTCTGTTAATTCAGTTCAGGACAACCTTAACAGTTATCAAAGTGCTCTAAAAATATTATTCATAGATTTCAGTTTAAACTTGATTAAATACCACTCAAGTTGCCTTTCCCACTTAAAAGATTGCTTACTGAGTTAGACACTAAGTGCTTTCAATCTTAGGTCACTAGAAAGAGACTGGGTATTAATAATGTGTATTAAATAGTGCTTGTCAGTGAAAGTACCATGATAAAAGAGTAATTAATGTTACTATGAGGAAACATTTTCAATAATTTAGAATATAAACAGAAATATGGAAAAGGGTGTGCCTTAAATGATGCCATTATTGTGAAATATATATTGCCATAAGGAATTTCTCCTATGCAACACATGGGCACTACAAGCTACCTCTCAAAATGTCATAGAACCAGGACCGATCTAAGAAAATGTGATACTACAGAATGTTCTACGGCATCACAAGCTGGTGAACGGTTTTGGATTGAACTTGCAAAATGTGACTTTACCAAGCAGGTTTGGACATTAGTATAGATTTTTGGTTACAGGAACTGCACATGCGAACTTTCCCTTCCTGCCATTTTGATGGCCACATTATACAAACAACGTTGTCATTTAGAAATCTATCACAGAGGTAAAAATGAACTGGAAACATCCATCTTGCATCACCAGAAAAGGGACTTACCACGCAGGACATTGAGCCTAGTGGATACACTAATTTCTCCAACATTATTAGAGGCCACACATTCATAAATTGCATCATCTCTCGGGGTCCTCAATGGCTGTATCCTGAGGACTGACCCAGAGCCATCGTCGAACTCTATCACCTGTGGAAAGAAACACAGGCTGTCACAGTTGTTGTTACAACTCCCTATCTCTGTACCAAGAACTGTTGAATGTAACCCTTTCCTCTCTTCTCCAATAACATTCAAACATTCACACAGGATACTCTAGTGCACATGTTCTGTGAATGAAGCCTCATGGGGTGAAGGCTGCATGATATTAGAAGTCATAGCCATGATATAAGTAACTTTAACAAGTTCATACTAACAAAAAATCTTGATTAAAATATAGGCAAATTTATGGATACCTATTGTTGCGTTTATGTATTGCCAGATTAGTTCTATTTAGAGAACTGCATGCTGCCTTTGGATTCCTTCAGAATAATGAAGTAGTGCCAGAGTTTGCAAAATGGAAGGCTGCGAAGAACAGGATTAATCAAAGTAGGGCGGCTCCTAATCCAATATTTATCAGTCATACGCCTTTTTGCGTGAAGTTCATTCATAGGAAAGTCGGAAAAATATTTTTAAGGTGCAATATGAAGCAAGTCCATTTTGATTCTGTCTAACTTATGAAAAGATTGAGAGACTATTATACGGCTGGAACGAAATACATTATATTTCCCTTCTGGGCTTTCCACCGCTTGTGGATCTCCTGTTTGAGGTTGCAGAACCGAAGATTAAGGGTGCTGTAAAGCTTCATTAAGCAGCCCAGATTTTTCTATTTTCATTTAATGGAATGATGAAGTCAATAATATTGCCATCGGCTTTTTTGTTCCTCTTTGGAAAACTGTCTTAGGATGTAACCCATCAAAATGGCAAAAAATACAATGGAATAATATACTAATTAATTCTGGTACTTTAGGGTAAGTTTAGGCTAAAATTATTGGTACTCTCATAGAAAGTTAGTACTATATAGAATACTACCTTTTGTTAAAATTCAACTCTGGGCAATAGAAATGTATGTGTGCCAACCTTGATTTAATATCAGTCATATGGACACCTTCGGGAAAACATATGCTACAGATGATTAGAAAGTCAAAGAAAAAAATATCTTGACTTGCTGCATTCAGACTTTTGCCCGGAAGCTTGAAACTGTTCAAATCTGAGACATTTATGCACAAATGTGAATTGTTTTCCATAACATAAATCTTAGGCAGCCTCAGACAGCTGCTTCCAGAATATTAAACACCTTACATAAAGAATTATGCGCCACGAAAACACGGCACAAACAGAATTTGCTCTATTTTTGTTGAGTTTACATCGAGGGGAATGAAACAGAAAATGTGCAAGATAAAAAGCTAAGCTTGAGGGGAAACCAGTTTCTTCTGTGTCCGATTACTAATGCTGCATTAATAGCTTGCTTTATCATGTTAACAAAAGGTATACAATTTATAGCATAGTTCATATTCTCTGCTAACACACGTAGCTCGCCCATGAAATGCTTTTAAAGTAAAAAGACTTACATTTTGCAATTGCTTCTCAAAATGGTTTTTGTTTTACGATGGATCAAAGAATATATATATAATAGGGGCATGGACAAAATCTGGGCCTGGTTTAGAGTTTGAAGTATGAGCAATTTCTGTCGAGGTGACGGAGTAAATTACTTCTCCGCCATTTTGTCATCCCCCACATTTAGAGGTAACATTGGCAGGAAACACTGGCAGGTCAAATTTGCTTTACCTTGCAGAGATGGGCAGTAAGAAAAGCCATCTGTCCACTCTCTCTAAATGGGTTGGACACCAGAGGGCTACCCTCTGATGGGCACTACTGCATTGGAGGAGTCTGTTAGAGGCAGAGCCTCAGTAGGCTCCGTCGTCAACATATTGTCAGTTTGTCCACCTCTAAATTGGGATGGTGGGCTGTGAGTTTGCCGGAGAGGGCACTCACTCCATTGCTGTTGCGATGAAGTACCTTTTCTTCCAAACTCTAAAGCAACCACCGAATGTCATTATTTGTAACAAATGCAACAACAACGGTGTATTAGTGTTTTCACGAATTCAAAATTTACTTAATTTGTCCTTACACATGTATTTGGAGAAAGCATACCCTTCCTTTTTTGTTAACATACCTCAAGAAATCTGTGATGAGAGTGAAGTGACAGAACTGGCTGATTATTGTGGCGTAAGAGGTCTGCTCATAATTGAGTCAGGATGCTTTCTCCACTTAAACTATTCTCAGGTGCAAGATTTATTGTATTTTTGCTTTCTTTCTGTTTTCTTTATTCATTCGTTCTTTCAGCCACTCTTACTTTGTGTCCTTGTAGTGCATTTCTCTAGCATGAATTTGACTCTAGCACCGTTCACAACACTAGGTTTAAGTATCCACACTGAGTACTACAATGAAAACTGGCTAAATTGATTAAATGAGTGACAGGAACACAAGAAATGTGCAAGGAAGGATGACTACTACTTTGTGTACATGATATATCAGTTAAGCAGTTTATTCTGGATAAATGTATTGATTGATCAGTCAAGTGGCAGTATACTACTGATGATGTGAGATAGTATCTTATACATTGTACGTTTTCTATATGCATCACTATTTATTTGATAAGTACTAGCAGTGCTAATAATATTACTATGATTTAATTGTTCAGTTATATCAACTCACAATTGAACTTGGCAGATCCTCCCATCACTGAGCTGTGAAATAAACTGATTATTACCCTGAGAGGGAGCATTTATTGTTTTCCTAAAAACATAGTGGTTAGGGTCTTTACAACACTGTTTCATGTTTGTGTCATTAATTGGGAATACACTTGCTTATGGGTGTTGCATGAACATACATTTGGATTTGTACATCTGGATATATACCAGTTGTCTAATGTCATATTCGCATACTTACAATGCAGTCTTAAGAATGGTGGCCAGTCATTCATACAACCACGTGAAAGGCCTGCTTTGGCTCTGAGGATCAGATTGATAATCCCATAATCAATCGGTTGTGGAACACTAAGCAGGGTATTGCTTGTAGCTCACACAAAGTGTGCTCATCAAATAACTTCAAGATAAGTCCTATAAAAGAGGTTTACTCACCAGTAAGGTAGGTTCTCACCATGTTACCATTTCTCCATGGATAGCCATACTATGACATCATTTCTCGTGAGAAGAATCTTAATTGACAATCCTAATATTTTTCAGCAAAGACAAAGAAATGTCACCAATCCTACACTAATTGAGCAGTTTAAAAAATCATGCCCAAATCTGTGATTTGGGATATGCTGTGAATAAAATCTTGAATAAGAAATTTGCTACAGAGAAGCAAACAGCCTTGTTTCCTACGTTTTAATTTCACTTCATGTTTTAACAGACACACTCAAGCTGTATTGAATATCAAGTAGTGCTTGCAACTAGTGTTGCAGTTATTAGCATCATAGATACATAACAAACTGAGAGGTTCTTCATAACCTCACTAACGATTTGGGAAATGCCGCATTCAACACGTGTGCAAATGTGCAGTATCAGGGAATGTGGATCATTCTCTCAGTTGACATGGAGCAGCCTAGGTAAAGGGAGATGATCCTGAAGCAGAGAGTGGGATCAGAAGGGCTGGCCGGAGGGAGGCAATAATCCAGAATACAGACCTAATATTATTTTCATAGCAGAAAGGTTAGTAATGGCTTTCATATGACCCAATCCTTCAGGTACCAACCATTTATCAAAAAACGAGGCGATCACCACGCAAGTGTATTGCACATTTCTGTGTTTAGGTTTGATAGTGGTGCTTTCTAGAACCTGGTATGAGTCCAGATGGCTGTTCTCCTTTTAAGCTGTAACTCTTTTTGCAAATTTGCTGCACTAATCTTGTTAGTACCAGATATCCCACTGTTCGTGTAAACAGTCTGGGAAATACTTAGATTTGAGTAACTAAGGAATCTTTTCACAAACAAATGTGTCTAGTTTGAGGCTAGTAGGCCAACCAAAATTGGAAATTGTACACAATGAGGGGAAGGGTAGTTTGACTGAGGTGAAAATATAAAACAACCCCTTGAAGCAATATATCATGTGAGTAGGATGGGCACCATAACTGGGGTAATGAGTATTTGAGTCATATTCTCAGTTGCGATGGACACACAATAACAAAGGTCTCTGAAGATTTCACCTTGGCATTTCCCATATTTCCAGTTGGAAATTATTTAGTTAAATATGGCTGCCTCCATATCTGACATCTTTGTACACATGAAGGATAGGAACACTCCTCTGGCTGGTACACATACAAAATAAATGCCTGATTGGCCACCTGTATAGCAGATTAATAAATCTATCAGATAATATTTGTATATCAGTCAAGAGCCAGGTCTTGAGTCTCTTCCTGAAGTGGGTCAGTGAGGGTGCAGTGCGGATGTGGATGGTGTTCCAGGCTTTGGAGCTGAGGTGGGAGAAGGAGTGCCCTCGGGAGAGGCTGTGGCAGATATGTGGTGTCAGGGCAAGATGTTCTGAGTGGATGTTTCTAGTAGGTTAGTGGAAGATCAGGCGGTGGTTTATGTAGGCTGGTCCTTGGTTGTGAAGGGCTTTGTAGGTGTGGGTGAGGAGCTTGAAACAGCATTTCTTCTGGAAAGGGAGGTAGTGGAGGTCTTTTATGTGCTGGGTGATGTGTGTTCTCTTGGGCTGGTTGAGGACCAGTCTGGCTGCTGCGTTCTGGATTGTCTGGAGTCTTTCCATGAGTTCGGTGTGGGGCCGGCATAGAGTGCATTGCCGTAGTTAAGCCAGCTGGTGACGAGGGCCTACGTCACAGTTTTCCTTGTGCTGATGGGGTGCCATCTGAAGATTTTGTGCAGCTTGCGATATGTGTGGAAGCAGGCTGAGTAGACAGCGTTGATCTGACTTTTAATGGAGAGTTCTCTGTCCAGGATGATGGCCAGGTTGCGGGCGTGGTCTGTCAGTGTGGGGATAGGTCCAAGCTCCGCTGGCTACTTGGACACGTTCCAAAGGGCAGTGTTACTGTCAAAGATCAGAACTTCAGTTTTGTCTGTGTTGAGTTTCAGGCAGTTGTCTTTCATCCATGTTGTGACATTCTTCATACAGTTGTGGAGGTTGGTCTTTGTCCAGGTGGGATTTGCTGTCTGTGAGAGGCTGAGCTGTGTTATCAGAGATGATTTTGATGTTGTGCAATCTGACGATGTCTGCGAGTGACGTCATGTAGATGTTGAAGAGGGTTGGGCTTAGGGATAAGCCTTGGGGTACTATGATCAGGTAATAAGATGTGCAGAGAACAAACACCTTTCATACCTGTCTGTCTTTACTTGATAGAAAGAGGATACAGGTTATAAGGAAGCTAGTGGTGAACCTAGACTAAATTGCACTGAGATTTCTGATTTGTGTCGGAGTATAACTGTTGGGAGGTATGCATAGGGGTATCAAATAGGCTTCTGTTATGAGATCTGGGGGAATACTACCTTCTTATACGACCATCAAAATATATTAAGATGCACCAATACAACTTGTTTTGTAGCACAATTGAAACTTGATCACATTTCATAAAACATTTTTTAACCCCTTCAGTGCCACGCCCTTTCCCCCTCCTGTGCCGGGCGTTGCACTAGTGGGTGGGGTTCATGACGAGATAGTCTCGTCATGGGCACAGCGCAACCGTGCTCCATGACGAGACTATCTCGTCATGGGCACTGAAGAGGTTAAGCCAATTTTATTTATTTTGATCATGGTGGTACAATACAATATACTTCAAAGTGCTGAACCCAACGTGAGTTGTGTACAAATATTGCAAGTTCATCAGTTTGGCTGGAATAATTAGTTCAGAACATGTATACATAAATGTTTACATAGTTTAGGCCATAACAGTGGGAGTCCCACTCAATAAATCCTTACCGCTGTGTTAAAAACATTCCCCATCTTAAAGCCTTTCTGACTTGCTGAACTATTTTGGAATTGGGATGTTGTCCATACACTCCCAACCTGTTTCCCCCATGTCCTAGGGGTTTGATCAAGTGAGAAAGAGAGTGGGGAACTTATGCTGAAGGAAGGGGCAGGCTGATGAGTGTGAATGCAATGGTGATCTGCTGTGCTTCCGTTATGAGTGTAAGCTATTCAGTGAGGGTCGCCTTGAACGTTTGCAAATACTGCAATAAGACATCCCATGATGCTGCTATGGGTATCCTGCACAGACCTTGCATCTCCTCCCATCTAAGTGCCACTACTTCGACCTTGCCCCATTTATGTTTTGCAGCACACCAGTGTTGCAATCCCATAAGGGTATCTTCTTTCCAATGCATTGCAATGGACTGACGGGCAATTAGTAGCAGCAGGTTAATAAAAAGGTTAGTTGCTATTTGAGCCTTCTTCCACTTGAACTGGCCTAGCAGTCCCTCTCTTTTGTGAGCAGGTCTTCACGACTGTCACCTCCGACAATGCATCTATAACCTCCGTCCATAGGGTATCAACAGCCAGGCAATTCCAGAACATGTGAGCCATGTTGCCATTCTGTGAGCAGCACCTGAGACAGAGAGAGGCGGAACCAAACATTTAATGTAAGCATGCAGGTGCAAGGTACTCTCAGGGCCCCACACCTGGCCAAGTTGAGAAAGCCACTATGCCAGCAGCTCCATCGCCAGGGCAAACAGGAGTGGAGATAAGGGACAGTCTTTGCGGGTCCCTCTGCTCCCTGGGAACAGGTGATGATGCACTGGCCTGTTTTTACTTGTGCCGTGAACTCCGTGTAAAAGAGTTAGATGAGTCTTGGGAGCCCTGTGAGGTCAGAATGGAGAACCATATCAAAAACCTTTTCTAAGTCTAATACTGAGACTGCATATGGCAACTGGGCTGGAGCCAACTCCATTACTCTGTGAAGTCTAAGGATGTTAAGGGTGGTTGATGTACCCAGGATAAAGCCATTCTGGTCCAGGTGTACCAGACGGGCCATGTGTTCCTGCAGGCAGACTGCAATGATTTTATATTCCTTCCAAGCATTGATAATGGATGGCATGAGGTCCTCACCAGTGCTTCTTTATCTGGCTGGGGAAGGGATACTAATAGGGATTAGCGGAGTGACTGCCCGAGCTGGTCCTTCATAAGAGCAGCTTGGTATAGTTCCAGAAGCTTAGGGGCTCATAGGTATTTGTAAGCTTTATAGAACTCTACAGGTTCAGGACTCACCAATGGTCATGCATAAACTAATGAGCTAGCCATTGTGCACGGCAGGTAGCAGCCGCTGCCACCGGGGCGGTGGGCAGTGGGGGATGTGATCAGTCTAGTAGTCGATCAAGAACACAGTTTAAATCTCCCCTGATGACCCAAGGCATGTGTGCTCATCGAGTGAGAAAGTCGAGAAGCGTGCTGAGAAGGCTGCTTTCACTGTGTTCGGCACGTACATGCTACCAAGAAGTATGGGTCTGCCACCAAGATGGCCTTCCACCCGGACATAACGTCCCTCTGAGCCTATTTCTAAGAATGATGATGGATTAAACCCAGATCAGTCGACTGGGGGTGAGTGCTTGCAATGTTCAACACTCCGTCCATCATCCCCTTTGGTTTTGCTTTGTTCACCCTAAGTTGGCAGGGTATGCCCAGACGTGGGTCCCTTGCTCACTTTGCCACTGGATTCAAGCTAGCCTGGCTGATGACGGCTGATTAGCCAAAAACCGGTCCCAGGATGCTTGTTTCTGGTCCAGAGAAGACATGGCTTGGCAGTTCAGGCTGGACTGTTCCCATGAGGCACAGGGTCAGACTGATTTGCATATGGCCATGTCTGAACTGGGGTGGCGGAGTGAGCTAAAGAATGATGATGGATTAAACCCAGATCAGTTGACTGAGGGTGAGTGCTTGCAATGTCCATCATCACCTTTGGTTTTGCACATTCCGTTTGTTCCCATCCCATGAACGTTACAAGTTAGTCTAACAATCTTAACCATGTCTAGTTATGTAAGGAGAACAAGGAGGGTGGGGCAGGCAAAGGGAGGGGAGAGGAGGAAGGAAGGGAGCCTACCATACCCAACCGTATGCACCATTGTGAGGGGGCACCATAGGGTGCTGGACCAACCCGTACTGCATGACTTGTTAAACAGAAGACCAAAGAACCCACAACCTCAACCCAGGGTGGCCGCAGAGCAGGTGGCTACCCAAACAGTAAACCAAAAGTCCCATAGATAGGAAGCTCTAGCTCGTGCACACCTATGTAAATCGACTTTTCAGTAGAGCAGTGGGCACAATTTATGTGCTTTTGCACAACTAAAATTGACTACAAGAGAACAGCAAAGACTAGGGAGCAGACCCATTTCTACACTATAAAGGTCAATTGGACAGTGAGACTGGAGGACAATGTGGAGAGGGCTGCCACCAGTTCCAGGTGTACTTTATCACTCTTTAGCTGTGCCGGGGATGTGGGAGCCATCAGCAGTGAATCAACGCTGGAGAATGGGCCGGTACCTGCTAATGTACATGGTGGAAGTGGGTTCTTTGGATGGAGTTTGGTTGTTCACATTTCATACATACCATGGTCTCTGGTTTACTTCACCTTATATTGAGTGACAGTGTCCGTGCTTAGTCAAGTGACTCCACATGGATTTCTTCCTACTGTTCACAAAGAATAGACACTGCCTGTTTCTGGTATTACTTGTTCATTATGGACTAAAGGTCATAATAATTGTTTGTGGTTAAATTTCTCAGAAATTGGGTGCAGCTAGCTGAGCATATCCTTCTCCACACTCTCTCAAGAAGAAAAGAGCCTGGAGCCCGGAGTCCAGAGATTGAGAGCAAGCAACCAAGAAAGGGCCTAGAAACAGTGACATGCCAATTCCATCAATGAAGACATGCAGTAATATTCCCAGAAATTTGTTTTACAAAAGCCGTCTGACTCTAAAAATACTATCTACCGAAAAAAGGGAACCTAGTACAACTTTGTCCCACCCGCTTTACCACTCAGTGGGAAACAACATCCTCAACTTAGGTAACACCATACAACTGCTGAATCAGAACCCAGCATTCAGCGGGGTAACCTCCTCTGACATCAAAATACATCCAATTTGTAAACACAGACCAAGGGCACCAGAGAAATTCAACAAAGGCCACTTAGGGCTTGCCGGACATGGCCAAGAAAGTACAGTGTGAAAGCAAACACCTCCAGACCTGGGGCATAGTCATCGACATATGCCAGAACCTGGGTATCTGCATAGGTGCAACTCTAAGGAAAGAGCAAATGAATCAGACCCTAACTCTCATAGAATCTCATAGAATATACGCAGTCTGGTCTCCCTATAGGAGACATGGGTCCTGGAACCAGTTGCATTTCAGGACTTCTTTTGCAAAGCATTCCTAGCCACCAAGGAAGCAAAATTTGGTCTCAGCAGAGGGGGCCTTGCAATCTACCTGTCAACAGCGATCAAAGCCAACAGCAAGGAACAAAAAATTACTCTGACTATCTTCAAAATATTGCACATAATAATGGAAGTAGGGGGCATGGCCACTACAGTGCAATTATTAAATATTTATGCACCACCCAGTCACAAAGAACATGAGGATACCTTGATAAAAACTGTTTGAAAACCTCCTTAAAGCAGGAGCGTCCTACCCAAGGTCTTTGATAATAGCAGCAGGTGATCTCAACATGAAATTGCTAGGCCACGCACCTAAAAATGAAATCACCAAGGCACAAGCACCAATGGGATATCTCAGTGCAAGCAACAACCGAGCTAACGGGAAGGGACTTAAAGGGCCTTACCTTGCTCAGCAAACGGGAGTATCTGGGTCTTAGGGCCCTAAATGGTTTATTCCAAGGCAACATCCCTCCTGCTTTGTACTTCCACTCCACTAATGGCAATTCCTTAAGTGATTATACATTTGGATCCCTGCCTTTGCTACAGTTAGTCCGCTACTTCAGAAAGGGAGAAAGATAAGAAAGAGACCATCTGCCTCAGGAGCTAGAACTCACCCTTGCTGTGACCAAAAACAGTTGCACTGCAGATTGAGCAGTCCTAATCTACTATAGACCTCAACTACCATAGAATCATTGGCGCAAAAAGCCAAAAACTAGCTACAACAAACTTGGAGCAACAGATTGTCTGCAATGGTAAACTGGGAAGCCTTTACAAATTAATTCTCCAAACAACACACTTCAAAAGTAAAACCACATAGGGCCTTCCCAGTAGCAGGCCACCCCTTACCCGGTCAAAATCAATGCTGGAATGGAGAAATCAAATTACTGAAGAAGGATGTCAACAAAGTCCTGTGAGCGGTGTGGCAGTACCCACATAATTAAATTCTCACAGCATAGTTAAGGCTCAAGAGAAGGGAGCTAAAAAGGCAGTCTGTAGCGCGAAGAGAAAAACATAAAAATATTCTTGGCCAAGCAAATTTGGAATATAAAGCATCATAATCCCAATGCATTCTGGCAAACAGTGAATGCCTTTAAAGTGTCACCACAGCCATGCCCGGAATCCAACCTGTCTGAGGAAGTGTGGGCCACCTTACTTTTTTTTGTACATTTAAAAGCAAGCACAGCAGGAACATAAGAAATCACAGAGGAGGCCATTCCACCTAGTGATTTAGCAAAGCATAGACAAAAATGCCATCCACTGGCAGAATACTAAAGGAAGAGCCACTGGAGCCCCTGGCCCAAATGGAATCCCCTAGGACATCTGCAAGACTGACCCGGTGAAATGGGCAGGGCACATGGTCTCCTTGTTCAACCACACTCTAGCAGGAGCTACGAAACCAGCTTCCTAGAAAGGGTCCATCATAGAGCCCATAGATTGATAGACCTTATTGACAAAGAGGTGAAATACTAAGTGATCATTCTGCTGGAGCAGCTCCTTGATTGAGCCAACACAAATTCAATCATCCCGATCAACCAGACGGGGTTCACACAAACAATGGGACCTCGACAAACATCATGGCACCGTCACTACCATTCGCCTCCTCTAAATCCACTACGCTGCTGCCCTACCTCTGATACATTGATTATAAAGCCTCCTTCGATTGTGTGAATTTAGACAGGCTTTGGATCAAACAAAAACATTGGTCAGTATCATCGGCGCTGTTAAGAGCCATCAAAAATCTACTCTCCAACAACTGTTTCAGAATTAGGCTAGGCAGCGAGGCCAATTCATCCAAGGCTATTCCAACATCCTGTGGACTCAAACAGGGGTGCGTCTTGGCCCCCATGCTTTTCAATCGATTTTTGGCAGACTTTCCTCGGATGGCCTGCAACGTCTTCTGAATGCCTCTCAAGAATACTCCACAAAAAAACCGCCTGAAAATTAATGAATACCTAGAAGACCAAAATCACGAACTTCTCCAGAAGAACAAAACAGAACATCAGCTGGTTCTTCAACTCCACCAAGATCGATGAAGTCAGCTAATACAAATACCTTGGCCTCATGTTCGACAAGAGCAACTTCTAGCCCCAAAAGAAGGAAATCAAAAGGAAAGGGTTTGCACTAGCAGCAGAGATAAAGGCTCTAATTAGAAATCTGACTGGACTGTCGTATAGCCACATCTTAGAAACAGCCAGGGCGAAGGTGGTGCCCACTTTGGCATATGGAATTGAAGTCCTTCTGGGCAGGGATTCAAAAATCCTGGACACAACCATTGTAAGAATCTACAGGGAAATCTTCCAACTCCCCAGTTACACCTCACCCACCCAAATTAGGCTGGAATTCGGACTAGTCAAGCAGTCAGTCTCCAGACATGCCGCATTCACCAACATTTGTTATAGGCTCAAGTCCACCTACAAGAACACAATCAACCACAATGTTTAGCTGGAAATCATCAACAAATCCAATTCAGTGGCCAGAGGCTACCTTAATAGATCAACTGACTTGTTTGGGCTAGCACAACTGTGGTCAGCATCACCCAGCCTCGAAATATACAAAAGAGCTGTCAATAAAACATCAAAACCAACATCATCTTTAGAATACAGGGCAATGCTTGAGTTACGTGCCCTGGATGGTGCTAAACAGCTACACCTCCTTGAAGCCATAGCAATATTTGGTTGAGGGTTTAGTAGCAGGATATAAGGCAACTTCTTGAAACACGGCACTCCATGCTCGAGAGAAATGAAGAGGCCACCTGCAGGATGTGCGATCACCCAAAGGAGGATGCAATTCATACTATCTGCTGGCTGCAACCTTTTTTAAATCAGGCCAGGGTGCACTCAGGAGACCCACAAGTAATCTCCTGAACAGCAAAGTACCTCTAGGGTGTCGACAGGACTTTAAGGAAAGCACCTGACCTGCCAGAATGAAACACCATAATTCAAACACTCATCCCATCTGGTGAGGGTGGGGATGCACCCCCATACAATCCAAGTGTCACCACTTAAAGAACTCCCTCGGGAACCTTGGTGCTTACCGGAATGAAACCTTTCACTGAAAACCCCACCCTAACAACATAAAAGGAAGTGCTCCCCATCTTGGGACAAAACCAGCCACACCATCTACAGCACTGCAGTATGGCAACCATTTTTAACTGTTTGTTCAAATAGTCTCTTGCACAAGTTCTCTTTTGAGACAAGCACTTTTTCTGGGACTAGCTCATGCCCTCTAGCAGGGACACTTCTATAAGCCATGACTACACTGTCTCCGTCACAGTATGCTTGCACTGACAATGATAGTTCATTTTACACGTTTGTTCTAAGGTGTTCATATGTGAATTACATAGAAGAATTTTAACACTCTACCTAGCAGACCAGGAAACTGAAGTTCCCACTCTCCTCTTATTCAGTTAGAAAATATTTTATTCATGATCTTAAAAGCCTCTGATTTAATATTATTTTTATTTTATTTCTTTGTTTCATATGATTCATATTGTAATGATTTTAATTAATCGAACAATAAAGATTTACTACTATTTGTTTTGCTACTTGCTATTGGGTGATCTACCTTAGTGATGTGTTAGAATAGTACAGCTTGAAGACTTTTTAAAAAAACGTTGCCTAAATTTATGCATATGTAACTAGTCTTGGGCAAAGTTTCCAATTTCCGGTTGAAATGACAGAAACCGGTCCTAGGAAGCTTGTTTCCGGTCCAGTGAAGACATTGCTTGGTAGTTCGGGCTGGACTGTTCCCATGAGGCACAGGGTCAGACTGATTTGCATATGGCCATGCCTGAACTGGGGTGGCAGAGTGGGCTAAAGAACGGTGATGGATCAAACCCAGATCAGTTGACTGGGGGTGAGTGCTTGCAATGTTCAACACTCCGGCCATCATTTCCTTTGGTTTTTGCAAAGTTTCCAATAAACATGTATTGTATAGCGTTTCCTGCATAATTATTTTGCTAAAAAATAGTTTCCTTGAAAAATGTAAAAAAACTAAAGATTTATTAATGTCTCAGGCCACATAAGAAGCATCTCTGGAACAAAAAAGCAGCAAAATTGTTCTAATTCCCTCTTGCACTAACACAACAGAAGTGAATACTGAATATATTTTCATCCTCGTTCGAGGTTACCATGGAATACTTTAGTAAGAACAGAAGTAAAGTGTTCTCGCCTCTTCTGACTTACATACATAGTACATGCAGGGTGACCATCATGGTGATGGTGTGCTTGGCAGCCAAGCAACGTTGTTCCAAACTGATAGAACTGTAAACTTCTAGACTCACTTAAAACAGGCAGCAGAAAAGATGACATGATGAATATCTGGGCCACTTTCTTCAAGATTTATTATGAGAGGACTAGACACAATTTTTTTCAGACACCATAGCAAAGCGAAGTTTTAATAGTTCGGTAGCTTTGCAGAGTCAGATTTGAGTGGATGTCAAAATTATTACAAAGGCTCGTTGAACAACTCTTTAGATATGGGGGAGCAATTTGGGAGTATGTAAATAATTAAGGTATGTAGCAGTGGATACAAACATTCACATGTGCCTCAAGAAAGTGAAGTTAATATATATTTTTTTTCATCTAGCAATTCCTGACCATAAGCCTTCCTGTCCTATTAGGGGCGACGCCCACTGTACAGAGAGCATGTCACCATCAGTTGAGGAAGGGGCTGAACCGGACCTAGACTCCTAATTGTTCCAAGTCAACCAGGCTAGCTTTTCTAAGTGATTAAATAATGTGAAGCCTATGGACCTGGTGACTTAAGAGCTGAATCTAATAGAAGGCAATTCTCACACAAAGTCTGTGCCATACGGCGACTAGAACAAAACATACTGATATTCAATGCAGAGGAATTTGAACCAACTAGGGTGTAATTTCGGTCCCTCTTAATTGAATGTTGATTTTATTTTCAATGCCTTAGTATATACAATACACCATTTTGATCATAACAGTTTCATGTAAATAATCTTATAGAAGGTTTTGCTAATGCGGCTTCAAAGTATTCAAAAAGTGGTGAATACGTGTGTCACAAGCTAGAGGAAGAGATGTACAAGCAGTATTTCTATATGACTGAATAGACTTCAAGACTTTTGGGAAATTGGTATAATGGGAATAGAGTCACAAATTTCATATAAGCATCATGAATTATTGCTGATCTGTAGGATGTTCACTTAAGGAAAATTAGACCAAAATTCACTGAGCACCTCATTCTGAGACTGCTGTACATATAGCTAGTTGGTAGGTCTAAGAACAAGAGATGTGTGTACCACCGGCTGAAAGTCAATGCACACACCAGGCAGATTTGGCTCTATTCTTGACTAGGGCCTGCTTCAATCGAAAGGTGATAGCAGAGTCGTTTGCACTCATTGAATTGGCAGGTAAAATCTTAATCAGAGAAATTACAGGCAGCATAATGTTAGTAAGGTATAGTACACATTTACTACCAGAGCACAACAAAGCTGAAAATGGAGGACACACTGTCACGAGGCAAGGCACCATAAGGGTCAAGTCTTTTTTTTAGAGGGGCAGTGCTGTGAGCACTTACTGCCCATTCCTCTGACGGGAAGGGCCTAACATTAAATGCTGGTTCTGTCATCTCTGCAGTGTTTTTCTTGATGGGTTGTCAGACATGAGCATATGAGCCCCACAGTGGATATAACACCCCACTTGGGGTGTAGCTCAGAGAAAGAGGGGTATCTTTTATGTTGTGCAATACAGGCTTAGGAGCTAGGAACTCAAATGAGTGTATACAACAAGGTATCAGATGAAACCCTCAGCACCCAGACCTGATCTGAAGAAAAAAACTCACAAACGTGAAACATGAAACACACCTGCCTTTACTATGCTTGCCATAGAAATGTTTTGAGAGAGGGTAGTGGCGTTTTGTTGAATTCCATTTTAATAATGATTCCAGAGTCCTGTAACCTGAAATCACCAATCGAAATGTGTACATTAACGGAGAGCTCTTCAGGCCAACAGGAATCTGAAGAGAGTGGTTCTGAATAGGCAAAAGGAATCGGAAGAATGACGTGGAGTGAAAAGGGGCGTGTCTCCAGACTGCACACAAACTCGGTCTCTGTTCACGCTGTGAGCACATTGAGGACACTGAACTGTTCTCTGTCATTTTGAACATGAATTGAACATTAACAGTTTATTATTTTCTCAAAATGGGCGGTTATACCTCCATAGAAATGTTTCAAGATCATGTCACATGAAGATATCTAAAGCGATAAATAGCTGTCCTTCAGAAAAAAACATGCATTTTAAGGTGCACAATACAGTGGCTTTATGTTCCTCAATTGCAAGCGATCCCTACATTTTACATTGTTTCTTGCATAGATACACAGTTTGTTATGGAAACAAGCATAACACATGACAAGCAAGGTAGAGATATAATATATGAGGTACATGGAAATGCAGAAACAGATTATGAGAATCGTGCATAATATTTGGTTAATAAGCACATTATATGGCTATATATTCCATCTCATGCGTTTGCAGATGACAAAATGAATCCTTCATTAATAAGTTTCCTGTACACAATAAAAAAGCAGTGAAATACATGCATATTCTCCTTTGTTCATACTTTGAATATTTTTAGAGAAGAGAAACAATAAGTAATTCTGGTTCGTAGATTACTGTGACAGTCGTAAATTGATTCAAGAGCTCAATCCCCTCCCTTCGCTCCTACCACAGTTGTTCACCCTACTTTTGTGACCCTAGAGGAGTACAAGGGTTACACAATCCTGACTATCCCTAACCTTCACCCCGGCCCCCCCTCCCCATTACATCCCACATTGGGGAAAACACACATTCTACTCATGAATTGGTTGGTGTCTCTCCCAACTTTCTGAGTTCTGTAATGATGAATTACATCGAGGTCCGAGAGACCATGTGTGATAAGGAGACCAACTCCCACACAGAAAAAAGATGGAGAGTAAACAGCATGAGGGGCCCCACAGTGGCTGTCTTCTCAAAACTGTTCATTTTTTCTGCCTAAACCTTATGTAATCATGTCTAAATTTAGAAATAAAACCTGATATTTAGTTTTTGTGATAACAATCATAATCTTGCAGGTTTTGTTAATGATTTTTATGTTATGTTATGTTACAGTGATTATAGCGCGCATAGCTACTCATTAGTGTGCCGGTGCGAAGAGCCAGTAGTGAAAACAGTATGGAACTGAGGGAAATTACCGATTAAGTAAACAGCAGGGTTTTTAGTCTTTTCTTGAACATGGAGGGGTCGTGAATGCTGCGCAGTTCAAGGGAGAGAGAATTCCAAGCTTCGGCCGCTTTGATGGATGGAGAGCTGCCTCCAATCCTTACCCGCCAAAAGCGAGGGATCGAATCTAGGCACTGTGAAGCGGAACGCAGATGTATTCGTGGAGTATAAAAGCTCAACTGTTTCCCCAGATAGAGAGGCCCTAGACCATAAAGGGCTGAGTGGGCCATCGTGAGAGCCTTAACTTTGACTCTTTGGGCCACTGGTAGCCAGTGCAGATTCTGCAAATTATGTTTTAGGCTGGACCTGCCCGGGATACCCATCAGAACTCTGGCTGCAGCGTTCTGTATTACCTGGAGTTTCTTGAGCTGGTATCCTGGTAGGCCAATATAAGGTGCATTGGCATAGTCAAGCTGGCTAAGGATCAGAGCATGCATGACTATCTCCTTGGCAGACCGGGGTAATAGAGGAAGAAACTTCCTAAGAGACTTCAATGTGCCAAAACATTGGCCGGCCAGTTTTTTTACATGTGTAGAGAACCTGAGATTTTCCTCGAACCAGACACCCAGGTTCTTCACTACCTGTCGCGAGGAACAAGGGAGAGGATATTCTGGCGGCCAAAGTGCTTCCCTGAACTGTAGGGGAAAGGATCCGAATAGGAGGATTTCGGACTTGTCCTCATTGCACTTCAACTGGGCGGCTGCAAGCCATTTGAAAACGACTGTTAGACAGTTTTTTGCTTTCTTTGGGTAAATATCTGAGTAAGTCCTTCCAAGTGAAGAGGAGGTGGGATCATCTGCATAGGCGACGCTTTTTGCTCCCAGCTCCTCAGCAAGATAGACCAGAGGGGTGACATATACATTAAAAATGAGGGGGCTCAGGGTAGAACCCTGAGGTACTCCAGTAGTCACCTTTTGTGGGCTTGATGAAAAAGGAGGTAGCCACACTTGCTGTAATCTGTCTGCCAAAAATTATTTAATCCAGTCCCACGCAGGGCCGATGAAACCAATGTTCGCGAGGTGCGCTAATAGCAGTGAGTGTGGCACCATGTCTAAGGTGGCAGAGAGGTCCAATAAAATCAAAGCCGCTGTCCCGCCCCCATACAACCATTCTCTAATGGCTTCTGATATTTCCACAAGCGTCGTCTCCATGCTATAAGTAGCTCTGAACCCTGACTGAGCAGGATGTAACGATCCTGAGGTCTCTACAAAATTGGCCAGCTGCTTAAAGAACGCCTTTTCACATACCTTAGCTACTGCTGGAAGGAGGGAAATAGAGCGATAGTTGGCAGGGTTGGCCGGGTCAAGAAAAGGTTTTTTAAGCAGAGGGAGGAGTTTGGCCTGCTTCCATTCGGGTGGGACTGTGGCAGATTGAAAGGACAAAATGATGAGTGAATTAACTTCTGGATTAACAGCTTCTGCCACAGCCGCCAGCAAGCGGGCCTGACAAGGGTCAGTTGGCGAGCCAGATTTCAGAGATTTCATAATAGTCAGTGAGTTTTGGTGAGCAACAACAGAAAATTCAGACAAGGAGAAGGATGGATTAGAAACATCATGACCAGGGCTGGCCATGTTCAGCAGGATAAGCAGTTCCTGTTCATGGTTAGAGACATCAAAACTGTCTTGTACAGACTGGATTTTATCAATGAAGAAACTCGAAAGTTTCTCACACCAGATGGCTGATGGAGGTAGCGATATCTCCTCTGCTCTAGGGTTCACAAAGCTTTGCACAATGGAAAAACTTTCCTTGGCGTTATTACGGGACTGGGCTATGCGGTCTGCATAATGCTGACTTTTGGCTATGTTTATGGAAGCATAATAGCCTTTCTGGGCCTTTCTGAGTGCTATTTTAGCAAGAGGGCAGTAGGCCACTCTCCAGTTCCGTCCTAGTTTTGTACAATATCTTTTTAGCTCTTTAAGCTCCTTTGAAAACCAGGGTTTGGATGGAGAGATTCTAACCCGCTTTGCGGAACCGGATGGAGCTATCTGTTCCACTGCCTGTGAAATCCAGCTTTCAAAATATCCTTCAGGATGGTTGAAAGTCAGACATCACAACGTCAAGGCCTCTGATATATGTGCCCCATCACTTCCCCAAGACTTCAGAGATTAGGGAAGTCCCCAAGGTGTTCTTCGGAAGGCCTATGGGAACAGCAGAAAGATAAAGAAGTGTAACAAAAAAATATTTGAGAAGTTAAAAGTTCCCCAAATTTGCCTGCCTTTGCAAGAGTAGTTAATTATTCGCTCAGTCCTGCTAGTAAAGGTAACCTTTAGCAGGGTCTTATTATGTCATAGGTTAAAGCCCCCAATATGATGACCTGTAGATCCTAAACCCTAAGGTGGGAGGTGAAGCTGAACAAAAGACATTCATATTTAGAATGGATTTCCCAGGCTTTGGAATATTTATCATAGGTAATCATTGCTAATGCCCACAGTGCTGTGAGAGGACCAGTGAGTGCCTAATGCTGGTACAACTCTCATCCCTACATGGTGGAAAATAGATTGTGTAAATCTCATATGAACACAGGTTCCTTAAATAATAAAGGTAATCACTAAAGAATTATTACAAATCCCTTCAGCAGTTGTGTCCATGGGAACAGAGCAGGTTGGGGTCAACAAACATTTATGAAGATTTCAGGCCAAAGAAAGGGCATTATTTTATATTTGACTTTCGGCAGACACCTGCGGTTGATCCTTTTAAATTTTTTTTTTTTTAATTCTTCAAATGAAGCTAATAGTGTTGTCTTTATAAATATGATTACTTAATACACTATTTCTCAAATTATGTTGTTAGTAAATAGGTTTTAAATCGAATTTAATGAAAATGAGTCACTTTGCTAGATGCTGGGATGTATCTCTTTGGGAGATGTAGGGTGAGGTAATCAAAAACTAATTGTGGCTTATGAAAAAGCAAAAAAAGATGGTAATTAGACCCAAAGATTATTCTCAAACCCAGTTCTCATTGGGAGAATCTTAAGCTACACTTCTCATAAGGTCAATTAAACAACAGGTGTAAAATAGACAACGTGAATGAACAAAGGCATTTCAAACACAGGAATGCATACAAATGTAACTATATAAAAAAGTAAATTTTCGGAGGAACAGAACAATGGACCTAATACCTCAAATCTCTGGTTGCTGACTTTCTTGCCCTTCTTGTTCCAGACTATTTTAGGTCTTGGGTCTCCTGTGGCTTGACAAATAAACGATGCAACTCCCCCTGACACTCCTGTTTGATCGTCAGGAGTTCTTGTAAACTTTGGTGGTGCTGAAATAAGAAAAAATAGCAAATCAGACCAGTAAGGCGGACAGACATTGACATTAATACAATTTAAAATGCAATGTTTGAAACACTATTTTTATCCAACACATTATTTGATACCCTATTAGGAACACAAGGTTGAATTTATCATTGCAGAACAACACAAGAAGAGAAAAAATATGAAAAGGAAATAGAAATTCCTTTCATTAATTTTTACTTGCAGCAAAATAAATACCCTGTAAATGAAAATGAGCACTTCTGTCCAGTTAATACGATTCGGGCTGAAGACCTGAGGATACGATCAGAGTAAACTATTGGAAATATATTCAGAGCTAATTTAGTAATCTTAGCAACACGGGAAGAATGCCCCTGAAAACTTCTCCTTGATCAAATTTGACAGGTAATATACTTTCTTCAGCTGTCACGTTAACTGATGCTCTGCAAACCTCAGCGATCTCATTTTTCTGTCAGAAATGTTATTGCTACAGAATGAATAACAGATTACTTTGGTTCAAGTGGGGGAAGCTGGCCCTGGGGCCGCATTCCTAGCAATGCCTAGGATCTGTGGGGCTCCATACATGCCTGCACACTGAAGGCCACACCTGACTCAGGGAGCCAAGGTGAGAAGATGCACACAAAAAGGCCAGGCATTTGCTGGTGGAACACAGGTCTCAGGCGTTTTCGTTTTGTGATCCATAACGCTGGGGGCTATTTCATATCTCTAGGAACCATGTTCAGTTATGAAAAATTAGATGAGGATGGATATCCAGTAAGAGAGCCTACAAGTGCGGTGTGGCGGTCTGTGTCCTGGGAAATTCCCATGCTAGAGCTGGTAGCATGTACCTGGGAGGTTGAATCACATGGCCATCTGCACATGTGTTACCATCACCCAGACTAAAATCCTGATAGCATTGATCTGGCTGGATTGCACCCAACATGGGGCGTATGGAGGGTCCGCCACCATTTCTGAGGGTTCAGAAAGGTTCTTCTTTTTTTTTTTGGGGCAGAGTTTTATATAGCACGAACTTGACCTGAATCCGAATCGGGTATCAGAGCACTTTACATAGCACCAGTTACGTTACATGAGGACACACATTCATATTTTGTTAGGCACGGGGAGATTAAGTGATTTGCCCAGAATCACAGGATGTTTAGCGTCATTACCGAGACTCGAACCCAGTTCCCCAGATTCGAGGTCAACCACCCTAGCTGTTAGGCCAACTCCTCTCCCCCTTCTTAGCTCGGAGTATTTAACTGCGTTGCAACTCTTCATGTTAATATCTTTTACAAATATGGATAACACTACCACTTATTCTTAACAGTGCCACCAAATGGTAAAACCATTGGTACCACTAAGAGCTACATTAAAATAATGATGTGCTGTTTACATTTTTCCCAATGACTGTATTTAAACCACCTGACCTTGTTTATGTCACATTCTAATGATCTTCTCTGTGCATGCCAGTAGCATGTATTGCACCCCAGAGTTTCCAACACAGACATAAGTCTTTTTGCTTTTTATATTAAAGCTGCAATTTCTCATGCTTGTTTATTCGAGGTATCCATTCTTCCCAGCGAGGTATATGTTTATTCCGTTTTCTGTGCCTTTGGGGGACCCAATGGAGATGCGATCAGAGTTATAAATTTACCTTTTTCACTTTGGACTGCGACATTTAGTAGCATTGCCATATAGTGTCTTACGTGTTTGGCTTTAAGTATTGTACTTCTGGTATAGACATAAATGAAAACAAAATCTACAGAGTCAAAGTAACTTCTACGATGGGATCTGAGACAGTGCTCCTCTGTTAGCCTTTGAAAGGAGTAACTTGTCTAAACTGTCTGCAGCTATCTTTACTTAATGTTTCACTGCTTTCAGCAGAGCATGGGCAACAAATATCTTACACAATTGACTTTTGTGATAACTTTCTACATTACTTTACAATGAGTGAAATGCCCAACCTTGCATATTACAGACAATACTCCAAATAGCTCTGTAGAGAATATTCAAAGTCTGTAGAGAATATAAGGTTCATGAAACACTCAATGCCCACCAATATCATTAAGTTGTCCCTTCCCCTTTGACCCTCACATGACTTTTCAAAAGAGTTTATGCTTTCTGTTGAGTGTATCTGGGAGTTCACAACGTATTCCCATCAAACGTTTTAAGTGTTCAGCCTCTGTTTATAGGCCAGTGTCATTTTAAGTATTTATGGGGCAATGGGTATAACATATTTTGGGATCCCCTATTCAGAAAAAAATTGAATTGTATCACCCGTTGTGTGCTAGTTGAAGTCCCCACGTTGTCTAAAATATTAAAGAACACCTTAAACTTTCAAAATGGGATCACATAAAACATGAAAAAAATGAGTGGCCCAGGGTCATAAAAATCCTTAAGATGGCTCACCGGAGAGGGGAGAGGCTGAGATAGAGAAATAGACCGAGGTGAGGTAGAGGAAGAGAGAAAGACCACTTTCTCAGATGACTGCTTTAAAGGTGTGGGGGGGGGGCTGGGCAATTGCCCACTTTGCCCATGCCTAAAAACGTCTCTGCCAAAGATAATAACAAGATGATTTGTGCATCATTTTATGGCCAGCTTTAGAGATTCATTTGTTATTTCTGAAGAACAGGCATATTGCCAATCACATGCCTATTGCAAGCTACCTCTTGGCATAGAAGCTACATCAAGTTTATGAATCTGGAAGTTTCTTTTTTCATTTTATTCAGGCAGCATGAGTCTCAATATTGCTCTTGCAGTGGATTCATACCCCAAACTGGTAACACCCCCACATAATTTATATATTGTAGCATCTTCCAGAGCCCTGAAGCATGTAATATAGATTACGACACATGCAGGAGCTGCAGTTGAGCATATCTTTATTCTCCAACATTCATTGACCCTCTGCCCATTACATCATGCTTCCTAGAACACACCCTGACACCTTCCCCAAATCTTACGTAGTTCCTGTTCAAAGTCTGCTTAGAACCACCAGAGTCCTATTGCACATCACATCAATATCCTGCATACACCACCAGGTGCTCCACCATCAAAAAGAAGCTGCCTCTATGATGTCCACCTTTGTAACTACTGTGTGGCTAGCTGCGATCAATCTAGTGTACAGCTATGTGGGAATGTATGTGCTATGTATGTTGCTAAACTGTATCTACACAAAGCCTCACATTTCTAGACAGCCTTCATAACAAGGAAGCAAGCTTTGCCACAAAGTACACCGTCTGGCTGAACTCCTATGTTCATGCTTCATTTCCTCCTATCTTTAAACTATTTTGCGTAGCCGATAGTACGGCTCATTACAAATCGAATGGTAGCTATCCATCCGTCTCTTGCTCTGAAATGGCCTGTAGAGCCACTTCTTCTATTCAAAAACCTGTTGATGGCAGACAGAATATGTGTAATCAATGGTAGTAAACTTACCCCACTCCTGAAACGTCTCAATTATCAGCTGCCTCTTCAGAACAAGATGTCTAGATGCTTGGCTGCTATGCAAATTGGCATACACCCCCAAAATGGTGGCTCACGACACTCAATTCATGTTCACAAAGGATTGAATTTACTATGTATATAATCTTTGCTAATGATCTCCAAAACATTATAAAATAACAAATAAAAAAAACACAATGAGTCTTTTACCAAAGACAATGAATAGAAGACTTTTCATTGACATAACTCACTGGTGAAAACGCAAGTTCTGAGCTGTCCTGGTGGAAATAGGTCGATAACGGATTTGGTGATATTTCCATGCATACATCGGAATGTTATGTGCAGAATTTGCAGCCATGGTTATCCAAGTAGTCAGGGCCTCCAGCTGCATGTTCGTCATGTACTCTGGCACACAGAGCCTACCCTGTTCAGCCTAGCGCCTCCTTGCTTCCTACTCTTTCTGCCATCAGCTGTTTGGCTTTATGGTGGCAAGCACAAACACAACAGAAACAGATCCACTCATTCACGTCAGGGCACTGGCGAGAAACAACCGGCAACAATTAATAACCTCTCCTGACAATGTGTTGCACGCACTCCAACAAAAACTCTGGCACACTTCACTGAGCAGAGCTGCACATCAACGTGGGAACTTCCCAGGGCACCGAGAGCCATGAATGGAAACCGTACGACATTGGTTGCTAGCCACACCGCACAACAAGCCATTGCGGTCTTTGAGAGCCGCTCACTAGAAGATGTGCACGTCCAACAGAGCAACAATCAATCTGCGCAAGTGCAATAGGATGCAGTGGGTAAGAAAACTCTTCTAATCTCAGAAGTTTTTTTTGTGCAGTTTTATATAGCACGAACGCGACCAGAAGGCATTGGAGCACCTTAAATGAGCATCAGTTACATTACACAAGGACACATTCATTTTTGTTTTTTTAGGCTTGGGGCGATTAAGTGATTTGCCCAGAATCACAGGAAGTTGAGCCAAAACTGAGACTAGAACTTGTTCCCCAGTCAGCAGCTGTGGCCATTAAACCACAACCTCTTCCCTTAAAACAAACCCAGGAAAGGCAAATGTGACTAAAAGGAAAGACAGGATGAAAGAAGAAAAGCTAAGTATCGCCCATCACTAACATTTGGTTCTTCTGAATATTTACAGTTGACTAGTATTTTGTGAGATTTTCCCAGAGATGCAATGAAATTGGAATTTATGAGCATTCTGAACTTTGCAGAAGTCCCGGATGATCTCTTTGGTGGATCACTTCAATTGAAGACTGAACACGCTCTATAATCCGAGCATGCATGGGGCTTTTATCTAAAAAGTAGACTGGTCAAATCTTAATTATGTAGAAGAAATTTGAGAACTTTTTGAATTTTGCAGTACATGAAATTCCAAGAAACGTCTCGATTATTTGCATTAAGAAATTGCACGTATTTATTTCCCTTGTGGGAAACTGGTTCATGAACAAAACATCTCATTGAGAGATTCTTTCTGCTCTAACCAAGCCCATGTTGGTATCCCTTGAGACTTCTTTGAACAAAGTACAACTTTGTGTACAACAACGACAAGCGATAGCAGCAAAACACATTTCAAAATGAAAGCGTACTTCCACAAAATGTTCACAAAATATTGCAGGAAAGATTTACTGAATTTGGCACACCATTTTCAAAAGGTAAGGACTGGCTGAAGGTGTCACTTGAGCTGTATAGATTAGAGACCATGCAGATATCTGCAATCAAAATGGGTCATGATTTGTACATAAATTACAATATAAAAAAGCATGAATGACTAATGAATTCCAATAAAATAAAGTTACACAAAAGGGCCAAAGTGTGCTGCAAAAGTCCCATTTTGGTGCCACAAATATTCCTACTCCACGTCTCAATATCTTGGGGGCACTGGGAGAAAAGCAAACCGCTTTATGATGGTTGAACAAATGGTACAAGATTAGCTAAGGTTTAATTCACCGGAAGTCTCTAACTCAAAACCATTTATTATTAAGTCCTAACCAGAAGTAGTGATGAGGATACTTTTCTGTTGTTGAGGAGTCCTTGGAACACAAACAAATCTTGGTCATAACTCTAAGGTTAATGTATTTTAATTGTCATTTCTCAGAACATTGTTTCCTTTGCTGCCCACAGAACTAGAGCCTAACTTAGAATTGAATTTGCCCAGTGAAGAGGAATTCACTGGTGGAATTTCCTACAGCACAGGCATCAAGATGTCTCTGTGGAGAGAATTATAAAAGGGTAATCATATAGCTCATTCCTGTACATGAGGGAATTCCCCCTTTGGTTCTCCTCCAGATATAGAGCTCCCCCTAGAATTCAGAGGATTTTCATTAGCATCAAAATGTAAATCAGGCCCTTGGATTCTCTGTAACACAAATAACAGGAAACATAATGTGCAATGGCTCTCCCAAGGCAATCCTTGACTGAAAGTCAACCCCAGAACATTGGTATTGCTGGGCCCAGAAACATGAATGCTAAGGTGGTCAACCTGATGTAAAAATGAAACAGTATGATCTGATCCAGTGGACAAATGATGGGTCTAGTGCCAGCTACACACGTAGGATGAAGATGTCACTGTCATTGGGCTGGTAATCTCGTTTTTGGTGCCAACGAGATTTTGTGCTCAGATCAGGATTAAAACTGACCTAGCGTCTTTCTAACACAATGATCGTTTAAGTAAAAACGGGTGAGATTTGTGTGTGTTGGGGGGAGGGACTGCAATATTTTGAACTTTGCAGATCGGGACAGGAAATAACATAAAGTACTGCCATGTTTTCAGCCATTCCAAGCTGCTAAATATTTCTGAATAGACAAAGCCCACAGTAATGGTATTTCCCTTCCACTCCAAAATTCTCCCTCAATGAAATTGAGGGCCTGGGGGGCGTATTTATGCAGAGCCTTGCCTCACTTATGCACGACATAAAGTGGTACATGTGTGATGCAGGGCTCTCAATCTGATTTATGAAGCCATGCAAACTCACCCAGCACGGCTTTGAGTTGCCTCTTAAATCATGAGTAAGGCAACTCAGCGCATACTGCTGCGTCGCCTTAATTTGCACCCAGGAGGCATTCCATAGACGTTGTGGTGGGCTTTCCGACACGACACCCACTGAATGTTGACACTGCCCCAGATATACAGTCAAGTAAACCTGGGGAAGTATCAAATCGTGACGCTTCCCAAGGTAACGTATAACGAGGAGAAATATGTTTATTTCTCTGTATGTATTCCTCTTTCTATGGAAAACATAGAAAGAGGAAAACGCCTCTTAGGATTGTTTTTGTGCAGGAAAGTGCACAAAAACAATCCTGCACGCAAAGGAGGCACCCTTGCACAACAGTACAAGAGTGCCTACGTTGGCGCTAGGCTGCCGAAACGGCACCAGTGCAGGGAGAAAGGGCAAGAATGCATTGTATTGCATAAATACGGTGCATTCCTGCCTTTCACTTTACTGTAGGGTGGCTCAGCAAGGTGCCTTACTGCACTGCCCTATGCCAAAATCCCAAAGGGGGGCCCACACCTGTGTCACAAAGGAACAATTTGCTTAGAGAACTGCTGCAGAGACTGCATTCTCGGTTTGAAAAACATCACTTGAATTTTTCAGATGTACATCTTTACTGGAAATCACCAAAAGCAGAGCTGTCCATATTGCATGGTTTACTTTGAAACGTCTTGTGGGGGTATATTTACTAAGTTTTAGTGCCATGTTTGCATCACAAAAGTGGCACAAATCGACACAAAATCTTTTTTTACTAATTTACTTTCCAATCCCTTGATCGTAGTGCAAAGCAGCGCATAGCACTGCTTTGCATGACTTGGCACCAGGGGAGCGTTCCATGTGTGGTGCATGCAACCACTCAAGGTTTCTGATGCAAAACCCAATTTTCTAAAAAAAAAAGTAGACAGGGGGTTCTGCCAAAAGATAGTGCCCACTTCAACCAGGCTCTATCACGGAGAAATGCTTTTATTTCTCTTTTCTTTTTTGACTTTGCATATGTGTTGCTCTGTGAAGCACACATATAAGGTGGGAGAGATTTTACATTTAGTCTAAGCATAGCATTTTCTACTGAAAGGGTATCCTTCCAGTCAGTATAAAACCCATGCTATACTCACGCAGACACCCTTTCACTATGGTGCAAAGGTGTGTGCCTGGCGCATGGCAGAACATTTCCGCATCGACGTTAGCGAGGAGAGTGCCATATTTTTAGGTCTCGCCTGACCCAGCAGCATGCGCTGGTCTGGCGAGACTTATTGAGAGGGCTCCGAAAAGTGCTACCAGGCCAGCCCGTGCATGTGCGCGGGCGCGCGTGCCGCGCTTTACCGCGATTACTTTCACTTTCGCGGTCGCATGGCCGCTTTGCATAGCCAATAGGTCTCGCTTTTGGGACCTTATAAGTATTTAGTTATGCAACTGTTGCATGACTGAACACTTATAAGGTCCCAAAGGCGAGACCGATTGGCTATGCCAATGCTTGTTGTAAATATGGCGCTCCCCTGGTCTCTCCTTCTCACACAGCGTAGCATTTGCGGCTGCTGCGTGATCATTTAGCATATCTGGGCCGTGGAGTCTTTCTAAACAGTGTGACCATGGAACCACATTTGTGTGCTTTTCCCACTAAAACTCCGCGCCAGCTCCTAAATTTCAGAACGCGCTTGGGTTACAGAGGCTTTTTTTAACAACCGTAAAAGTCACAGGCTGACTCTTGCACAACTGCTGAGAGAGAATTTCCAATTTAACACTGAAGAATGCAACCTTATCACAAAATAAACAAGCCCGCGTGACAGGTGTCTCCGCGGCTGTAAACCTCGCCATAAACGCAGCCCCAGCCCACAGTGAATCACGGAGGCTCGGTGCAAAGCCTTGAACGAGCACGCGGTTTAGCAACATCAAGTTACAGCAGGCCCATGCGCGGCCACAAATCACTCTGGACACAATCTTAGACACCATTCTTGAAATTCCTTTCCGGGCAGTCATACATTTTCGACGAATGCATGCTATAAGTAACGTGCATTTTGTCTTTCAGCACCTACAAGCTATGCTCTGGTTTTAGCCTCCGGGGGCTGCGTAGTAGCTATTCATACATTCATATTTTTACTGTTTGAACATCACTTGATATTTTTAAAAATAGCACATGTAGCCCTTCGTTGATATTTCACAACGAGGCACAAAACAGGAGTTGTACATGTGCATGGTATTTTTTTGCCACATGGGCGCATATTATGAGTGGCCCATAATTCCATACGAGGACTGTTGCTAGGTTACCAGACCATCAGGAATTTTGAAGTTCCACAAGGTTACTTCTCATAATTGCTTTGGGATTCTTTTGTTTCAACCCGAAATGACCATTTATTCCTCAACGGGTCACGGGGCCTCCAGTACAGTTTACTCCAGGGGTACAGAATTAACACCCTTGTATCCTGGAACCGCATACAGGACCCCACTGTTAGGTTTATGGTAACGCAGAAATTCCTCTGTATTGGCAAAAATGGGGTTCACTTTGAAAATGTCGTCATCAGTCTAGTGCTTCATTCACGCAACATTGAAACTTCTACTTTAAAGTTATGGTCAGCCATATTCCCACTTCTCTTCATTTGCAATTGTTTCGATTAATATTTCATTTGAATTCTCTCTACTGCTAGTGCCTTCATACATTTAAAAGTTCTCATAAAACCTAGTGCTCATACCCTAATTCGATAGAGCACTGTCTGAAGAGACAAAATGGACAACAAACATTTTAATTCAAACATAAGCAAAATACGTTTTTTAATCAATTTCAAATCACTGGCTTCAGATTTTATAGCCTCCCTGGAACCATGTGGGGTGTAAACTGGGTTTTTAAGGGAGGCACCTAAAGTAGGGAGAACATACATGTCTAGAGGATACAGGTTTTGTATCACTTGGTGGCTAAAAACCTTTATAATGTGCAAAACGTGTTTGCCCTGAAATTGTAGCTTGATTGAGGACATTTATTTTATGTCCTGCTAGCTGTAACTGGCACATTGGTGTTGAAGGTGCCATTGTTTTTATTTAATGCCCCTCAGACATTCTACCATCATATGGTGACCCTGAAATTCCTTATTTTGAGGAATCACATGACCTCTTGTTAATGACTTCTACTATGTACAGGCATAAGGCATGATTCACAAAGATGTTATAGTGACTTACCCTTGGAGTTCTCCTGACTTGCTGCTTCATTTAAGGACTATATCAGAGGCATTTCAAGAGTAAGCCACACCTACTCATATCAAAATATTTGTGAAATGGGCCCACTGTATCCAGGCAGTGCAGCAGCATTCATTTGCCTTCATAATAAGACTCAATGGAATCAGTTTTAAGATTGAACTCTACAGGAAATAGATCCTCATAACTTTATGGAATGGCGGACTATGAAGGGTTCTAGCAGCAACAGGCAGTAATACTAAAATGTCCATCACTTATGTATTGAGATTTGTATGAGGTATCCTCTGGGAATCATTATATATGCCCAGGATATCTTGAAAAACGTTTAAAAAACTGTTTCTAGGGCACCATGCCTACACTTGACCACTGAATAGGTATGGCCTGTATTAGAGGTTTCCTGTGATAATCTCTGATATAAGATTCCTGAGGTTTCCTGTGATAATCTCTGATATAACATCCCTGAGGTTTCCTCTGGTAATCTCTGATATAAGGTCCCTGCTCTTCACAGGGTGGAATTGTTGGGTTTTTACCTTTAGTTTGAATACGCTTAACAATACAGGATTACTATTTGCCTCTGGGATTCATGTACAAAAACACCATGATTCACAAATATATGACTAGAAAGATCAATGTATTGGAAATTGGCATTTTATCTTTTGTTCCTCTAAGGTCAATACCAAAGACAAGCTAGGAAGTAGGAACATTTTCTCTTTCTCTTATCTAGCTTCTTAACTTCTGAACCAACCACTAATCAAGTTACATCTCTTCTGCAGGGCTTTTCTTCATGATGGTCAAACATTTCATATGAATTTCTGCCTTTGAAAGTGATGTAACAACGAACTTGCTGCTTGGTGAAATTTAATCAACATTGTTCTTTAACCAGCAAAAGGCAGTGAATATTGCTTTATACATTCCAGTTATACCAATTACCTGAGTTTTTTAAGATCGGAAACATAAACCGACAAGTTAACCCTATGAAGATTATGAGGTGAAAAAAGTGTAAAACAATCACCTGATAAATCGTGGTTAGTAAAGGAAGTCTGTTAATAAGAACAAATGCCGCTAAATGAGTCCTGATAGTCAGCTGATATTGAAAAAGGCAAATATGTGTTTTTTCCAAAACTGTACACGCTGATACAGTATGAACTAATTGTACTCTGAAAATCGTATTAAAAACGTACCACATCAATGTATGCATCAGTGACTGCACCAGAAAGTTTGCATCCCAAAAGTGATCATTTTCAAATGTGATAATACACTACAAGTCTATGCTGCCTGCTCCAAATGTCTAACTAAAATGTCAGTCTGGACTGGTAGTTATTGTGTCTTTTAAAAAGAAAGAAAATTGGATTCCCAGAATTTGAATGAATCAATTTTCAGAGGTGACCAGAACGAGGACAGACTGCGATATAGGTTCCATCTGACAGGTTCAGATGATACACTATTCATTTACAGACTGATAATGTAATTACTAACGTTGCCACTCTAACAAACTACATCTCTTTAAATGTCAACATCAATTTAAATGCAAAAATCATAGTCACAAGCACTATATATAGAGTTGATGGTCACTGGAAACAGAGTGGGAAATGACCACCACCCAAACAATCTAAACAAAATTCTGAGGACATAGATATAGCTCACAGTGGGAGACGCAGCAGAGATAAGTAAGGGGTGCTCCAGTGTCATTTCTGAAGGCGGCCACTTTACGCTGTGAAATGATCTGACCTTTTATGCAAACATCCTTTGAACACATCATCTGATAGATTTCCAAATACATCTAAACTCCAGAGGTGGACATCAGAGGCACTTACATTATTTAAGCTTCAAGCGCTGCATAATTTTACTGATCTACATAATGGTATGTTGTAAATATGGGGGCATGATGGGACGATTTTTACATAACTACCCAACTATTCATGACTAAAAATGACAACAGCCTTTACAATGAATTGCAAAATCTGCTGAATGAAAAATAAATGGCCACACTAAAGCATGTTTCATACGCACAAATAGCAACATCGATGATAATCTGTAGACATGTACTAACTTTAAAAGACTCAAATAACAGCACCTGAACTGCAACAGACCTCACAACACCAATCCTCAGACAAGTACACATGCTTAAAACCAAGAGAAGGTTCGAGTTCAAAACAATTGTCATTATGCACCATTGAAATCTGTAAGCTATCATAAAACTTTAGATTTGAGACCTGGAGATGATGGGATTTTACAATACAAGAAGGTCACATTAAAAGGACAAATAATCTTAGTTGCAATTCTTAGAGTCAGACACAAACCACATGCGTACAATCAAACTGCATTCTCTGAAACCTAAAAATACAATCTATTATGAGCAAAAAGAGCTAACACTGCCCCAAACATTGCCCATATGCACTCATTCAAAAGTATATCATCTAGCTGGAGAAAGTCCGTCATTGGCTAATTGAGTATTCAGTGAGTATATGGATATGTTAAGTTCCTCCTTCAACATTCCTTCTGGGACTAGAGTTATGTCAGGAGTAACACAAGGACATTTTTCAATTTTAAAATTTTTCATTCTGAGACTAATAGGTGATTTTATGTAACTGTCTTCCAACAGTAGGTAGAGACTCAAACTGGCACTTGGATTAAAGCAAGCTTGGAAGAGACATAGGGGAGCAAACATTTTGCAATTCAAGAAAAAAAAAATGGAGAATAACAGTTGATGTGGTGTCACCAAAAGGTAAAATTCACAGATTTGATGACAGTGTGAATCTCTATCGTGGTTTTGAAGGTCACAATCAATGAAACCCACCGATGGGATAGGTAACAAAAACCTATTAACTTAAGCATCGTGAAATGGAAGCTCCATGTTATGTGTATTTTTGGGAAATGCCTCTTTTCTATAATTCCTTAGAAAAGTGGTCATAATAATGTAGGTCCTTTAGGGCGAGAAGGTAACAAAGACCTCTCTGACTCAGACAATGGCACCATAAACTATAATTTTATTGAAACTGGTTTGCTGCAATGCTTATCATGGTCATTCATTTTGAGACAGTATATCAAATTAGTTTGACAAATCTTTTGAATCTGAAACTCTCCCCAAGCCACATAGCTTTTGATTATCAAGTGTTATCCACAATGGCTGCTTGTGCAAATGTATTTCGACCAACCAACAGGAATTTGTAAAGAACAAAGTTTAACACATGCTCTTCTTTTTAGAACAGTCACGTTCATTTATATAGTTTCTGATAGGTAAAGAGCCAAAGAAATGTTAGCTTTGGAAAACAAATCCAAGGATCCATACGTAAAGAAAAGGATTTGACTACAGAAAAGATATGGTTTTGCACATAGTTCTACATATCTATATGATCAAATGACACAGAGTGTTTATGGGGCAGCACTGCATCTGAAGTAACCCCAGTAGCACAACTGTGCGAGACACAAATCCTGGCACAATGGCACCCATGGAACGCTGGCAGCAGCCCACTATTTTCTGAGAGTAAGTGTCAGGAAAGGACACTCCCACAGTTTTTTCAGGGACTTGGAGATCACATTGGGGGATAAAGTTGTACAAAGAAACGACACTGCTTTATAAACTTGAAACAGTGCTACGCCCCTTATAGGACATATCTTGGCTGGCAAGCTGTTGTGACCTTGGTGAGTTCACGATCTGTAGTCACTGGATGTCCATGTGCTAAATTCTTGAAGGGGTCAGGCACATGGCCAGTATCTCCTCCACTTGGGAACCCTAGTTTTCAGACTGCTTTCCAGATAGTCCTTGGTGCAACGCATAGGCCCTTCAGTTTTAGGTAATGTGACCTACTATCATAATATGCATAGAGTTGTACACATTTAGCATTGCTTGAGTGCTATGAAAATGCAATTTACCATCCACTTAAATATTTGAATAAGAAGACCCCACGTGGTAGATGTCCACCACAAAAGTGCACAAACACAGTGCCAGCGCTACATTAAGTTGTTATTTAGTGGACCTCTACTCATTTTTGCACCACAGCTGTGTGGGTACTCTCTAAATATCTTTTTAATATTACATGTTTACAAAGGTAAAAAAACAAACGAAAATGTTCTTGAATTACTTTTTTCAGATCAAGAGGCTACCATATCCTATATTTGACTTTACCTTCCAATACCTTGTTCCACCATCTCAGCATAGGTTTGCAGGTGTACACAGAAATCTACTGAAAACAAACAGACTTCCAGAGCTATTGACCTCAAAGTTATGCGCATAAGCAACCACAGTGGAAGAGTACAAAGAATAAGCGGCAGAACAATTGCAATTTTCTCGTGCCGAAGAGAAATAATTGAAGACCAGCCCTGCCCCTGGCTTTCCTTTTCTTGAATTACACAGCATCAGATTAAGCATTTAGACACGCAACTCCTCCTCCACACAAGCCACTGGAATACAGAATACAGCCAAATTGAAGGACCTACGAGAACCCGTAGCTCACGTTTTCCTATTGGTCAGTTAGATTTGCCACTCCTTAATTTATGTCTCCGGGCTGCGTAGTCGTTCCCATCTGCTCATTTCCTCTCTGATTATGCATGCGTGTCTTGAGATGCACATTAGACAAGGGTATAGAAGGCATTTTATTTCTCTAACTCTTACTCTTTCAACGAGTAGGTCTAACAACAAAAATATATCTTGTAAACAAGAGGAAGAAAGGCAAGTCTGATGAGCAAGTTTTTTACCATGGTAAATGTGCATTAAAATAGCATTTCCTGCATTAATATTGGAGTTTAACATTTAATATCATGATGAGCAAAGTATGTGGACTGCCCTCTTGGGTGTTTTTGACCAGGATTCTGTTCAAACCCACCCATGCATTAGTGGTGCACGGTGAAAATATAGTGATTAGGACAGCGAGGCACGTCTGGGCTAGAGCACTGCAGAAAACCGCAGACGAGGGTCCGCTATACTTCGGAAATCCCCTTGCTGGCTGCCCAGTATTGGCAATTCCCGGGGTAATGGGGAGGCCTGCACCTATGGGCAGAGGTGGGACTTACTATATTCAGTGATCTGTTCACAGGGGGAGAGATCACTCACTTCTTAAATTTGCGAGAGACATATAATCTCCCTCCTCGACACTTCCTTCATAATGGAGCTCTGATTGGCTGAGTGTGTTATTGGTGGGGACTGGTGTCATAGGAACCACCAGAACATGAATGCCTCAGTTACCTCTTCCTTATAACAAGGACGATGAAGGCTGTTACACTTCTCCATAAGGCCCTTCTAAAAGGAACACAGAAGGACCTAGCTCCACTGCATCATAGATGTTTAGCAGGCCTTGGGCCCTCATTTGATAATACCACTTGGAAGACTTTAGCTTGTATCCCAAAAGTGCCCTGCAATGCTAGGTTCAAATTGATTCAGTTTTACTTCTTGCATAGGGCATGCCTCACCCCACAGGGCATCCATGCAATGTTCCCCGGAGCTTCATCGGCATGTCCCCACTGCAGTGAGATGAATGCTGATTTTTATCACATGGTTTGGAGCTGTTCCATGCTGACCCCTTATTGGGACATGGCAGTACAGGTTATTTATTCATCAAGCTCCAGATAGGCCTTTTGTAAGCTCTCCACAACTGTGGCTGCTGGGCGTTCACAGATGCAGCGCTGCTCACAAGGTAACTGACAGATTCACAGTCCGGGCACTCATCCTTGCTCATAGGCAGCTGACGATGAGCTGGAAATCGGCTTGAGGCCCTTATCTATACTGATAGTGGAAGCAATGATTAAATGGGAGGAATGTGAGGAGGCAATTTCCAGGGAGTAAGACAGAGGGGGTCCGCAGAGTCCCAATCTTGCCAACATGGGATGCTGTATTGGTGGCCTGCCCTAGACTGGACCACCAGACACGGATACTGGTAGAGGAGGGTGCCTCGGAGGAGCACCTGATGGGCACGACAATATTCTCTGCGCAGCCTAGTGGTATCGCGGTCACTTGAATCGGGGAAGGTCTAGATGTTGAACTGTTGACATATCACATATCCCAAGGATGGTATGTCTTGTTATAATCAGCAAGATAATTAAATGTTGTCAAAAAGTTGACTCATAAAACAAATGATGAGCAAAGCATACTACTGATGAGCAATCATTTCAAACATGTTTCATAAATGAAAAGATGAAAACCTGGTCATTCTAAGTTCTGTAACTGCCAATGAGAACACCTCTTCTACTCAGAAACAGGACTACTCCATAAAAAATCATTTTCATAAAGTCTTTCATCTCATGGCTGTTTATGCAGAAAGCACTATCTTCATTATAAGCAGTTTCCTGTAACCCAACTGTCCTCATATTGCTCTCCACAGAAAAAAACTATTTCTTCTTTTACAATATCAGCATTACTCCATCATCCAATAGATTGAGGTACTTACTAGAAAAGACCTTTAGAGGCCATACAGCTTCATCTACATCCAGCATAAATATGAAACGAAGGGCTTGACAAGCACATAGCTATGAAGGGGTTAGACATTAATAAACAGAACACGCCATACATTTCATTGTAGAGCATTTTAAAATGATTTGACAATGTTTCCAGTTCCACCACTAGCTGGGAGAGGAAGTCTTGAAGCTGGGAACAGAAAAGGAGCAGACGCAAGTGCAATCCTTGTTGCATGTGTGGTGCCACCCGTATGCATCACTCAGGAAATGAGGCTTTAGCAAAGGGTCATAAAATTACATAGAGGGTATCAATAACCATTCTCATAAGATTGGAAGAAGAAGACTATCTTGGTCTGGCATCATTCAAGATCGTCTGTATACCCTCTTAGTGGTGCCTTTTATCAGCCTTCTCCAGCCACTGTAATAAGACCATGTCAATCACATCATGGATCAACATATAGAAGTATTTCAGGGTCGTTGTTCATTGGGCTATTTGGGTTAATGTCTCGCCAACTCTGCTTTAAAACCTACCTGGTGGCCAAGATACAAACATTGCAAAGACAATGGTTGTGGCTTGTAAATCACAACGCAAACCAGCCCTATTTGATTGGTCAAGGTTTGTTCTTCAGGTCACACCTGTCCTTGCTCAAGCTACCTTACCCTCCATATAAATATTACTTTATTACATTGTATAACTAATACAAGGCCATCCAGCACAGTAACCCCATGGACTCTCATGGTTGGATGGCCTTCCAGACCTCACCCTCTATACTGTACATCTACAGCCTAACTACATGACTTTGCATTTGGTCGCATTAAACCTAAATGGCCACTAATTAGACTTGCCTTACATATATTTCAATTGTCTTATTGTTCAGGTCGAGCCTGCACATGTGTCATGGTTGTAAAATACTATTATTTAAAAAAAGGGCTTCAAATCCACCATTTATTGGCTGTGTGTCCCTCTTCTATGTAGCCTCCTTAATTGGCCAAACATCACTTCCAAACCTTTCAGTGGAGCAGGGAACAAGCACAGATTAATTCAACTAAATCATTGCTTCTCCACTGCTCCCAGCAGGATTCAGGTGCTATTTCTTCCACCTCCAACTCATGCAGCCTGCTGCTCTCTCTGCAGCGCTTTTGTTTCTTGTTTGCTTTTGAAAGCAGGCTGCCCCATCTGGTTAAATTGGATGTTTCAGCATGTTATGTTACGTTATGTTATCTGGAATTTATAAAGCGCGCGGCTACTCCCAGGAGTGTCCCGGCATGGTATGCTCTGCTAATTTTTCATGGTATCCATTATTCATGAGATACTCACGCGCACAACTTGCAAGCCACCTCACTACGCGTATATGAACATTGTCTTTGCACAATACTTCAAAGTTTTTTTTAACCAGACATCTCATCATCGTTATTATTCTTAGACCCCCCCCCCCACGAGCACTTGCCTTGTAAAATGGTTGTCCAGATTATAGTCACAAAGTCGGAGTTTATTGCTTATTACGCTTAATTTATTGCAGATGACAAATTGTTGAAAGACCAATATATATTCAGACTTTAACTTAGGGATTTCAGGCACTGCACATAGCTTTTTATTTTATTTATTTAAAGAGTTTTATATAGCACTGGCTAGACCCTGGGGTCTCAGTGCACTTTTACAGACAGAGACAAATAGATCGTGGCAAAGGCCATTATCAGCAAGATGGTTCAGATTACAAAATACAATATACATAGAGCATAGATTTCAATAAACATATTCATTGAGTGTCGGATTACAGTAGTTTGTGGGGGGGAGATGTGAAGGAAAAAGTTCAAGGAGGTATAACGTGTTGAGTTCTGAAGAGTTGAAGTGTCAGTTGAGTACAAGAGCTTTTAGCTGTCTTTTGAAGCCCATGTTGGAGGGGTTTGTCCTGCACAGGGAGCAAGTCCCAGATTTTGGGTGCATTGCCAGAGAAGAAGCACGTGAGGGTGTTTTTTTGGTGGGAGGAGGAGCAGAGTGTCAGTGCTTCCTTGGTTTCTGGTCTGGCCAGCCTTAGAAAGTTTGGATGCAAGGTACAATGTTTTTCCAGTGTGGAGGACTTTGTGGATGAAGCCGGCCATTTTGAAACAGCAGTGAGCTTCGATCGAGAGCAATTTAAGATTTTCTAGGGCAGGGTAGATGTGTCATGGCTTCTTCCTCCTGTGAACATCCTTACTGCTGCATGAAGTGTGGCTCTAAGAGGAGCCAGGTGAGATTTTGCAGAGCCAGTGAGGTGGCATCCCCATCGTCCAGTCCAGACAGGTACCATCGCTCAGGGACATCTTCAGGATTTTGGGGCTCTGGGCCACACGTGTTTTGGGGGTCCCTGTTCAGAACATTTTGAATCTTTGATCCAATTTTAGCTCTTTCCTGCTCTATTAGGCCAAGTCACTGACCGTGCACAAGCACACTCATCCAAATCCTAAATGTATTGATAATTAATATTCAGAGATAGTGAAGTCTGTTTTCAATATTGTCACACAGCAGCAGCTAACTAATGTTACTTCTAATAATCTCTGAGTCACCCTCTCATTTCTTATATGTCAGGTCCTGTTTTGATCTGAAAGAAACATTTTTACGGATGTTGCATGAGACGTAAACTCAACATTTCTCTGCAAAATGTCTGTAATAGACTCTCACAGAACTCCCACATTAAAAATAAATTAAAGGAAAACTGTATTTTAAACATTCAGTTGAAAAATTAATTAAGGTCATCAGGGCTGAAAGGCCTGGGCCCTTGTGGAGAGCCCACTTTGCCAATGCCTTAAACCGCCTCTGCCATCACTTGAGTGGTGGTTTTCTGAACATTTGGGTGGAAGGGTTTGATTTTGTGTAGGGGGCTTAGATTGTAAAAAGTGCTCTTAGCGGTGTTCTTTATGTGTTTGCTCGTGTTTAGACTTGGGTCGAGGGAGATCTACAAGCTGTTGACAGATTCGGAAAGTATCAGTTTACAGTTCAACGTATCAATGGAGTTTATCCAATCTTGGACCTGGTCGGTCCATTGTTGGATAGGAGTAGGATTTCCGTCTTGTCTTGCTTGAGTTTCAGGTGCTTAAGTAAAAGCCAGTTTTGAACTTTTGAGAGTGGAGTTAAGTCGTTGTGCGTCTTATTTCTAGGTAGATCTGGTTGTTGTCTGCATAACAGTGATAGATGATATATAATTTCTGGGAATGGTGGTGAGGGCTTCCATGTATATATTAAAAAGTGTAGGAGTGAGGAGTGAGTCTTGGGGTACACCCCTGGCTATGTAGGACATGTCTGAGGTTGAGTTGTTGGTTTTTATTATCTGGGAGCGGTTATAAAGATAGGATGTGAACCATTTCAGGACAAAGCTGTCGATTCCAATCCAATTGTGAAGCGTTTCCTAAAGCAGTTTTTATCGACTGTGTCGAAAGCCACTGATAGGTCTAGGAGGATGAGTAGGCAGCATCTCTCTGAGTCCAGTTACATGTGTTTGTCATCAGCTATGTTCAGTAGGCCTGTTTCTGTGCTAAAACCTTTTCTAATTGCTGATTGAAGTGGGTTGAGAAGATAGTTTTAGTCAATGCGTTGGGAGAGAACGCATTTCTCAACTATTTTTGCTAGCAAGTGGCGGTTGAAGACAGGCTTGAAATTGTTGAGGTCTTCTGGATTGTCACCTGGTTTTGTCTGCAAGAGAGTGATTTGTCCAAGTTTGAGGCAGTCAGGAATCAACCCATTACTTAAAGAGCTGTTTATGATTTTGGTCCATAGAGGGGTTAGGGCGAGGTTGAGGTTTTTAGTCAAAGAGGCCAGAAGAGGATCAGCCAGGTGAGAGGAGAGCTTGGTATTCTCAATCATCTTGGTGATGTCTTCTGAGAGTGTACTAAACGACCTCCATTTCTTGTGAGTTAAGAGGGGTCCAGGGTTGAGTCACATCTGGAGTGCTCACAGTGACAGGCAGCTCTTGGTGAGTTTGGAGATGTCAGAGGAGCATTAGGTTCTTTGCTTCTGAGGGTGTGGTGGTCTAAGAAGAGTTCAATCTTCAAGATTTTATCCTGGAAGAATTTGGTGAAGTTGTCACAGTATTATTTGGAGACGTGGGGATGTGGTTTTATTGGGTTTGAGATTTGTTATTTAATGATGGTGATCAGTTCTTTGAGGCAGTTTTTAGCTTTATGTAGCGCTCTGCAGAAGAAAGTGTCTTTTTCTTTGACAATGTGATTTTGATATTTTATGCGTTTTTCTCTGAGCTATTGGAAGTGGTGGGTTCTGTTCTCTAGAGTCTTTCTGCCGCTCGCAGTTGTCTTCTTTCTGTGTTAAGGTCTATGTTGAACCAGGACCTCGAAGGGTTATCTCTGACTTTTTTACATTTTCGGGGAGCTAGCTGGTCTTGGATGGATGACATTGTTGAGTTATAGTGAGAAGTAAGGTCCTCAGTTGACAGGTTGTCTGGAGGGGAGGAGAGAAGGAATGTCATTTTTTTTATGGGACCTTCAGGGAGGGGAATTACGGTTTATGTTGCGTGCCCATTTTGTGGTTTTCTGAGTGTGACAATGGGGGGTTTCCGTTTGGTTGATATGAAACAGAATGATGTGGTGGTCCGACCAGTCAACTGGAATGATGATGTCGATATTTATTGTTTCCTTGTGTGCTAAAACTGCGTCCAGGGTTGCGCCTTTGGGTATGAGTTTGCCCTTTGCAGTGCTGGATTATGTTTTCAGTGATAAAGAGACCGTTTAGGGATAGTAGGAGGGCGTCGTTCTCATCATTCCAGTGAATGTTGAAGTCTGCAAGGAATAGATTGCTGGCATATGAGAGAGAGCTGTGCATAATCATTTCCGATAGGGGTTGTCCAAAAGAGGGTGTGTTGCCTCGAGGGTGGTAGAGGATGTGGCAATTTGTAGTTTTGTTGTTCTTTGTCTTTAAGTTTACGCTGATTTGTTCAAATGTGGTATAGGAATAGGTGTCTGTTTCTGTTATGAGGGTGTTTGTCTTGTGGATAATAGCTATGCTGCCCCCAGTGTGATTTTTCCTGTCTTTCTTAATGATGGAGAAGCCAGGGGAGACTAGGAGGTCGAGGATAGGATAGGAGAATCCATTTAGCAATGTTTAGGTGTGTCACCTCAGTACTGTGGGCCATGAGCTTTTTCATGGCAAAGATGACATTTTATTTTCATCAGGTTCGTGGAAATTTGTAGCTGCAAGTCACTTTAGGCCTGTATCTGTGTCAAAATATGGAAACCTAATAGTTTAGGAGGCCCCATTGCTGTGATTTGGTATTTGTATAGCGCAATCTGGAAATCATTATGCTTTTGGTAGTCCGGGGATTACTCTGAATTGTTGTGGTGTCGTGTTTTTTTTAGAATGGACTTTGATTTGATTTGTGGAGATGTTACCAGTAGTGTGAATGAATTAGTATGACACCAGAGGAATGACGGTCAGCACCCATGCCCATTGCCTGGCAGGATGTACATGTAGTAAGCAGCCGGTACCATAATAACAAGTTAGTTGCATGTTTTAGCTGTGTTTGAGGAGTGTTCAGAGTTATATGTGGAAGGGTCTTTTGTAGAATGGTGCGCAGCGTGTCTTAGATATGATTGGTTATACTGTAGCAATTGATGTTTGTGGCATTGAATGAAGTCTGCTTCACTACTCTGTGCACTGTCATTTTCACAGATGGTTTTCCAAACAGATTAGCCCCTGAAATACCAGGAAAATGCATGCAGTGTGGGCATTTGTGTCTGTGAATTCACCAGTATCAGTGGTGAAGTCTGGTGGTAGGTTTCTGCCACATGAAACGTTTTTTGGGGGATCAGAAATTAAATTGCTGCGGGGCCTTCTGCGTTATAAAGAAAAATGCTTTTGTGCTACTTCATTTTAATATATTTTTTTTATTTTCTGTTCCATCTCAGATTGGTAAGTAAAAAAATGTCATCAGTGTTGCACGCATACGGCGTGATACTAGCGCTCTCCTACAAAATAATCATACCTTTTTGTTTTGCCCTTTTTTTCCAGGTGAAAAACATCACCTTTTTGCCAATGCTGTACAGCAGTAACAAAAGACATTGCAAACCATTACATTTGAAAGAAGAGACAGACCTATTGGCTTTGCCAGTGCTTGTTTACCCTTGTAGCTGTAGTTTCTATTTCCGTCATTATTCCACCGCCTCCACACTCCCTCCACCCACCCTCTGTGGCTTTTTGTATTGATTGTTATGGCCTTGTAACAAGTTTCTGTTTTTTTAAGCCAAGAAACATGTTGCCCTCCTTCCAAGCAGGACATTTGTAGGTCTATATTTTGAAAATAATTTTAGTGTCCAAGGTTTAATTACAGCAGGAGGACGGAACGCTTCCTTTTCAAAGAGTGCGAAGGCTTTTCTTCTTAAAGCATTTTCTCTTTGCAGGTCTTCAATGTCAAAGCACATATGTTATCGTTACTGTGCTCAGTAGTCTTGTTATTATGTTTGTGAAAGTTAATTATCTGATAAGATACACCACCGTTATTACTGCCAAATGAATGTATGGGTCACATTATGAATGCAAAGTGTTGCATTAAAATAAACTGCATTCGCAGCAGAATTGAGCAATTATTTTCCCCCTAATTGTTACTGCGCAATTATTTTGGCATTTTATAACTACTTTTGGCAAAAATAATACTGTTGCATGCTCAATACTGTTTGCATATGTTATTCATTGCTTCACATGAATTTATTATAGAGATTCAAAGATTCGGTTGTTCTTGCGCATAACAAAGAATTCAGCGATTTATTTGATCACAGCTGGATAGGGAACAAAGAATATCCAATAATAGGCAGGAAGAAGCACTTTCTTGTACCCCCATGCCCTGTACTGTGTTCTAAATGATGATTGCACACGTTTATAATATTTTAATAGTCAATTTGTTAATCTTAATACAAAAGATGTAAAATACATTATAAGTGGTTTTTCAGTAATGACAAATATTACATTGCAGATTAAAATGAGAACTGTCCATATGTACCACAAAAAGGGAATGTCTGACTACTCCATTTTTTTTTAAATCAGCATCTCTGCCCCTCCCTTCCGGCCAATATGTGACCTCGTTTCCGGTGTCTTGAGGTGCCTTTGTACAGATGACTATTTGAGAAGTATGCAGAGCAAAGCTAAGCTGAATTGTATCAATGATCCAGTTGCTGTGTGTCAGGATCATGCCCCGGTGAACACTGACGGCGCCGCTGCAGGAGATTACCGCGACGATCCAGACTAGCGGTATACTACGATTCCCATGAAACCTAGCGGCGTCACGTCACATGTGACCGCCGTTACGCACGTAAGCCGGATATAGGTATTCCAGGCAGAGTCAGCGCTGCCGATGATTCGACCGAAGCAGCGTCCCGACCGCAGCCAGTTCCTGGAACGATCCCTGTGATTAAGACCACACACCATTGAGAAGCGGTACCGTGAGTACGCACAACTCTTGTTGTCAAGAGTAGTAAGAGTACTGAGATAAGGCGCTGGGTATTTGGGGAGAGGCTTCCTCCAGGAGTCTCTGTGAGAGACAGTAGCTCTCTCTCTGTGGTTCCTTGTGAGCCTTCCGAACCTCGCTTTGTGAGCTTACGATTGTTCGTTCCTCCATTGGAGAGACAGCCAGTGGACGTCTCATGCGGAGGAACCCTATTGACATCTCTGAAGCAGTTTGCACGTCTTGTTGTACTTCGCGTGCAAGTGTGGTACCTTTCGTTCCTCCGTTGGAGAGACAGCCAGTGGGCGTCCCGTGCGGGGGAACCCTTTTACATCTTTGAAGCTGTTTGCACGTATTGTTGTCCGTCGCGTGCAAGTGCTGTACATTTCGTTCCTCTGTTGGAGAGACAGCCAGTGGGCGTCTCGTGCGGAGGAGCATGAAAGCACTAACCAGTACTGTAGTAGATCTTTCTTCTGTTGTCGAGCCTAACACTTTGGGGTTCTGGCAGAGGAAATGAATGCTAAGTTGGTGCTCTCCCTACTTCTTCTGAAACGTTTACCCTTGGGCTTCTGAACACAACAGTACCGTTCCCCACCTGTACTTAAACCAACCCAATACTGGGGCTACACATGAATGGATAGAGACCTTCTCCCTGGTATGCTTGTGTTGGTTCCCCTGTGAGGATCCCTCAGTGCACTTCCCCTCAAGAGCTCTCTCAAACTTATCAAGATACCGGTGACAGGATATTTTACCCAAAGAGTTGAACTGCACCGTTGAGTGGCTCAGTCTGTTGTCTCGGTTCATACTGGTTGTATTGCTGTGGTGTGGGAACAGGAGTCATCGAGGGGGACATACACTGTACTGAGCTGTCTTTTATGTTTTACTTCTACTAGGAGAGAGAAACCTGGGAGGGCAGGGCCTTGCCTCAGGTGCACACATCCGCCTAGCCGTCCTTGCCATTGGGTAAGTTGAAGGAACCAGGGATCCGCCCTGGTGTATTAAGGGAAAGTGTTACCGGCTCAAGACCTTTGCCTAAGGTGTTCTCTTTCTCCTCTTTCTTTCCTTAGTATTGGGACGACGGTGTGCGCTCCCTCTCCTCTCTCTTCCAGTCTCAACATTCACCCCTTGTTTTGTTTCAGGTAGGGGAGGACTGTTCACCTAAAGATCAATTGTCAAAAGGGGGAGTGAGGGGAGGTGGGGTAAGGTGAAAAGAACAGCCGGGACTAATCAGGTTCTTCTTGTGTCTCCTTAGATCTCCCTCCCTGCTGTTCCCATCCTTTCCTTCCCCCACTTAACTATCCCACCAGTCCGAGTATATTGCTCTTCGGACTTGGGGCAGTTTAGAGGTGGACCCCTTGAGCATCGGCACAATCCCGAGGACCGCGGACGGCGATTCCTGACACTGTGACATTGCTTGTGTCCCCCTTGTACTTTGTAAGGGAAGTAGTGCAGGGCCCAGTGTTCTTCTTAAGAGCCCAAAACAGCACTGCCGAATGAAAGGCAGGCAACATTTTCTGTGTTTTTCTTTCTTACTCTGGGTAAAGTCTGATGATAAAAAAATAAACTCATTCTCCAAAAATGAGTGTCAGTCAGTGCGCACCTCATGCAACCACTGGAACAAACTAAGCACTGGATATCAATTTTTCAACGTTCAAAGCTTTGCATGAAAGTCAAGGTTGCTACATGGACCTTGACCATAAGTTGGTGATCCTCATCAAAAACAATTTCGGAATTTCTTTGGACAATGAGAATGTGGTCTGCTTCAATAGCTTTAAAATGTGATGCCCAAGGGATTGAGACAACAAAAATATTATCGAAGATTGTTGCTCTGCGATTAAAGCATTTTCTCAAACAAAACACACATTAAGAGTTTGCTACCTCGATTTGACAATTTCATTCAGCTTTAATGCTTTTACTATGGTACTCTAAATGTTTCATCAATGTCATAAAACATCTCCCAAGAACAAAGATATCCATGTAACAATCCTGGGACAAAAGCAACACTTTTAAAATTTTTGAGATGTTATTCATATACCCTAGAATATACAAACCTATTTGTCTCCTCTATCCAAGAAATGCTACGATTCTAAGAAGAGTGAATAGACGGGGGCTAGGTGGTAAAACTACATTAGCTTTACAACATTCTCTATCAGCCCACTAGGATGAGAGGTTGTATACATTTAATGCTGATGCATTCCAAGAGAGGGACAGATGAAGGAAAACTACTGCCCCCAGCATCTCAGAGTAGAATATGGGCCTTCCACTTCCCATTGTTGTGGTCTGTGATGGATGGAGGAGAGGATTCCTAAATCCAAGACCTGGACCTTAAGAGTTAATTGGCACATGAGTTGTGGGGTACTCGGTCCCATTAATGTACGCTCCAATTGATGCACTTCATGCCTTCTTCATGGAGGAAAGAGGAGAGAAAAAGCTACAAATGACCAATTACAAAAGTGTTCATCAAAATTGCCAGATAAGTATCAGTGCATTATTCTTTAGGTCACATAATTTTCACAATTCCTTGATTGCTTATGTTATTGCAGCAATATTTTCTAGGAATATGTAGACTACGTATCAGATTTCATATGTTCAGTTTCCAAGTAATCCCTTCTACCACCAAGTGAAATTCAGAAGCATTGGGTTTTTGTTTTAAATGATTCCACCTATTGCAGAAGTTGAATCTAGCAAATTGTACCAAGTGGTTTAATTCTTGTATCAGCCCTAGACAATAACCCACAATGTCTTTGGCCAAGAGATATGTAAACTATTGTAAACATGCAATAACCGCTGGTTTGTTGACTAAGATATAAATCAAATATACACAACTCTACATTTAAAAAGTGTCTGAAACTGAGTCGCTTGAAATGTTTGTTCCCAAACTTTGATAGTCAGTTCCCTGACTACATGCAGGTCATCCAACACTCCTGTGAGTATTAATTGTGGTATGTTGGAGTGGAACAATATGTCCCTTAATTCTAAACATACCCTTATTTTTCAAAATAAATGTAGTTTCTTTGTTCCTCTGAAAATGAAAAGTCCTACCTCGTTTATATCCTACAGCACCATACTTCTCGTTTTACTTGAGATGAATCCTACTACATTTTAGGAGCACTGGTCTTCTATTTTGTGCTCCAAGTAGTGATGCATTTTGATTATAATTAAATCATATGATATGAAAAACATTAAACTCCCTTATACTCATTAAACAGATGAAATTCACAAAAATATGTAAAACTACCCCTGCAGGATTACATCTATGTGTGGAGTAAATATAAAAAATTGGGAAATCTTATATTATTTTAGAAGTACTCCCAGGAATATATGAGTGTCAGAAGTTTCCAAGAATACTCACAAGAATAAAAGGTTACACATGCACAATTGTATATCATGTACAATTACACATGGGCAAATGCTCAGCAAGTGAGCATTTAGCATTTTTTCAATTTTTGTTTCTTTTTGGGAAAATATTTTCCACAGAGAGAAACCCCTCCCCTTCCTGCCACAGAATTCGGGATTTTTCCTCCCCATTCCCACACTGAATATGCATTTACTGCTGCCCCTGACAGTGGTAGTTATCTGATCATATTGAGGGTGCGACTGTTCTCTAAAAAGGTCTGTGAATATCATAACATTTACAGGTTTGGTGTGGTCCACAAAACTGTAGAATATGTACCATTCTTGAACGTCCACCTCCTTCCTTTGGGATCTCGTTTGCTCATGCATATTAGAATGTAGTGGTGTGATATAGTGGATAGGATAATTGATACACTAGTATGAATTCACATTTTGTCAATTCCAAATGTGAATTTGCATAAAATTAAGCCACTTGGCACCTAAGTTGAATTTAAGTGCCCAAATGGTTTTTGTATAGGAAACAATGTGGCAAACATTGTAAATTCTTAAAATTAACTCTGACCTCATCAAGTAGTATGGTTGTAATGTCTCATTTAGAATTGTTCAGTGAAGTAAAATGTTGCACTGTGTTGCACAAATGGCACTCCTCATAATGCACTTTATTTTCTGGGCAGGCATGGTGTCATTGCATATTTTGCTCGGTAGTTGTTTCCTGTAATATGGGGATTGCAAGTGATAATGCAATAACAGGTGCATCTACTTCAAGATTTAATTTACCCTCAGAGATAAATTGATGATGATAATGTTTATTTTTTTACAAGTTATTGTCTCCCTCTGTGATGGTCAGTTTTTACTTCTGGAAGTAATTTCCTATTACTCCTGACAGGGCATCACCTCTGTTGTTTTCAGCCACTGTCACAAGTACTATGAAGACTTTGTTTATTATTATTATTATTATCATTAAGCTTCTAGAGCGCCTGGTTACTCCAATGGAGTGTCCCCGCGCTAGGACACTATAAAACCACAGCAACTGGCCCGGACCCCCCCACACATCTATTCAGTGTAGTTTGTACACTTAATATATGATGTAGCACTACCTTCTGGAAACATGTGAGCTTTATATACTGGAGCTCCAAGTCCTGTTCAAATACAAATGGCTGTCCAGGCTCTCTTTTGGTTTTGTCTGAACAGCGAAATCTATTGCTAAAAAAACTGTATAGCAATTAGTTAACATTGGTTGGCTTTGCTGTCACTCTCATGTCCTTGCTTGTTATTGGTCAGTGCCTCTGCCTTACCACCGGCTTCCTCCTGGGGCTTCGTGTTTGTTCCTGCTGTGGAGCATGGACCAAGTACAGCATGCTGTATGCGACAAGTGTCCTTCCAGTGGCCGTGCGCTCCTTCAGATACTTTTTTTCTTGCTTTTTTTGCATGCAGTCTTGTAGAGTGCATGTATCTGCAATCCCTCTCCCTTAATCCTCCCCCGCAACTCACTTGCGTTGCTTTCCCATTTGGCCCCCTGCACTCCCCCGCTGTCAGTTATTTCTTTCCCTCGCACTCCTTCAGCTGTCCATTGTTGCTTTCCCCAGCCCTTCTCCTGCTGCCTGGGTAACATGGCATAAAGAAAAAAGGCACTATGACGTGGTCAATGCAGGTCACGTCATTCTGCTTTTTTCTTGTTTATAAGCCATGTTGCCTAGCAGAAATTATTGGGCCAGTTTACAAATGCCCATGTCCAGCTTTCTTCTGTGACTAAAAAAAGCACATAACTACAATGGCAATCTCTAAATGTGCCAAATGTTAAGCAATGGATCGAAGGATTATGTGATTTGGCAGCAATGTAGAAAGTGGTACTGGCCAAAAACTATTAATCAGGGGATTATGAATACTTTTTGAAGCAAATGTTGTAAGCTATTCACAGAATATTTGCAAGTGGGATGCGTGTCTTCATAATGTCTTAACCTCACTTTCACCTTGGCTACTGACAGTACTTCCACATTCTCTCCGCTTCTACAATTGCCTCCATTTTTGGCCAATTTAGTCACATTTTGTCTTGTTTTCTGGTCCCTTGGTCCTCTGGACTTTTTCACTTGACTGAGTTCTTGCATTGACAAAAATCTTTTGCAACCAGACATGTATTCCTTTTACTTAGTATGGCTTCTGTTTTTATTAGTAAACCCTTTTGCCAGCCTGAGCATACTTCACAGTTTTTCATATATTCAATTTAATTACAAATCTGGCTATGTCTTGACACATTCCTGAAGGTGTGTTTTATAGTAACTGGGACTAGCAATTCTAATTTTGGAATTTATTTAACTGATGTGTAGCAGGACCACGGGAATTACGTGGTTATGCAGTGGCGTTGTTTACTGGATGGTTATGGATTTGACACATTTGCCATATAATCCATTATCTGCTGCATAATCTGCAGATCTGAAACAAGAAAAGGTTGCTTGTAGCTCAAACAGGTCAAAAGTTACTAAAAACATGGTAACACATGATACCCTCCTCATTTGGTTTTCAAGGGAATGCCTTGACTATTTGCGACCACCTTAAATTCTTATGAACTCTCTAGTATTGTGTGCATGTACGCATTTTGTAAATGGAAGCAGCCATTATTGGGCAAAGGATACATCGGTCTTGTTGATGATTCTTTGCTTCTCATAATGCCCCTGTTACAATGTGCCACTCTCTTTGTAGTGTGATCTTCTCCCTTCCTCCTCTACCACCTTACAAAAGTGAATGCAAGTGAGGAAGTCTGACTTCAGCTTTTGCATTTGCTGTTATGCACAACAAAGCACACTGCAGAAGCCAGCCGCATAAATATTATTATTAGTATTATTGTTCAGTTCAGTTAAAAAAACTTTATTTTGGTCGTTAAAACCATAAAAGTATATATATAATACAATACATTTAATTAAAAAATAAAATAATAAAAACATTATTATTAGTAACATTTGTAGAGCACAGCTGATCACTGGGAAAGTGTCCTGGCACTGATGCCCAGCTAATGCAGACTATCTAGCAGCACGAGGAAACTTAAAGTGGGTAAAGGCACTTTTTAAGAGCTTTTCTGAAAAGTCAGGTATTCCCTAGTAGATCGAAGAGGGGGGATAAGAGTATTCTAAAGCCACGTGACATTGCACAGAGAAGGCTCGACAACAAGCTAGTGCCCGCCTGAACTTCGGATAGTCAGCAAGTTAGGAATGGGAGAGCGCAAACGGCGTTTTGGGAATTATCATTTACATTTCACCTGTAAAAATCCAGGCCCTACCAGATGTATGTCTTTAGGCACAAGGCAAAGGGATTTGAACATGACCCTCTAAGGCACTGGTAGTCAGTGTAGGTAATTCAAGGCATCAAATGAAGAAGATTGTTGAGGGAGGGATAAGGCTAGTCTAGCCTCCCCAGTTTGAATGCGATAAAGGCATTGGCGAAGATAATCAGGGTCCTACTAAATAATGAGTTACAGTAATCTAGCCAGCTCAGGATGGAACACTGGACTACCAAGAGGCAAGACTGACCAGAGAGAAAAAGCTGAATTTTGCCCAGGATAGCATTAAAGAAAAAAATGTATATGATGGTCTGCTTACCTGATTGGAGAGAACGAGATCTGTGTCCATATAAAAACCGAGATTACGAACAGAAGAGAAAACAATTGAAGCAGGAATACCTGCCAATGGCCAGAAATCAGTTGATTAATTGTGAGAAGGTTTGCCAATGGAACAGCAAAGGATCTCAGTTTTATCTACATTAAATTGGGAAGAGTTGCAGCTTAGCCATGAGGAAATATCATGCATGTAACTATGGAACGCCTCCGGTGGAGAAAGGGCGGATCGATCAACTGATATAATAAGCTGAGAGTCGTCAGCATAATTAATTAAGGTAACTTCATACATTCTTATCAGTTGTGCAAAATGTCTCAAACAGATATTAAAAAATGTCAGGCTCAGGTGTGACATCTATTCTTTGCTGGGAATAGTTCCTTTGCATTGCGAGTTATTGGAGTATTGTTCAATTAAATAAGGTGAGGATGATCACAGTGCAATTTAAAGCTATAGCTAGCTTGCACCATGGGCGACCTCTTTAGTGCTCCTGTTCTACAATTTCTCAACTCTCTTCACGTTTACGGCATTAGAAAATGCATCATATAGGTAGATTTGCTATTGGTTGTCTCTAATTTATCAGCAGCGTTTTCAGTATGGGGGTGGAGATGATATCAACTTATAGACCGAAAACTTTGGGCCAATGGTAACTAGAACAATGGTAAAGCATAGTACAGTCACCCCTATTCCGGGCCACGTGTGCCTATTTTTGAATGGTTAGTTGTGTATTACAAAGATTATTGTTTGGTTAATGTATAGCGTGAACAATAAATTGGATATAATAATGTAAAATGCAGAGTCCCTATGATGGTGTAGTGTGCTTTTTAAAATCTAATGCAAGACTGCAAATCCTAAGTATCAGCATGTGTAATGACGTTCTAAAAAATGCATAATGACGTTTAACAACGAAAGCATAATGACTCTATACAAAAAATGCATAAGGACGTTTAACAACGAAAGCATAATGACTCTATGCAAAAAATGCATAATGACGTTTAACAACGAAAGCATAATGACGCTATACAAAAAATGCATAATGACGTTTAACAACGAAAGCATGACTCTATACAAAAAATGCATAATGACTTTCAACAAAGAAAGTGTAATGACTCTATACAAAAAATGTGTAATGACGTTCTACAAAAAACAGGATAGTGTTTTTTGAAGGGAAAGGGGGAAAGGAGAGAAAATACCCAGGATTTTGGCTAAGAGTTCTAGCCGCGTTACAAATGCTTTAGAAAGGTTCAATTTATCAAGGTATTAAGACAAAAAGAGCCTGCATCGCATACTACAAACAATAGAGCCTTAAAAGCAAATTAAAATTCACACAATCTTATCTCCAGTGGGCTGTAATATTGCAAGCCTGCCCGGGTGCCTTTTTATGAAACCTCAATCTCAACCTCTCCATTATAGAACAGAGTGGCTTAATTGAAATCCTACGATTTTAGTATAAAGGGACTAGAGGGCACGTCATCCCCAAATTGGCAGCTCACACTTTTATAGACATACATCATTTCTATTTTCCACATGAAAGGAATTTATTTGCCAGCGTCCAAGCCCAGCATAATTTATAACGGTCACAATTGCTGCCAGGACTGGAAACTGGTCACAGTCTATCTCAGCTAGTATATTTATTGATTAGTATTTGTGGTTTATTTGCTTAGTGCCTAAACACAGAAATACCCTAGCCCTTTGTTTGTTTTGTTGTAGTGTGGAAGATTTTCCTGTCAGCTTTTCTTTTCTTAGCTGCTAGTGAAAAGGCGGAAGTTTTAGGTTCACAGCAGAATGAAATGTATTTAAAGGCAAGCCTCGTCGGGGGTATAGAGCTCTATATAAATGCAGGAACAATAGAGCACAGTATAAACACACTGTTGGATGCGCTTAGAGGTGAGGATGCTGAGGACACAGCAAAAAACCTTCATGATCTCACATGGTCGTTTAACAACACATTATTTGTCGGGAAAGGTTTAGTTTTAATAGGAAATCCATCTCCTCTCATTGATATATGTCTTACATAATTTTCAAAACTACTGCTTCCTCATTATTAACTACAGAACAGTTCATTTCGTTTTATGTTTTATACATATTTAATAGTGCTGGGTCTGAGAGTTACAATGCCAAGACATGAAGGATATTTATATTATGAGAACTTTTAAACTAACACGTTTTTTGTTCTTTACCAATAGGGAGTTCTCAAATGCATGAACCTTTTGTCAATAAGCTTTGAAAACAAATAATATATGTATAATTAAAGGGCAGACAATTTCATTAATTTGGTGTACTGAATTTCCATTAAACTTTTCATCATAGCTCCCAATTAATCTAAAAATGTATTTCAATTGGTTTATCACAAGGGAAGGAATATTTTGGGAGCATTTGTTTTTCAAGAGTTTTTCTAGGTCATAGACGTTTGGCTACAGTATCTGTTTAGTGCACACATCTATTTATTAAGCGACTGAAGTCAGCAAAATTCAGATATACAAATGAATGAAAAGAATCAGTAAGCAAGGATAAAACAGAAAATAATTTAAATCCCATGGAAAAAGATACAGAGCTTACTAAGACTATTTTAAAGACCGGCACTGTATTTAACCTGCCTTTCACCCAGCTTCCTAAAAATCTATACTGTGCCCGATGCTCTCTATTACCCCACTCCTAAATGCAATCCGAAGTCGGTGCCATTTCTTACCCCATCTTCTGTAGCTCTGAAGGGTCACATTATTGACCTATCTTTTCCTTACCTTACCTCAAAATGTATCCACTATTGCCATCTTGTCTTTCTCTATCTCCCAAACACGGATCCGTAACTAGCATTCTATCCATCAACCACAAACTACACTCCATGTCCTTCAAAGCCCTGTAATTGACATAGGCAGAACTCTTCACCCAAAAGGTCTAAAAACATGGAGGTTGGACTGTCAATGAGGAGGAGGGGCCAAGGCTCTGAAATCCTTAGACTCAAGGCGTATGGTCAGATTTAATCTATATTCTCTTCAGTACATACCTAAACTCTGAACTTGTGTGGTTTACCTAAATCTAAATTCCAATAAATTGTGTATTGATTAAACAGTATTGGATTGGGTTCTCCTTCTTTCGAATTGTGCTCCAGCATCTCTCATTTGAAGCAGACAGATTTCTAACTTACCAAGCTTTTTGAAGTAAATGGACGGGAACACGAAGAGCTTAAGAAAACATCCAAATGAAAGCATAGCACAACTCTATACCACATGTCCCGTATTTCCTCCCAGAAACAACCAGACTGTCTAACTCCTGCTTTCATTGGTTTTCTAGCACAACCCCGTACATGCATACTGCCTTCGGAAGAATGCTGTGAGTGTCTGGCTTTAGAATAAATTGGTTGATAATTATGGTCTTGGTACATTGATCATTGCTCTTATACTAACTAGATTATTTCAGTTGCCTACATGTCTATGAGTGGAGCTTTCTCTTTAGAATATGAGAGCAAGGCACTTTAGGGTACATGCATCAAGAAATGCTTTTGCGAGTCCTAAATTGCGATTATTAAGGAATCGCAATTAGGGACTCTCAAAAGCGTATGCATGTAGAAATCGCTATTAAAATAGCGATTTCTAAACATTCCTTAATTGCGACTCGCAAATTGCTGAAACCTTGAAAAATGCAATTTAGTGCATTTTTCAAGGTTTTTGCAAAATACAGACCAGAGTAATTTCTCTGTATTTTGTGGCCCCAAATAGCGAACTCGCTATTTCTAAGGGGTACATGCATTGCATTTAAGGAATCGCAAATTGCGATTCCTTAAATGCAATTGCAATTTAAGAAATCGCAATAAATTGCGATTTCTTAAATTGCGAGTTCCTGACACTTTAATGCATCGCAATAGGCCTTTTTGCGGCCGCAAACAGCCGATTTTTGCAAAAAACCATTGATGCATGTGCCTGTACCTGGAGGTATTTTTGAGTCTAACTGGATCCTGAATTTATCCTGCAAGTTTTATGTAAGAACTCCCTCCTACTGCCAAGTCTTCACGGATGTTGAGTCTGCCCTGCTAGTACTATCTTACCAGGGTGGGGAGAGGTTGCAGATGATGAATCATGACACTATAATGTGTGTGAGGCATCCTCTTCCATTAAGGATGGCCTCCCTGGTTTGAAGGGTCTTTCGTGGCCACCCAATTCTGGGTTCACGCTCGTCATTTTTGATTAGCAGCCCACTCTTGTTGTGGTTACTTTTCCAATGTCCAGTTTGCCTTTTAGGTATTGCTAACACCGCTTTGTCTGTGGAATGTAGAAAGAGCATTTTACTAAAGATTGACCAAAAGTTGGTTGATCTGGCAAATAAGGAGGAAGGTCATGCAGCTAAGAGTATGCTGCCTGGTGAAGCCTTTAAAAAGGACATATCTAGATTCGTGGGAGTTTTATGTTCAATGCAGAAATCACAGATTGATATAAAAAGGAGGTTTTAATGAGAGTGTTTTTGGAATGGCTGGGTGAACAAATGGCTCTTTCCATGGCTGTGGCCAAGGAATCTCAAGAAATTCATTCTCCAATGGTTTTAGATCCTTCAGTCAAGGACAATACACATCTAATGGTTCAAGTTTTTTCCCACAAAGACAGAATTAGCAGAAGGGGTATTGACTATGAGAGTCGGTCCAGAGGTTCCTCAGGTTACTGTAAATCAGGACCTTTTTAGCATCCCCCTAAAGGTAGGGAGCAGACTTGCATGGTTTTATTAGAAATGGGCTCAGATTACGAGGGATCCTTGGATTTTAGAAATGGCCCAATGATTCTGAATAGACTTTGTCCAGTTAAGGATCAGGAACCAACAGAATCCATTTTTAGGAAGGAACAGGTGATTCTGGTGGACAAGGAAGTTCAAGACTTATTTGCTAAGGGGGCTATATTCATAATTAAGGAAGATCCATCAGATTTCTTAAGCAGTATTTTTCTGATAGAGAAGAAAGACAAGGGTATGTGTCCTATAATACACTTAAGAGATCAAAACGATTGGGTGATTTACCACCTTTTCCAAGATGGAAGTTCTCCATCTGCTGGGAGACATTTTTCAAAAAAGAGGATGGTTAACAAGTCTAGATATGAAAGATGCTTATCTGACAATTCCGAATTGGAAACCCCATCAGAGATTTCTGCAGTTTCAGTAGGGCGGGTAGATGTAGAAATGTGTTTGTGAACTTTTGGCCTATCCTTGGCACCTTGGTGCTTCACAAAGGGTTTGCACCTGGTAGTGGCTTCTCTAAGCAAATAAGCAATAAGATTAATAACTTATTTGGACAATATAGTGATTATGGATCAGAAGAGATCAGTACTGATGCTTCATATGGATTTGGCAGTGAGCCCATTGAAGAGTTTGGGTTTTGTACTAAACAGCAAATGTCAAGTCTGGTTCCAAGTTCAGAGACTCCGTTTTTAGGTTTTATGGTATATACTCTTAGGTGAAGCTTGAAACTCTCGAAACAAGTTGAAGGTAATATGGAAAGAGATTCGAAAAACACTAAGTTAAAATAATATTTCTTTGAGAATATTAGAACTTTTTGAGGGTCTTCTTTCTTTGATGATTCAGACTATTTTTCCTGAACATTGAATTATCATTGTTTGCAAAGTTTAAACGTTGGAGGAGAGGTTTGAAACACTCTCAAAAAATGTATCTGAAGGCAGAGGCAAAGGAAGCACTGAAGAGGTGGCTAAGGAATAAGGAGGACTGGAATGGACAATTCATTTTGAAGAGAATCCGGATGTCATAATAGAGTCTGAAGTGAGCTTAGAAGGATGGGGAGCAAGGTGTTACTCATTTTCAATTGAAGGTTGGTGTTCAATGGAAGAGTGCACACTGGACATGCATTGAATTGGCGGGCTCTTTTGTTATAAAGTGTTTCATAGAGAACAAGGTTACATTTTGTGTGTTAGTGAGGAATGACAATGTTTCAGCAGTAAGGTATGTGAGGAGGCTGAGGGCTTTGGGGTTGAATGGACTGGCAGATGATGCAAAGGTGTTCATCAGGGTTGGATGAGCTTCTTCAGGACTGGAGAGATCTCAATCCATATGTGTTTCCTCCATTTGCTATGATAGCCAGAGTGGCATTGATGGCAAGCAAATGGAAGGAGACAGTGGTGTTGGTGCTGTTCTTTGGAGGCAACCAATAATGTTGAATATGTCAGTGCATATTCAATGCTACTGTCTTAATTTCAGGAGATTTTGAGGGAACGTGGGGATTTACAAGCAGGTGATGTCAAGACACCTGGTTTCAGTGGCATGGAAACTTTCAGGAACGTTTGTGAGATGTCAGGACTTTCACAAGGAGCTGCAAAATTCATCAAAGTGTCCATGGCGCACCGGGTACTTGGGAAGAACATAGATTGACATGGCAAAAATGGTTTCACTCATGCTTGGTAAGTGATTTGGATCGTGCTTCAGTTGATTTAGTATCAGTGGTGAATTGTTTATCAGGGTTGTTTGAAACATTTAAACTGCGTAAGTTGGAAAAGGGTCCAGATATTTTAGTAAGAAGACTGCTAAGATGTATTAGGATGTCGAAACCTCTTGTTTTAAGGACATTGTTGTTATATTTGATTTCCTTCCAGAGGGATTCTGATGTTCTGGATATGTTGAGTACATTGTTTATTCTGAAAGGGGTATGTTTTTAAGAAGGACAAATCACATTTTTCAACTTTTTTCAACCCTCATTTTAATGACAATGTGAAGCTATTCATGCTGCAATGTGTCAAAGTGTACGAGAAATTAAACTATTCTATTAGGCCACTATTGATGACACAGTTGCTTACAATACAATACAATACAACAATCTTTAGTTGATCATACAATAGTAGATCACCAAAGATACACATTTATAAAAACATAATATTAAAAAGACAAAAAAATATGCAGTAGGTTTAGCAAAAAATATACTGATATTAAAAAATATCAAACATTACCACAAGATCTGCTAAATCTGATAAAAAAAGTCCTCAATATTAAGGTTCTTATTAAAAACATTATGACCAATAAATATATAAAAGTACATTTGCTACTAAGAAGCGGATCAAATCACTTAGAGCCAGGACAAAAGAAACAAAGTCATATGCTGTTAAAACATCATGGTTTCCCTACCACCTAAAATTGTTTTCAGAAGGCAGCCAACTGAATACCAGGTGTCATAGTCTTCAAGCTTTTTGAGGAAGAGCAAAGCAGCCCTACACTTAGTAAATTTATATCTCCATAACAATGGTAATAAGTCTCTCCTAGTAAAAGGACATACAAAGTGTAGGAGAGTCTGGGGTGACTGCTCATCACATGCGCAAACACATATATCTGTGTGGGAAAATTGCCCTTGCAGGAAGCATAACAGTCAATGAATTGATCCTAATCTAAACTGGGTCAATGGTGTGAGGGAGCACTAGGGTGAGAATGCTGGTATCCAGCAGGCAGACTGTAACACAGCATCTAAGGAAATAAAACATCTAGGAGGCTGGGCTCATGCAGAAGGAATCCCTGACCGCATCTTTACTGAACTGAGCAGCACAACCTGTAAGGGCACTTAAAATACATTTTACGAAAATACTAAAGTATGGAAGTATTTTGAGGGCCTTTTCAAATTGTTTTAATTGTTGATCAGAAAATCACAATTTAGTCAGTGGCGGCTCCTCCGCTAAGGCGAAGGAGCATTGCCCCACTGCAAAAAAGGGAAAATAAAATGAAAGCTGTTGTTATTATCTTTTTATTTTTCCCTTTATACTTCAGTGGCTCTCGGGCAGGGCAGGTCTGGTGGAGTAAGGAGAGTAGTGGTTTTCACTCCTGAAGTGTGGAGGCTGCTTGGCCGGCCCTCTACGGCTGCCACAAGCAGTCCTGCTCTCTTTGCATGTCCCCCACCAGGCTGCATTACACAGCCTGGTGAGGAACATGTAAACCCTCCAAGTCCCCTCCTGAGTGACGATCCACGCTGCTCACACCAATTACAAGGAATGGCTACATGGAGGCTGGGAGGTCGGGTGCTTCCTGCTGCTGGCCAGGAATGCAGGAAGATGTTGGAGGGACAGAGGACTAAGGAGAGGCGGTGGCCGCTTCAGGTAAGTGGTTCTATTGTTGTTAAGTTTTCTTTTTTGTGGCCCCACCCGTGACCGCAGCCCACCACCCGGGTGGTAGCAGCCGTTACTGTATACATTAGAAATTGGAGTTGTCTATAAAAATGTTGATCGTGGAAAGCATTCTTGAGAATACTGTATATGTTATTACATAATCCACTCCATGCATTTTGAGTAGAGCGTTTTTTATTCACTAGAATACAAATAGTAAGTATATCCACCAACATTTAAATATAGATCGAAAATAATAGCTTTACCTTTCTTCACCTTCCTGGCACACTGCAGAATTTGCAGGCCAAAAATCAATAAAATTCCTCCTGCCATTTTACTACTTTTCTACTCAGCATTGTCTGCCAGCCCCACATCTTTCAGCTCCATCTGTCAAAAAGGCTTAGTGCAAAGAAACCACATTGAAAACTGCCCGAGGGAAGATGACACTAAAAGAAAAACGGCCACCTGACCAAAAAATGTAAGGCCAATTATTGCTCTGTCACTTCGCCAATGAAATGTACCCGATAATGTGGCTAGGAACGAAGAACTCTCTATGATTTAAAGCCAGAAAACACGCCATCCAATTAGAATAAATCCCATTAATAGCACTTTTACAAAAGCAGTTAGCTTGTTAAAACTTATAAAGCACTTGGCTCCCTTGGGCCGCATTATGCTGAAGGTAGTTTCAGAGACAGGAGCATGCTTCTCCTTTAAACAAGGTCACTGCCCAGCCCTATGCATTTGGATGGATTCTGATTCTGATGATTGCTTCTTTTCTACAGAGGTGACAAACTGGAAAGCGATAACTATGAACTGTTTAATGAAACTGCATATTAACAATATAATACTGTTTTGAATATAAGACAGAGGGCCTTAATTAGAGTTTGGCAGAAAGGATACTCCATCACAAACAGGACAGACATCACATCCACCATATTATAACTGTTATGGGCTATAATACACTTGTAATACCGCAGACAAAATATCCATGAGCATTCCGTATGCCAGAATTTATTTCAAGAATCATTTTGTCGCTCATTCTGAATGAATCTACCACCAGCGCTTACCCACTATAGAGCCCCATGTTCCAGCTAAATGTTTACTTTGCAGACATTTTTACATAGAGCACTACTATCTCCCCCTACTCTTTATGTGCTAATCTACTACTACTTTTTCATCCTTCTCTTGGACTTGTGTCTTACTATCTATTTTGCGCTTCACATCTAATTTTTACATATTGTACAATGCAGCTATTGAGAGACTTTTAAAAGTAACCTTTATGGCCTCATTCCAAGTTGTGTGCAAACTGAAAATCTCTGGCACAAACAGGGAGTTTATGTCTTCATGAGGTTTAAACACCCTACATTAATATATTATTTTGAATGAGAAACAATGTTTAGAATGCTATAGGTTTTCACAGGCATGTTCCTGTTCTTCCTCTAGGGTGATAGGATCATGGTTTACCTCCCGGGATAGACCGGGGTAGCCAGATTGCAGAGCAGTTAATGGACAGGATCTTCACTCAACAAAACAAGTAGAAGACAAGTACAAGAAGTAGAAATTGAGGGGAGGCCCCCTTTTACTGTTGAAACAAAGGAATGTGGGAGAAGGAATATCAGACATTGCAATGAAAGCATGCACATTATGGTACATTACACCATGTTTATTACAATGCATACAATTATAATGCAAAGTAATGTACCACAATGTAAAGTTCCTTTACAGCAAGGATCATTTCAATCACATGTTTTACAATTTACTATGCATTGTATTTTTTATAAACTGGATTATCCATGATTTCTTTTTTGTAACATAATTTTTTTGTCAGATATACATATTTTCCGCCTACTTGATTAAACAAATACTTATAAACTGCATACCGGAGTGGCTCGTGATTTTCCGCCTAGGAGGTGGAATTCCTGGACTTTTGAATCTGAATATATATATTATGTACACACACACACACACACACACATATATATATATTATATATATATATATATATATATATATATATATATATATATATATATATATATATATATATATATATATATATATTTCTCCAAACGTTAAAGTGATTAACAAAAACGTGGCGCAGACATTTCTAAAATAGTTATGTTTTTTATTCCGCTCCAACGGCAGACAAACGCGTTTCGGCCATGCTGGCCTTCGTCAATGTCAATGCGTACAACGTTTACAATGATTATATACACGTCATTCCAACCACGCCATCTTTGATTGAGATAAACAGAGGACTATACAACCTAATATCTTTCAAATAATACCATTCTTCAAGGCAGTCGTTTTTAGAACTGAACAAGAAAGTGATCATTCTGTATCTCATGTTCAGAAAATATGCAAATGACATTCCATGCATTATTTTACAGGGTTATTCTTATTTAATTATTTAGAATTCCCTTTCCCCCTTGAATAGAATCTCGCCCTGAATGGGCAATTATAGCCTCAAAATCTCAAAAGATATCACAACAATTTTCTCCTACTGGTTGGAATTTGACGTTAATTAAAAACCATTACAAAATATCAATTTTTCAATTTTTCAGGAGGGGAGCCTATACAATTCTACGTAGTGTGCAGACAAAACTTTCACCCAATGTTTTATCCTCATTGATACTCCTCCAATATTCATCGGATATCATATTACTGTCAAGAAGGCAAGCAGTATTTCAACTAATTCATTCATAATTCATTAGACCATCGAAGAACACATAGCTATGATTCTTATTCCATTTCTACATTCATTTCCATAATTACCATGGTTATATTATTTTCACACTTCTTCATTGTACTCATTTCTTCATTTTACTTCATCCTGTCTCTTTTCTCATATCTTATTCATTCATCTAGTTACACTATAATAGTTCTAAGAGATTTTTGGTTCTTTTTTTCAAAATATTTCTCTTCTTCTCTTATTCATATGGATTTTAGCCAACATGTATCCACATTTCTTCCTCACAGTTTAAACCATTTGGTGCTAAAGTACGAAGTTCTATGATGTACTTTGATTCTAACTGCCTTAGAACTCTTATCCGGTCACCCCCTCTCCTTAGTGGTGGAACCCGATCCAGACAGAAGAATTTCAATAGATTACTGTTGCTTTTATGCCTTTCTGCAAAGTGCCTGGCCACAGGATAATTACTGTCAATTTTATTTATGGCACGCATGTGCTCTAAAATCCTTTTCTTTGTCTGATGTATTGTGCTTCCCACATATCGTAGGTTGCAGGGACACATCAGACAGTAGACTGTAAAATCTGAATTACAATTAAGTAATTTGGTGACACTTTTGGCTTGTTCACTGCCAGGAGTCGTGTAGGTTTTCACTACTGCACTATTTTTACATGCCTTGCACTTTAGGCATGGAAAAAAGCCCTTTATATCATGTAGGCCAGTCTCCTTTTTTGTGTAGTAGCTATGTACTAGCATATCCTTAAGAGAAACATTTTTTCTATAGGTTATGCTTGGTTGTTTTGTCACCTGCTGGCCAATAACCATATCTGCCTGGAGCATGCTCCAGTGCTTCTTCAAAATCTGACGAATTTGTCCTGAGTCTGAGGAGAAATTTAGAATGAGTCTGGTGGTACTATCATTATTTTCTTTGAAGGGTTTACTTAGAAGATCTTCTCTTCTTCGTATTTCCGCCCTATCTGTTACTGCTTTTAGAATTCGCTGTGGGTACCCTCTCTGTTTAAAGCGCTGCACAGCTTCCACAGTGGCTATTTTATAGTTTTCTTTAGTGGTGTTATTTCTTTTCAGTCGAAGACATTCACCATACGGAATGCTATTCACCAGGCAACGTGGATGTTGACTGGTGAAATGTAAAGTTGCATTACCAGCCGTAGGTTTACGAAATCCCTTTGTCTTTAATGTACCACTGTCAGCATACACTAGTAGGTCTAAATATGGTATTTCTTGTTCACTGATGGTACTAGTGAAATGAAGATTAACATCATTTTTGTTCAAATTCTCGACATATTCTTCTAGCTCTTGTTTATTACCTGTCCAGGTGAAGAATATGTCGTTAATGAAGCGGGTCCAGATTCCTATTTTCTGTGACCACACTCCGTTGTTACCTGCCCAGGCCACGTGCTTCTCCCACCAGCCCACGAATAAATTTGTGCAGCTGGGGGCGAAGCACGTGCCCATCGCAGTACCCTGCCTTTGGATGTACAGTTGTTCACCAAAGACAAAAATATTATTATTCAAACAAAATGATAAAAATTGTAAGATCATCTCGTTGTGTTCTGTGTATTTAAGTGGTCTTGTTTTTAGAAAGGACTTTATGGCCAATTCTCCCTGGCCATGTTGAATACACGTGTATAGACTAGTGAAGTCAAGTGTGACAAGCAAGAAAGAATCTTCCCAATTGATGTTATCAATTATCTTAATAAAATCAGTACTGTCTTTGATGTAAGAGACTAGATCAAACACAAAGGGACAAAGAACATTATTGACCAGAATTGAAGTGTTCTCCAAGAGACTACCCATGGACGAATCTATTGGTCTCGCAGGTTTTTTTTAAATTATTTTTATGGAGTTTTGGCATATGATAAAATGTTGGGGTAACAGGATGATCTATTTTGATAAATTCATATTCACCTTGACCCAAAATCCCCTTATTTTTCCAAAAATCAATCATTCCATAAAAATCAAGGATGCTTTGATTCTAATCTTTGGTTGAAATTTTCTCATAACATACATGATCATTTAATTGTCTTAAAGCTTCCATTTCATACGACTCACTGTCTTGAATAACAATATTCCCGCCTTTGTCTGACGGTCTTATTACAATTGTCAGATCTTTCTGTAATGCCTTTATTGCTTGGCGTTCTTCCAATGAAATGTTTTGATGTTGCCTTTTTGTTTCTTTGGGGAATGCTTTTAATTTGTCCAAGTCCTTAATTACCAATTCGTGGAAACTGTCAATCAAATCATACGCAGTTCTTGGAATGAATCTAGATTTTTTCTTTAAATTAGTGCCCATTACTTTTCGTATTATTTCATTTTGTTCTAGAAATTCTGTGTCACTCATTGCTTGTGTCATATTATCTCCTTCAATTTCCTCTCTTAAGCCATGAAGAGCTCTTAATGCTGGTAATTCACTTCCGGTTAACAGGTCCATCGGGTCAACTGTCCGATCTGGATCCCTCGAGGACTTTGGTATTTTCCCATGAAACATTTTCTTTAATTTTAATTTCCGTATGAAGAGATAAAAATCAATCCGTGTTTGGACATAGTCCCATTTATTTGTTGGACAAAATGACAGACCCTTTCGCAGTACCTGTTCCTCTGTTGTTGTTAATTTTCTTTTTGACAGGTTCACTACGGTTAGATCTTCATGTTTTACTTTTTGTTGGTTCCCCTTTTGCTCCTCATGACCCTCGGGGTATATTGTGCCTTTGCTTTTTTTGCCCCTTCTTGTTTTCCTTTTTCTGAATCTGGTGGTCTTGTCCTCTGCGGAAGTTGGCGCCATGACTGTTGGATTACCTCGTATTCCTGGGAAAAATTTACTCTTCCTCCTATGTTGTCTGTCATATTGGACGCGCTCTCTGATTCAGATTGTTCGGTGTCTATTTCAGACTCTGACGTGTCTCTTGTTGCTTCAACATTCATTTTTCTCGCCTCTTGAATTGATTTTCTTGGAATGTCAAATTTTTTAGCCTGATTCGTAGTCATGTTGATCTCTCGCGAATTTTTCATGCTTACGCTTCCTTATTATTTCTTCATACTTAATTAGGCGTTGTTTCATTTGCTGTCTCAGAGCTTCAGCTGTTTCTGTTGCTGAATCCTTGGCAATTAGTTCTTCCAATCTTTTTATTTCTTCCATTAATTTAGCTCTATCGCTGATCGCGTATTTTATCAAAATTTCTACCATTCCCTTTGCTGATCGTGTGGTATATCTATATCTATATTCACTTAAAAAACCATAGGTTTCACACATGTTATAGTTAGCTGTACATTTCACTCGTAAAAAACCAATGAAATTCCACGTTATAGTTAGATCAGGTAACTATAACTTGCGCGCCCACAATAAACTGCTGATGACGTCACATATTACATCACTCATGACATGGTCAGTGACATCACTCATGACATCAATGATGACATCTGAAATTACACATTGTGGATTGCGGTCGCGCAAGTTATAGTTACCTGATCTAACTATAATGTGGAATTTCATTGGTTTTTTACGAGTGAAATGTACAGCTAACTATAACATGTGTGAAACCTATGGTTTTTTAAGTGAATTTGCAAGGTTTTTTAAATGATAATTCCTAACTATAACGTGTGTGAAACCTATGGTTTTTTCAGTGAATTTGTACGGTTTTTTAAATGCTAAGTTATGTATTTATTTTTTATTTTTATTTCTGGTTTTTCACTGTGCGCACACCCTGCGCGCACGGTGCGCTTCGCGCACCGAGCGCCCACGTTGCGCAGTCCATGCCGTGCGCGCCTCCCCTTTTTTTACACAGTAACATTTGTTTTTTTCTCCCTTGTGGGTCCTTTAATTTATTTAATAAATGTGATTGTTACTTCTTTATTTTTTATTTTTTTTTTCCCGTGCGCGTACGGTAAGCTTACCGTACGTGCACTCCGCGATTTTTTTTTTAAATTATTAAATTTATTTTTCGTACTTTTGGGTCCTTCTTGGACCCCCTGACAAACACTAGGGGGTCTGCAACTCTCTTCGTTGCCCCCTTTTCACGTTCCCCACCTTTGTTTGTCAGTGCGAGAGACAGAAAATGGCGGCCGACACTTCCTGATTTCGACCGATTCGAATGTTTACAGTCATGTAACCACCAATCAGAATTGAGCTCGCGCACGGCACCGTACACGTACGGTAAGCTTACGGTAAGCGCACGGAGCGCGCTTACAGATATATATATATTGATTTAAATGCTATTTTCTCAGGACCTACTGAACAGATTTACACCAGACCTACAAAAGGCACATCCTTGACCTGAGGACTACCTCTCTGCCAAATTTCAAGTAATTCTGTTCAGCCGTTCGGGCTGTAGCTCGGACTAAAGGTCCTATGGGGAAATGCATGGGGAAAACGCGTTTTGGAACCCCCCTTTTGTCTCAGCCCCCGCTTGACGAATCCCCCCGAGACTTTCAGGGTAGGAGCGGAGCGTAGCGCCCCATTAGTTTTGAAACTTTCGCGAGGATTCGTCGACCGGCGCCAAAGTTATTCCAAATAGAATGTTGCGGATTTCCTACGGAAATACGGTCCTAACTATAACTATCTACTGGCGACTGCCAGTAGATAATCTATATCTATATATCTATATATATCTATATATCTATATATATATATATATATATATATATATATATATATATATATATATATATATATATATATATATATATATATATATATATATATATATATATATATGGAACAAACTTCTCTCTCGCTTCACCCTTGGTCCTGGGGTACGTCGCAATGAAGGAAAGCACGGCACCACAGAGAACACTAGAAGTGTTTATTCAGCAAAAGAACATCAGTAACACGCACAAAAGGACGGTCGACGCGTTTCGGCACTCAGCCTTCAACTGGACCATAGAGTCCTAATGTCCAGAGTGTCATTTTATACATGAAAAAAACGGAAAAGTAGAAAGTGAAAACATACTGGACTTGAAATACATCGTTGATCAAGGTATGTTATTTGAAAGTAAATAAAGTTTTTAGATCACAAAGAACCACAATAATTCATCCATCATGGTGATTGCTGTAAATTAGATGGTAATGTGAAATTAATGTAATTTAAGCAAAAATAATTTTAAAGGATTTAAGAAAAATCGCAATCAAGGTAAAGTACCTGTAGGCTCTAGAGGAGTCAATTGGAATCAGATAATTTCAAATAATTTTGACGAATTTCTAAATAAGGAGATCCTATTTGGCAATTCATGAAGTGAGTGATCACAACTTTAGACCACACACTGAAAAAATGTTAATCATTAGCGAATTTACATAAAGTATGTAAAGTCAAGGTTAATTATTTGTCAAAAAATTCCAAATGTTACCAACATGTAATTGTTTCAACTATTACAATATAAAGTTCATATGTAGATCACAACAGCAATCAGAGGAGAGAGAGATGAAAATATTGTTATGAGAGCAGGCGAAGATTTGCAATGTTTAGATCAACAGTGGGATTTGTGTATAAGTATAAAAGGGAGAACAGGGATGAGTCCATCATAATTGATCAGTTAAAGATGAATTAGAGGTGCACATGTAGTTCAGCATCCAAATTGTGTCCTAATGGGTTTTCTGTACCCATTAGTAATATCATTCTCGACTCTGCTCTTCTTAGCTCAAGAATGCGGTTTCCACCCCTTTCTTTTTGTTTGATGATTTTGATACCTGAATACTTGAGTAAATTACTGTCACTTGAGTGAAAATCAAAGAAAGGTTTAGCAATGGGATATGTGAAGTCCTTATTCTTGATGGCACGTAGATGTTGTAGGATGCGAAGTTTAAGTTTGTTAATTGTGCTACCAATATAATATTTTTGACATGGACATCCCAGTCTGTAAATTACATATTTCGATTCGCAAGTGATGTGATCTAGAATCTTTTCATGATGGCCATTCTGTAATTGGTAAGAAGTGATGTTTTGACCCTGTTCGCACGCCTTACATTTTGAACATTTCCAGAATCCCGGTGTCGTTAACCAGGACGTGGTAGTTTGTGGTTTGATTTCAAAATGGCTGTGAGTGAGAATATCTCCCAGAGAGGCAGTTTTGCGGTAAGTAATTCTAGGTCCAGCTGGGAGAATGTTTTTAAGGGTGTCATCTAGAAGCAGTACATCCCAATGTTTGGAAATGGTTTTTTGGAATTCTTTACTTTGGTTGTTGAAGTCGATTATGAGTCTGGTTATGGACGCAGTGTCCTCTTTGATTCGGCCTACTTGGAGTAATTCATCTCTATTTTTGTTTTTAACTCGGTTGATTGCAGTTAGAATTACATCCATAGGGTAGCCACGTTGTAGGAAACGTTGACTCATCTCGACTATTTGTGTGTTAAAATCTGAGACTTCTGAGCAATTTCTTCTGGCTCTTAGCATCTCCCCGTAGGGGATACTCCATTTGAGTTTGGCTGGGTGTCCGCTGTTAGCATGAAGGATGCTATTGCTAGCCGTGGGTTTTCTATGCATTTTAGTGCAGTGTTTACCATCTAGTATAAATACTTCGACATCCAGAAACACAATTTTAGTAGTGCTGGTAGTGAAAGTAAAAGTCAGTTGGTAACTGTTCGTGTTGAGAGAGACCAGAAAGTTCGTAAAGAGCTCAATATCGCCTTCCCAAATGATGAACAGGTCATCAATATATCTTGACCAAAATTTGATGTTTTTTGCACGAACGTCTTTTAAGACTTCAGTTTCCCATGTTGCCATGAGGAGATTGGCATAGGTTGGGGCAAATGAAGTGCCCATCGCGGTCCCTTGTTTTTGCAGGAACACTTCTCCTCTGAACAGGAAGACGTTGTGTGTCAAACAGTAGGTTAGCATTTCAATCAACATCTCAGAATGTTCCAAAAAACAAATTGCTCTGGTGTCGAGGAATTTTTTTACTGCTGCGATGCCATCAGGATGACGAATCGAAGTGTAAAGTGATGCAACATCAATGGAGGCCATGATGTAGTTGTCGTGCCACTGAAACTGATCAATTTTTTGCAAAAAGTCCATTGTGTCCCTCAAGTATGATGGGAGAGCTGTAACATAATTCATTAAAAAGATGTCAATGAACCGGGATGTGGATTCTAATAAGGAACCAATGGAGCTAACAATGGGTCTACCAGGTGGGTTGATAATTGACTTGTGGATCTTTGGTAAGAAATAAATGGTTGCCGTAGTGGGATGATTGGTTTTTAAATACAAATATTCTTCCAGATCAATAAGTTCTCTGTCTTTCCAAGCGGAGAGTTTCAGATGATATTCCTCTGTCCAATCCCTGATAGGATTCTTGGATAATTTTTCATAATGATCCTTGTTATTGAGTTGTCTGGCAGCTTCTTTAATATAGTCCTCACAATTTTGAATAACGATGTTACCCCCTTTATCAGAGGCTTTGATGATGATGTTTTGATCATTGCGTAGTTCTTTTAATGCATTGTGTTCTTCGTAGGTGAGGTTCCATGTCTTTCTCATGTTCTTGGATTTAGTTGTAGATTTGAGCTTTTTAGTAGATGACATAAGGCAATTAGTAGACATTTTATTGATCTCCTCCACCATGATTTCCTGAAAGAGATCAATTTTGTTGCCAGGAGGAAGTTGAGGACAAAAAGTTGATTGGTTTTTAGAACCGCTGTTTCCTCCTCTGTTAGTTTCAAGGCCAGTGTCTTGACAATATTGTAGATCCGACATGGAAGAAAGGTTGCTGGCACCAACTTGTGTAAAAGATTCTGTTTGTAATGAGGTGGCTGTTCTTAATGCTGGAATATCTTTAATACTTAAAGATTGAATAGTTTCGCTTGGTGGGAGTGTAGAAGATGGTTGAGAAGGTCTTTCTTCAAAATATTTTTTAAGTTTAATTTTACGGCAAAATTTGTACAGGTCAATGCGTATGTTAGCAAGATCCATGTCCTTGTTGGGACAGAAAGAAAGGCCCTTGTTAAGGAGTGAGGTTTGCGCTTTATTGAGAATTTTGTTGGAGAGATTCACAATGAGGTTGAGATTTTGTGGTTTTAGTTTTACTTTGCTCTTCCTCTTCCTCTTTTGGGTCTGACCGCCTCTCCTGGTTCTCCGTTTCGGGTTTGTGGTCGTCCTCTCCCCCGTGATGGTCCTTGGCCGCGCCCTCTTTGTCGCGTTGTCATCTGTATGAGGCGCATTTCCCCGGAAAAATCCAGGCTAGAGGTGGTCTGATCCTCATCAGCTGAGCTCAATTCAGAGCTTTCTTCCGACGCAGGAGTTTCTTGTCCGCTGTGTTTATCCATGACTACACGATTTCTGAATGTATCATATTTTCTGGCAAAAGTGTAAATAGGGCCATAAGTGTAGTCGAGTCTGTCCCTGTTAAATTTATTGGCTTTACGTTTTTCCACATCATCTTCATGTTTATTGACTTTCTTTTCCATAGATTCAATTAATTTAGTGATTTCCTCATCGGTGGGAATTTGATTCAATTCAGTCTCCAAATCTTTAATAGTTGTGGCGATCAAAGCTAGTTTCCTATCGGCGTGAGCAATCAAAGTGGCCATTAGTCTGAATGAGCATTCGTTGGTATCGGTTTGCCATTGTTTGATTAAATCTATATCCAGGTCATTAAGGGTGGGCATAATGAGAATTCTCAAGCCTCTGGGAATTCTTTTGAATTCGATGTATTTTTCAAGTGTAGTTTTCTCCCACCATTTATTAACTTCTTGGATGCGAGCCGCTTGTAATTCCTTTAAAATGCAGGAGACGGTTCTATTTTTCTTGTCTCCACTAGATGCGCCGTTGCCAGCTTTGTGAGAGAGATTGGAGTCATCGTTAAGAAGATCTTATATATATATATATATAGATATATATATACAGATTTACTTCTGAAATCTAACCCAAACCTTACATCTATTTGGCTCTACCCACCCCTGAACCCTAAAACCCTCTATCTCCCTTTACCTCTACCCATCTTAGAACCCTAAAAAGAGGACATTGCATTATCACTAGATAGTTACCTTCACCAACGTTATGCATTTTGTTATGTTATGTTAAATTAATTTTATACAGCGCACAGCTACCCAACAAGGGTTTCCCAGCGCTAAACCTGACAGGGGACAAAAGCAATAAAGGAAAACAGAAATGCAGTTCAAGATTATTGATTAAATAACCACGTTTTTAAAAGTTTACTATAATTCATATATGAGGTTTCATTACGAATTGCAATAGGAAGGGGATTCCAAATCGATGGACCAAGGCAGGCAAATGAACAACCTCCCATTCTTTTAAGTTTAACACTGGGCACCAAAATATTTTATAATATAGAGTTTGCAAATATTAAGGAGCAGAGCCAGTTTTAATTTTATACATATAACTCATGGCCTTAAACTTCACACGGTTTTCAACCTTAAGCCAATGAAGATTGCGCAAGGCACTGGAAGTTGAAGAGTTTTTAGAGAGCTGACATAGCAGCCTGGCAGCAGAATTTTGGACCACCTGTAGTTTCCGTGTAACATTCTCATTTGATCGCAAATAAAGGATGCTTCCAAAGTCCATTCTGGAGGTCACAAGCGCCTGGACTAAGGTTTTCTGTGTGGAAACCGGAAGCATCCAAATAATTTTTTTCAACCATTTTAAGATAGTAAAACAGGTGGCAGCCACCTTTACAGCCTGCTCCTTCATAGATAATTTATCGTCAATGAGGACTCCCAAATTGCGAACATAGGCGGCGGGCTGAGGAAGATCACCCATTTCACACGGCCAATGCTGGGGGCCCCAAAGGTTTTTATTTTTTCTCAAAATGAGGACCTCAGTTTTTTCGCCGTTAAGCTTAAGAAGATTAGCTTGCATCCAAGATGCAATATTCCTCAGACCAGTCTGAAGAACCACGCATCTTTTCCGTAGAAAGGGAAAAGATGATCTGGGTGTCGTCAGCATAAGAGAACAGGCACAGCCCTGCCTCCTCTGCTATTGTCGCCAAAGGTTTGACGTACAGATTAAATAAAAGAGGACTTAGAATAGAGCCTTGGGGTACCCCATAAGAAGAAGAGTACATTTTAGAGGTGGCTCTGGATGAAAAGACTTGAAAGGTCCGTTTGGCAAGGAAAGATGAAAGCCAACCAAGTGCTGAGCCAGTAATGCGAAAGGATTGCAAAGATTTAATTAGCACGGTATTGGACACCGTATCAAATGCAGCGCTCAAATCGAGCAATATAAGAGCTACGGTGTCCCCAGCATCCAATTGCTGTCGTAATATTTCTGATACTCCAAGCAGAGTTGTCTCAGTAGAATAGCCAGCCCTAAAGCCGGACTGAGAGGAGTGTAGAAGGTTAGTTGATTCGACAAAATGAGTTAGTTGCTGGTTAACATGTTTTTCCAAAATTTTGGAATAGGTAGGAAGCAGAGAAATAGGCCTAATATTAGATGACTGAGATGGATCAGCATTGGCCTTTTTTAAAAGAGGAAGAACCATTGCATGCTTCCAATCTGAAGGGACAATGGCTTCTTGAATAGAGGCATTAAGCAGCTGCAGAATTAACATCAGAGAAGATGAGTCCAGCTGCTGCAGCACAGATACAGGGATGAGATCACAAGGAGAGCCAGATTTAATACTATTTAAAATCTTTTTAAAATAATTGCTATCAAAAGGTGTCTAGGTTTCAAGTCTAATGGAGTCTTATATTGCCTGTAATATGGTGTTTCAATTTTTCCAGGTCCCAACACTGGTTGTTATCTTTGCTTAGACTATATTTGAACTGTCTTCCACTTGCTTGTGTGTCTTCACCCATATTTCCACCAAGCAAATGTGTCTTAAAAACCCATCTTGGCAACAACCTCTGTAACTCTTTTTGGTGTTCAGTACCCCCTTTTTGTCTGTTCTGCCATAAATGTGACAGTGCATAACAACTTAGTCAAAAGCTAAGATCTTTTCCCCAAACTTGGATGTTTATAATAGCTTTATTAATCAATACATTTAGTGGTCATATAGAAAGCTCACTTTTTTGATATTATATGAAATAAAATTCAAAATTTACAACATAAGTGTGGGTCAATATCAGTGGAAACCTACTCCCTACTTACAGAAGATTGTAACAAAAATTCAGAGGCATGATAAATGCAGACCTTAAATCTTGCTTCCACTGAATTCTTTCAATTTCCAGGCACTGGCTAGTTAAACCATAATACGTAATCACATTATTACACAGCTGTCCCTATTTAGATGTTTGTATTACGTAGATGCCCCTTTATAGATGAATGTTGGTGGATCTTTTCTGGCATACTGCTTGAGGTGTTTAGCACTGACTTTTTTCGAATGGAAATATGGAGATGTTCGGAGACCAGAACTTGATCAAGTAAACATCTGACTCACCTTCCCTTGTTGTCATGGGTGGCATGGGGGGCAACCAACTTGACTCCAATAGTTCCAGAGCTTACATGCTTTTCTAGACATTTATGAGACTCTATTTTCAGAGCAGCCCCTATGTTTTCTAGTTAATATCTCTGGATCAATTTGTGATTCTTTTTTCAATAAAGCATCCCATTATCAACTCAGCAGAAAACGTCACTAAAACACAAACACTGTGTGTCCCTGGGAAATTTTGTATAAGAGCCTTACCTTCTTTTAATGAAGGTGCTTTGATACAGAGGTATCTAGCCATGAGATATAACCTGGTCTGAAGAAATGTCTAATATGAAGCACTCACTCTTTCTCTGAAAAAGGTGACAAATGAATACAAATTAAATCTGATTAAGTAGCCTTTTCAAATGTTGCAGGTACGTTATTACCACTGAAATGTAGGCAGCCACACTGAAACGTCTCAAGCTAGAAAGAAACTGGAGGGAAGACTATACACCTGCAATAAAAATTAAGATATGTGTTCAGTGTTATTGATATTAAAATTGCTTGATATTTTAAAAAGAGAGTATCTCACTGACCTTATTTGTATCCACAAATATTTTTAAAGGGCTGTTCAAATCCTTATTGAAGACAATTGCTTGAATGTAATTCAAACCTATGTTCAGTCTCCAGCCTCTCAACATAACGAATATGCTATTTTTTCACAGAAAAGTACTGTCGTATGCACTATAGGTCATGTCCATCTCCCTCGCTCTCTCACCAGCTAGATTCAGAATCCCAGATTCTAACAGAAGCTGGCCTTAAAGATTGCTAACTTCAATTCACTATACGGGCTCACCTAGACAGGCTTTACATTCTTGAATACAAATGGATCCTCCTTTCAATTTGTTTAATTGCACATAAGTTCAAAAAACGTCTTTGTTCTTTTCCCATGAGGAATTCCTCAAGAGGCAAAAGTGGTAGTTGTTAAGTCCAATATAAGAAGCCATTACTGAATCTGGCAAATATGGCTAATTTCAGGTTAAATCACAGTTACCTTTTCAGGTTTAGATGCTGGAGAGCACTGTGATCTTTGGCACATACATAGTGTGATTCCATCCAGGTATGATCGGGGAGACAATGGTGGCCTACATAACTGATAACATCAGGAGTGATGTGGAAGGAGGCCGTACCAAGGTAGTAATGCTAATAGATCTGTTTACTGCCTTTCACACTGCCAGATGCCACTATCTAGTTAAATGATTTTCTGAGCAGGGTTTCTAAGACGTATAGAAGTGGAAAAAGATCTTTCCTTCTTTCACATCACCAGTAATTGGTAGGTCTTATGCCATTTGTGTTTCTACCTAAAAAAAGCACAGTTGAGATATAAATCAACCTATGGTCTCCCTGAATGTTACAATCATTACTTCAATCACTGGTCATTACCCCTGTTCTTGTATGAAACTGGGTTTTATAGGTACTCTGATGACAATTATAAACAAGTATTGGTTAAGTACAACATTTTGCTGTTGATTTTTGACCTTTCCTAAAGCTAAGTCCAGCTTTCAAAGGTTTAACTAAAAACCCCAAAACGGTGCTATAGAATGTAACATACTCTTCACCCAGTAATGTTCTCCTTGCTTTGCTCTCACATCTGTTGTGAGGAATATTGGTCTTTTGATCTACCCAAGAAACAACCTGGAATCCCAAATTAGTGCACAGTACCAACACCTACTTTTTTGGGGTAAAATGTAAATTGCATTTATTTAATCACATTTCTGTTACAGATCTCATGAGCATAGTCAATGCTCTGATTTGATCACATCTGCTCTACAGTAAAAATAATTCCATCTTTGATTTTCTATATGAACCACTTTGAACATGCACAACTATCACCAATTACGTTTTTTGAAGTTGTTGAAAAGGGGGCAGCTTTGCACTTCATAATTGCCAGATTTACTAACAACTATTTTGACAACCATAAATTCTAAGATACAATCAACACGCTTTGGTCACCTACTTTGTGATCTAAGGAAGGTTGACTGACCATGTCTCAGCAGGCATTAGGTCTTTTCTAGGCTATTCCAGTGAATCTCAAGCTTTTTTTTAGGATGTATTCCATATTTATAGAGTAGGGCCTACATTTCTCATAAAACATTGAAGCACTATGATCCTGCTCATGCTGACCCTGTGTTTATTGTATGAAGGATTAAATCAGGCCAGGTAGTAGAAAGATTCTTTTTTGGTTCATATACTTTAGCTGTGAAACACAGTAGCAAAATCCTTCAACATTAAAAGAAATCATCTAAAATAGCAAAAATACCTTAAACCTCCCTGTTTTTAAAATACCTGTTATAAATCTTGCAATTATGAAGTTCAAAACTGCCCTCTTTTATCAACAACTTCCAAAAACTTAGTTGGTGATAGTTGTGCTAAACAAACTATTATATTGAAGAAAGAATACATTGTAAAAGTGTGGAAATAAATATAAATAAAATCCCAATATGCGATAGAGACATGCGCCAAAATCTACTTAGTATAATGGTTATTGACGACCTATTTACAGTTTTTGAAGTCCTAGGACTCTAGGAAAATGTATACAGCATTAATATAGTAATGAATAGGTAAATGGCCTGGTGTGAAAGATGATGTCAGATTACATTTTCTCTCACATTGACGCACTAAAAAATATTAAGATGCCTTAAAGTTGGACCTTTTGAAAATTATTTAAAACAATGCCTCCTCGACTTTTGCTACCTTCCCATTCTTTTCTTTCCAGCTACATTATTCGTTTTATTCATGAATTTATAATTTATAGGAAATTAGATGAGCATTTATATTAATTCAACTGCCTCTCCCCTTACCTTATGTTTAATGTAATTTTATTTTGTCATTTTTCTTAAAGCAAGCTCGTGGCTTTTACAGTCATCTTCCCAACTAATTTCCATAACACCTATTATCTGTCATGAAACATGCATTTGTTGGCTTTTTCCTGTCATGATATGATGTGCTATTATTCGCTCGCTGCCATCTTGAACATGATGGGGTACAGTTCACAATGAACAATTTTAATCAAGCAAAAATAAATCAGATGAAAAAAGGTGGAATATCAGTTCCTCAGTGCAGGATATTTGATGTAGGAGATCTGATCAAGATAAAATAGCATAGAGAAAGATGCATTCAGCTCAAACAGGAGGCGTGACAGGTGTTTGGAAAATGTAGGAATTGAACAATATTGATCAGCAAGTAATAAGTGACATAAAGGTATCTAAGTTAACCATAACATGATGACATGAACCATAAATTAAAAAATAAAAACACTTGCCAAAGTAGTAAATCGTAATATTACATATTCTTGTGTGTTAAGGTACAGTGTGTCGTTAGTTATGACTGATGAAATGTCAACACAACGTACTCTTTGGCTGACAATTCTCAGTGAGAAAAAATGTCCCCTTCATTTCTTTTAATTTCAGATAAGTAACTTAAACTCTGAATTAGTGGCTCCTGGGGAAACTATTTAGCAAAAAGAGAACTGCACTTCCGCCCTTAGCTTGCCATAAAGTTTAGTTTTCAGCATATGTACAGTATTTCAGTGAATTTTATTGTCCCACAGTTTCAGTACCAGATTCAGCAGAAAGAAACAGTCCCAAAATCTGTTCTGCAAATATAAAGATGGCAGGTAGACGAAACGGAGCAGACTGAAATAGTCTTCAAGCCCATGAGCGTAGGCAGAAAAATAACACAAATATATCTGCCATTAGTGAGCTCAAACCACTACAATGACAAGCGTGAAAAGCAGACACTAGCTTCTCAGCACATTCGGAGTTGAGAGACACTCTGTGCTAAGCACACGCAAAGCATGAATTCCATGCTACAAATATTAGCCGTTTCCTGTTTACACGGCCTTCAAGTTGCTCAGCTCCAATGTCAAGGTCTCAAATGGATCATTGTGGCCGTACTTACTCAGTCGCAGTTCGTGCAGGTAACAGAGGTGGAGCGGGGGGGCCGGGTGGGTGGAGGGATTCTGACGGAAGATGCCGAGGGAAAATTCATCATTTATTTAATTTTCCCTCTGCATTGTCTCTCAAAATACCCCCTACCCGGCCCCGCCACCCTACCGCTGTTACCTGCAGGGACCGCGGCTGGACCTACTACCTTGTCTAAAGAAAAAGTATTTAGAGTCAGCACAGGACTCCAGCAGAACAAGCAACAGTAGCATCAGGGCGTTCTTTCCCTTGAGAAGCACAGCAGAGGCAATCAATCCTGAACCACCTTTGTACTTTGTGCTTAGCACGAGCGCTTTCCTACACACTGGGCAAACTGCAGTCACTGGCTGTGTTGCTGGGTGCTGTGGCTCTCTGATCTAATGTTCATGTTAATAAGATTTATAGAGCGCACTGTTACCCTTAGGCATCCTGGTGCTAGCTCACTGATCTCGGCTTGGTAAAAACCTATGCACTAACTGTGATCTTAATTGCTGAAAAACACTTTTTCGACACCTTTCTAAATGTCTGCAAATTGGGGGGATGAGCGGATCTCTAAGAGAAGTTCTTTCCGGCTAACCACTGTTCCTGTAAAAGAAGCTTCTTCAGCCCAAATTCATGTTCTTTAACCTTGGTACTACCAGGGTTTTAGAGTTAGCTGATCTAAGTGATCTATTGGGAATATACCATCTGAACTTCTGGGCCAGGTACTAAGGTCCCTGGCTATGCATCGCCTTATAGACGATACAAAGTGCCTTGAATTGTATCCTGTCTTTTACTGGCAACCAGTGCAACTTTTGAATAACCTTTCTCACTGATGCAAATTTAGGAGTACGTGAGAGAACTCTAGCTGCCGCGTTTTGCAAAACCTGTAGTTTTTTTAGGTGTTGTTGCTGAAGAATCAGGTATAGACCATTACACTAATCTACCCTTGCCATCACAAAGGCAGATATAGCCATTTTTTTTTAGAGTTTTGGGGATAAAAGCTAAGATCCTTTTGATCTTCATAAGAATAAAAATGTAGAGGATGTCAGTGCATTGATCTGGCTAGCAAAGGAGAGCTTATTATCAATGATGACACCCACATTTTTGGTTTAATCAACCGGCTTAGGTAGGCAGCCCAGATCTTCCGGCCACCAACTCGGGGACCAGATCATTGCCAAAAAGTACCTCCTCTGTTTTATTGGAGTTGAGCTTTAAACAGTTACTGCTCATCCAGGAACTAACTGTTGTCATTCAGTCATGAAATTACTTACTAATAGAATTTGGCTGCTTGGTAACCGCTACGGCGATCTGGGTGTCATCAGTGTACGATGTTAAAGCAAAGACTAAAGATTTTATAACCGATGCCAGGGCTGCTATATATAGACATTAAAATGGGTTGGGCTGATGGAGGAGCCTTGTGGCACTCCGCAAGGGAGATAGAAAGGTTCTGACTTGAACGAGCCTAGGAACACAAATTGCGTCCTATCTTCCAAAAAAGATTTTAACAGATTAAGCACAGACCGCTGCACTCCAATTGCCACTAACCGATCCACCAAGATAGCATGGTGGACGGTATCAAAGTCCGCCGACAAATCCAATAGAATGAGGGCGGTCATACCTCTATTATCCAAAGCTACTCTGATTTCCTCCACCAATTTAATCAGGGCAGATTCTGTGCTATAACCAGACCTAAAGTCATGTTGTGTATCATCTAGCCAACTATGCTCAGTAATATATTCTGAGAGTTGTGCATTCATAGTCTTTTCAAGAAGTTTTGCAGGCAAGGAGAGACGGGAAATAGGTCGGAAATTATTTGTGTCATTGGGATCCAGATTGGTCTTCTTTAAGATCGGTAAAATAAAGGCAACTTTCCACAAGTTAGGAAAGCAGCCAGTACTAAAAACGGAATTTTGGTCAGATTGTCTGCAATGACATCCTGTGCCAATTTTAAAACTGTAACTGGACAATGGTTCAGCGGTGATCCCGATGTGTCCTTAGCAATAAGGTCTCTTACTTGTGTGATATTGAGATTGGCAAATTTGGAGAAGCCAAGGCCTTCTTATTCAGTCAGATGGTTCTGGGCAACGGAAGAAGTGGCCCCCTACAGCAAGGTCCTGGGTTGATAGACATTGTTAAAAACTGGTTCCACATTTCCTGCCTGAAGACACGGATGCTGTCCAGAATAATACCGCCAACAGTGGATGGAATCACATGGAACAGGTTGTGCCCAAAAACACAGGTACAACGATAAATAATACTGAAAATAAACAAGGTTATTTCACTGTCATGTGATTGAACCCATAAAGTAATAACTGTTCACCAGTTCATGTATTTCTTTATATTTCTTTTAGCTGATGGCTCTTAAAACATAATTTCGTTTTTTTTCCTAAAATGTGCTATCAATATGATGACATTTTTTGGCATAATATGTTAAGGTTTTTTTGTGCTGAACCTAACAATAAACTGAAAATGTTTGTGAAGAATGCCTTTTTTTAATAAAAATGGTTAAAATAAGATTCTTACTATACAGTGCAAGCCGGCATCTGTAGTACACCTTCAGATCCTGCAAGCACTGAGATGCAGTCTTGAGGGGAATCTTGAGGGACAGAATCTAAATTGAGGAGGACCACAGCCTGACAAGCCTCAGTTGATTAAGACTGTCCCTCTGTGGCTGGCAGTGTCACTGGTTATATTGCGGGGTTTCTGGTGCCCACTGGAATGACATGAGCAGCCCTTATCTCTGAATGTGATTAACTGCTAAACTGGGTAGCTATGTAGAGCATGCTACTCATCCAGAAAGGGAATCCATGGCAATTTTATTATTACTGAGAGACCTATTTGTTTGTACACATAGCCAACCTCCAAATATGAATTACATGAGGGGCCAGATTTATCAAAGGTTTTGCGTAACCCTTGTGCCACGCAAGGGTGTGCAGGGCAACATAAAACCTAGAATGAGAATTACAAAGTGACGCAAGGCCACCTTGCATGGCCCTGCATGGCTTAGTAAACCTGAAGTAACGAAAGGCAGTGCAAGTCGGTTGGGTCGATTTTGGTGCATTCCCAGATTTACCATGAGTGGTACCCCTAGGAATGCATCAAAACGCTATGTCATCCCAGGGAAGGCATAACAAGGAGAAATATCTTAGCTGTCTTGCTGCCTTGCGTTGTGTCAAAAAATGATAAATGAGGCCCTAATTGTGCAAGCTTGCATGAAAAAAGCTATTTAAATTCAATGCTTCTAAGCTAAGATTTGTTGCCATATGAGTGATGGTGGCCTGCTGGGGTCAGCAGACCACCATGTCTGTCATTGGTCAATGGGATGACTGTCTGCTCTTAAAAGCCTTTTTTTTAAAACCATTCTCAAAGGGGAAGGCATCCCAAGGGGACCCCTTCCCATTTGTGATTGGGTTACCAACAACTTTCAGTTGGTGGTAAAATACAAATGTTTTGTGACCACATTTTGGTCAGAAATCATTAGTGTATGTATATATATATATATATATATATATATATATATATATATATATATATATATATATATATATATATATATAAATTCCAACAGGCTATCTCCCACCTCCACACGGCGAGGAAGAAGCACACGGACACCGACTCGTGCTTCACAGGTTTTAATGACAATCAGCACCCACACAGCACGCCATTACGCGTTTCGGCCACCAGATGGCCTTGATCACATATATATATATATATAATTCACTTAAAAAACCATAGGTTTCACACATGTTATAGTTAGCTGGACATTTCACTCGTAAAAAACCATTGAAATTCCCCCGTTATAGTTAGTTCAGATAACTATAACTCGCGCGCCCGCAATCCACTGCTCATGACGTCACATATTACATCACTCATGACATGGTCAGTGGCATCACTCATGACATCACTGATGACATCATCCTTGTGATAGAGTGGCGGTCGCGCGAGTTATAGTTATCTGAACTAACTATAACGTGGGAATTTCAATGGTTTTTTACGAGTGAAATGTCCAGCTAACTATAACATGTGTGAAACCTATGGTTTTTTAAGTGAATTTGCAAGGTTTTTTAAATGCTAATTCCTAACTATAACGTGTGTGAAACCTATGGTTTTTTTAAGTAAATTTGTAAGGTTTTTTAAATGCTAATTTATGTATGTATTATTATATTTTTTATATATTTATTTTACAATAAACTACCTATGTATATAGTTATAGATTGACTGTATCCTGTAATATGGAATGGCTCGTTTAAAATGTTTTTTTTTTTTAAGGGTTTTTCACCGTGCGCGTTTCCCGCCTTCACCCCAGGGAACGTATGATGTCAGTGCTGCAAGCACAGTTTAAAAAACAATTCTTGCAATGCAAAGAGAATAGGACACCTCAGGCTTGCACCATGGATCATCATACTGCTTTATGATAAGAAATCTATTGGAGGCACTGCTTTCTCAGTACATCCGGTAAAGCTCCAGAACTCCCTACTAGTGAAGATTCAAAGTATCCAGGAACATTTATAGATCAGAAGAGTGGTGAAAACATGTCTATTAGCAAGCCATGTCTCTGAGAGAGAACGTGAAACAATAATTGTTTCTTTAACCCCTTCGACGCTCATGACGGAACGGTTCCGTCATGAGCGTCGGTTGAGCTGTGCTCATGACGGAACCGTTCCGTCATGAGCCCGCCCGCGCAAGCAGCAGTCAGCACCGCGGGGGAATCCGCCCCGCATGGAAGGGGTTAACTATAATCTGACAACTTTCTATGTCTAGGTAAGTTATGAAGGGTCTGGGTATTATGTGGTAATGTAAACTCATTCAAAGCCTTCCCGGACCTCAATAATACTATAACAATCCGTGGGTGTGCAGCTGACCGTAGTTAAATCAGGCCACATCATTTTTCCTTTAAAGTACTTGACCCAGTGCCGTCTCAGTCGACATTAACAAACCACTCATCTCCAACCGAACAGACATGGAATAACCAAAATAATCTGTCACATACCACTGGCCACTGACAGTCTCTAATTCAATCCACCACTGCAGGTCTCTACTAACTACATTCTCTAACATCTCACATGACATTCGAACAATCGATGATTGTAATGAAGTCCACCCCAGCATATCTCCTGAACCATTTCTTCTTCCAACCTTTGCCTACTCAGGGCCATGAACATATACCAAATATGTCAAACTGGACGACCCTGTAACCCTAGTAACTAATTCCAATAAGAAATATTATAGCGGGAACAGCAGAGCTGATCAAAGCTGCCAGCTAACTGAAAACCATAAATTGAGTAACTATCCCTCAAACACCTTCATCCATCACCCTGCTAAGCTCTGCATACTATAACTGCACCTCAGTGGTCATAACACGTCAAGGAAATACTTCCTACGTTTTTTCAAAGCAAAGAAAAAATCCTTTTAACAACAAATCCTGCAAGGTGTAGTGTGCTACCCATGTATGCAAGCACTTGTCAGTGGTGTGTTCTATATCAAAGTTACAATACAATACAGTACATTACATATGAACAAAATACATTAAATGTGAGCCTAGCAGACCTCATAAACGGTTTAGTCTGAAATAACTTTGAGAAGGCAAAATCTGTCTTGGCCAAGTGTATTATACACATATTGTGAAACACAAAGTTTATTTATGATTCTAAAACACAAGTCAAAACCACAGTCCTGGACAGCAGCTAGGAAGCTGAGCCACTGTTGACGGTTTTGTTGCTTAGCAAGAGCAGTGCTTCAAATATGTCCTAATTGCAGAACTTGTCACAAAATGAGTTAACACAATGACAAAAGTATTAACAGATTAGGCAAAGAAATAAAATAATACCCCTTATAAAAATCCACCTCGAAACACAGAGGATTTATTTAATTAGGAAGGATTTTCAGAGAAACCAAGCTCCTGTAGTGTTAGAAAATCTCACAATGTCAGTCAGAAACCAACAACGTGATCACCCACAGAGGGAACATGAATTCTGGCTCTGAATAATTAACAATACCCTGTCAGCCTACGCACACGGTGAATGCTTTATTGATGGAAGCCAAGAAGCACCTGAGGCAAAAAGGTGTGATATTCTTTGGAACCGATAATTTGTATGAACAGCTTTGTTAATACCAGCTTCACAGTATGGTAAATACAAACAAATCATACTGTTAAGTGACCAAGAAGTTTCAAGATGATGTAGCTTAAACAAGCATCATGCACAGATTGGTGCAGTGCGTACATTTCTCAAAGTACACCGAAAGTAGCAAAACGTAGGTAGAGTATGTAAATTAGTAATGAAAAATTGTTTCTATATTATTATATAATGCTAAATTACTATTGATTAAGTTGCATTACGTTATGCAATGATATGTTACTTTTTTGGCCATCTGTTAAATCTCAATAATGCTGCTTTATGTCGCGAGATGATGCTACATCTCTATACAGCACTCAAGGATAGTCTCAACTCAAGAGGGTTGAAAAAAAACAATATAAGCAATATAAAGAACATGTGACAAAACAAAAAATAAAAACAGGTAAAAAACTGCTTACTAGAAAGAACATAATGACTGACTACCAATGATCTGCTGAAATAGAAAACAGCCATTTGAGTACATCTTCAGGGAAGGACTGATCAACGTGATTTCACAAGAGGGCAACCACTGTCTACAACTTCTTTTAGATAGAATACAGATGTCACCATTGAAATTAAAAGGCAATATTTACTCCAGAAGAACAACGAACTAGGGTTTATTTGGTCACATAGGCTTGATTTGATGATGAAAGGGAATTTGTTGTTGTTGTTGAAGCATGAAAAATAGGTATTGTGGTTGTCCAAATATTTACATAGAAGAATTATAGCAAAAATGTAGGCAGGCTTTTCTATTTAATGTAATACCTTTGCTAACAAGCATTTGTCTGAAATGTTACCTCTGCTGTTTTTTCAAACTGATAATGGTTTACTGGTCCCCTTTACGGGACCAGGCTTCCTGCTCTTAGTGCTAGGAAAGATGTCGAATTTTGTACGGTCTGGTGCCAGTTAATAGAATTGAGAGGAATGTTACATATGCACATTAATTAAAGACAGACTAACCCGCTATGGAGCTGACCATAAGTTGTCTGACATTTGCAAATAACTCAATAAAGCTTGCAAGAATAATTTAAAACAGACTTTCAACTGGTGCTGGTTGTACACATTCCCACAGTATTAAACTGACTGACAAGCTCACTGTTGGCCTACTAATAATATATATTTCCTGGGCAGAAAGCTGAACTTCCATTATAGCCAGGGGCAGTTGCAGCTCTTCCAATTGATAATGTCTATATTGTTTTGATTGTGGAAAATTGAAACTAAGATGTAGAAAATGCCCCATGCAGTGAGACCGAGAGGCATATACATAAATTTCTCCATAAAAAATGCTCAGGTTTCTTATTAAGGTATTTAACTGTCAAACACACATTGAAAGAAAACCACAAGGAGTCAAATTATTTCAGTTTTGACTTGGGTTTGGGTTGAATGAAAAACTATAGGAAAATGAGATGTTTGCCTTAAAACACATTATAATTGGTAGTATGGTCATACAATTCCAAAGACAAGAATTTATTTCTACTACTTCTCATAGAGAGCTTACTTTAATTTCGAGAAAGCCAGAGACATTCTCAAATACTATTCACTAATGAAAAATGCGGAATTTCTGATGTTAAATCTTTAGTTTTCTTTATGAACCAGTCATATCAACTCCACACTTGGAAAAACAGATGCTAAACTGTTGTATTTACCTGTTATTGAATTAAACTTCCCACTACATTTTCAAGAATTTAGGGGGAGATACTAGAAAACCGTGCTCAAAGCAACCAAGCACATTTAGGTCGAGGCCCATCCTTTTCTCTGTGTCCAATCCTACTCCCTATGCTTGCCTATTTTTAGTAGCATATATTCCTTGGCCTATACCAGGTTAATTCAGACTATCTCTTAAACTTTCAGAAAGTTTTCCTTTTCACAGCTCATCACTTCTTCGAGACTATTCTTGTCTGAGTTGCTGTTGCTTTGAAGGAATCATATTTATTTTGTCAATACACAGCTTTAAACACAACAAATAACAATCTAATTCTTAACTCAAAAGACTTTTTAGAGGCTAAAGGCTACAAAAATGTTTATTATTTAAAGAAATATGTTCCAAAATATCAATATTTCGAAGAATACTTCAGAGCCCACAGTTTGCTCGGAGCTCATGAAATTCTAATTTCTAATTTATTTTAATGCCATACATTTTCTGAAAATATTATGCATGGCAAAATGTTCAGATTTTTCATCTGGGACCCAGCTTGATTTCCAAGTTTACTCTTGTGCAGCAGTATTCTGCCACATAGGTAAAGAATGGAGAAGGTTAATTAGTGATACCCAATAAACTTATTATGTGGCAACATACTAAGTGCTCCACTACATTTGACAATATTTCCATAGTGTACGCGCGTGTTAGACCTGGCATCATTGGCATGAGTCTCTCCTCCATTTTTTTCTGTTTGCCTCCTCTGTTTACGATGTTTTTGCTGGATTATTGCTTTGGGCACTGTGCCACTGCTGATCAGTGCCACAGTGCAAGTGCTCCCTATGTTAAATTGTACATTGATTGGTGTTACCATGATTGGCTTGGTTGACTTACTGTTCAGACCCTAGTCTAGTGCACTGCGTGTGCCAAGGGCGTGTAAGTTAACTGCTGCTGGTGGGCTTGCAGCACTGGTTGTGCCACCCACAGAAGCAGCGTGCAAAATGTGTCTCAGGCCTGCCACCGCGGCGCCTGCGTGCAGTCCCTGACTGCCATGTCGACTTGGTAAGGAAACCTACTTACCAGTCTCTAAACCTTCACTTTGCCACATTTCAGACACCTCTATGGTAGGCCCTAGGGCAGGGTGCATTGTTGGTAAAAGGTAGGTCATGCCCTGACGTGTGTGGCATGACCTAATAGTGAATTACAGCCATTTTCGTTTTTCACTATTGAAGGGCTACCTGCCTCCAATAGGCCAGACTGGGCAGACTGATTATTAACTCCATTATAATCTATCTGACTCAGGGAGCATGGTAGCAAGTCGAGTTTAGTATCCCTGAACTCAGAATTTAATAACACACCCTTTAGGATGGATGGTTTTTAAATTCTATGTTTGAAAATAGCACTTTTAGAAAGTGGCTATTTTCTTGTCCAACTATCTACCGGTCTCTGCTGGTTTGGTGTGTGTGTCAGGGGCTGGGTGGCTCCAGAGGTCTGAGTGAGTCAGTGTGGGGTGAATGGGGCGTTTACACGTAGAGTGAGGGAAGAGTAGCCTGCCCTGCCTGACACAATACTGGCTCCGCCTCCTGCTGGGCGACTGATAGCCCTGCTCCTGCCAGTGACAATACTGGCTCCGCCTCCTGCTGGGCGGCTGAGGACTCTGCCCTGCTCAGTGAATAGGCCAGGTGCCTCTGCCTGGCAACACCCACAACAAACCTGAGATGGTGGGAATCGCCCTGCTTGGACAAAGGGAACAAAGGGAAAAAGGGGTATAAGAGAAGGACCCCTGAACCAAGAACTCAGATCACTTCTGACAAGGAAACCTGTACCAAGGACAAGAAGCCTGCTGATCTAAGGACTTGCCTCCCCTTTCTGCCAGAGTGCTGTTTTGCTGTGGAGGAACCTGAAAGCTGCTTCTTTATTTTTGCCAAGGAACAAGGAGAGAGGAACTTGGTGTGTACTCTCTGAACACTTGCTAGGAAATCTCCAAGGACTGGAAGAGTGCCAGTCTCCTGTTGAAGTCACAGGGCCAAAGGACTTCACCATCTACTGAATTGCTGAATTGCTGGAAAGTGTTGTTTCCAGTACACAAGGGAAAATCTGCAGTCTCGACGCCAGCAGCAACGCCAGTGAGCAGTGGGTATCGGCCCCGGCTCCAAGTGACCCCGTCTCGACGCCGGTATCGACGCCAGTGAGGAGTGAGTATCGGCTCTACCTCCAAGCGACCCCGTCCCGACGCCGCTGCTGATCGCATCGACTCGACGCCCTTCTCGACGCCGTGAGCGCTGCTCCGGCCCGACATCCCTCGACACCGCTGCGGATTGACCCGACTCCGAGGCACGATCGACGCCGACCTCGACGCCGACATCTCGACGCCGTGGAACCTCGTTTTCTTCGTTTCTCAAGGTACTGTACTTGTGGGGTCTGTTGCGACTCCAGGCTCGACGTAGCGCTCCTCGCGGTCAACGCCGAACCTTGGGAATCTTGTAGACTCGACGTCGTGTGACTCCTGTGGGGGTTACATTGTTGCCAAAGAACTGTGCTCAGAAGAATACTTTGCTAAAGAACTATTTGCCGAGAAGAAACCTTACTTGAACTATTATTTTTCCTGCCAAAGAGTATTTATGAAGACTGTGGTATATTTTTGTCGTTATTTGGTCTTGTGCTAAGCCTTATATAAAAATACTATTTTTATAATAACTTCTGTGTCGTGTCCATCTGTAGTGTATTCACTTTATTACTGTATGTGGTCATAAATGCTTAACACACTGCCTCTGAGATAAGCCTGTCTGCTCTGCCAAGCTACCAAGGGGGTAGCAGGGGTTATCTGAGTGTGTAATCCCCTTTCCCTGACTAGAGTTGGTAGGTCCCTATTTGTCAGAAGTGTATACCTCTGCCAACTAGAGACCGCCGGTTCTAACATTGGTGGCAGCGGTGGGATTTGAACTTTGCATTTATGACTCATGTGCAGTGATTAGTGTACGCTACATAGTGAAAGCAGACCATAACGCAGCCACAGTCCGTTTGGTAGGATATCCTATTTTTGTTCTCCGCTTTCCTGGAGCTTATTTTCTTAAACACTGCCAGTTTTGACCATGGAGAATGCCGGAGCTGCTACACCTGTGGAGAATGTTGTGGGGGAATTTGATAAGGAGAAGATAGATTCCTACACGCTAAAAGATCTAAAAGGATTTTGCAAGCAGTTTAAAGTTCCTACCACAGGTGTCTCAAAGAAAGAGGGCTTCCTCAAAGCGCTGAAGGCCTGGTTAGAGGCCAGAAATCCCTCTGATCCGGTGGTGGTACCGGAAGAGGAAGAAGAAGAGGAAGAGGAAGAGCCCACAGGTGGGCCAGTGTCATCTCCAGGCAGTAGTGCGTCCTCTAGGAGCCTTTCCCCCGAAGAATTAGAAGACAGGGAGAAGGAGAGGGGGTACAAGTTGGAAATGGCAAAACTCAAATTAGGAGGGCAGTTGGAATTAGAGAATGCAAGAAGCAAGAGAGAAGCTGAAATGGAGAGCAAAAGATTAGATTTTGAGAGAGAGAAATTAGCGTTTGAACGTGAGAAGATGGTGAGGGAGATGGAGCTTAAAACTAAGAGTTTAGAGTTGAATCCCTCTGGTGGCAGCACTCCATCTGTGCCTGCAGAAAGTAGGTTTTATTTTCCTAAAGATGTGATCAAGGATTACAGTAAGAATGAAGATATTAGCCAATGGTTTAAAGCATATGAGTTAGCATTGTTGGCCCACCGGGTCCCTGAGAAGGATTGGGGAACGGGGTTGTGGAGCCGCTTTACAAACGAGGGGAGAGATACCTTGTTGAGCCTTCCTGCTGAGGATAGGATGTCTTATACTCATATGAAAGATGCTTTAATGCTGAGATATGGCTTAACTCCAGAAAAGTACAGACAAACCTTTAGAGAATGTAAGAAGTTGCCTGGTACTACGTGGGTTGAATATGTGTCTTTTTTCTGCAGAACCATGGATGGTTGGATAAAGGGTAGCAAGGTTGATAGTTATGATGCTCTTTATGATTTGTTTGCTTGGGAGCACTTGTCTAATAACTGTTTTCCAGAGCTACGCCAGCACCTTGTTGATAGCAAGCTATCTAACCCTAGAAAACTTGCTGAGGAGGCGGACCGCTGGGTCAGTACCAGGGTCCACAAGGGTCCAGTGGGAGACTCAGCCAAAGGTGGGCAGGGTCCCCAGCAGAAGAGTGGGGGGGACAGGGGTAAACAGAGGGAGTTTCAGAAAGGGCCCCAAAGTAGTCCCCAAGGGAACCAAGGGAAGGGTTCCCAGCCTCCCCCTGTAAAGAAGCCAGAGGCCCCGACAGGTAAACCTGTTCACAGGGGCCCCATGACCTGCTATGCCTGTAAGCAGGTGGGACACCGTTATTATGATCCCCAGTGTCCCATGAAGGATTCGAATGCACCGCCGCGTGCACCCCCTCGGCAGGTAGCGAGTGTAGCCCTGGGAGGGGAGGAGATGGGTGCCCCCGGTGGGTGGGGTCCCGCAGAAATGTCCCTGGTCTCTTTAGGAGACGTGGAAATGGTCCCTCCAACCCCTCTGCCTAGTAACACTAAGAAATATAGGCAGTGGGTGACCATTAATGGCCATAGGGTGGAAGCTCTCAGAGACACCGGAGCGAGTGTGACAGCTGTCAAGTGTCACTTGGTGTCCAGAGAGCAGGTGGTCCCGCATGCATTCTACCCCGTTGTAGCTGCCGACAACTCACAGAGTCAGTGTGAGGTAGCTCAAGTTCCCTTTGAGTGGGGGGGGGTCTCAGGTACTCTTCAGGTTGCTGTGAGGCCCACCATGCCTGTTGATTGTCTCTTGGGCAATGATTTGGAGGACTCCCCTTGGGCTAAGGTGGAGAGAAAAGCGCATCTGGAAATGTTGGGTCTGCCTGAGTGGGTGTGTGCGACCACCCGGTCCATGTCAGTCAGTAAGGGTGTTGATGGGGCCCTGGAGCCTGAAAGGATGGCCCAGGTCCCAACCGTGAAGAGAAGAGGCAGGGGGCGCGGGAAACCGTCCCCCATTGTTCCCGCGGTCCAGGAGGGAGCAGACCCTGAGGGGGATGCCCTGGAACCGACAGGAGAACAAGTGGCCGAACTGGGAGACCTGCCCGAGCTGACCCATTGGCAGCAGGATGGTGGTCCCTCCAGGGAGGAATTTTGTGCTGAACAGAAAGTGTGCCCTTCTCTTGTGGGTATGAGGCAGCAGGCCTCAGCCCAAACGACAGGTGATCAGTCAGGATCACATTGGGTCTACTGGGAGAACGACCTCCTGTATAGCGAGCCTAAGGCTGCTGAACCTGGGTCAGCCCGTGTGCTGGTGGTACCCCAGCGCTTCAGAGCCTTCCTACTGGGGTTGGCTCATGACGTTCCGTTAGCTGGACATCTGGGGCAGGACAAGACCTATGACAGGCTTGTCACCCATTTTTATTGGCCTCAGATGAGAAGGGATTCAGATATCCATTGTAGGACCTGTCAAACTTGCCAGGCAAGTGGGAAAAGCGGGCGGAAGCAGAAGGCTCCCCTCCAACCTTTTCCCGTCGTCAGTACCCCCTTTGAGCGAGTGGGAATTGACATTGTGGGGCCACTGGACCCCAAGACAGCCATGGGCAACAGGTTTATCCTGGTCTTGGTGGACCATGCCACCCGGTACCCGGAAGCCATCCCTCTCCGAACAGTGACGGCCCCCGTGGTGGGACGGGCACTGATGGGTGTTTTCTCCCGCATGGGGTTCCCCAGAGAGGTGGTGTCAGACCGGGGCACCAACTTCATTTCGAATTATATGAAGTCTCTGTGGAAGGAGTGTGGGGTAACCTACAAGTTTACCACTCCTTACCACCCTCAAGGTAATGGGCTGGTTGAGAGATTCAACCGGACCCTAAAAGGCATGATCATGGGTCTTGAAGAACCAATGAGGCGTAAATGGGACGTCCTCTTGCCATGCCTGCTGTTTGCTTACCGTGAGGTGCCACAGAAGTCTCTAGGGTTCAGCCCCTTTGAGCTTTTGTATGGTCACCCGGTAAGAGGACCTTTGAGTCTGGTTAAAGAAGGCTGGGAGCAATCTCCCAGGAAACCTCCCCAGGATGTATATAGTTACATGCTGGCCTTTAGGAACCAGACTCGGCGCTTCAGAGATCTTGCTCAGGCAAATCTGGAGGCCAGCCAGGAAGAGATGAAGCGGTGGTACGATCAGAATGCCACTCTGGTTGAGCTTCAACCTGGTCAGAAAGTTTGGGTCATGGCCCCTGTGGAACCTTGTGCGCTCAAGGACAGGTGGACCGGACCATTTGAGGTTGTGGAGAAAAAGAGCGATGTCACCTACTTGATGGACTTGAAGTCTCCCAGGAACCCCTTAAGGGTCCTGCATGTCAACCGGTTAAAGCCCCACTTAGACAGGTCCGAAGTGGGCATGCTCCTTGCCACAGATGCTGGGATGGAGGAGGAGAGTGAGCCTCTTCCTGACCTCCTGTGTGCAAAAGAAAAAGATGGGTCAGTGGATGGTGTTGTCCTCTCTGACACACTGACCCCCGAGCAGCAGCAAGATTGTCGCCATCTGTTGGTACAATTCCCTGATCTGTTCTCCTTAATCCCTGGTGTCACTCAGTGGTGTGTCCACGATGTGGACACTGGGGACAGCACTCCTGTGAGGCACAAGGCCTACAGGGTGACTGAAAAGGTCAGAGCATATATCAAGGAGGAGGTCTCCAAGATGTTTGCCTTAGGGGTGGTTGAGTCCTCTAGCAGTCCTTGGGCCAGCCCAGTGGTCTTGGTCCCAAAGGCTGCCGCGCCTGGTGCTTCACCAGAACTTCGGTTCTGTGTGGATTACCGAGGACTCAATTCGGTCACCAAGACTGACGCGCACCCCATCCCCAGAGCTGATGAGCTCATCGATCGGTTGGGGGCTGCCCGGTACCTTAGTACGTTTGATCTAACGTCTGGGTACTGGCAGATCGCCTTGACTGATGGGGCAAAAGAGAGGTCTGCATTCTCCACACCAGATGGGCACTACCAGTTCCGTGTGATGCCCTTTGGGATGAAGAATGCCCCTGCCACATTCCAGAGGTTGGTTAACCAGGTATTGGCCGGGCTGGAAGATTTCAGCGCCGCCTACCTGGACGATATAGCAGTGTTCAGCGCCAGCTGGGAGGAACACTTGCGCCACCTCCAGGAAGTGTTGTTGGCCCTGCGCAGAGCAGGCCTCACAATCAAGGCTAGTAAGTGCCAGATTGGGCAGGGTTCAGTGGTGTACTTGGGGCACCAAGTAGGGAGCGGCAAGGTGGCCCCCCTGCAACCCAAGATAGATACCATCCTGGCTTGGGAACCGCCCAAAACCCAGACTCAGGTGAGAGCCTTCTTGGGTCTCACGGGTTACTACAGGAGGTTTGTCAAGGGGTATGGCAACATTGTGCACCCCTTGACCTCGCTGACTTCCAGAAAGCAGCCGAGACTTGTGATCTGGACTGACGCCTGTCAGAACGCCTTTGACACCCTGAAAACTGCAATGTGTACAGCACCGGTCCTCCAGGCACCCGACTTTTCAAAAGAATTCGTTGTCCAGACAGACGCTTCAGAGCATGGTGTGGGGGCTGTTCTAGCACAGATGAATGAGGAGGGCCGAGACTTACCTGTAGCCTTCATCAGCCGGAGGTTGCTTCCCAGGGAACAAAGGTGGAGTGCGATAGAGCGTGAGGCATTTGCTGTGGTCTGGGCGCTGAAGAAGCTAAGACCCTACCTGTTTGGGACTCACTTCCGGGTTCAGACAGACCACAGGCCCCTCAGATGGTTAATGCAGATGAGGGGTGAGAACCCAAAGCTGTTGAGGTGGTCCATTTCCCTACAGGGCATGGACTTTACGGTGGAACACCGCCCTGGTACAGATCACGCCAATGCTGATGGTCTGTCCAGATTTTTCCGCCTTAGTGATGAGGACTCCCTGGGTGAAGGGTAGTTCTCCCCACATTTCAGCTGGAGGGGACACGTGTTAGACCTGGCATCATTGGCATGAGTCTCTCCTCCATTTTTTTCTGTTTGCCTCCTCTGTTTACGATGTTTTTGCTGGATTATTGCTTTGGGCACTGTGCCACTGCTGATCAGTGCCACAGTGCAAGTGCTCCCTATGTTAAATTGTACATTGATTGGTGTTACCATGATTGGCTTGGTTGACTTACTGTTCAGACCCTAGTCTAGTGCACTGCGTGTGCCAAGGGCGTGTAAGTTAACTGCTGCTGGTGGGCTTGCAGCACTGGTTGTGCCACCCACAGAAGCAGCGTGCAAAATGTGTCTCAGGCCTGCCACCGCGGCGCCTGCGTGCAGTCCCTGACTGCCATGTCGACTTGGTAAGGAAACCTACTTACCAGTCTCTAAACCTTCACTTTGCCACATTTCAGACACCTCTATGGTAGGCCCTAGGGCAGGGTGCATTGTTGGTAAAAGGTAGGTCATGCCCTGACGTGTGTGGCATGACCTAATAGTGAATTACAGCCATTTTCGTTTTTCACTATTGAAGGGCTACCTGCCTCCAATAGGCCAGACTGGGCAGACTGATTATTAACTCCATTATAATCTATCTGACTCAGGGAGCATGGTAGCAAGTCGAGTTTAGTATCCCTGAACTCAGAATTTAATAACACACCCTTTAGGATGGATGGTTTTTAAATTCTATGTTTGAAAATAGCACTTTTAGAAAGTGGCTATTTTCTTGTCCAACTATCTACCGGTCTCTGCTGGTTTGGTGTGTGTGTCAGGGGCTGGGTGGCTCCAGAGGTCTGAGTGAGTCAGTGTGGGGTGAATGGGGCGTTTACACGTAGAGTGAGGGAAGAGTAGCCTGCCCTGCCTGACACAATACTGGCTCCGCCTCCTGCTGGGCGACTGATAGCCCTGCTCCTGCCAGTGACAATACTGGCTCCGCCTCCTGCTGGGCGGCTGAGGACTCTGCCCTGCTCAGTGAATAGGCCAGGTGCCTCTGCCTGGCAACACCCACAACAAACCTGAGATGGTGGGAATCGCCCTGCTTGGACAAAGGGAACAAAGGGAAAAAGGGGTATAAGAGAAGGACCCCTGAACCAAGAACTCAGATCACTTCTGACAAGGAAACCTGTACCAAGGACAAGAAGCCTGCTGATCTAAGGACTTGCCTCCCCTTTCTGCCAGAGTGCTGTTTTGCTGTGGAGGAACCTGAAAGCTGCTTCTTTATTTTTGCCAAGGAACAAGGAGAGAGGAACTTGGTGTGTACTCTCTGAACACTTGCTAGGAAATCTCCAAGGACTGGAAGAGTGCCAGTCTCCTGTTGAAGTCACAGGGCCAAAGGACTTCACCATCTACTGAATTGCTGAATTGCTGGAAAGTGTTGTTTCCAGTACACAAGGGAAAATCTGCAGTCTCGACGCCAGCAGCAACGCCAGTGAGCAGTGGGTATCGGCCCCGGCTCCAAGTGACCCCGTCTCGACGCCGGTATCGACGCCAGTGAGGAGTGAGTATCGGCTCTACCTCCAAGCGACCCCGTCCCGACGCCGCTGCTGATCGCATCGACTCGACGCCCTTCTCGACGCCGTGAGCGCTGCTCCGGCCCGACATCCCTCGACACCGCTGCGGATTGACCCGACTCCGAGGCACGATCGACGCCGACCTCGACGCCGACATCTCGACGCCGTGGAACCTCGTTTTCTTCGTTTCTCAAGGTACTGTACTTGTGGGGTCTGTTGCGACTCCAGGCTCGACGTAGCGCTCCTCGCGGTCAACGCCGAACCTTGGGAATCTTGTAGACTCGACGTCGTGTGACTCCTGTGGGGGTTACATTGTTGCCAAAGAACTGTGCTCAGAAGAATACTTTGCTAAAGAACTATTTGCCGAGAAGAAACCTTACTTGAACTATTATTTTTCCTGCCAAAGAGTATTTATGAAGACTGTGGTATATTTTTGTCGTTATTTGGTCTTGTGCTAAGCCTTATATAAAAATACTATTTTTATAATAACTTCTGTGTCGTGTCCATCTGTAGTGTATTCACTTTATTACTGTATGTGGTCATAAATGCTTAACACACTGCCTCTGAGATAAGCCTGTCTGCTCTGCCAAGCTACCAAGGGGGTAGCAGGGGTTATCTGAGTGTGTAATCCCCTTTCCCTGACTAGAGTTGGTAGGTCCCTATTTGTCAGAAGTGTATACCTCTGCCAACTAGAGACCGCCGGTTCTAACAGCGCTGATCAATGTAAGCTGTGCATTTATCCTAATCTATGACTCTCGAATTTGCAGTTTACAGCTTCAACAGCCAGTCTTCACATGTTAGGCATGATTGCACAGTTACTGTAGTTGGTGGCACAATGGGTGCTGCGGTTCACTAGTGACTTTCAACTTACAAGCCCTTCGCACACTTCGTACCATAGACTACGGACTTTTGGGTAAGCCAATTAGGGTTATGTCAATTTCACTGTGTTGAAAGGAGAGAGGACAGGCAATTTATTTGTAGATAGTAGAGTCATAGTGCTTAGAGTTCTACAGCCAGCAAAAATATAGGGTCCAGCAATAGGCAAAAAATCCTGGGTGATCCTGCAGAAAGCTAATGTTTCAAGCAAAGAGTAATTAAAATATGAGAGAAAGTAAACAAAAAAAAATCACATTATTGTTTGCCTTTTATCAATGGTCGACAGGTTTAAATTGTTCAGACCTAGGACCTAGGAGATGCAACTTCTGAAGTTGGCATCCCACATAAATAAATTGTGTGCCAAACTTGGAGTATCTTAGAAATATGGGAAACCATTATCTCAATCTGTGTCTCGTGAGGCTACAAGGATAAAGTGAAAACAATGTTTTCTCCTGATCCAGTATTTTCATTTGTGTGGCAATTATACACAGGCATTTATTCTCTCCACAAATTACTCATGCATGGCCTAAAAGAAATCGATAGGGTTTTAAGGATATAAAAGGAGGAACACATGATGTGTTACAGTGTGGTATATCCAAAACTGCATGTATCATTCACTCCAACCTCAGAATCTCGGAGTTGGAAGGCAAAACTGGACTGGGGAAAATTTGAAGTGCGGTAGTGGAATTTTGCAGCGGTTTGTACCTCCTGGTATGTCTGTTGCCCATACAATGCTTGTCAAAACGTTAAAGTTGACATAAACAATAGATCACATTAGAATCTCATATATTAATTGTGACTTGTGTACTTCGAAATGAAACAAATCAAACAACAGTAAAAGCAATCTTTAAGCAAAGAGATAGAGAAGGCTTAATTTATATAAAATCCCTAATAAATGTTGCAAAAGTGAAAACAATATTTGCACAAACCCTAACAAATGCGGCAATACATTTTTTTGATTTTAATTGCCATAACTTCAGAAGAAATATAGAAGTGACAATGGTGAAATTGCATGTTTACTTACGTCCCTACACCAAATGTTGCATATTATATGTGCATTATACCACAATGTGACCCGTAAAAACATTTTGTCAGTGAATTTGGTAGAATAGATATTGTGTGATGACAGTGAGGGAGGACACAGTCATATAAAAGGAGGCCATTCTAACTCTATTTGTGGGCCTACGGGCAACATTTTCTTCAATATCCTTCAACAGTGTATCTGAAGCTAAATGCACTACAGACATATTGTGAACCTTAACACCAATGCTCCTTGTTATCAAGGAAAATGTTGTGAAAGTTAATGAGTTAATCAAGCGTGCATTTAGGAGGCACGTAGCCTGTTTTCCAGCCTCATGGGCTTTTCCAGTTTCTTGATGTCATCTGAGTTTAATACCCCTTTGGTATGCCTGACAGCTCTCAGTAGGCTACTTCTAAGACATAACCTTGAATGTGGCCCCAGGAGAGGCTCTCTAATTGAATAATGTGTTGGTCCAACCTGCTCAGTGCACATACCACCATGCACTGGCGCTCAATTAAATAAGTCACAGGCTCTCTGTGTATTGTTGTCAACATTTTGTCCTCACACAAACACACACCTGCAATCACAGAACAAAATGTAATTGGTCCTTCAGGGATCCATTATCCTTCCAGTGTACTTGTATGCCTGTTATCACTGCATGTGGCATTTTCTTAAAGTACTTATCAATGCAAACAATTGTATCCTATGTTGTAATATTTGCTTTGAGATAAAATTGCAGTCGCATTAAACATAAATACATATGAACTTTTATTTATATGTGATGTAATGGAACAATAGCATTGTATTTGGTAAGGGTAAATCCTAGCTCCCTGGTTTTAAGCAGTTTCTTTTTGCTTTTATTTTTATGACTTTAGTGTATAGCACTGTTTTACATTTTCACCTTATCACTCTGCTGTTATGCATCTATAATATGATTCCATATTTTCAAAAAACACAAAAGGTTCCTTGAGAGGGGAGAAACATTTACCAGAATCTAGATGTATTATTGTTAACCAATGAGAGAGGACACATTGTATGATTCACTAGCTAAAGGGAAACTACAACTGTATTAATCCATTGCAATAATCTAGTGCTATCAGTCAAACATTTCACTGAAAAGTAGAGTTCCCAATGTTTTTCTACATGTCAGAAGGCAACCAGCCGTCTACATGTCATTAGCAACTGGTGCTATATGGTTTGACCAAACCAGCTTAGACTCTTTCTTGGCCTTGGCAGGATTTCTTATAGGTAAGGTATGTTAAATGTTGTTGTATATTCTTTGTGTTTGATATGTTAAATACTGATGGGAAAGCTGTTCTATATGCATTGATGCCCTCTTCCACGAACCTCCACTGTAGTTGTGTCCAACGTACACCAGGAGATGCAAATCTGTGCAAGGTTGTGAAGATAACCAGTAAATTTTCATAATGATTTCCATACTTAATCATTATCCGGCAAGCAGGCCAGGCTGTGAGAAATAGCTCATAATTTTAAGGATTTTTAACAGTTGTTTGTTACCCACGACTCCTAGCGTGTATGCCTCTAGCAGGCTTAAAACTCCCTCATGGCACAACCAGAAATGTGGAAACCCATTGTAAAATAGGTCTCAATCAGGTTCAAGTTACATTGCAATGCCATCATAATTTGGAAAATAGGAGAGTGTACTGTTCACACGACCTCCTTGATTTGTAAATTTATAGGTATCGCCCATAAAGTTCAATTTGTTCCTTGACCATAACATAATGCGTATATGCCTACAGTCTGCCGACTGAAAATTAAGACAATTCTGGGAGGTTCTCTACAGACACAGGTAAGGTCTAGCCTTGAGCAGGTGTACATAGGCCGCAAGCTAGAGCACACTTGCATTATCATTTGACCCTGAATGTCATTTGTCTTATTCTTGTGTGTCATGTACCAACTTGGCACCAAAAACATGGTCTTCTCTAAACTGTAAGAAAATTAATAGCAGAACCAGGGACATATTACTCTTCCATAAATAACTGATATTCATATGTCAAATAAAGGGTGAGCTAATGGCCAGTTATTGTTAATTCTGAAAGGATTTGCTTAACAATCTACATTTGTAAGAGGTCACTGTATCTTTTTGGCAATAACTATATAAGAGAAGACAAGCTTCTGAGTTAATAATGCACAGTGACATTTACTTTGCAATGAGGTGTGTATGAGTGGTGGACAAGATGCCTTTACAAACATTTTACTGCTGGTTTTCAATGCACTCAGGCCTTTATTACGGATTATGAGGGAATACCTCATCCGTAATCACATGCCCAAATTTACACTTAATGCAGGGGTACTGTAACGCCAAATAGTTTAGCTGCATATTATACAGCCTCCATAATGTAACAGGTGTATGTGTTGGCTTATTGTGTTTGTCACCCCTGGAGAGTCTCTTGACACGTTTGACAGATAATGGATGTTTATTGTTGGTCAGCTCAGGGGGACTCATTTTATTGACCTTGAAAGGACCAAAGAGCCCTCTGGGGTTTAAACCTATGATAATGAGGTCAAATACAGATCCCTGGAACGGATTCATTAGTTCTTTGAGCCTTCAGACCCGGCTTCATGAGATGTATGGAATAAATGTTGTATTTGATGTTTCCACGCCGATTCTTGCAAGACTTTCCTCTATTGCGTCTTGTTTTCCACATGTATATGGCACTAGGTAAATGTTCATGCAGAAAGCTCCAAAGGAGATGCCCCCATATCTGGTAAGGAGGCACTCAGTAGCTCCAGGGAGTTTTTTCAGGTGTTTTAGCTGGCAAGATTCCTCAAGTTAAGCAATGGCATGCTGACAAATGCTGTGTACTGCAGATCAGGGACCTCCTTTCCAGGTAAGTTCAATTAACTCTTGCGGATGTTGATAAACTCAGCACCATCAAACTGAGTACCATTAGATTTGATAATAGTGATACATGCTACTTAGATCACAATAAACTGCAAACAACTGCAGCATGAAATGTCGTATAAAAGTCATTCTTTTAATTAATTTACAAACATTAACTGTCCTGGTGACAGTTGCAAAAAAGAAACTATATATTTAGTGTCCATTTTGCCACAAGAACCAGCGTGAAGCAATCTTTCCATCACCACTACAAAAAAAAAGAAGCCGTTTAGGGGTTAATATTGCACAATTAACAGAAGGTAGCACAGTTATGCATTTCCCTCTGTAGCATGCATAAACTTCTGTAATTGCCACTGTGTGCCTCACTGAATGAGTAATAAGTCAGCTTGAAGTCTCCAAATTGGATGCCCTAGTGGTGACCAAAGCTATCTGGCAGATTTCCACAGGTCCTTTACTGATTTTACCTACTCTAAGAAGCTTTTAAGGGGGATTAAATTATGCAACTTAAAATTACATTGGAAATAATTGAACAGCAGAGAGGTAAAGCAAAATTGAACCAAATAGTCACAGGTGGCTTATACAATTCTTTGTGTATGGCGTTCTCTAGCCCTATGGGTGGGAAGGGCATTTCCCTGCCAAAACAAGAACTGCATCTTAAATGATGGGGTGGCCTGACATTATGGGAAGAAGGGGCCGTGCCCTCGATTTTGCCTAGCATGATGAAAGTCTGTTAAAGAGAGTTCATGATAATCTAAGAGAGGGAAGATGAGTATTCTCACATTTGCCTTTCTGATGAATGATAAATATGTCTTTCACAACTATTGAGCAACCTTGGTAAGGTTGCCTTTTGGAAGTAGTGGGATTATCTACACACTTTTTAATGGGCTGGGAAACATGATGTTCAAATGATTTCCAAGCCCCTGTTGGAGAAGAATTTAAATAGAAAAGTGTGCATCCATGAGGACAGCGGCATTACGAAACTTGAGGGGACCTCCCTGCAAGGTACATGGAGGATCCCACCATGCTTTGGACCTAGTCAGGAGCTCTCAGGTCAGGGGCCTGCTGCCCACGCACAGTGCCAGAGGGGGTCCCCTGGAGCTCATGGCTCCCCCTGCACCAGGGGAGCTGCGGGGCTAATGTTAAGGGATACATTCATCCCCTTTCCACAACAGAAACAGATTTACATCTGCCTTTCACAGAAGTAACTCTTTGACCATTTTCAGGCTGGACAGTGATTGGAAAAGTGACTAGGAATGGCCACAACCAACATTTTTTTGATAGTTCAGAAAGTTTCTTTGTGGAAGGCCCGCCCCCCATCGATTTCTTATGATTTACACCATAATATTATTACATGATTGAGGAGCAATATTACTACCTATGAGGGTCAGGATTTGGGTCTGCAATGTCTCCTTTTGTGAATCCCTTTCAGTAGTAAGATCAGCGATTTGCGTTCATACACCTAAATTACGTGCACAATTAGCTTTATTAATCAAGCCTTAATGGTTCTTGATAAATAAATAAATACTCGGATTCATATAGGATGGCTAGTCACCCGTGAGGGTCTTTAGGCGCTGTTTAGGCACGGGGAGATTATGTGATTTGCCCAGAATCACAGGATGTTGTGCTGACGCCAAGACTCAAACCTGGATCTCCAGCGCTACAGTCGGCAGATCTGGCTGTTACGCCACACCCTCTTCCTAGCTGCAAATTGTCCAAGACCATTGGTATGTATTTCCAGTCACTTCGGATTAAATTCATATGAGTAGTAAGAATTTCAAAATGAAAAATTGGTACGAGAAATATGCATAAATTGGATCTGAATTGTGAGACTCCTTGCACATTAAAAGCTTACACGCAAACCCTGACTTGGTGTGGGCCTCAAGTTTTGTCTGTGAGGCTAGACTGCTGTGTCTAACAAATCTAAATTAGAAGCTCTGTACGACACAATCACTAAATAATATGAGGCATTAAAATTGCTTTAATGGACGAACTTGCAGGAAAAAATAACGGTATGCTTGCTCATTTACATAGTTATGGCGTTGGGGTACTGTCAATTCTTTAGTGAGCAAATACATTGTTCATCTGCGAGACTGGAGAATGCTGCAAGATGGTAGAGGCAATAGTAGTTATTTCCTGTGCACATTTAATTGTTCTCAGAAAACCAATTATCCACGGTAATGTATATTACACAAAATAGATAGAGGTTTAATGCACAAGGAAATTAAAAACATCATTTTATGGAGAAAAAAAATATAGTAATGTTCTCTCCGTCTGAAAGACTACATTGTTTAAAATAATTAACTGCTATTATCTTGATGAAATCAAAAAAACACTCCTAAACTGATTTCAAACAAATTCGAATTTATGATCACGACATGCATCAAGGCAACAATAAGGTGAACCTGCTCCAATTGAGACAGACAACAGTGTGATGTTTGCAGAATATTTCATTGCAGAGCCCATTTTTCAGAAAGCGAACTCTCTGACAAGGAATTCTGAAGAACAGCCCACGTGTTTTTCATAAACAAAAAACAATCTACATCTAGATCAATAAAGCATGAGACCAAAACATATTTCCAGCAAAGACATAAATGAATAAAAAAAACTTTTAATTCTTTGAAATGGGGAAACTTCTTTTATAGACTTGTCTTATTGAAATTTCAGACTCAAAGAGTTTTTCCCTATTTACAGCTCTACTGGGGACCAATTAATTCAGACTACAAAAATAAAACACCGGCCACATTATGTGATCACAGAAATAGCTGGCATATTTTGCTCATTACCGAAGCTTTACAGTGCTAATTTAGCAATGGGAAAGTTGAAAGGTTTTTCTTTTTTTTTAACTTCACTGCCTAACCTACATTTACAGTTTGTAATGTATCATCAGTCTGCAATTGATACAAATGGATTGCTATTACAGCTGCATGAAAAAAAGAAAAGACTGGACACACTTGATTAATTGAGTAGCTAGTCTGATCATACCACGCATTCTGAAAATGTAACTTTAATCAGGACAATAAAAGCCTAGCTCGCCAAATCGGAGTGTAACAGTCATTAGGGCAACAGCTTCAGTGGTACTGTGGCCTATGGGTATCAGGCAGTGGCGGCTCGCACAGGTGAGAGCGGTAGGCGGGCGGGCTATTTATCAAATAAATAAATAAACAAAACCACTTACTTTGCGCTCGCCGCATCCCCAATGGGGGGATGCGGCAAGAGCAAAGTAAGTGTTTTTTTAAATGTATTTATTATTACTTATCCCGTTGTCTGTTGACTTCCACTACCCCCCACCCCCGCCCCACTGCTCTTACCTGTGCCAGCCACTACTAGTATCAGGTGCCCACTGCATCCCAATCATTAACAACCACAGGGTAAGCAGGCACATTTTCCACGGCACCCTTGCTACTCCATCGGCCTCAACATTGCGTCATGTGCCAATGAAATGACAAATCCAATTTTAAATGTTGCAGCTGTCAAAAGTTATATTTTCAAGCCTTCTTTGATTTTTTTTAATGTTAAGGTATCAAGACATGAATCAAGTTTAAAATTGGCTACCTATTGTACAAAGACATGCATCTAAATAAACCTCCCTATGTGTCCTACCTATTGACATTTCTGGTGTACCGACAGGACTCCAAAGCCTCAAGATTCAGAACTGGTCAGGCACAGTCAGTCACAGGATCAGCCACTGTATTTTGAAACAATTTTTTGGTTAACTTGAAGGTGAAACCTTCACTATTTTACTTCAGAGGAAACCTAAAAACCCACTTTTCGCAGCTTTTAGAGAAATATATTTGTTGACCTCCATTTCTATGAACTATCCACCCGACTTCATTGAGTCCTATCTCTATATAGATATGCAACAATGTATTTAGCTTTTGCTCTAACATTATTTTGGGAGTTTGGGAGCAGGAGCACAATATAAAACTGATACTCAAATAAATAAGATAATTAACCACAATTGCTTCCTATTTAGAAAATGCTTCTTCTAGAACGAGAAGTTTTAAGCAACTATCCATTAAATAGTGTGCAACTCTTTGAGCATGGTCTCTCAGTTACAGGGTGAAATCTATTCTGAAATGTTTAGATTTTACTTGTCAAATCATCCTCCAAAAAGTTATAATAATCATATAAAAAAAATGCTTGTTTCCGGTCCAGGGAAGACATGGCTTGGCAGTTCGGGCTGGACTGTTCCCATGAGGCACAGGGTAAAGACTGATTTGCATATGGCTATGTCTGAACTGGGGTGGCGAAGTGAGCTAAAGAATGATGATGGATTCAACCAAGATCTGTGACTGGGGGTGTGTCTGAAAAGTTTCAGCGCTCCGTCCCTCATCTCCTTGTATTTTCAGGGTATAAAGTAGGAAATGCATTTGACAAATATGTCCTCCTTCTGGGAGTGTATTCTGTTTCCTAGCAATGCCCTCATGGTGATTATGGAATTTGATCTGATAATAGTTTCTCGAGGGAGGAGTGTGTCCACTCCAGAGAACAGTTCCCAGAAAAGAGAAATTATTACCTCAGAAGTGTTACATAGTACACTAGAAACAATAGACTAATCCTAATTGATTATTGAATTTTTTTGGAGTTGTCTTATGTGATGCTGTCCACTGTACAATTTAAATATCTTGATCTATGGTTATCTGTTTAGGCATTCCTGTTCCTAACCCTATTGCACCCTTTTTTCTGATTTCTCTTGAGTTTAAATATGATTAGGATGGTGGGCCTCAATATTCGGTGCATTATTTTAGCTGCACATTTTGCAACTCCCTCCCATCTCCCTTTGTCTTTTGGATCAATTGTTTTGAGAACTGAGCAACATTTTTCAAGCAAGGCCGCACCATTGCATGGTTTATTGAAAGCATAACTTTTTTTATCTAGGCTTATACTCTTTCCTATGTGCCCAACATCTCACTCTTCTCTTGTGGTTATGTGCATTATTTCCACACCCTAGCCACTTTTTAAATCAGAATAGGCTGATTAGATTAGAAACAACCCTTAATCGCTTCAGATTGGTGATCTTTACATTCTTAATTTTTGCTGGAGTTACCTATTGTTCTTCCTGCCAGCCATGAGGTGGTCTTCCACTCAACCTTTTGCCTTCCTTTCCATTTTTGTATCTAATTTTTGCTGGCCTTAGGACTTTGCGCTCTTTACAACTGATAACTAGTGCTAAATTGCATGGGCTCACTCCTTAAAACATGGTAACATTGTGTTATCACCACCTGCCATATTTAATGCACTCGTAAGTCCCTAGTAAAGTGGCACTACATGTGCTCAGGGCCTGTACATTAAATACTACTCGTGGGCCTGTAGCACTGGTAGTGCCACTCACAAAGGAAGCCCTTTAAACATGTAACAGACATGCCATTGCATCCTTTGTGTGCAGTTTAAACGGCCATTTCGACCTGGGAAAAAAAAACCTTTTGCCAGGCCCAAATCTTTCTTTTGAATACATATAAGTCACCCTTAAGGTAGGCCCTGGACATGCCAGAGAGCAGGGTGCAATGTATTTAAAAAGTAGGACATGTACATTTAGGTTTTACATGTCCTAGTAGTGAAAACGTCTGTAAATTCATTTTTCACTTCTGCAAGGCCTATCTCCCCATAGGATAACATCGGAGTTGCCTTATTAAATTTTATAAGTGTCAGTTCATGTTTGGTGTCTCTGGAATCGCAATTTAAAATTCTAACTAATGGTGAAGTCGGATTTTAAATTGCAATTCTAAAAATGCCACTTTTAGAAAACTAAACACAAGGTGTTGGGCTTATACAGTCAGTCAGGCTGAGCCACCAAGTGTTCACATAAACAAACAATGCCAAAACTGACTGCACCTTTACAACCTACGTTCATTCATGACCACTATATTCAATAGAAGTGATCACCATTTATTTTTTTGAACATCATAAAAATACTTTTGTTTTTTGTCACACACAAAGAACCAATGCAAAACAAATCATGAATATTCTTCCCATCCACCAAATAAATGAATACACAACAGTGGATACAAACAAACATTGACAAAACAAATGCACAACAATAATCAAAAACAAAAATTATGTTCAGTAATGAATCAGTTCTGATTTTCTTATTCAGTACGATTTTGGGGATTTGCCGCACTCTTTTGGGTTTCCTTATTGAACGCATGCTATTAGCTCAAGTGGGATGTGGGCTTATGGTGTCACTAAGGCTAGATTTTTTCCTGCCTACCTCTTTTTGCTTGACTTTTCCATACATTAGACATACTTTGATCAAGAAATGAAGTAAAGGAGCCAACAGGGGACAAACAACCAAATGTAATGGATTTCATGCCAAGGCCTAATCTTTCTCTGGCTCTGCACCAAACTCTGAAACGTCACTCCCCCTGACCCTAACACTAACTATCCTAAACCTTCAAAAAATACATAAAACATATTTCATAGAGATGGGAATTCTGCTACTCTCAAGTTAATGTCCACTGTAACAATAAATGTTACATTTGAAAGAGAGTCCCATCATTTTGTTTTTAACAATCCAACTTGGGGCTCATAAAAGGTAACCATTTGTTTTTACCACACTATTACTCACTTAGCATCAACATTAATTCCCCTCCTGGGGAATGCCCTCTGTTTGCTCTGTAGTTCTATGTCTTTTGATAAAAGATTCATTCACATTGTCCACACTATGTCATATTTTGCATGCATTAGTAGATTTTCCTTGAACAAAGAAACTGATGCTCATTGAGCTTTGACCAGTAAATAATGTATATGTACTACTAGTTGCAACTTTATTGCTACTATGAGTTTAATTTCTGCTGCTTTGCTGTTTACACTCTGTTTTGCATACACTGTCTCTTGTTTAAAGCAACATGCTCTTATAGCTATGTAAAACACCAAGGCACCCCATGGTCCTGGTATGAGCCATATAAAACAGCAAACGCATTTAATTTTAGATGGATTTCCTGCTGCAAGCTCTCTTCCTTACATGACTATCTTACAAAACCACCGAGCCAGCTGGGAGATGACGCACAACAAACCTAATGCTTTGCTAATTACTAATTAAAAATATATATTATATTTCAATTAATTGCCAGGGTAATTGACCGTCACTCTATTGCGTCGTATTGGAAGAGTCCATCCAGTTCTCGGCGCGGGGGAGCCCGGCCTGTGGAGAAGCCCTCGCACGCGCAGCCCTGCCACGTCGCTGTCAGTTCTGCATGGTTTGCCTGAATGCGGCACTCCGCGACAGCTGTCGGAAATAATACATAAGAGCAGCTGCTGTGACAGCTACAAAGGCCCCTGAATCTTAATTGGGCTCAACATGATACTGTTTATTCTGGTAAACTTAAAAAAGAAAAATATTGAAGCTCCGCGTGCGTTTTTAATGTCTCAAAATAGTGTTTGCCTTTTGGAGAAGTGCAAAGTTGCCCTTTATTTTGACTACACAATTTCACTAGTATTGTTTCCGGTGGCAGGAGGGCGCACCAGCAACCGAGGAAACGTAGTGGCAGTTAGAGGAATGGGAATGAAAATCAGGTGACATCGTAGACGTGCCCTCTGGTCATGTCTGCAGCAGCCACGTTTCTCAAAATGGGGCATATTAAGAGCCACTTCGCGCCGCATCAATCACATGAGAAAACAGCATAACGGAATCCAAAAACATGGCAGGACTTACTCTCGGCATCAGCGTACAGCAGGCAGCACAGGAGAACCACCAAGGGCCTGGCTATGTGCATCATCCGACAGCTTGGCACCTGCATGCTTTGGCAGCCTCGGGCTCACGGGCTCAGAAGCCACAGCGAGTCTGTCCGGTCTGAAATGTCAGATGCAGTCCCTTCAAAGCCTGTCAGGGGAGAACAGAAAAAACATGACATGGTTAGGCCTCCTCGTGGCTGAGCTGTGTAGAACCGAGGTAGCTGGAAGCACATAGCAGAGACAGAGCGAACGACAACACCCTTCCAACCACACATCCTACATGGCGTAGCTTGCCACAGGTGTACGAAAGTGCTTCAGTGCTCCACATTAACACGGCAATACAATACAAGGTGTTCTACAATATATACTCAGTTACCAATCAAAGTATATCCACGTGCTGTCCCACTAAAGGTAGATACAAATGGACATTATCCTACCATAAACAATATAGGCCCTGATTTTTCATAGGATTGCGTTGCCCTTGCGTCCCGCAGCGTGTCACAATCTAGGCCCTGATTTTTCATAGGATTGCGTTGCCCTGGCGTCCCGCAGCGTGTCACAATCTATGCCCTGATTTTTCATAGGATTGCGTTGCCCATTCGTCACGCAGCGTGTCACAATCTAGTCCCTGATTTTTCATAGTATTGCGTTGCCCTTGCGTCCCGCATCGTGTCACAATCTAGGCCCTGATTTTTCATAGGATTGCGTCGCCCATGCGTCACGAAGCGTGTGACAATCTAGGCCCTGATTTTTCATAGGATTGCGTTGCCCTTGCGTCACGCAGCGTATCACAAGGGGAACTCAAATCTTAAATCAGATTTACCAAGACACGCGCTTTGTGTGGCCCTGCATTGCTTGGTAAATCTGAAGTAACGCAAGGCAGCGCAAGTCGCAGACTTGCGTTACGCTGTGCTGGGAAGGCGTATCATGGTTGGAGTGTGGGTGATCCCATGCACCCACTTAAGTATTTTACCACATTCCCAGGTTTACCAAGACACGTAAAACCTGAGAATGCGTCAAAATTCTACACCATCCCAATGGAGGCGCAACGAGGAGAAATATCTTTATTTCTCCTGTTTTTTTCCTCTTACTAAGTGTGCTGCACTTCCCTACCTGCACAAAAACTACCCCGCCTGCAAAGCATGCACCCTTGCAAAATGATGCAAGGGTGCCTGCGTTGGCGCTAAGCTGCACCGAGTACACCAGTGCAAGGAGAGAACAAGAATGTGCCATTTCTTGATAGATATGGAACAATTTTGCCCAATTCTTTTTACGAGGCTCCGAAAGTGGTCTTGCTGCGCTGCGTCAAATTTTGATAAATCTGTGCTCTGGTCTCTCTTGCATGCATAACACATTTTTAATAAAGCTAGCCTTTTTCTAGCAAGAAAAAAAATCTTTACTACAACAAGTACAACATCTAGCCTGGAGAAACAAAGGCAGCATGGTATTGTTTCCCTGCACGCCCCCACACTGGACACAGGCACGTCCTACATATTACTCCAGGAACAGGATGGATCGCCACTGTCCAGCACATGCTTAATTGATGAAGTTTCAGGTTTATGGGTCGCCGGCTTCCATTATGCGCTTGCTTTCTTTCAGCAGCGCAAAAAGGCAGAGTGGTAAACACAGAATGATTGATCGACTGAACAAAACTGACACTCTACACATTTATAATTACAGCAGAGAGAGAGGTTAGAGCGAGGAGCTATCTTTAGAAAAAGAGCGCCATACTATCGGGTGGAAAAGCCGACTCTCACCTGCGGCTTTGTCAACATTTACAGAATGCAGAAGCGGCTCTGAGGCCGTGAATACAAATTCTCACAACGGATGGAGCCTCTCGCCGTGTACACAAAGCAGGAGAAGGGACCCATTGTTGAGCACAGCTTCCGAAGAACACGGACTTCCAAATCCGATTATCGACTGACTGCTCAGGTGTAAGCCCTGAAAAATGAAGCTCCTTCACCAAAGCTGTTACATCACACTGAGACAGCAGCTTCCTGTGCCCCTCTGTGTCTTCCTGTAGGAAGCAAGAACTTTGGGGACCAGCTCTTACTTTGCATCAACAGACGTTGATCTAAAGCAAGAGACAAAAACACAGAAGGGGGAAAGAAAGAGGAATAGAAAGAAGGAAACAGTCAGAAAGGAGGAAAGTGGGAATGGGAAGGAACATGCAGGAGTGAGCTAAAGAGGCAGGGAGTGTCTGGTGGTGGATTAAAGAGGCATGAGGGGGAATCAAGACTACGCCGTTTTGGTATAGAACAGCCCGCCCTTCAGTAGAAGGCTTCTGTACAAAACATTAGGCCCGGCACTTGTTCTTGCACCAATTGGAAGTCTAGGCACTAAAACTCTGCCTTCATTGGGTTGGTGGATATCCGAAAGAGAGGGTGAAATGGTGGGTGATGGTCCATCTTCTCCTCATCTTTCTCTGGTCTAGAAGGCCCCACAAAGGTGGGCAAAAAGCGGGAATGCTAGCACACCACCACCCTGGCTCCAGCAAGGCAGTGCAGACCTGCAGCAGACACCTGACGTCCCTCAATGCACGGGGTTGGCACTGTCGGCATTGCCTCTGCTCTTTTTCTGCAATGAAGAGAGCATCGCCCACAGGGAGAAGAGAGGGAAGGCAAGATAGAGAAGGGGATAGGAAGACAAGAGAGAGATCTGTGGGGGCAGCAGGATATCAGCAAGTAGGGTAGGGTTGCAGGACACCGGACCACTATGACATAAAATGCAATGGGGATTTGCAGCCATCCTCCACCATTGCCTGGAAAGATGTGCAGAAACTGACAGAAACTGGAAATAGTAGAGAGAGATACTGGCAGGTGCAAAATGAGTAGCACAGCCACATCTCTCTAAACTAAAGAAAAGGGAACTGCTCCTCCCAAAAAGCACTTTGGGTCTGCTATTCAAACCTTTGCACTCTTTTTTTTTTATAACTCTTTTTATTAAAGAAACATCGACTACAAGGCATAGTTTCGTAGGAACACCGCATAGGTAGTTGCAAGCACAAGGATTCAGCAATGCATAACATATTTGTACAGTTGGAGTTAGGGGGACGGGGAGACATCTGCGTCGTAAAGTCTGGGGGGGGGTACATATTTCGCCTCGGTATAAGTTCCAGGGAGTCCAAATTTTGGACCATTTGCGGGGGCAGCCCCTTGCAATGTAGACAGACTTTTCTCGTTGCATGCACCAATCAAGGTCCTTTTTCCAGTCTTTCACTGCAGGTGCCTGTGATGCCCCCCAGTGCTGCGCAATGTTCCTCTTAGCAATCATGCAGGCAAGTGTCACCCAGTGTATGGCATAGGCATTGAGGTCCGTGGGCTCCCAGATATTTAGGAGGCATCTAGGGGCTTCCGGACGGATGTCAAGTTCAAGGGTTTCACTCATGATGGCATGGATCTTGTGCCAGTACTCCTGAATGAACCTGCAGTGCCAGAGGATGTGTATGAAAATGCCTGGCTGGGAGCACCCACGTCTACAAGACCCATCCGTGTGCCCCCCCATGTGTACCAATTGGGGCCCCGTTAAATATGTTCTGTGTAGGATTTTTAGTTGCACCAGGCGGAGCCGGGCCGAGATTGCTACTGTTTTGGGGGAAAAACCTTTGCACTCTTGAAACTGGATGTGGCAATGCCCTGCTCCGTAGCCTCGCAGACTCTACACTGGCCATCCTCCAGGGCATCCTACACACTGCAGCAAAGCTCATCCAGGGCCTGAATATATATGGTCACCTCACCCTCATAATAATGGAACTTCACCGGCTCCCCTTTCTGGCCCACTCATCTTTAAAACAAAGTACAGAGTTTTCAAAGCCATCATAAGCAGCAGCCCTGCATATATGCTGCCAAGTATTCCGTCTCCAGTGGCCCTTGACACACTTCAAGCCAGGATATCAGACTCAAAGTAAAAAAAGAGCAAAAAGCAAAAACAAGTAGGCCTTCTAAAGCCATGTACCCAGGCTTTGGATCAAAAACCCTGCATTCATCAGGACCACCTGAACCCTGCTCAATACTGGAAAAGAGCTGAAGACTGTATCTTTGCATTTGACACTGAACCGTGCTTTACTACCTTTTGGCTAGGTCCTCACTGCACAAATATCACATACACACAACAGTACACTGCCCAAATGAACTACAAAAGAGGACTGTATGTACTGAGAGTGTCAAATAGTCCACTCAAGCCAGGCAACTGCATCAGAAAAGGTAGTCATATTGACAGGAAGTGACTGCACACATACATTCATGCAGGGGAAGGGATTAGCATTAAACTCTGAGTGAAACAGTGCAACAAAGTTGTGGTTCAGCCAGTCTGTGTCTTTGTCTACTTGCTGTTATCTTACCAAATGATCTTACCTCTATTAAGTGTGATTTTGTTCCCTGTGTTGATTTACAACTTAGCCCTCATAGGACAAGACAATATTGTAATGTTGTCTTCATTACTAGCATATATTACTTGTATCCAGTGGCAATACAATAAAAATGTAATTCTTAGTACAATTCCACGAGAGAGCTTGGTTCAGGTTTGTGGGCAATGCAATCAATTTGAAAACATATTTCAGTCCTGAGAAACTCTGTGAGCTAAAAACAAAACTGCTACGAACAATACACTGCTTTTCCAGTCATTTGCTGCTTTATTTACACAACCATCTCCTGCTATAAAAATGAAAGAAAAAAAACCTGAAATTCCACGGGCAAGTCCTGAAGGCACCATCTCTTCCTACCTCTGGTCACCTCACCTCACTCCCATCTTTTTGCCTGCTTTTCTGATGACAGAAAAGTCCATGAGACATCAGTCCTGTCTGAGCCAATTTGTGTCTGTGCAACGTATCAGAGCCAACTACTGCATTATGACTCCACTGAGGCTTTCAAAGTTGGAGATGCATGAAAGGCACATGCACAGTGGGAAAAAAAGCTTGTTCCGTTTTCATACCAGCTAGACCCAAGTGTGACATGGTGGCGGGTACTGTCTTTTAACACAAACCATCATTGACTTGTCAACTGCACAGCACTGAGAGAATTTCAGACTGGCAAGTTGCAAACAATGTCAACATTGTGGTGTGAAATAAGTCAGTAAACTATCCACTGTTCAATGTAATGCAATATAAATATTCCACATGATTACTTCACCCAGGCCTTCTGCCACCCACTACTGAACAGGGCATATGTGGAAAGAAAAAATGTCAATCTCTTCAACTAATGTATGTATTGTATGTATATATTGATATTTAGCTAGCTGTGAAGCAACAGGCGTTGTACGTTATGCGAGGGGTCGGGAGATCGTATACTTCAAGTGAGGATTCTACACATACATTTTCCACACATTTTTAGGTACAGGGAGATTAAGTGAGTTGCCCAGAATCATTCACTGTTGAGTTTAGAACAGAGACAGGGATTCAAAACTGGGTCCCCAAATTCAAAGGCACGGGCTACAGCCGCTAGCCTACATTTCAATCCTGCGCTGCTCTCAATCATCAAGTTTAAGGATTCAGATTATCCCTTCTTATTGGTCTAGCTGTGTATCACGACGTATTGGTGCAAAGATTTTTTATCACCATATATAAGTGTCATGAGTGTTTTAACCCCTTGCCTGCGTCGGATGACCCCTGGCCGTCCGACGTCACAGTGGGCGAGTGCGTCGGATGGCCGGGAGCCGTCCGATTTGCGCACGCGTGAACTTTTCACGCACGGCGGGAAAATTCCGGCCTCGTTCAAAGGGCTAATCATGTCTTATGTTTTGTGTTACTGTATGTAAGTGTTGGACTTGGCCCTTCTGGCAGGTTCCCCCCGAAACTTTTTGCTTGTAATTGGTAACTTGGTGTAGTGATTTTGGGTTTCTGCGCACTTTACCGCTGTGTCCCAGGGTAAAGTGCGTGCGTGTTGTGAGGTTGGCCTGCCCTCCCATAGGAATGCATGGGGGAATGTAGATGTCCCGGTAGTTCCTGATGCGTGGGGTGGGCAGGCCCGTGTTTGGTATGTGCGGACTCGTGGGAGTGAATGCTGCGCGTTGATGTGTGCGGCGTGCATGTACCTGGTGTGGAAGTGCCACTTCTAGAAGTGGGCACTTCAGTGTGCAGTCTGAAATGTGTGGCGTGTCTGGTGATTGGCTGGTGAGGTCAGGTGACGGACTAGGGAATTCCCCAGAGTCAGGAGGAGTCACCCAGTGGTGAATGGGGAGTTAGCATGTAGATGGCTGGGGAGGAGTGTACCTGGGTCCTGAATAGGACAGGGCTCCCCCACACAATGCTGGCGCCGGCCCCTGTGGTGCGTCTAATGACCCTAGCCCTGCCAGTGAATAGAGTGAGGGGCTGAGCACATCAAGGGTGCTCCCCAACCAGCTGCGACTGGTTTTCCCCCTCACCCTGAACCCAGAACAAAGGGATTTGGTGTATAAAAAGGGGCTGTGTCCCCTTACAAAATGTTCTTGTTCTTGTTCTGCACTTGAATCTACCAGGGGCGTGCTGCTGCTGGGGCCCAGGGGAAGGTTTGCCTCCCTGGGCCCTGCCCAGCCCCTGGATGCCTGATGGACCTTGGGGAACCGTTGATTGCTGTTTCCTGGCTCTGTCCAAGACCTGGCTGCGTCTAGCGCCCTGGGAGCGCTATATTGCTTTATTTTGCCCCGTAGGAGCAATGGAGCTCCGCAGCAAGGCGCTGCCGTCCGTGTGGAGGGAATCCCCTTCGTAAGGATTCCCCCGAAACGCTGCCGGAGCGGGTGCCCACCCCGCTTCATCCTTATTTACTTTGCGGGTGCCTACCCCGCTTATTTAATTATTTTCTTACGGCGGGTGCCCACCCCGCCGTATATCACATCTAACGAGGGAGCCTACCCCTCTGTGGACCGAGTTTGGAGATCACCGCCGCGGCCGGGCGTGCAGGAAGTCAGGCAGGCCGAGGGCGGGACTCCGGGACAACCGGAAGTGGGAGGGCGGGAGCCTACCCCGCCTCCAACCGAAGACGCGTGGCTGGTTTGAAGCACCGGAGCCGGCAGGAGCCTACCCTGCGCCCCGGTGTTGCGGAGTGATGGGAGAGTCCAGGCGGGAGCCCACCCCGCGCTGGACTGCGCCGAGTGACAAGGAGGCAGTGTCGTCGGCGGGGCTCCCGTAGTGAGGAGAAGGAGCCCCGCCCGTTGCCCGCGCCCCGAGAGGAGTGCCGTTGCTCCTACCGCAGAGGAGACCGGAGACGAAGAAGCTACCCCCCCCCCCAGCCGGTGAGTGATCTGAGTGAGTCCGGATGGGGGGAGGCAGGGTCAGAGCGGCCCCGCATGGCAGTGGGCCGCTCCAACGACTGTTGTTTAGAGCCTAGAGGGCTCCAAAGTAAGGGCACAGAGGTGCCCATGCCTATAGCTGCATGTCTCCCCACTGCCCCACCGGCCCATGGTGCATGCTGCCTTTCAGAGCCCCGGAGGCTCCAGCTACGGGTGCAGTGTTTAGTTTAGAGCGCTCGTGCGCTCCAGCTCCGGGGGCATTTCCTTAGTGTTCTGAGCCCACAAGGCTCCAACGCGGGCCATATTTGTTTAGAGCCCAGTGAGGTTCCAACGAGGCGGGCATTCTTTATTTTGAGTCCAGAGGGGACTCCAACGCCGGCCAATATTGTTATTTTAGAGTCTGAGGGACTCCAACACGTGTGCAAGTTTGTTCTCCGAGCCTAGATGGCTCCCACGGTTGGCGCAGATGACTTTCAGGAGCCAGTGTGCTCCAGGGGGACATGTCGTTTCTGAGCCCAGGTGGCTCCAACGTCGGTGTCATCATTTCAAGGGCCATTGAGAGCCCAGGCCCCTATTTGCCTTCCACGGCTGCGCAGCACTTAGTGCCAGCTGCAGCGTTTAGGCCCTGTGCTTGTCCCCAGCTGCCCAGCAAGTAGTGGGCAGCTGCTACGTTTAGGTTCTGGTGCGTCCTGGACTCTAAGGTGATTGAGGTATTATTGCGATTCATGCTAATGTGCTTTTGGGTGCTAGGAAATGTATTGTATATAGCATGTTTTGCGCACCCTGTGTCTGATACCTATAAATGTGGTTATTCCTGCCTAGAAGGTTGTTTTACCTGCTTAGGTTGATGGTAGGGAGAATGTACTTCCCTGTGAGATGTGCGCCCCTAGTATAGTTATAGCTAGGTGGTTAGGTCTAATGAGTTAGACCAATGAGAATTGCATAATGTAATTTATGCCCCTGTGATAGATACAGGATAGGTTTTATACCTGATGCTAGTGTGATGACGCTGAGGTCATTGTTGCGCCAGTAGATACTGGTTATGTTCCACATGTACACTTGGTAATTTGTGTTATGTTCTAAGTGCTAATTCCTGACAGTGGTCCATGTGGCCCTGTCCCCTGTACATATAATCCCTTGTAAATTCTGCCCGTGCCTGTTGGCACATTGTAAAGTGTGTGTTTTTATCTAATGTGTTGTGTATAATACAAAGGCTATTTTTATAGAATACCTTGTGTGGAGTTTCCTTTGTGGTGGGCCTTGGGTGTTGTTGCTGGGTGCGCGCGCAAACGCTTTACACATCACCTCAGGGATAAGCCTGACTGCTCGTGCCAAGCTACCAAGGGGGTGAGCAGGGGTTATCTTTGGCGTGTAACTTCCTTGCCCTGACTAGAGTGGTGGTTTCTGCCTGACTTTGGCGCAAGCCTTAGCCAACCAGAAATCCCATTTCTAACATTGGTGATCAGCGGTGGGATTTGGACTTGCGTTTGCGCTGTACCGCAGCGGCAACTGGCCGCACTACAAAACTCTGCATTTAGATAAATCACATGGTATAGGGATTATTGTTTTTAAATGTCATTTCTGTGGAAATGTGTTTCTTGTGCACTGTGAGTTAGGTGTCCCTAGCTCGGGAGGGTAGATCATCCCCCTTAGTGCATTGTGTTTTCTGGATTCACCAGAGGGTGGGATCCAGTGGTGGCAGCAGATGTGTGTCCAGTGCATGTATTCCCATTCCCAGTTCCCGGGGTAGTGGTACCTGTGTCACGTGGTGGTCAGGTTGAGAAATCAGGGGCGGTAGAAACTGTCTTACCAGTCTTGGGAGGGGTTTGGAGATGAATGTGTAATGCGCTGGATGAATGTGAATGTCCCATTCCCAGTTCCCAGAGTGATAGTACCTGTGTCACGGGGTGGTCAGGTTGAGAAATCAGGGGCGGTAGAAACTGTCTTACTAGTCTGGGGGGTGTGAGTGTGGATGAATGTTGTGTTGCACTGGAAGATTGAGTGTTAAATGGTGTGTGTAAATTATTTTGAGCTTGTTTTTGGGAGTAACCCTAGAAGAATGGTGCAGGTATCTCCACAAATCCTTGCGGCGGAGATGGTTTAGAGTAGCCCAGCTAGGTACCCTTATTTGTGAGGAGGTTGAGTGGTCTCACGCCTGAACTGGTTGAGGGCGTGACCCTGGGTTGTATTCCCAACCCCAACCTCAGTCTCCAGGACTGGTTGGTTCCATGAGGGAACACCAGGTAGGGAGCCTAGTCTGTCCTGTTGTACTGTTCTTCGAGGTGGTTCTTCCTGTTTGAGGTAAGCTGGGAGTGTCTGTAGTCAGGCCTCCATCAGTTTTGGTGTCGAGCAGTGCCACTCCTAGGTGGAGGGTGCAGAGGTTCAGTTTTGAGGGGTGAGAGGGGGAAGAGTCCCCAGTGGGAGCCAGTGGGTCAGGGGCCGGCCAGAAGGGCTGGGCCACCAATGAGTGACCATGGTGACGCCACTTCTGTCCTGGGGCATCTTCACGCACTGTCAGAGGGACAGGAGGTCGTGAGCTCTGCGCCAGGCAGACTGTCACACGACACGCTAGGTATGTGTCACCCTCGGGAGGGTATATGTACTCCCAGGAAGTCCTGGTTCTCCGGGCAATTGTGATGTGATACCCCCCTGATAGCAGGTGGGGTACAGTTGTGAGGGGTGAGAGGGGGAGAGGTCCCCAGTGGGAACCAGTGGGTCAGGGGGCCAGCCGGATGGGCTGAGCCACCAATGAGTGACCATGGTGATGCCACTTCTGTCCTGGGGCATCTTCACGCACTGTCGGAGGGACAGGAGGTCGTGAGCTCTGCGCCAGGTTGCTGGGGCATCTTCACGCACTGTCAGAGGGACAGGAGGTCGTGAGCTCTGCGCCAGGTTGCTGGGGCATCTTCACGCACTGTCAGAGGGACAGGAGGTCGTGAGCTCTGCGCCAGGCAGACTGTCACACGACACGCTAGGTATGTGTCACCCTTAGGAAGTCCTGGTCCGCCAGGCATCTGACCAAAGGGTACGTCCCTCGGTTGGGGAGCCAGTAGCCGGTGTTTCCGGATCTGGACGTAAGGACGACTGTAGTCAGTGTCCTGGCTGGTTTGCCTTCTAGGGGTACCACTCCAGTTGGGAGGGTGCGGAACTCTGGAAGGGGGTGCAGAGGGAGGACGGCCTCGCCTCTGACCCCGGTGCAGCCGGCGAACTTGGATCCCAGGTGGTAGACCAGTTGGTGGAGAGAGGTCCTAAACTGGTGGGAGAGTTGTGTTCTGGTGGGTGCTTCCCTGGGAGGGTGCGGAACCCCAGAAGTAGAGGTAGGGTGGGGCATTCTTGCCCGTGACCTCTGGTCAGCCTGAGGGTGCGGACCCTAGGTTGGAGGATCAGTGGTAGTTGGGAACTACACTGAGAGGGAGAGTGGAGAATGGCTTGTATGCCAGGGGTTACTACCCCCCACTCTGGGTTTGGCCAGGACCAGTGGTATCTGGGTGGCCTAGGGCCTGGTCCTGGCCGTGGACAACTAGGTAGTACCAGTGGGGTAGCCTAGTTGGGCCTGAGTTCTTTTCGGTTGTTTTTTTTTCAGATGGAACCATGTTGATGGAGAAGGGCGTAGAACCGGAGAGTGTCCCTGCAGTGCGGGCCTGCGTCCGTGTTCTATCGCCCCAAGCAGGGAAGACCATCACGGTGGTGATTGGTCTGCCCTGCGTTTTGGCTGGAAGGGGGTTGTGTTGGACTTGGCCCTTCTGGCAGGTTCCCCCCGAAACTTTTTGCTTGTAATTGGTAACTTGGTGTAGTGATTTTGGGTTTCTGCGCACTTTACCGCTGTGTCCCAGGGTAAAGTGCGTGCGTGTTGTGAGGTTGGCCTGCCCTCCCATAGGAATGCATGGGGGAATGTAGATGTCCCGGTAGTTCCTGATGCGTGGGGTGGGCAGGCCCGTGTTTGGTATGTGCGGACTCGTGGGAGTGAATGCTGCGCGTTGATGTGTGCGGCGTGCATGTACCTGGTGTGGAAGTGCCACTTCTAGAAGTGGGCACTTCAGTGTGCAGTCTGAAATGTGTGGCGTGTCTGGTGATTGGCTGGTGAGGTCAGGTGACGGACTAGGGAATTCCCCAGAGTCAGGAGGAGTCACCCAGTGGTGAATGGGGAGTTAGCATGTAGATGGCTGGGGAGGAGTGTACCTGGGTCCTGAATAGGACAGGGCTCCCCCACACAATGCTGGCGCCGGCCCCTGTGGTGCGTCTAATGACCCTAGCCCTGCCAGTGAATAGAGTGAGGGGCTGAGCACATCAAGGGTGCTCCCCAACCAGCTGCGACTGGTTTTCCCCCTCACCCTGAACCCAGAACAAAGGGATTTGGTGTATAAAAAGGGGCTGTGTCCCCTTACAAAATGTTCTTGTTCTTGTTCTGCACTTGAATCTACCAGGGGCGTGCTGCTGCTGGGGCCCAGGGGAAGGTTTGCCTCCCTGGGCCCTGCCCAGCCCCTGGATGCCTGATGGACCTTGGGGAACCGTTGATTGCTGTTTCCTGGCTCTGTCCAAGACCTGGCTGCGTCTAGCGCCCTGGGAGCGCTATATTGCTTTATTTTGCCCCGTAGGAGCAATGGAGCTCCGCAGCAAGGCGCTGCCGTCCGTGTGGAGGGAATCCCCTTCGTAAGGATTCCCCCGAAACGCTGCCGGAGCGGGTGCCCACCCCGCTTCATCCTTATTTACTTTGCGGGTGCCTACCCCGCTTATTTAATTATTTTCTTACGGCGGGTGCCCACCCCGCCGTATATCACATCTAACGAGGGAGCCTACCCCTCTGTGGACCGAGTTTGGAGATCACCGCCGCGGCCGGGCGTGCAGGAAGTCAGGCAGGCCGAGGGCGGGACTCCGGGACAACCGGAAGTGGGAGGGCGGGAGCCTACCCCGCCTCCAACCGAAGACGCGTGGCTGGTTTGAAGCACCGGAGCCGGCAGGAGCCTACCCTGCGCCCCGGTGTTGCGGAGTGATGGGAGAGTCCAGGCGGGAGCCCACCCCGCGCTGGACTGCGCCGAGTGACAAGGAGGCAGTGTCGTCGGCGGGGCTCCCGTAGTGAGGAGAAGGAGCCCCGCCCGTTGCCCGCGCCCCGAGAGGAGTGCCGTTGCTCCTACCGCAGAGGAGACCGGAGACGAAGAAGCTACCCCCCCCCCCAGCCGGTGAGTGATCTGAGTGAGTCCGGATGGGGGGAGGCAGGGTCAGAGCGGCCCCGCATGGCAGTGGGCCGCTCCAACGACTGTTGTTTAGAGCCTAGAGGGCTCCAAAGTAAGGGCACAGAGGTGCCCATGCCTATAGCTGCATGTCTCCCCACTGCCCCACCGGCCCATGGTGCATGCTGCCTTTCAGAGCCCCGGAGGCTCCAGCTACGGGTGCAGTGTTTAGTTTAGAGCGCTCGTGCGCTCCAGCTCCGGGGGCATTTCCTTAGTGTTCTGAGCCCACAAGGCTCCAACGCGGGCCATATTTGTTTAGAGCCCAGTGAGGTTCCAACGAGGCGGGCATTCTTTATTTTGAGTCCAGAGGGGACTCCAACGCCGGCCAATATTGTTATTTTAGAGTCTGAGGGACTCCAACACGTGTGCAAGTTTGTTCTCCGAGCCTAGATGGCTCCCACGGTTGGCGCAGATGACTTTCAGGAGCCAGTGTGCTCCAGGGGGACATGTCGTTTCTGAGCCCAGGTGGCTCCAACGTCGGTGTCATCATTTCAAGGGCCATTGAGAGCCCAGGCCCCTATTTGCCTTCCACGGCTGCGCAGCACTTAGTGCCAGCTGCAGCGTTTAGGCCCTGTGCTTGTCCCCAGCTGCCCAGCAAGTAGTGGGCAGCTGCTACGTTTAGGTTCTGGTGCGTCCTGGACTCTAAGGTGATTGAGGTATTATTGCGATTCATGCTAATGTGCTTTTGGGTGCTAGGAAATGTATTGTATATAGCATGTTTTGCGCACCCTGTGTCTGATACCTATAAATGTGGTTATTCCTGCCTAGAAGGTTGTTTTACCTGCTTAGGTTGATGGTAGGGAGAATGTACTTCCCTGTGAGATGTGCGCCCCTAGTATAGTTATAGCTAGGTGGTTAGGTCTAATGAGTTAGACCAATGAGAATTGCATAATGTAATTTATGCCCCTGTGATAGATACAGGATAGGTTTTATACCTGATGCTAGTGTGATGACGCTGAGGTCATTGTTGCGCCAGTAGATACTGGTTATGTTCCACATGTACACTTGGTAATTTGTGTTATGTTCTAAGTGCTAATTCCTGACAGTGGTCCATGTGGCCCTGTCCCCTGTACATATAATCCCTTGTAAATTCTGCCCGTGCCTGTTGGCACATTGTAAAGTGTGTGTTTTTATCTAATGTGTTGTGTATAATACAAAGGCTATTTTTATAGAATACCTTGTGTGGAGTTTCCTTTGTGGTGGGCCTTGGGTGTTGTTGCTGGGTGCGCGCGCAAACGCTTTACACATCACCTCAGGGATAAGCCTGACTGCTCGTGCCAAGCTACCAAGGGGGTGAGCAGGGGTTATCTTTGGCGTGTAACTTCCTTGCCCTGACTAGAGTGGTGGTTTCTGCCTGACTTTGGCGCAAGCCTTAGCCAACCAGAAATCCCATTTCTAACAGTAAGCATAGTTGTTCCTTGGTATATTTTGTATGTCTTATATATGTTTTATATTTTTTTCACAACCCTGATGAACTGCAGCATGGTCTGAAAGAAACGTGTTGGCTGTAATCCCTGGCTGTTTTTATGGAAAAGAAATAAAGAATGTGGGAATAAAGTAGAGAACTTACCCACAACAAAGGTCTATGGACTTTTCTTTAGGTGCACCTTCAAGTGATTTGCTCATAAATATTTCTGTTTAACAGAAGTGTCAAGCAAGGGCTGACATTTTGGTAATGGTGCACCACACTTTGAAATTGAAGTGAACTGTTTGGAGGTGCAGGCCCAGGGTTCCGTCGTTGTGAGTGATGAGTGTTCAACCATTAATAAGTGACCCTGTACAACACCTCTTTTAATAATAGAGGTGTACTGTCTGTGCATTGGCAATATTTTTAAAATATTTAATTTTTTTCACTGAGATATGCTAAGTGCCACAGGTATTACCAGAAGCGGGACCCACTCTTGCTGTGCCATAAGTCAAGCAGCACCACACTGATGAAGCCTGGCCTTGGAATGCCCTGTTCAGTTAAGATGAAGCATAGCATTTCATGCTGGATTGTTCCTATTGGAGCAGGACCAAGGCTGATTTACCTCAGGTCATCCTCTGTCTGCAGTAGCACAGTGAGCGAAAAGCGATGAACTGAAATGCGACCCAGAGTAATTACCAATGACTGAGGTTACTGCAAGCATTTCACCCATCACACCATTGTTTTACTCGGTGCATTAGCAAGACAACATCCATGGCTGGTTGGCACCCCAGCCACTCCAAGGACCGTATGCAATAGAACTGGCCTCGGTGCTGAGCCTCAGCGTGACATATTTCACGATATGCACTATATATAGTATTTCACACCACAGTCATGGTAGGTGTCTGTGGGTATACAAATGCTCACAAAAAAGACAACACCTGCCTCAATTTTTAAAAGCAGACACTATTAGCGCCTAGAAAGGGTTCACACCATTTGACAGATTAGCAGTCAAGTTGCCATGGGACTAGTGCAGGACTGTTATTCTGTTTACACATTGCAACATGCACACAGTAGGAGTTTTAGGTTGCTGTGATATAAATATTCTTGTGGAGGTTCTCACTTGTAGAAGTAAATGTTTACTTTTCCTTGGGTCAAATAAACAGAAAAACACCACAGGGAATCCGGAGACCAGTAAGGGAAAATAAAACAACAAACTAGATTTAATTGAAAAGAGGGGAAAGTGAAAAAAAGAAGTCCATGGGCAATAATAGGTCATGCTGCAATAATGAAGCCATCCTGCCAACCTGGGGGTAGAGATTCAGACACATGTTGCTTTATATGAAATTCTCTTTATCCCACTCACTTTGGGTTGCTGCCAATGCCTCTTGAAATACACAAAATAATACAATGTAAGCAACATCCTAGCATGTGTGAATGTATATGGAACAAAGAACTGCAAAAATGTATTATACCAGCTAAGGACAGTGATGAGCAAGATGCAAAAAACGTCCTGCTTTACATGAGGCCAGAAGGATAGCTCTGTGGGGTTAAGCTTCTGCTGCAGAAATATATGTACAGCCTACAGGTTTCATTTTTGGCACTGCTGACTCACCATTAAATCTTTTTGAGTTCAGCAAAATAGGTGATGTTAGACTTGGCATCTTTTGGGGTGTTTCCCCTGTCTTTTTGCTTTCTGACCTCCCGGTTTTGACTCTGATTTTGCTGGTTTACTGTCTCTGCGCACTTTCTCACTGCTGTTCAGTGTTAAAGTGCAAGTGCTCCTGTTGTAAAGTGTTATTATGGATTGGTGTTTCCATGATTGGCATATTTGATTTACTGGTAAGCCCCCAGTAAAGTGCACTGAGAGTGCCAGGGCCTGTAAATCAAATGCTACTAGTGGCCCTGCAGCACTGATTGTGCCACCCACATGAATAGCCCTGAAAATGTAACTCAGGCCTGCCATTGCAGAGCCTGTGTGCAGTCTGGTACTGCCATGTCGACTTGGTGAGTGCACCCACTTGCCAGGCACTAAACCTTCCGTTTTCTTCCATGATAGTCACCCCTAAGGTAGGCCCAAGGTACCCCTGTGGGCAGGGTGCATTGTATGTGAAAGGTAGGACAGGCCCTGGTGTGGGTGGCATGTCCTGTGGTGAAATAATGCGAATTTCATTTGTCACTATTGCAAGGCTACCTGTTCCCATAGAATAGAATGGGGAGTTTGCTTATAACATCTTATAAACATAACTACCCCTGGGAACAAGGTAGGAAAATAAAGTTTAGTATGCCCGAAAGGCCTAGTATGCATGAACTCAGAATGTTAAAATGCATCTTTTAGTGAGAGTGTTTTTTGTATTATGTGTTTGAAAATACCACTTTTAGAAAGTAGGTATTTTCTTGCTTAGCCCTCCAGTGTGCCTCTGCTAGGATGTGTATTGACTATCTGACTGTGGAGTGACAGGGGCTGGGGATGTGCAGTGGCTCCAGAGAGTCTGGATGAGTCAGGGCTGGGCTGAATAGACCTGGGCTGCATTTAGAGTAGGGGGAGGAGATTTCCTTTCACCTGAATGGTCCTGGCATGCCTTCCACAATGCTGTCCCCACCTCCTGCCAGAAAGCTGGGCCAGAGAGGACAGACCTGGTTTGGACTAAGCACAGACACGCTCTGCCTGAGAGAACAAAGGGATTTTGAGTATAAATATCGGGGCCCAGACACCAGAACTTTAGAACTCACTGGATTTAAGGAACCTGCCAAGAAGAAGAGCTGGAAGAGCTGCTAGGAGGAGCAATGCCTCCTTTGCAGTGTTGTTGCTTTTTTGGGTTGGCCTGTAGATGCTGCTTCTGCCTTGGGCATTGAAAGGACTGGAATGAACTTTCTTTACTTGTGCCGGGTATCTCCAAGGGCTTGAAATAGAGCTCACCTCCTGTTCTGAAGTCTCAGGGACCACAAAGACTTCACCAACCTCTAGGTAACGCCTATGGAACCGCTGTTTCAGTTGCCACAGAGAAGCGAAAAGCATCCAACTCCATCACTGACTCCGTCGCTGGCTCTGTGACCTGACGACACTGCAGAAGGCACCATCTGCATCTTGTACCGCAACAATGGTCTCACCGACGACAACGACCGACGCCACCGCCACCGAGATGCTGCTTCCTCCTTGACCTGTGGGCACCGCACTCCGCATTGCCTCACTTCACTTCACCATCCTGGTCTCACCTATACTGGCGCTGCTGCTGACTTCGACACCTGTGACCGCATCGTGGCTGGGGGTACTGCTTGTAAGTTTCACGAAGCACCACCTCTTCCCACACAGCTGTCTGGGCTGACCGATGACAGCTCCCGCTAACCGGCTCTGTCACTTGCACCGCAAAGTGCCAGCACCTCATAGAGCACCGCCTCTCCCTGCACCGTAAGCCTTGGTCTCACCGATGCCGTCTGGATGATCATCATGGAGCCGCTGCCTGCATCACTTCCATTTTGCAACGGTTGCCGTGACCGACTCGCACCAACGGGGAAACCACAATGAGAAAGATACTGTTACCAAGTCTGTCCACGCTTTTGCTGGCCTGTACTGATGTGGTCAGCTGGCCTGTTAGACTCTGTTGTTTTCAGCATCACAGTAGCCCGAACCGAGCTACTGACTCCTACGAACTGTGTGTTTCTTAGGTATTTCTGCAATTTTAAGGATATCTTGCAAAGTGTATATTTCTAAAGTACTGTATGTTTGATTTTATCGTTTTGGTCTTGTATTGGATATATAAAAAAGTTTAATTTTTTTCTAAACTGGTGTGGTGTCCTTTTATAGTGCTTTAACTGTATTACTGTTGGTTATGTGCAAATGCTTTCCACACTGCTTCTGGGATAAGTGTGCCTGCTCGTGCCAAGCTACCAAGGAGGTGAGCAGGGGTTATTTTAGGAGTGTAACTCCCATACCCTGACTAGGAAGAATGGTCCCTACTTAGACAAAGGTGCAAACCCATGCCAACTGGAGATCCTTATTTATAACAGGTAACATCTGTAAAAACTGCACTTTTATTCCAAAGGCACCGACTCATAAGACTGTAGCAGTAAGTGGCAGATAAATACACGTTTCTCGTATTAAAATAGCGTTCAATAACAGCAGGCGCAAAATAAAAAAAATATCAGAGCAAAGCCGAATCACTCCTACAATGTTATTTTTTTTTACCAAGCCTCAACGTGAAGTACATATTCCATGACACTGTAATAGATCACCCAGGAGTGTCTTAAATGTTCCATAATTTGTGCATGTGTCATGAAATAAATCAGCATAATAACATAAAAGAATACAGTGTATTACTGAATCAAGAAATAGCTCACTCTCCCACCTGCGAATCTACATATTTTTTCATTTGTGAGCAATGAGGAAGGAACAACACAGACAAAATCCGACTTCCTACCAGCATTTTGCTGAATAATGGATAAACCCATTTTTGTCTCCTGCCAGTGACAACATGACCTCCAGCAGAGGGGTAACAGCCAACAGACATGTGCGCCAGCAAGGGGGCGCATTTGATTTTACCCCACAAAGCAATTCGAACTTCTTAAATAGACAGCGAACATTCCACCTCATGAGATCTCCGATGGGAAAATTCCTCACCAGAGATGCATCCATTAGAAAGAGCAGCAGCCCGCGGCCATGTGCATTCTCCGACGGGATAACTCCTGCCAGCGTTATTAATGCTATGAAGCAGCCTGCCTTTGCCTCCGCGGCTCCCCTTGGCTAAAACAGCTGTGAATGGAGGGTTCCTTGAGCAACGCCACATTTTTAAGAATTTCCTTGGAAACTGGAAGCCCCTGCTTTAATTGCTAAATACTTACGTCTCCGGCTAAAGTCAAATAAACGGAGTGCTCAGCAAGAAAGGATTTGTGTAGGAAAACGTGACTTTTTATGCAAGGTATGCTTCTGTTAAGTGACATACCCAGCCGCGGTCGGTAGTAGGAGTAACTGCAGGGCGGTGACGTGGGGAGGGGGAGGTGCAGGGTGGGGGGTAGTAAACTATGGATTACGGTGGTTTACAGGTAAGTTAACACATAAATTAATAAAAACGAATTTCGTAGCGTGCGCTGCATCCCCAAATGCGATGCTGTGTACGCAACGAAATTCGTTTTATTAATGTATTTGTTAATTTACCTGTAAACCTCCGTAATCCATAGTTTACTACCCCCCACCCTGCCCCTCCCCCTCCCCACGTCACCGCCCTGCAGTTACTCCTACTACCGACCGCGGCTGGACATACCTTGCAAACCATAAATTGCACGATTTGCATAATTTTACATAATTTACAGGTAATATTTGTGAAATTTTACAATAAAAATAAATTTTGCATGCTCCTAGATTAAAGCCAGTTTTAATGTTAGGATGGCAGGTGTTAAACAGCATCGCTTTTTTGGTATTTTTTAAGGTGTGTAGTATTCTTAAACTCTGAGAATGCTTTTAATTCTGTTACGAAATTCCATTATTTTACATGCAATGTAGGAAGGGCCAGACTGGCCGTAGCAGGCACTGGGCATTTCCCCGGTTGGCCGCCAGGGTGGGGGTCGGTTTTGGACCCCTGGGGGGCTGTTTTTGTTACCGGTGCAGGGGGCGGTTTTGCAGCATAGATGCAATATCGCCCCCTGTAACAAAAGTGGCATCCGTGAGATGGGTGTGGTGCTTCCAAATAGCCCCCCCCCCCCAATCAGCAGGGGCTAGCCAAGCTGTTTGCCAGGGCTGGTTTTGGTTCCCGGTCCAGCGGTGATTGTAGGTTAGGAAGCAGGTACATGAGACAAAGGACTTAATTTAGAGCTCGGCGGATAGATTACATGGTCACAAACGTGACGGATATCCTGGTCGCTGTTTCACAATGCATTATATCCAATGGCACTTGTAATAGGCGGACAGGATATCCGTCAGATGTCCGCTGAACTCTAAATGAGGCCCTGAGTATTGATTTGCCTGTGTTGGGCAGTATTAGGAGGCCAGTTACTAACACTATTTGCTCGTTGCTGTCAAGCATTACAAATGTTAATTGCTCTTCAGTTCATGTTGTGCCCTTGCCTTCAAATAAGGCCCACAACCGGTACTGTCCAGCACTATCTGTGACTGGTCACAGCCTGCATAAATGCAGCAGGAGTAAAGAATAAAGAATAAATGTGTCCTGCTTCATTTTTGAGACTTTGGGTCTCATTCACAAAGATAAACGTACACTTTTGTGTGTAAGTTTACAATTTTTTGCAAATCATGAAGGAATTTGATGAGTAGTATCTACATAACTGAGGAGTCCTGACATTTGTGGTGGGGATGCCACACATAAAAAGATAGGCAGTGGTAAAGCTATCAATCATAAAAGTGTAAGTTTACCTTTCTGGATCAGCTTCATAGCTTTCAGGTTGAAGCTTGAAGCTTCAATCAGTGCATCTCTTAGGAGGTTGTAGTAGTACGATGCACTTCATCACCTTAAATCCTGCCCTGGTAAATGCTCTAAACTGTAGCTGCTATTCAACTCTTATATTTTGTTAATTTTAAGGAATAATATTGACATACCCCTTCACATCTTATAAGGAAATAACACAAGCATTATTATATTTTCAGATAGATTTTCAATAAGTGACATTTTAGATCCATCCAGGAGGGCATCTGGTTTGACATGAGTATGAGTACTCTCCTTAGCTGCCTCACCATATAAGAAGCTTTTACTTTGCACAAGGTCGTGTCTACCAATGCATGGCTTGTCATGTTAAAAGAGGGTAGTGGCTTCTGCCCAAAGACACCAAAGAGATTTGCATGGATGACTCACATAGAGTTAGCAGTTGATACAAGCATTTCATCATTAGATATATGTGCCTTCATGTTTAAATGTAGAACTATCAAACAAATTATGTCAGAGTGAGACCAAGAACAAGATTTGACAGACACATCTAAGGAAGTGACAATGGCTATTCTTGAGTGCTACTTGGTAAAGTTCTGTCCACCTGTTATGCTTTTAGATTCATAGAATTTCTTTTGTGAGGAAGCACAAGATTCCAGATGGGGACAGGAAGAAGATTGCTTTTTTTACCACCGGACAATAGAAAGGATCCAATACAAACAGAATCTATGTTTTGTAGTAAGTGCTTGTAGAGGGGTTTTTATGCTGCATGTGAGCCACAGCTAGAGGAACAACATTTTCCATTATTGAGTCAGTTTTATTGGTTTTTTCCTCAGGACATGAGTACAGTAGGAGAAATTCCAGGGGTCAAGAAAAGTCGCAGATGCCATTATCTTTGTGACTAGTGGCAGTGAGTGATAGGTTGCTGCTAAGATAAAGCCTTTGTTTATGGGAGTAGTTTGATGATGTAAAAGATAACCAATAACATTTTGGCCACTTACATAGTGCTTTCTTATTGCAGATCATTCTCCAAGATTCCACTGCATTAATAAAAGTCATTTCTGACTAGAAGATGGTGGAAAAATGAGGGCCATATTTATGTATGGGTTGTATCGCTTTTGCATCATGCAATGTGGTGCATGCATGACACAACCCTAAAATGAGATTTATGAAGCCACACAAGGCCACCTTGCAAAGCCCTGGGTGGCTTGATAAATCAAGAGTAATGAAGTGCAGCGCAAATCACTGAGTTGGGTTACTCTGCCTCAGGGAGGCATTCCATGGGCGGTGTATGGGTGTTCCCACGCACAAGCCATGGCTTTTGATGCATTCCCAGGTTTACCATTACTGGTAGACTTGAGAATGAGCCAAAATGCTATGCCTTCCAAGAGAAGGCATAACGAAGAGAGATATCTTAATTTCTCCTCGTTGGTTCCTCTTTCTATATCTGCTGCATTCTGCAGCACACATAGAAAGAGGAAAATGCCCCTGGGGATTGTTCTTGTGCAAGAAGGTGCCCCTTCCTGCACAAAACCAATTCTGCTAACAATACAGGCACCCTTGCACCATGGTTGCAAGAGTGCGTGCATAGACGTTAGGCAGCACATTGTGCAACAGCGCTGGAAAAAGGCAGCAATTTGCTGTATTTTGTTAAACATTACAGCCCTTTCCCTGTCACGCTGCACAGTAAGGTGACTTGCTGCACTGCGCTAAGTCACTTCTACAAAAATATGGCCCTTACTGTCTTTCTAAAATATTATATGCATTGGAATTCAGTAGTTATCATTTGTCCACAAGAGTTTCTACTAACACCAACTTTGCCCCTTGATGTTGAAATAACCTCATCTTGGAGCAGCTGTTATTGTGATCATCAGACATCTCCCCCGCCTGCCCTCTGCACAGCACATTTTTTTGTAATCGCACTCCCCCATCCGCTATCACCGAGTGCTGCTCGGCGGCGGCTGTTCTTTTTCATATAAGCACATTTGAAGTTGAACCACCAGCACCAGTGTTTGCATGAAAATGAAACTAGGCCATTGAGAAACCAACTAAAGATATGCCGCTTTCTATACCACTGAGGAAGTTAAAACATTTTATGTCAATTTACCAAAGGACAATGTAGAAATTTAGGAAATGCGTCTCAAAATAAAGGTTCTTTCCCTGCTAGAACTCAATATTTTCTGTTATTCTTTCCTTTCCCAGTAATAAAAAGAAATGCCTATTGTAAATGCTGATTTAGCATTATAATTGAACAATAAGACCTAACATATTTGTTTAATGTGCTGTGTGCTGCAAAACGTATTTGTTTCCTTCCTCACACTATATAACATCATTGTATTTGATAGTCACCTCTGCCACATGCTATAATGAACAAGTATTTTACTATAGATTCTTGTCTCATGATCTAACCAGGACATGCCTGATATTAATTTGTCATTTTATAGAGTAGCCAATTGTTACACAATGGGACACTGAACAGCTAACAGAGTAGGCTTACAAAAGGTTCTCATGAGAAGCTTCCTTGATGTATCTTTTTGTAACAGGCTGTAGCAACGTTCAAATAAGAACAAGTCAACATGGCCTTTTAACGTGGGAATCGAGAGAGAAGACAACGGATCATCGGAAGATCCTTTCCTATTGACTAGAGATGATTCAACATTCTGAGTGTGCAACTTCATGCTTTTCCAATGGAGGCCGACACAGGTAAGAGTGGTGGGGCGGGGTGGGGGGAAGTCGACAGACGACAGGATAGGTAAGATTTAATAAAAAAAATCAATAAACCCACATACCTTGCACTCGCTACATCGAGTTGGTGATGCGACGAGTGCAAGGTAAGTGGTTTCATTTATTTTTTATTTAATTTAATGAAGTGCTTTTCTATATAATATGTATTCCTAGTTAGAGAGAGAATGCATTCTTTGCACATCTTTCCTTTACCATATCCTCTAGCACTTGATTATGCTCTCTTGCTCAAAATTGCTATGAGCTACTGCTAACGGTGATGTTTTTGTTATTCTGATGCCATTTTTGAGACTTTCTCTATGCTGGTCATAGCTACTGCTGTGATAATTTCCTTAGACCTCTGTTAACCACTGCTATTGCAACTGTTAGGAAACTCGGCTGAGTTTCCAGAACTACTATTTATGGGGCAGTCGACCTCTTATAGCTAATAGCCTGATGCTCCATATTTTCTCTTGCTCTTTTCCAAAGGAACTCTTTATGGATTCTAGCTAGGATAGGTTAGGTCTTTAGATTAAGATAGGGATTAATTCCTTTATGGAAAATGTTATTTTGTATGCCAAGAGTAGCAAAATGTTTCTTGATATGTCTGTGAATAGACTTATTTGGCTAGCCTAAATAAAAAGACAATACAGACTAATAAAATAAAACATTTAAAACTTCACCAATCCTCTAAATCATTGCCTTAACATTAAATACTGTAAATTCATGATGTATTAAGAGTGTATTCAGGTTATGCTAAATTCTAACATGGTGGCAAAGATTCATTTACCCAAAGAAGAATATGTCATGAAAATTGGAGATTCTCTTAGTAAGTTTCAAAGTGGAGCTGTTTATTACATTTGTATGAGATTTCCGTGCTCACACTACTAAATTGTAATGACAGAGCAATTGAAAAAACTCCCAAATAAATAAATAAGGCATACTTTACTACTCACAGATCCGCATAAATTTGTTCTGGCACTAGTGTCAAGAGGCAGCCTTGTATCAGACAGTGAGGTGAACATGCAGACCTGACTACTTTCAACAGTCCTCACAGTGCTGGAATCATTAAAGTCCCCATTATAGTGCAGCATTGCTTAATACAGATATAATATCCAAGGCACTGGCAAGTTAAAGCATGGCTGCCCCGAAGAATGAATTGATGCGATGAATACACAGGACAGTAATCCAGCTGCAGCTTGTTGAGCCTGACTGCACATTATTACAACATAGCTCACGGCAAAACTTTCACATCAGAAGAAGAGATGGGGAAACATTTTTTTTAAAGCATTTGGCAATATAAAAATGATCTCATAGAACAAATATATCTTTAAGCACTACCCCTTTCTGATACAAATGCATGCTTTACTGGTACTAAAAAAATAATCTAGAGTTCATATTTTGTAAATTGTTAGCCCTGGAAAAGTCCCAAAACAAACTCAAGTTGTACTGCAAAAAATAAAAAAAAAATAGATAATGTGGATGATGAAAAGAAGCTGTACTGTTGGCAGTTATCCGATTTTGAGCGCGTCCGAAATAAAACTACCTTGTTTTCTCCAGGACACAATATTTTTTATTGCTTTTATTGCGTTTTTTTTATTGCCTTATTGGCAAGGGCACAAATGAGAGACTGGCGTTATTACAAGAATATCAAACAATTTACATCCAGGGAGTCACCTCCGGGGTGGACTGTGGCAACAATTACTCATGCGCCAGTGCACTGCACTGCAAATGGCACCTCGTGAATAGCCCTCGCTTGCAATCTAATAAAATGCTTGCTGGAACTGGGTGAGTGAAAACTGCCCCCAGGCAACCAGGGCCAGATGTCAACTCGCAGAAAGGATGCAAGGCAGAGAAATCAGCGCGTCTTTTGAAGTAGCACCACACACACACACACACAAACACACAGCCGGCCGCCCCCACACACACACGCACGGCAACACGTACACGTGCAGGCGCACGTGCACTCAAAGGTAAATTAAAAAAACACTAACATGTATGAGGTGTCAGTTGAAAACCATACCTAATGCAAAAAATAAATTACGTCTGCCATTTAAACAGAAGCTATCACAGGAAGAGCACCGTGTACTACAGAAGTGGTCATTGTATATTTGGATAAAATCTTATAACGTAAAGGGGCCGTGAATATCAGGAAATGTGAACAACATGATGTTTTTTATTCTTGCTTTATTACTTACATCGTTCTTATTTTGCTGCTGGATTTGCGGTTTCTGTATTTTTTTGCATGTCAAATTGTTATACTTCTTTGTTCTGATTTATGCACACTTCTTTGACCTTCTTAAAGAAATAATGTCGGATTTATTGAGGATTGTACTAACTTAAGTTTAACAGAAGATAACACATCCTTACTTACAGAATCAGGAGTGAAGGGCCTGGTTTACTTCGCTTAAGGGCTTAACTGAAAACAATGAAGCAAGAGGTGGGAAAGTGAAAGGGGGATTGTGGGTGTTCCTTCAAAAGCAAATTTGTGGGTATCCTTAAACATATTGCAGTTGGTTTCCAACCTGGAAATACACTTAAGTGTATGGCCTCTAAAGCAAGAGAAAGTATATTGCCATAGTTAAACAAGCATTGGCATAGCCAATAGGTCTCGCCTTTGGGACCTTATAAATGTTTGGTTATCCAGCACAATATCCTTGGTGCAACAACATCAAATGTTGCTTGGCTAAACACTTATAAGGTCCCAAAGGCAAGACCTATTGGCTATGCCAATGCTTGTTTGTGTTCTGGACGGTCCCTTCGGTTGGCTGCGAAAGATTCTGTTTTAATATTTGCACTAACTCCTACAAAATCATATGAAAGTAACCGTCCCCTTCTCTGCCCTCTTCATGTTTAAATGACATTGATTTTAGTGCCTTAATTCGGCCTCTTGGCGCTCTGTTCACTAGTGACTGCACTTCCGAATACTGGGGCTCAGTTGTACAGTACAAACTTGATGTCATACGGCACTCGCGGTGACCTTTGGCGTGCAGGATTCCTGCTGCTTTCAGCAGCTGGTGCATTAACCCACTTACACCTCTTTACAAATCTCGGCAAGCTATTATCATGAAAAGAGGGTAGCCCCATTACTGAGGCTCTAAATTATTTTATTTTTTGGGCAGTCGTGGGGCGGTAATCTCATAAAATACAATGCGCCAAATTCTGTATGTATCCTGTGATGTTCAAATAAATATAATTTGTCTGCATTTTTTGTTGTTATGGTTCTGTTTTTCACGTTCTACAGAAAGCAGCCCAAACACCAGAACATTTACTGTGGTACGTCACACACAAACGACCCAACAGAAAACATTGGACAGGTGTGGGACTCGCACAGTCCAGATTTCTTTACGCACCTCACATTTGTAGTTATTTGGTTCCTACTCTTAACGAATACAAGTACCAGAATGCAATAGGATAAAACACCTGCACTACCTATGTGACAAGTTATCTGGTTCCCAGAAGTTGAAGCTAGCATCTGTTCTGAAAATCCTAAAGAGAGATTAAAAAAGCTACCCATTTGTTTTGATGATCGGACGGGGAGAGGCTGGGCGAGCGAAGGGGGTAGAAGTTGACAGCCTGAGACACTGTCACCCCCGTCTGTCCCTTCACAAGGCAGGTGGCACGACCCCTGCTGAGTAATGCGAGAAAGATTTGTATTTCCTGTGGTTGGGGTGGTTGAAGCGGGGGCGGGGCCTCACAGCGGCCTTCTGTTTGTTCACAAACATGCTTCTTACCTGTAATGAAAATTATCACCACGGGGCTATTAGGGGCTAGAGACATCTGAAGCTCCTCCTGCGAAAGTTAGGGCATGCTGTGTGAGAGACATTCCAAAGGGTGTAAGTATCCCTCCCCACCCTGCAATGGGGGGAGTGAGGGGGGTGCTGGTTGAACCAGGACCTCGCAGCTTGTAATTACAAGGCACGGGGGCAGTGGCCCAGGCCCTGGTGTCTTCAAAGCAACAGGGACGGCAATTACCGGAGCGGCAGGAGGGCAGGCCGAGTGCTGATTAGAAAGTGCTGCTCGAGCCATTTGTGAGCGACAGGGTGTGGGGGGGAGCAAATGGGGGAAAGACACCACATTTAAGAGCACTCGCTTTTGTAAAGCCAATTATTGAATCGATATTTGAACAATTTTCGGGGCACGGAGGGTTACCGGGCTCATAATTGCAGAAAAGAAGCGCTCTAATTACCGATCTGTAAGTGCCTGCCCTTTGGCGCGTTTCTAGCCTTCCCTCCTTCCTCCCCTTTTAAATGGAGCTCCTTTTCACGCCGGCGGCCCGTGTGTGAAGGCGAGACAGCTAAAGCCGTTTCCGTACCAGATCTAACAAGACGGCAAAAGTGAAAGCAGGGGTGTGCGCGCTGGCAAACACGCGAGTGGTGCGCGTGCAGCGCCAAAAGTGAAAGTAATCACGCTCCAGATGGCATCTCGGGCGCTGAAAGCTGGCAGCTGTGGACGTTCACACTCGCGTGAACGCAAGCTTTAGGCCAGCAAAAGCCAGTGGGTAGCACTTTGAAAACCCACTTACTAAATGTCTCGCCTGAGACAGCGCACGTACTGGCTGAGGTGAGACCTAAAAAAGGAGAAAACCACCCATATTTAAGTAAGAAAAGTGGCTATTTCACAGTAAGGTGTTATGTGTAGATGCTTTTTTACACATCAGGAACCTGTACAGATTTTTCAACTTGAGTAATATTCATGCATACATAAACTGGCACGTTGACTGGAAAATGTTTATAGGTGTAGATTTACTTGTGTACTCCATGTATACTTTGTAAATCTTCTTAAAACCTCAGATTAATTATAGGGGAGCAAATTCTGGACTCTTTCACTAAGGCCTTTCAGAACTGGGTCTTGAAATTGACCCTACTATGGTGGTCAGACTCAGGCCCTAATTCAGAATCAAATGAGAATCATTTTAATGTTCTTGGTAGCAAACCCTTTGGAATTAGGGTGTGTCCCCGGGGCACTGGTATGTAGGTATTTGTGCCTTAATTCTTAATTTCAATAAAGTTGCATAGACTTTCAATTGGTAACGTTAGTTTATTTCATCACGACGTTTGTTTTCATTTTTTGAAAAAAGATGCGGATTTAAACAAGTACCACGATCTTACAAATCCCGATGCATTTCGGCATATTTTAGCCTTCGTCAGGGGTTTATCTGGAAAGAAACAATGTATATACAGTCTTTATATTTCCGAGTTGTGTGAACTGCCAACTCTAATGGTTAGTGCCACCATAGCGATTGGTGTTTGTGCTATATATGTGATTGTTAAAAGAGAGATAGTGAGCGTGAATATGTGACAGAACGGTTCGCGTTTCAGTGAAAGGCGTGCTCATTAGCGTTTACGTGTTCGATGGATTCATGCATGTGAGTGTAATGGGGATTCTATCAAATACGCGTTATGTCTGTGGTAAAGGAAAAAGCTGAATAGAAGAGGCGAAAACGATGGTCAACGTGAATGTGTAACTAAATAGTTCGCGTTTCGGTTAAAGACGTGTGTTATAGCGTTTACATGCTCGATGGATTCGTGCCTATTGGAGTGATGGGGATTCTATCAAACCGTGTTGTGCCTGAAGTAAAGGTGGAAGCTGAACAGAAAAGGCGAAAAACGATCCCTTAGGATGCTTACTTGAAGATGTGGACGGTGTTTGGAAACTTCTTAGCGCGTTCGGTATGTTGACGTGCTCGGTGCTCCGTGGAGTATAGAGACGTCGGGGTGGTTGTGTCTTATTAAGTATACGGGTGTGTGTGAAAATCAAAGTGGGACTGGTTACAGGCGATAGAGTGTGAAAGAGGACTACGTTAAGGTGAAGCTGACTGTATAAAACGATAATATGGCTACAATAAATGAGAATCATTTGGCAATGCTAAAAAAATTATTAGACAATTTAACAGAGGGCAATCAATTATAGGTAACACGTAAATTCCATCCGATCATTCATCCCATGTGGTTTCATTGAGTTCAATGTGCGTATCCAGTAGTTTTCACGTTGTAGTAATGCTCTGTGGTTGTCTTTGCCTTCAACTTTGGTGACTACTTCTAAGAGGTTGAATTTGAGTTGGCTGATATTGTGTTTTCTGTTCAGCTTCCACCTTTACTTCAGGCACAACGCGGTTTGATAGAATCCCCATCACTCCAATAGGCACGAATCCATCGAGCACGTAAACGCTATAACACACGTCTTTAACCGAAACGCGAACTATTTAGTTACACATTCACGTTGACCATCGTTTTCGCCTCTTCTGTTCAGCTTTTTCCTTTACCACAGATATAACGCGTATTTGATAGAATCCCCATTACACTCACATGCATGAATCCATCGAACACGTAAACGCTAATGAGCACGCCTTTCACTGAAACGCGAACCGTTCTGTCACATATTCACGCTCACTATCTCTCTTTTAACAATCACATATATAGCACAAACACCAATCGCTATGGTGGCACTAACCATTAGAGTTGGCAGTTCACACAACTCGGAAATATCAAGACTGTATATACATTGTTTCTTTCCAGATAAACCCCTGACGAAGGCTTAAATATGCCGAAATGCATCAGGATTTGTAAGATCGTGGTACTTGTTTAAATCCGCATCTTTTTTCAAAAAATGAAAACAAACGTCGTGATGAAATAAACAAACGTTACCAATTGAAAGTCTATGCAACTTTATTGAAATTAAGAATTAAGGCACAAATACCTACATACCAGTGCCCCGGGGACACACCCTAATTCCAAAGGGTTTGCTACCAAGAATATCTAATATATGCACTCCTTGTCCAGAGAAGTGACACCCAGGCACACGGAACAAAATTTTAAGCAATAAATACCTAAAATTCAAAATAAAAATATAGCAGTGCACGCACTACAACCATTGGATATAATCATTTTAATGTGGCATTTCCATCATAAACCATCAACCAAATTTGATGGTCATTTAGAAGGTCATCTCAAAAGCATTGCTTACTGTGTATGACAAATCCATGTCCCTATTACGACGTTCATGAGATCAACATGATATTCACACCCTTAGTTCTATGTAGCATGATAAATGAAACGTACTGTGACTAAGAACTTATGATCCTGAGATCTGGAAACTTGGCAATCTTGCATCTTAGACAGAAAGGGATGTGGGACCATCCACCGCAATCAAATATGATTCCTGAATCCTTGTCTAAGAGGATTGGATGACATGTTGCCACAGGAAGATTTAAAGCCTCTTTCACACTGCCCACCTTCTTTTAAAATGTTTAGAGCTTGTTTATGTTTTCAGGGAATAAGAGACTCAGGATTGAGGAGAATCAAAACTCTTTACATCTCCAACTTCTCTTCTGCGAGTACTTGGCTCTCCTCCATTCTCTGTTCAAATGACGTGTCTTCACAGAACTGACAGCCTGTTTCCAAAGTGGAGAATGAAAGATATGGGAAGGAGGACATAGTCACTACCAGCCTGGGTGGCAGCAGGTATGCTCCATCTGCCATTCAGATCAAGAAGAAGGGGCTGGACAGGGTGAAAACTCTCCATGGAAAACCCAAGGAAGCGATGTGGCCACAGTTAGGGCGCCATTTCCAGCAGAACACGAATAGCGAGTGACCACTATCGCACACTAAATGTGCTCTCGCGGTAGGGGTAAATGCATAATTATCATGAATTCCACGTCAACGAGTGATGGGGAATTACTGAAATTACTCTGATTACTCCAGGGTAACTGAAATTCTGCCTAGGCCTAATTGTGAGCTAGATCTGAGTTTCACTCAGCTGCTTCAACTTCAAAAAATAAATGTGTGTTGTGGGCAACCAAAATTGGGCAGAAAGCAACTGAATCAGCTGTCCTTTCAAGGCTTGGCAGAATAATAGTTGGTGGTGTAGGATAGGGTCATCTTGAAACATTTTTACTTGTTTTTTCATTAAAATACAAATATTGCTCTGTGTGTGTCGGGGGTGCAGGGGACTCATCCCACAGACAAGTAGATCTTGGGCCGTGATCTAGGCTGTGAGAGACATTGACATTGAAACCTTTTGCATGTTGTTGCACTGGCCAATGCTCATTGCAGAACAGTGACCGGGACTGATTCTGAGAATGCATATGCTTTGAAATAAAGATATAAGGTTGGTTGATGAAAGAATTATAAACATAGCAATAGCTTATTATAAAACATTCTGATCTACAGAGTCGTGTTGCACTTCCTGATTTTAAAATAGAGTATGACAAAGAAATGAGTGGATTATAATATAACAAAATATGAAAAGGCATAGCTCTGCTGCCTAAGTCAAGGCCGGGAGAGTCAGCTGTCAAAGGCCTCCAGCAGTAACCTAAATCACAGTGCTGCATAAGCTGCATAGTCCAAAAGTTACTTCTACTTCTTAAGCCATACATTTATGACAACTGTGTATCCGGAGTGCTAGTTTTGCTCCTGTTGTAAATGATGTGTAAGTCTTTCTGGCAACAGTTAGTGATATGCAGGATCACTGTGCTGTCTTTTGTAGAGTTCATGAAAACTGTGGATTGTTTGAAGGGCTGTGCTTGGTGATCCCATGAATAGGCACGTGCAGTCACGCCTGGAAGATATTCAAAATATGTTTCAAGCAGATTTACTTATCCTGAATAGCCGTGGAGATCATTTCCCTACTTATTGGTAATTCTGAAAACACATTTGGCATTTACAACCTAACGATATATCTAGGTGAAGCCTGTCTAACAGTAGAGATAGCAACTAGAAAAAAGAGAGAAATCCGAGGTGTTGCTTTTTAAAGATATACACAGGAAAATGGCTTTACTGGCGGATACAAAGTCTGTTAGTTTCATCCACCTTGAAAGATGGATCGCTGTCTAATGAGAAGTCTGTAAAAACAGTAAAGTGAGATAAAGCTCTGTTGTGTGATTCAGCACATATAAGGCAATGTTGATAATGAGAACTTTGCTTAATCTAAGGATGGGTTCTGCTGTCTGCTTCTCTCAAATTGCACCCCTGCAATCGCCTAAGAATCAATACCTTTGGGCATTCCTCCAGAAGATTCAGGCACATTGAAGAACGGAACCGTTATCTTAGTAATCTGCAAGCAAGGGCACTCATTTTTCTTTATATTAGCATGGATGTCACAGTGTTTGCATCCAACACCTGCATCACCTTCAAGGTAAGAGGTTCCTGTTATAGCAGGGATGATTCTCCATGTCAATGACAGAAGTAAGAACGTGTGCTTGCAAAGCTCAGTGGATTGAGCCCTATCGCTAACAATATCTGTGTAACCTTCACTTTCCAGCTTTGGATCCCAACAGAGCGAACCAAAACTCTATTTATTGACGTCATACTTATGAGGTCAATAACATCAGTTTCAAAGAGCTGGCAAATGTAAAACCTCTCTGAGTGCAGTAGCGGCTCATCGAGGGAGTGCAGGGGGCAGTGGGGCGGGGTAGGGTCAGGGAGGGGGTAGTAAACTCCGGCATACGGACGAACGGAGGTAAGTAAGTAAATAAATAAATAAAACGAATTACATTGTCGCGCTGCAACGCCAAATTTGATAACTATCCTTGGGGGAAGACCCCAAATGCCCCCATGAAAAGTCTTTAAACCTTACCACGTCTTGACCAATTCTGCCCCTTGTGCTTCACAATGAGCCAAATGCCACAACACTTTCTTCCAACTTACTCTGATCATGCCAACCAGAGAGCAGCTCCCCTCAAAACCAAATGGTTCGGCAGCTATTAAGCGTGGAAAACATTGGCTTGGCAAAAAAGATAAAAGAGAGAGGGCACACAGGCTCCAAAGACAATAAGACATTTTACAGAGTCCTCTTCCAACCCGTTATCAGTTCCTGATGGTCTTGTGTGGGGTGCAATAAATATTTATTCCATTATCACTGCCCATTCGTACAGTGAGCAAAAGTGGTAAACACTTGGTTAATCAAAGTTATTTTTGGAGTTGCATCGTCGTTAATGGATTTCTGATTTCTCTGCCTATATATTTTCTGATGAACATTTTTATAAACAATCAGCTGTGAACTGGAACTTCCCCAGTCAGGTAAAATGATTATGGTTTCTGGAGCCCAAGTAATTTGAAGCACATTTCCAATGCAATGGGGAGCACATGTACTAAGACGTTTTGCTGAAGGTGTCTTTTGTTTACAACATTTACTTTCACCAGCATGGACTTTAGAACACGAGTATCTAATGACTTCAGCCAGCAGGCCAGACCGCAGGTACTGAATGCAAGCCTCGCATTTTCCCTTGGTTACAACTACAAAATACAAGCGAGTCTTAGAAGCTTGTTCTAGAAGGGCACTGAGGAAAGAATGCCCCTGCCCTGGAGCATGCAGCTAACCACAAGCATGTACTGCCTTCGTGGAGGCAGAAATCGGAGTCTGCTAAAATGACAAAAGGTGAATTATAGCAGCAAAAAGGCTGTTCCAAATCATGTTAACATAAACTAATCAATACTTGGAAATGTCACACTGGGAAATTGCTAACCACTGAATAAACAAGGCTTCTTTCTTCTAAGAGGCCTCAAATCAGCACCCCAGGAGTAGAACAATAACATTGCTTCCTCTGTTTTTCATGCTTAAGGTATGTTTTCCCTTACTGTTAACATTTATAATAAACATTCACACACTAAACATTCTCCTCTTCTTACTTCCCCACAGATCCGAGGGGCATTCATCGCTGACTCTGTGGCACAGGCATTTAGAGCGAAGATTGTTCACTTTTTACTTCAACGATTTCAAGCAAAAATTCAGAAGAGTGTCATAATAGTTTGAAGTCAGTGTTATTTTAGGCATGGAGACAGACATCGCTGAAATATATTGAAAGATCACAGACACACTGTGCCCCACTTGGAATCACCTGCTCTAGATATGGATAAAACTGCTTTGTAGGTGGTTCTATAGGGTATTGGCGTTCCTGGGCAATGTGCAGGTACGTATACTCTAGTACTGAGTGAGGATTGCGGTGCATAAGGGTAGGGAGAGCCACCCTCCTCCCCTACATGTGGAAATCCACTGGTAAAACGGAACTACTGTCCCCTGCACACACTAAAAGTGTAACAATTATATTAATAACAGTGTGACAGAAGCTTGAGTCTTTGCTGGAACATGCGCTTCAGTTTATTCACAACCGCCTTAGCCAAAGCAAGTCCCCAGGTACACTTTAAGGTCTCTGTGTCCTTTGACAGTGTCAGACATCACATTCTGCTACTTTGGTTCCATCTCCTAGGTATCTATGAGTTGTCCCAACACTAAATGATATCCTTCCTCATGGCTGACAGAACACAAAACACATCCAATCTCCCTTTTCCCATTAATTTGCCTCTTGATCTTCTTCGTAGTCCATCGAGAATCCTTGAGCTGCCTCAACACCCACATTCCCTATTATAAATTTGGATTCATTTTAGTTCAACTTGAACAATAACGAAGACAGCACCCTTGTAGTCATTTTCATAACTAACAAAACACCTAGGGACCTATCATTGGGCACTCATAATGATTCGCTTAGTCTTCACTTCAGTGTTCAAAATCAGTCATTTTCAGTAATGTAAGTCCATAGTTTAGGCTCTTGTGCAGTGAGGAGATATTTGTTTACAATGTCCTCCTACCAGATGAGTATGTTTTAGAAGCAGCAGATCAGTAGTTCGAAAAAAATTCACCAATGTGTAAGAAAATCTGAACTATACTTGTGTTGATAATGAGAAATTAGATCCCGGTTCACAAAGCATGTTTTCAAACTTGAAAACCTACATCAAGAAGAATACTCCTATGTGGCAGTAGATATATCTCTTTTATAGAATTCCACATGTTCTTCTGGAAATCTATAACACAAATTTCAAGGACTAATCTAATTAGCAAAATTGCTGTAATTTCCATTGGGTGGAAAGTTGCCTAATCCAGAAGTTGTATGTTAAGTTGGCATATGCAGGAAAGAAGCACTCTGCATAGGTTTCTTTAAACAGGATGTTTATTCTTCATAGTACACTTCACCACCTAAATTTACTAAACCCCTTGTCTTGTCTGTGGTTTCTTCCAAAAAGCAGCTCTCTCCTTCAGATCCTCTCACCTCCAGCGCAACTTCTTAATAAGGACCCAACATTCTACTATGAGGCATTACCATTCCATTACATCATTAGCGAGTAAACACAACACATCTCCACCAAATTCTACATACCCCAAGCTTCTCCCAGTGTCCAGCCTGACAGCATTTTTCCTCACTTTTTAAAATTTTATAAGGTCCCAAAAACCTAGAAAGACCATTTCTCACTTGTTTTTTTTTCACAAGGACACTGTCACCCACAATCCAGGTTTTCCATTTAGCCTTGTGGGTGTAATCATGTCAGGCTTTATAATGTAATACTCCCTCACTGGATTCTACTTTCCCTGTTCACAGCATCCAGGACCCCCCAAAGTGGTGAGCCAAACCAGAATCAATTTGGTGGTAAGCCAAAAGAGATTGAATTTGGATTTGGATATTTTACCCCTCATCTGCTCATAAACGGCCATTTTCATTACATGGATGGGTGTGGTCGTATGAGCTGACAATGTGTTTCTCAGTACATCATACAACAACAAACCAGACTGCAAAGTTCACTGCACACTAGCTTTCACCAACTTACTCATGGTCTCTCCCAACCATTCACTTGGGGTCTATTATACGCAATTTGTCAATGTATTATCCTCAATTCTTTAAGACATATAAGTACAAACAAATTGTACCCCATTGTCCATGATGATCTACATTGTTACAAAGCTAACACTTTTTGTGGAAATCCATTTCATCACCTTTCTTTCTATTACGACAACTCAAATGGTCCAGCAATATCAAGTCCAAGTTTCCTCCAAGGCTCCTCAGGAACTGACACATTTGACAACTGTGCTTCATGAACACTTCTAGACTTACCTGCCCAAGCACAAAAATAAGAATCCTCCACCACCTCCGCAACCTTATTGTCCATGTAAGGCCACCAATTAATTTCTCTAAGTCTTGACTTCATCAAATTCCTTCCCTTGTGTTCCTCATGAGATAAAATGACCAGCTTCCTTCTGATTGAGGCATGTGGTAGTCTCCTATTGCCTTTACAAAACCACATGGTCCAACAAGTACAATTCATCTCTCACAATGCTAAACTACTTAACAAACTAATTAACTACTTAAAATACCTCACATTTTGCAGGCCACCCTTGCACAATACATTCCTTGATTGTCTTATACTCCATTGCCATAAACCATTAATCCTTACTCACTCCATCAGACTGCACCCACAGAATAGGACTCAAAGTCAATCCTCAGTTGTCCCCAACAGACATTACAGCAGCACTGCACTTAGCAACTGGTAATCTGGAGAGACATCTGCAACAATTTTTTTTTAACCCTGACAAATACTATACTTCAAAGTTAAATTCATGAAGTGCTTCCAACCACCTTCCAATTCTAGGAGTGATATTTTGATTGCCCTTACAATGGTTTAAGTTCACTCTGAACCACAAAAGGCAGTCCCTTCAAGAAAACCGTAAGCTTGTTTATCACCCAAGTGCAGGTTAATGCTTCACGCTCTATTACTAAATAAATAACTTCAGCTCTTCTGAGAGCTCTGGAAGCAAACACTATAACCTTCTCCACACAATTAACGAACTGAGAAAGAACTGCCCTTAGACGCCTAAGACTAGCATCTATAGTACAAACAGTTTTCCTCTGTACATCAAAATGTACCAAAGCTGGCATGATTCCAAGTTGATCTTTTACTTGTTGAAACGCTGCAATCCTCTGAACACAGAAATTTCTCACCTTTCTTGAAAAGTGATCGCAAAGGATGGACTACAAATGCCAAATTATTAATAAATTTAGAGTAATACGTTCCTAGTCCCAGAAATTATCTAAACTATTCTTTGTCAAGAGTAATCGGAACTTGAACAATGGACTCAGCCTTGGCGCTAATTCATTAAACTGATATAGAATGCCCCAGATGTCTCACCGTGCCCACTCTGAACTGACATTTCTCTCTTTTAACAGTCAAACCATTCCGCTGTAATTTCATCAAAACCTCCAGCAGTGTCTCATCATGCTCAGCCTGGTCCTTCCCATATACAAGAATATCATTTTGGGAGAATCTAACCCTCGGTAAACCCTCCAGAACCATTCTTATTATCCTCTGAAAGTAATCAGCGACTGATGCCATCCCAAATAGCATCCTTACAAAGAGATATGCTCTGAATGGAATAAAAATCAGTAAGTGGCTTCAACTTTTCACTAAAGACAACTTGATGGTACACTGATGAAAAATCCATCACACTGATCACCTGCGTGCCATTCAAAATAGAGCTCTCTTCTGAAATGTTAGGTAGAGGTTGTCTCTCCACCCATATGCACTTATTCAAATCACGTAAATCCACACACATATGAATGCTCTTACCCCCGTCTTTTGGTGCCAGAATAATTGGTGGCAACCATTCTGAGCATTCAATCTATTCAATCACTCACAAATCTTTCAACCTCTTTAATTCATCCTTTTGTGGTTCTAACATTAGAAGGGGCCCTTCCTTTCTTTATGCACTACTGGCCCTACTCCCTTTGTTAGAGCAATTAGCAATTTTATGCTTACAGTGTTTCAATAACACATTTCCAAAATCATCAGGAAACACTTTTACCACATCATCATCTTCACTAATGTGTGAAACGATCATCACTTGATCAGGAGCATTACAATTTAAGGTAATACCCAAGTCTCTTGGATGACACCAGCCAAGCAAATAATCACCTCTCTTTGAAACATAGATGATTTCAATAGTTTGCCACCATTGAAATGAATTCCCATAGTAGTGTAGCCAATTAAATCTACAGGTTTCTTGCCAAACCCAACTGGATTTCTATCAGGTTGTATCAAAATCGCTTGCTCATCCTCAAAAATCTGTTCCCAATTTTCAATACTTATAAGGGTAAAAGGTCTGCCAAAATTTCCACTTCTTTTACATTTGGCATTTTCATGGGCCCTACATCACACAGAACATCATCCAGACTGTTCCCACTAGTGACATGAAATATAAAATTCTTCTCATCATTTGATATATTTTCCACTTACCTAAGTACAACACTCTCATTCTTGGTCTTCTATTACTCACTCTTGCATGCCCTAGAATAATGGCCACGTTTTCCACATTTCCTGCATGAAGAATTTTTTGCTGGACAATTTGTGCTGTTCAATCGTTGATTACTATTATTCCACCTAAAACATTTGAACCTGTTCACCTTCCATTTCACAAGATCATTATTTTTATCTAGATTGCTGCCCACACCCACATTCTCTTTCACCCTTCAGATATCAGATTTTACATCATAATCACCCTTCATCTCTTTGACCCATTCTGTTGTATGCACAGTAGGAATTGCCTCCTTCAAATCAAATTTTTCATAAGCAACTTGAGCACGTGAATTATTGGTGCACTGCACTAGCTGATCCCTTATAATGGTATCCATGAGGTCACCAAACTCAAATGTTCTGGAGAGGTTCTTCTGGGATGCTACATAATTACCAACATGTTCAGTTTTCACATGCTGGCGTGAAAAAAATGTATGCCTCTCTGACACCACTTTAATGCTAGTACCAAAATGTGACTCGGGCATTTGAACAGACATTCCAAAAGCGTCATTAAGTTCACTATCTCCCCCTCCCCATTGAAATCTCCTCAAACTGTCATAAATAATCCTTCTGTCAACTCTAAGGTTATGCATAACAACACCCTGTTTTCTAATTAGCAAAAATGTTTCTTCTCCAATTACCACAATATAGGCATTGAATAATGTCTTTCATCTTGTCCAGGGAGGAAGAGGTTCACCAGCATTATTAGGAAATGGGGGATGCTGAGACATGTTGGTAGCTGCCACGCGGTTGTAAGCCCAGGTGCTAATCAATATTCAAAACAACAAACTAATGGAATAAACTAAAACATGGAAATAAGATAACAAACTGACAAAATGAATAATTGTCAGCCATGCAAATCAAATTCCAAGAACAACTGTTGGAACATCAACTCATAGGTTCCTCCACAAACAGCCAAGCAGAGTGTCACCTTCCAGTTCCAGAGTTCACCTTCCAATTCCAGAGTTTCAGTATAGCTTACAGACACAATGGTTCATAACTAGTTCATAAATGTCACAACATGGTAAAGCACAGATGTTAATAACATTCAACTCAGCCATGAGTTTTCTCACCCCCCTCCTCCCCATAATAGCACGGAAAAGCATTGTGATCAAGAAGGGACTGGAATCTTATTATAACTCCACCTCTGCTCAGCTGTGTTATACGGATATTTTCCTGTTCCAGAATGGCCACCGGCATGATGCATTATGTGACAAATGCACTAACTCAATTGCGATAAGCAATGCAGCAGAACGCTGCCTTTAAGGATGGAGAACGCATTACAGTGATGAAGGATGCGAACTACCAATACTGCTCGCGTAGCCTGGTTCATTTTCATATAATTTAACTAACTTCACACACTACTCTAGGTATCCACATAAATAATTCAGCCAGTCTTGATGAGTAGGTTGATGGGGTGGTGCTGAAGGCCAGCCTGCACCTGGAACAGGAATCGTCGCCACAATGTTAAGTTGACATATGCAGGAAAAAAGCACTCTGTGTAGGTTTCTATAAACAGGAGGATTATTCTTCATATTGCACTTCGTCAACTCATTGTACCGAACCCCTCATCCATGTCCACAAACCAGCTTCCTCCTTCAGCTCCTCTCACCTCCACCGCTACTTCTTACTAACCCCAATCGTTCTGCTATGAGGCATTACCGTTCCATTACATCCCTAATGATTAGACACAGCAACAAACTTGTATACCTATTTTATTTTCTCCACAGTTTTCCTTATGGGAAAATATTTTCCCCACAAGATACTGAAATATTGAGGTGTTCTCTCTGTTCTTGTACCCTCCAAATGCCCAGAGGAGTAGTTTTGCAAGCATTTCAATGCTGGAACAAACTGCAAATTGTTCATGTGTACCCAAATTACATTGCTCGCTGTATGCATCGAAATGCCCAAATCCGTGTGCCAGTTCCTGGATTAAAGATGCAGAAAATCCTCCATGCTTGCTGATTTTGTATGAGTGCAATCTATGAGAGTAGGATTTCACTATTCTTACATTCTGTAAATGAAGATGTAGGATTTAGATGTGCAAATTTCTATTTTCTGCACCATCGTAGTACCGGCATATGCACATATTTGAACAAAAGAGCCAGCAGGCAAAAACACAAAGAAAGGAAGCTGATAATTCAGCAAAAGGCCAATTTTTCCATCCACACCTCCATTGGTGGTATTATCTCAGCATCTCCTGACTCACTTCTGTGACAAAATAAAAACACTTAGGACTACCATATTTCCATCTACCCCACCACAGATCGCACCATTTTCTCGAATGACTGGATGCGCCAACATGCTTCATGAAATGTTTACTGTCAAAGAGATTAAAATAGTCAAGAACTAATGCTATGGTCCCATTCCATGGAATCTGCAATTTCAAAGTTGTGAAGCTCTGTGAACCATTCCTCACTTCTCTCATTACCACATTCATCAGTGTTCATATTTCTGTTGTGCAAGTCCCACAGCTAACTAGTCTTGTTTCTCCACTTTCCCACTAATGTGGCTCCAGAAATGCTTGTCAAGGGTCGCCAGGGCTTTTGGTCATTATCACTTATAACTCAAGGGCATTGGGTGGTAATAACCCTTGCTGCAGCTGGATGCCGTTCTAGTTTGTCTTCTGTATCTACAATATTCAGTAATCATCCTGAAAGCCCAAGCTCAGGCTAAACAGATACCACATTACAGCACTGTTGATGCCTTAGTCTTTTGCACATTCTTATGAAAGGTAGAAAATGGAGCAAGGGGACTGAAATAAACAGTTTACGACTAACTCTCCATTTCTAACATAGACAGCTTGGTGCTCAGGCACGTGCAGCAGGATGGGACGTGAGCCTCTCCCTAGCTTTCAAGTGTGGTCTCACCTTTCCTTCCTATCATAAGTAATCCACTTGCCCTGCAAGTGCACTTCCAGCCTGTACTCAAGCCTTCCCCAATAGGTTCCAGCAGGTCAGACTTGGCAAGATCCGCCTGCCTCAAGCAGTATCAGTGCACCTATGGTCTGCATGTCCCTTTAATATGCAAGCACAATGCTGCAATAGAAATAACTCCATGCAATGACATAATGTATTCTTAGCGGCACTACATCAGCTTAAACTGTCATTCTTATATAAAAATAAAACAGGAAATTAAAGATTAGAGTAATAAATGCTAAAATAAAAAGACAGGCAGATGCATAGAAATTATATACTATAATAAACATTTCTTACATGATAAATCCTATTAAACAGCTATGGCATTACTGTTCTAAAGGTTTAAGACAGTGGCATTTGCTGTTATACAAAATACAGCTCAAGCTATTGGCACGACACAAAAAGTGTACATAAAAAGTATTGTACGAAGCTAACACTGATCTTTTGACTTTGCCATAGCTGATTATGAAACTGAGGATTAAACCCAATGTTCTTAAAGTGTTTTGATCCACAAATCCCTGCGCATGCTGACAGGCTGCCCTACTTTATGTGTAAGCTAACTGTGGCTTCATATTTATCCTGTCCGTGGTCCCTTACCATTACAGGTGGACATCCACGAGCGGCTGAGCAAAGTGCTGCCATCTTGGCCTGGGAGGATTTCCATCCATTTCACTCTGAGAGTTATCAATTGGCAGCTAGTCTGTAGCAGAGCACTGAAGACAGAGACTACAACCACTTTCATGTGTGGGTGACCACTTAAACCTTGAAGTGGTTCCAGAAGGCCCATTCTGACCCCAGGACCCCGCCACAGCATCCACTAATCTCTCATCCACTTTGACTTCCACAACATTTAAAGGTCTGCTGTGGTAGGAGAGTTATGTTATGTCAAAAATATTTATTAAGGGCGTGTACACCAAACGGTTTCATGGCGCTGAGAACAAAAGGGGAGGCGGCATCGACAGGATAGTTAGCTTACTCATATGCCTGAGAAAACAGACTGGTCTTGAGCTGTTTCCTGAACTGTGCATAGGAAGTCACAGAGTACTGGATATTGGAGTGAGAAGTGGTATGTTACCTGGATGCACAATCCATATAGGTTTGAGCATTGTTTACAATGTAAACTGTTACTGATAAGATCTGCAACGAAATGGGTTCCTATAGTTTTTACAGTACCTGAAAATTACTCTAACAATGCTATAAAATATTAATATAAACCAGGCTGACACATATATCAAGACATCTCAGGTGCAACTCACACATACCAAATCCTGGATTTTCAGGAAATCTCACGAAATTAAAACAAGATGGCAGGGTTATTGTGTTATTAAAGATACATTCCTTAACTATAAACCAACCAAAGCACTAACTTTCAAAGTAATATAATACACATAATTATTCCACTTAAACTAAACAAATACATGTAGTGTATTTTATCTAAGATGTTAATTTGTTTTAAGTAACAAAAAGTAGATCTGGATGACATTTATTACACTGGTGTAATTTAGCAAATTTCGCTTTGCTCTTGCTATGGGAAATTACTGAAATTGCACCATACCAAACATTTTATGAAGAAGAATGGAAACGGCATGAACAATCCGATCACGAGCGACTGTCGATTGTGTTACTTGTGTTTTTTGCACTTATTTTTTTGTTTAAAACGAATACTCTCAACAAGATTAGTTGTGCTAAAATATAGCACTAAATGCGGGTTTGGCACAAAAACAAATTAGGTGAATTTCTCATAATCCTAATAAAGGAGTGAATGGAACAATACACTGCCAACAGGAAGGAATATCATTCAAAAAGTCTTTATTATGATTATTCATCTTAAAAGACATACTATACAATGGGGGCGTGGCTTGCGTGCCGCTGCGAGATGGCGGTTCGCGCTTGAGCTCCGTAAAGAGCGAGGGCCGTCGGAGACATTGCTGACGCTGAGGAATGCCCCGCTCAGCGCAGAAGATGAAATATTGCCTGGGAAACTGCCGTGTATGCTACGAGGGAGTTTTCTGGTGGTGGAGAGTGGCCAGAGTCCATTTATCGGCATTTTAAGGTGGCGCTTCATGTTTTCACGAGCGGCCGCCATTTTGTTTCTTCTGTGAGGGAGTTTTACTCTCGCTTCTACACGACGACGCTACTGGATTATCCTGTCAGGAATTGAGGCATATAGGAGCTGGTGACGTTTTTTTCACTTTTCTTGAGTTTATTTTGTTTTTTCCTGCCGCCTATTGCAGTGCTGCCCCCTGTGTGAACTTTTTGAGGTTTCTGCTACTATATTATTCGTCAGACGCACTGCCACTTCCTTATGTGAGGCTTCTTTGCTCTGGGCTTGATTTTGGTTATTTTCGTAGTCGGTGTGTGCCTACTTGCGCCTGCAGCACATGATATTTTTTGTGAGGTGGTTTTTTTTTGACTGGGATCGCCTGCCATATTCTCTGTTCGGCGTTTTTTGATGCAAGTGCATTATTTCTTCCTGCCCATTTTTCATCTCGCACATTGAGTGTTTTACAGCCCCTGGCATTTCTTGCCCTCACTCTATCTGAGGAAGCGTATTTTGTTCCTATTGAGGTGGTTTGCCCTATGGCTGAGAATATGGCCCCTTCACCGAATGCTAAAGATGTTAAGGACTCTAAAGCATCTCTTAAGAGGTCCAAACAGGTTTCCCCAACACCTGAGCCTGCTCCTAAAGACACTAATTCGACTCTTGAGTCCATCCTGACGCGCCTTAATGAGGTCTATGAAATTGCGCAGTCTACTAAGACTAATACAGATTTACTGCAGGTGGAGGTGTTAGCCATCAGGAATGATTTCAAGGCCCTTTCCCTTCGTGTTTCAGGTACAGAAGCACGGATTAGTGGCGCAGAGGATACCATGCAAAAGCACTCTAGATCTCTCACGCAGATAGAGCGTTCCATGGCAGCATTGAGGAAAGACCTCACTGAACAAGTGGATCGTAATCGTAGATCCAATCTGCGTATTTTTGGTCTTCCAGAGGATGTTGAGAAAGAGGCATCTTCCATGATTGAGTTTCTTTATCAATGGATTCCATCTACACTACAAATTTCTTTCAATAAAGATTTTGAACTGGAACGGGCACACCGTGTCCCCTCCTTTCGCCCCAAGTCTGCTACGCAACCAAGAGCGATAATTTTTAAACCGCTGCGCCATCAACATACAGAGCAGATCTTGGCTCATATGCGGAAGGTTAGAGCTGTCTCTTGGAATGGCCATCGTATCTCAATTTCTCAGGACTTTGCCAGAGACACGGTGATAAGGAGGAAGGGATTTCTTAATCTTCGGAAGCGTTTGTCTGAGATGAATATCCCCTTCTCCTTTGCTGGTCCCTCAAAATTCCGCATTACTTTCAAAGGTCGTGTCAGAATTTTTGACGAACCTGCGGATTTGGCCTCGTTTTTGGATAATCAAATGGAGTTGCAGATGGATCTTCAAACGGGGGCTTCACATGTTCCTGGTTCTTCTGGCACCTGATGCGGCTATACATAATCCATTGTTTTTTGTCTTTGTCAGATCTATTAAGTCTAGCTGCTTTTAGATCTGCGCGGTGGTCTTTTTGTCCATTGGTTTTGACGTATTTCTGTCGTTTCTTGGTGCTCCCCTATTATCGTTATGGTGTTTTGGTCTTTAGTGTTGTTAGTTTTATTGTATAAACCTTTTAATTTTTTGTGGTAGCATCTCATGTTGGCTTGACTTCACTCCTGTTCGCGTGTCGTCCTGTTACTCCTTGCCTCCCCAGTTTGTCTCTCGACGTATTAGGTCATGGTCCTTTTCCTTTCCCGTTGTTTGTCTTCGGTATGTGCGTCGACTTTTGTGGTGAAATTTGGTTTATCTTATCCTTTTGTGGTCGGTCTTTTTGCTTTATGGTTGTTTTTTGTTATTTCGTATTTTATGGAGTTGGTCATTGTCTTTTTCTTTGCTTTATCAACGTGTTGTTGTATGGTTTGTCTAGGTGTTTTAATCATATCTGTTTACTAGGTATTTATTTATGAATATATTTAGAGTCAATATGGGTCATTCATATAGTTGCTAGTTATACCTTCTTTATTGATTTTTTCATTGAGTGATTTGATTACATTGTGTTATTAATTGTCTTTTTCGAGTAGGTTAGTTTTTTATAGATGCTTTGTACTTGATAGATTTATGCCTCTCTTACCTACATGCCCACTTACTTAGGCAAGTATACTTATTCTGCCAGTTTGGGTGTATATGGCTTTATTTACTCATGGCCAGTTATCTATAAGTTTGTATATAGATTTTACATATTTATATGTAGTATTAGGTCTCTTATTTAGCTGCCATAGGGATTCACTGACTGTTATATTGATAGGATGTTATATACCGTTTTTTATTATGTTTCACTTATTGTTCCATATTGTATCATATAGTATGCTTTAGATTGTATTTCTTCTTTTCTCTTCATTTTGGTCCTTTTTCTCTTGATGGAGTCCGTTGTGGTCTGGTTCTACCTAATAGTAATGTTATCTTTTAGTTCACTTTCCATCAGCTCTTATTGCCTGAACGTGCTTTCTTTTTCTCTCTTTCCTGCTCTTACCGTTCTCTATGATTCATTTTAATTGTTATATATATTAATTTGGTCAAACGGGTTGCCTTTATAGTCTCTCATTTCGCTTTATTTTCTAAAAAGTTATAATTAACTCCAGCTCTTAGCTTTTAGATAGTTTTTCTTTTAAAATGTATAATCAGCTATGCACTGTTCTGGGGCTTTTTATGCTGTTGTTGTTATTTCTCCTGTTGGCCCCTCGCTCTTTTTCCCATGTCCCCCCTTGTATGAATTTGGTCTTTTTCAGACCTGCCGGATGGGCCCTTCTCTCTCTCTTTTTCTGTATTCTCTTGCTTTCTTTTTCCTCTTCTTTCCTTTTTTCTCTTCGGATTTCCTCTTTGGTCTCACCCTGTTTTGTGTTGGCTGTTGATGTCTGCTGGTTAGCTCTCCTGGTTGTTGCGCTTCATTTGTCACATATGGAATATCTTTTTTTCCTGATAATGGTTCTATGTCTGGACTAAATATACTTTCCCTTAATGTTAAAGGGTTAAATCATCCAGTCAAAAGGTCAAAGATTTTGGACTACTGTAAATCTCTTTCTTCGGATCTCGTCCTTTTTCAGGAGACAAAGCTCTCTGCCAAGGAGGCGTTGTTTCTGAAGAAAGAGTGGGTCTCTGATGTTGCTTGTTCAGATGCTTGTGGTAAAAGGAATGGGGTAATTACCTTAGTTTCTAAACACTCTGGGTTATCTATCGTTTCCTCTGAACAGGATACAGAGGGTCGTTGGTTACTATCTAAGGTGTCCAATGGTAATGCTGACTTATTTGTCATGAATATTTATGCCCCCAACAAGGATGACCCGTCCTTTTGGAATGCGATCACCAAAAAGCTCGAGGATACCCCTCACTCTGGCAATCTTATTGTAGGTGGTGATTTTAACTTACCAATGGACCCTATTTTGGATAGGAATTCTGCCTTTAACTTTCGTCCCCCTAAAGCACACAAACAAATGACTAATATGTGCTCTCTTACCCATCTGCAGGATGTTTGGCGTCTTCATAATCCCACTGGTAGTGACTTCTCCTTTTTTTCTTCCCCTCATTCCTCCTTCTCACGCATTGATTATCTTTTGGTTCACTCTTCTCTGGTTCAATTTTCTTCCTCTCCGCTTATTCACCCTATTTTAGTTTCTGATCACGCCGCAGTGACATTTACTCTTACGTCCTTTGTCCCTAGGGCACGAGCTCGTTCGTGGAGACTCAACACAGAAATTTTACATGATGAGTCCTTGGTGCGAGAGTTTTCCAATGACATTGAGACTTTTTTTACTGAGAATGTTGGGTCAGTCAGTTCCCCTGTTGTTCTCTGGGACTCTTTTAAATGTACTTTCCGTGGTCAGGTCATTAAATGTATGTCAAGGAGAAACGCAGCCATTAAAAAGGAACTCACGGACTTAGCAGATGAGATCAAACGTCAGGAATCCCTTTTTCGACATTCTCAGGACAAGACCTGCCTCCAGTCTATTAAGAACTTAAAGTATTCATACAATACTATAGTCACTAAGAGAGCTCATATTGGCCTGCAGGCTCAGAAATCTAAGAGACTGCTGTTAAAAAATCGTGCGGGCAAGATTCTTGCAGCCACTTTAAAGTTCCAGGAATCTTCTTGTAATACTTTCCAAATTCCTTCTATTACTGACCAGTTTGGTATGAAAAAATTTCAAACTGCAGAAATCCTTGAGGTTTTCCGTGATTTTTATAATAATTTATATACCCCGTCGGCTCAAGCTTCTTTTGAACAATGTCAGGAGTTCTTGAAGTCGGTTCCTTTGGAAGTCGTTTCGGAGGAAGATAATCAATCATTAAATTGCCCGATTACTTCTGATGAAATCATTTCCGCGATTAAAGCTACTCGGTCTGGTAAAGCTCCTGGTCCTGATGGATATCCTATTGCATTTTATAAAACCTTTATTCCCGTGCTTGTCCCGAAACTCCAATCCGATTTTGATGCTTTTATTAAGGATGGTTCTGTGTCTGGTTCCGCGGCTGATGCTACTATTGTAGTTATCCCCAAAGAAGGGAAGGATCACGCAGATCCCAAAAATTTTCGTCCCATTTCCCTTCTTAACATGGAAGCCAAGATCTTTGCTAAAATTTTAGCTAAACGCTTAGAGTCCTTTATTCCTCAATTGGTTCATCCCTCCCAAACAGGTTTCGTAAAAGGGCGTCTTGCACGGGATAATATTCGTACTTTTTGTCATATTCTTGGTGCCGCTAAACGATCTAATCTTCCGGCGGCAGCCTTGGCCCTTGACGCTGAAAAGGCCTTTGATAAGGTATCTTGGCCTTTTTTAAGAGCTGTTCTATGTGCACATAATCTTGGTGATTCCTTTATTCGTATGGTTATGTCTCTTTACTCCCGACCTAGGGCTAATATACGGGTGAATGGTGCTACTTCTTCCTTTTTTAACCTTTGTCAGGGCACTAGACAAGGGTGTCCTTTGTCACCTCTCTTATTTTTGTTGTCCATTGATCCTCTCCTCAGAATGATTGACTCGCATCCAGATATTAAGGGGTTCTCTTTTGGGTCTCATCAGATAAAAACAGCTGCATATGCAGATGATGTTCTCATTTTTTCTGATGATATTGAACTGGCCATCCCTGCTATTTCGGATACGATTGCTCTTTTTTCAAAAGTTTCAGGTTACACTCTGAACAAAGATAAGACAGAGATGTTTCCTTTAAATGCTTACTGCTTCTCCTCTCATATGGGTTCGGCTGGCTTTAAATGGCAATCTAAACAGCTAAAATATCTGGGTATCTATTTTTGTTCCACCCTATATGCTACGGCTACTTATAATGAATCCCAAACTATTCTTAAGGTGAGACGTCTTTTAGAAAATTGGTCTCCGAAGCATATTTCTTGGTGGGGCCGTATGCAGACTCTTAAAATGTTGATTACTCCTATTATTAATTTTGTTTCCTCTATGCTTCCAGTAAGGCTTTCTGATTCCTTCTTTCATGAACTTGATTTGCTTACTTCTAAATTTTTATGGAATGATAGAAGGGCTAGGATTGCTTATAAATTTTTACGGAAATCTTATGATATGGGAGGCTGTAATTTTCCTGATTGGGGGAAGTATCAAACTGCTTTTCAGGCGTCCCAGGGTGCCCTTTGGTTTTCTTCTCCATCTACTCATGTTCCAGCATGGTTGACAATAGAACAGGAATTGGCCTCCCCACTGCCGACTGCATCTTTTTTAACCACAAACACCCTTTCTATTCCATTCTCTCGCTCTATTATTTTAGACACTATTGCTGCGGTTCGTAAGGTTGATAAGAGAGTAGCAATTCCATTACATAAAACTAGATGGTCGTCTATTTGGCGCAATTCTAAAATTAAAATTAATATTGACCCTGAGTTGATGTCTTACTGGGCTGGGAAAGGTGTCTCACTTGTTAAACATCTCTATGATTCCAACAATGATCCTTCCCCTTTCTCATCCCTTGCTCAACAATTCTCTCTATCTAATTTGGATTTTTATACTTTTCTTAAGATTAAGGTTGCACTTGCTAAAGTCCACCTTCATCCTTCTTCCCCTATGATTACGCTTTTTCAGCTTTGGATCAGGACTGGTCATGTTGCGTCTCGGATTTACAAATTTTTATCGTCCTCTACACTCCCTTCCCAAACTGTCACACAGCAAAAATGGGTACATCATTTTGATCATAGTGTTACTGCTCATATCTCTTCTGATACCTGGCAAGATATTGGTAAATTTTCTCTTCTTAACAAAATTGCCCCCTCTCTAACACAGTCTAAATTTTTCTCTATTAATCTTCTTCACTGAACTCCCATTCGTCTATATTCACTTAATCTCAAAGAAGACAATTTGTGCTGGAGTTGTGGGCTTCTACCAGGCGATTTTCAACATATGTTCCTTGATTGTTCCCTTCTCCAACCCTTCTGGGATTTAGTTCACAAACACCTCATGCTCATCTTTAACATCAAGTTCCATCTGTCTTTTCCATTAATTCTTTTGGGTCCGTTGGCGGCCCCAGTCCCTTTGCCCTTAGATCCCATGGAGTTACAGTTGTTGGACCTCTTATTAACTATTGCAGTCAAAGTAATTCTCATGGAGTGGAAATCTTTTTCGTCCGTCTCTTACCATACTTGGTGGGCTTGGGTTTCCTTTCTACGAAGTGCTCATACGTCAGTGGACCATGCTCATCTCTCTCCTTCTATTTCCTCTGGTGTTTGGAAAGCCTTAGATTCGTACATGGAGTTGGTGGAGCAATATCCCTTTGATTTGTCTGGTTAGTGTTGTCTTGTGTGTTGGGTGATTCCTCTGGAAATCCTCTCCTCTTCCTTTTTCTTCTCTCTGTCTCTCTTTTTCTTTCCTCCTCTCTTTCCTACTCTTTCCGTCTTTTCTTTTTTTCCTTTCTTCTCTTTCCTCTTCTCCCTAATTTGCCATCTGTCGGTGATACTTTTGATATATATCTTTGCCAGATATCATTTTGGGTCTTCCCTTCTTAAGTAATTTATTTATCTGATGTCTGCAGATTAATGAATGACAATGATTTGTTCTCCTATTAATTAATTCTACATTAATGTATCTATTACCTTATTGTCCGATATCAATTGTATCACTTTGGCTTGTATCTTATGTTTCATATTTGCGCTTTTAAAATAATAAAATTCTTTTGAAATCAAAAAAAAAAAGACATACTATACAATAAAACAATATAAGATACCACAATCGTGAATTAGGTAACACATGATGTTTGTGACATATTAAACAACAATTCATTAAAAGAATAAAATAATCATAAAATCATCTACAAGATAAAATAGCAAGGAACTACAATCCTCCACTCCTTTCCCGGATAGCCCAAGACCAACTAAGGAATTTGGCTACCCCTACAATGATTGATTCTTTATCACCTATTTTTAGCAGCCTTTTAGCAATCAGAGCGCAGGATGTGCCGAGTCTTCTGCACAACGGTTTAAGCCATGTGCTCCTGGGTAGTTGGTAAGCTGGGCAAACATAGAGAAGGTGGCTTATATTCTCAATATGGTCAGGGCAGAAGGGACACCTATCTCCCGTACCTGTTTTCCATTTACTGGTAAATTTCCTTAATGGGAGCGTTCCCACCCTGAACTGATGAAACAGCCTACGATCTCTAGGTTTGGTGATCAAATCCCAGTAGATTTCAAGTGACGGTTCATCTTTAAAGTCCCAAAAGGCTCTAGTCAGTGGGGAGTCTACCAATGTGGAGGACCTTCTAGATTTAACCAGGCTCCAATATGCTACTCTTAAGGCTGTTTTTGTTGGAATAGCAGTAGTTTCAGGGGACATCCAGAGATCCCTCATACCCATATCGATGAGGAGGCTTTTAGTGGTTTTTAACCATAAGATCTTATTATGGTAGTCCAACCCCCTTACTTCAAGTAGGGCCTTGGAAAAATGAACTAGTTCCTGGGTGGACCACAACCTTCTCCAAAAATACAACATTTTTAACTTAACAACATCCTCGATAGGATTACAACCGAGGTCAAGCAATAGGGGAGTTCGAGGAGTCGATTGTGGGAGGCCCACAATTGATCTTAGAAATTTATTTTGGGCCAGTACTAGGTCGGACAAATTACTGCTGCCCCATATTTCTGCACCATAAAGAACAGCGGGAACTATTTTCATTGAGTACAACTTCATTACTGGGGCCAGTGGTTTGCTAAGGGATAACCTGTGTTCTCTTAATAGGGCTCCCGCTAACTGTGAATGTTTCAAGGCCAAAAGCTTCACCTGAGGGGACCAACTCATTTTTTCGCCAATGGTAATGCCTAAATAAGTGAAAACCTTGGCCTGCTCTAATGGCTTCCCCCCCATAGAAACTTTGGCCGATACGTCACCTGCCCCATGGAGAACCATAAATTTTGTTTTATCCACATTTATCTCTAGCTCATGTTCGCCGCAAAAGGCCTCAAAACGAGATAAAGCCCGTTGTAGGCCCTGCCGAGTTTTAGATAATATCAAGGTATCATCGGCGAACATGAGCAGAGGTACCCTTTGACCGACCAGCTTTGGTGCATCAGTGGGGTAATCCTCAAAATACTGTACGACCCCGTTAATAAACAGCGAAAACAATGTGGGGGCCAGGACACACCCCTGTCAAACTCCTTTCTCAACCTTAAATCTGTCAGTAACTTCACCTGGTTTCCCCCACCGGACCTGTGCATAGTTGGAGCTATGAAGCTTAACCACAAAATCGACTAGTTCCTTGGGCATCCCTAACCTTAATAAAACTTCCCATAACTTCAATCTGGGGACAAGATCAAAAGCGGATTTTAGGTCCACAAATGCTGCAAAGATGAGCCCTTTGCCCAAAAGGACCTCCTTCCAGTAAATTAAAACAAATTTAAAGAGCTGGTCCAATGTCCCCATGTGTGCCCGGAAACCAACTTGGAGGACTGATAGAATCTTTTTGTCATCCATCCAGCTATGGATTCTGCCAAGGATAACACGGGCGATGATTTTTTGCAGCGCATCTATGAGGCTAATTGGCCTATAGTTGCCCGGTACAGCGCGGTCTCCCTTTTTAAAAATCGGGATTATTTCAGCGCCGGACCAAGAGTCAGGGAATGGAGTTCCCCCTGCCAGTGAATTCATTAAGTTTGTGATATATGGGACCCAAAGATCATTATCCTGCCTGAACAGGTCTGCTGGAATACAGTCGGGACCAGGAGCTTTGCCACTCGGTATATTCTTCAGGACCACCTCAATCTCCTTGGTACTAAACCTTAGGGGGACCTCTATGGTTATATGTGGAACAGCAGGGCCCAGAACCCGTACTGGGCCCTGTTGATATTGGGCCTCAAAATGAGCAACCCAGCGATGTGGTTCCACGTTATTATTTGGAACTAAAGACCTATGTCCATTCCCCCACTTTATTAAGTCCCAAAAATGGGACATCTTCCTGCCTTTGCAGGCTTCCAACAGGTCCTTCCAACGTCCCTCGTCCAACTCTCTTTTGGCCTGCTTTAGGGTGGATTTGTACTGAATCCGGGCCTGTTTGATCGATGCATGGGATCTAGATTTAATTGCAGACAAAAGGACTTTGTGTGTGGACCTGCAAAGGTCATTGTACCAGGAAATGGGTTTGTGTTTCCTGTTGGTCCTCATAGGCTTGGAATTGATAAAGTAGGTCTTTAGCCTATTTATAAGATCCAAATGGATCAATGGCAGTTTATCGTTAAGGGTCTCTTGTGAACTGCATAGGTTAATTTCTCCCAGCGCTCTTGTTACCAGGGCCCTAATTTCTAACACCTTGGGCTCATCCAGTGCCACCTTAACCCATTTGACCCGCCTGAGATCATTACCTACGATTAACGGGGCACCACAGCTTGTTGTATTCCCTCTGGTCGAAGGATCATAACCTTGAATATCCATAGTCAGGTTCAAAGGGTTATGGTCACTTTCGATACGAGTTTGTACGACCATATCAAGCACAATGTGCCAAATTTCCAAGTTAACTAAGACATGGTCAATCCTACTTTTGGTGCGACCGTTGTCAAAGGTCGAAGCTCCCTGGGCGTCAGATTTCGTCCTGCCATTCACTGCCCTAAGTCCCCATTCCAGACACATGCCTTTAACCTGGAGCGCTACCTCAGTCCATTTCTTTATGGGTTGTAAATTTAACTGGGGCACGCCCCAAAGGGCATCCTCCTCCTCACTCAACCTGCCATCATCACTATCCAGGGGTTCAAAGCATGTATTGAAATCCCCCAGGATAATCAAGTTGTTTTTAATAGAACCTTCCGCTAAAAAAGTTTCTAATGCTGTAATAGCCTGGAAACTCTTACCACCCGCTTGTCCCCTAGCATATACATTGACCAGGGTTAGAATTGAACCATTCTGGAACTTGACTTTAATTGCCAAAATATCCAGAGTGTCAATAGGAATCACTTCTATGGAGACCCCTTTGGTTTGCCTGACCCAGAACGTCAAGCCCCCAACGGGTCTTCCCCTGTGTCTCCTAATAGCGGGTTTTGAGAAGTTCAGATATCCAACATTGAAGATGTTATCCACGGCCCATGTTTCTTGAAATGCCCATATGTCGACTTCATTAATTAATAATAACCAATCAGCTATGCCAACCTTGGATTCCAGACCAGCTATATTCCAGGAGGCAATAGCCAAGGATTCCCTTGAGACTGTATTAATCGGGTTTCCATCAAAATGTAATGGCTCGACAAAGTGGCTATCTGGGCTTGTTTGCGTCGGGGGAATTGCCCTAGATTGGTCAACAAGCTCTAAGCATATAGGTTGGTTAACTGTTACTGGCTCTGCAATAATGCTGTTACCACCTTCCACATGGTATCCTGAACCACCCATCCTCTGTCAATCAATATCTTCAAGGGAGGACAGTACCGCAAAACGATGAATGGATTCAAAGCGTTGTTCCGGGCTTGGATCAGCCCCTCTATAGGTTCGACAGCCCCTTTGTTGTCTTACCGAAACCTGTTTATAAAAGTATCCTAATGGTAAGTTACTGATAGATGACCAGACATTAGGTGTATAACCAGCAGTTTCGAGTATGTGGCGGACCAGATCAGGTGACCTAAAACTTAGAACCACACAATCCCCAGCAATAGTTTTTCCGGAGTGGCCTACCCAATCTATCCGTCTGACCATTTTAAAATCCCTATACAACCTATTGCCAATGCCAGTCATTTTATTCAGGTAGTGCAAGGCCTTATTTTTAAGGGACGACCAGTGCTCTTGAGTGTCTTGAGCTAATGGGGGCACATTTGCCAAAATAATTGTGTAGGGAGTCGCTTGAGGGGGCAGATGGAGAAAGGGGCACTTAGGTTGATCACCTACATTGAGATTGGCGACCTGCCCTCAAGGATTCATGTGAGTCGAAACTTCTTGATTCGATGGTACTACTTCATTAGATATTACAGATGGTATGTTCGACCTTACTACCCCCTCTTGCCTTGCCACATCCCCCACTCTATTCTGACATGAAGTAACCTTAGTCCTATCGTCACAGGTATCATCAGCCAACACCAAGGAGGAGGGCACCCCTACTGTTGCCTGGGTGCTAGACTGTGACATAGCCGCTGCAGCTGCACAAACGCAAGCCTCCTCTATCTTATCTAACCTTTGGACTACCATGTCCAAGCGTTTGTACAGCGGCTCGAGAAGGGTTACTATGTTTCCTCCAGTATGGTGATAAGATCCCTTTTGGTCAATGGACAGTTTACCACGGGGGGGTCGCTGGGGAGCAATCCATGCGATGGGTTATTTGAACCACCATGATTAGGGGTATCAAGCAGAGCCTTAGTAGCAGTGGTTTTAGCTTTAGTGGTTTTGGAAGTGTTACAGCCCATCTTTGATTTTTTATGTGGTTCCTTGGCAGCTTTCCCCACCGCTTTCATCCCCCTTGTCTTAACCCTGACAGGACTAATGTGGTTGCACTGAGTAGTGGAGGTGGTAGGTAGGACAGATGAATTAGAGACAGAACTTTCAGCAGAAGTCCAGGACTGTTCAATAGGCTCAATCAATCTACTTGACGGGCTAGGGACATAAAGGGGAGCATCAGATGTGCCCCCCCACCTAGCAGCCTAGGGTCCAAGGAAAGTCTTCTCTCGGTAGCCTCGATTTCATGCACCAACAGGGATTCAGCGCGTACCAAAAATGCGTCCAAGGTGCCCACTACCTTGTCTCCAGATCTCCATTTTGACATGTTAAACTTAAATAGGACTGTTGACCTGGGGACCTGGCGACTCTACGTGATTCGTAGCCTACTCACCAACCCACTGGCCAGTACCACTCAGTGAACGACGTATGGCCCAGCCCAGCCTCCGACGGCCAAAGACGTCCCGCCCTTTGCCCGGGCTTCGCCCGGCGCGTCCCGCGACGCGGAGGAAACTGCGTCCTTATGTGCGCCTCCGGGCGCGAGGATGACGCGAGGGTGCGCTGGGAATCCTGGGAAGTGTAGTCTCCCCTGCTCTCGGCCGCGAGGTGGAACAGCGGCAGCAGGGGAGATACGCAGCGCAGCAGACCCAGGGACGTCGGCGGCAGTACAGCAACCCAGGGCAGAAGTCGAGTCCCCCAGCAGGTGAGTCTGGCAAAATACCGGCGAATTCAAAAGTGTTTTCCCGCTCCACCGAGGGAGCTGCGTCCTTATGTGCGCCTCCGGGCGCGAGGATGACGTGAGGATGCGCTGGGAATCCTGGGAAGTGTAGTCTCCCCTGCTCTCGGCGGCGAGGTGGAACAGCGGCAGCAGGGGAGACACGCAGCGCAGCAGACCCAGGTACGTCGGCGGCAGTACAGCAACCCAGGGCAGAAGTCGAGTCCCCCAGCAGGTGAGTCTGGCAAAATACCGGCGAATTCAAAAGTGTTTTCCCGCTCCACCGAGGGAGCTGCGTCCTTATGTGCGCCTCCGGGCGCGAGGATGACGTGAGGATGCGCTGGGAATCCTGGGAAGTGTAGTCTCCCCTGCTCTCGGCGGCGAGGTGGAACAGCGGCAGCAGGGGAGACACGCAGCGCAGCAGACCCAGGGACGTCGGCGGCAGTACAGCAACCCAGGGCAGAAGTCGAGTCCCCCAGCAGGTGAGTCTGGCAAAATACCGGCGAATTCAAAAGTGTTTAGGAAGGAATATACTATGCACAGAGACCAGAATAATGACATGACAGACAACTTCCTCAGAAGACAGATGTTCCAATGCATATTGCAATTTAAAAAACAATTAAGGTGCATTTGTACATTAACCAGAAGCATGAAGCAGCAGATTATCCGCTAGTGTGACTAGGGTAGGTGAATGTACTAACATTTATGAAGACTCCTCTATACACTTTAAGAAAAACTTAATGAAAGACCTAAAACCACAACTCTCTTCTTTGAAAATCCGGCCCATGTTCTCGTAATTAACAATTTGCTGCTCTTTTATGCCTTCTTTTGTTTCCTTTCCTGTACAAACAATGGCACCCAAGCACACAACCCCTTCTAAAGAGAGTCAGCTGCGCAAGTGAAATGAGTTACCACCAGGGCCTCAATTAAGATAAATGCACAGTTAAGGGGGGGGGGGTGGAATCAACAACAATCAGCGTTTCTAGTACACAGAGCACACTATTTAATCACAAGCTGGTTCGAGTAAAACAAAACCAACACACAAAACACAAATCTACTTTCAGCACAGATTCAATCTAAATCATCACATTCCATATAAGTTCAATTACATCTTTAAAGGTACAAGTATGCTTTAGTTTGACTTTTTAAAGTTATTTTCATGTGGCAAATAGAAGCTGTCGATTTAGTGGTCACGTTTTAAGAACTGGTTTGACATTGCAGCTGTCTGCAAAACCTGTTGTTCGCAATGCTTTGGGATATGCATGACGTGGGAATTGGATTCACCAATGGGAGTATTTCTCTCTCATTTCTCTCTCTTGGCTAATGTATCATTCTGCGTTTTACAGTGTTTCCATCGGACTGCATGAGGGACTAGTCACATTTGAATTGTACAGCCAATCATGCGTTCTATACGAAAAGCAACCATTTCCTGCTACTTCTTCCTAGCAATGGGAAAGTCAGTGAAGCTGGCTTTAATGTAACAAATCACATGTGTGCTTGCAATGTATGTAAAAACATTCGTGAATGCCTTTATTTACAAGAACTAGCACTTTAAAGACTATTTCTTTGCCAATGCTTGTTAAAGGAGCTGTCTGGAATTATTGCAGCTCTGATGGTAGAACACAGAGATATGAAAGGGCTATAACATTATATGAAAACAAAGTTTTATCACTGCGTTAACAACAGTGATTATGAAACGTGACCTCGGAACTGACTTTTTTTTTACAAGAGAACATCAGTAAACATCGGTGCACATAATCTTTAACAGCAAATGAATAAAGCATTTTTCCAAAGTCTGAAATAATCTACTGGATGAAGCTTCTGTAAGACTGGTCAGAATCCTTGTGGCCTGATAGTCCCTCTGTGGAACCCAAATTCCAGAAATAGGTTATATTTTATATACATCTAGTAGATTTTGTATATTACTAAAATGTACCCTAATTTTTAAAGTCGTCTGTTCCCTACTCCCTACTCAGTAATATGTAACACTCCAATGTAGGAAACATTTATCAGGGCTTCTTTAATTAGTATCTGGTAAGAAATAAAAGCAGTGTTTCCCATTTAAAAGAAAAAAACATGCACGTGAAATCATATATAAACATTGAATATGAATGTGTTATAGGAATCATTAAAAAATAAATGTTTGTATTTCACAGATAGCGGACTTAAACAGTTTTACAAGGTGTTTTAGTTCATTGGTAGAATTATAGTTTGAGTGAGGGACGGTACATGAAGAGGTTTTTGCCAAATGTTTAAAGTGTTGTCAATAATTTTAAACAGAATATATGTATTATAATAAGGTATTTGTTCTGGTTGCGCCTTGCTCTATTGGCAGGGAATAGTAGAACATCTTCAGTACGTTTGCTGTGAGAAGCAGTGTGAAACTGCACTTACTACCGGTGAAAATGTAATATTTGTAACACCACTTTGCCACAATAAAAAAACTACATTAATTAACATTTGCATATTATAACCTATAGGGCACTTTTTATGTGCACAACTCATTATTGTTAATAAGTAATGTTATATACAAATTAAATCAATGTATGTGTGCTGTAGGATGCCCTTTTCAAGGTCCAATCTTCCCAGCCTGTGCTAAGTACTTCCTACCACAGTGACCAGGATCACAGTAGCTCAAGGTCATTATAAAGGTGAGCATTCTCCTCTTGAAAAGGCTGGAAACGAATCTGTGATTTATTATTGCTTAAGTCACTAGAGGTTCTACACATCTTTTATTATAGAGAAAAATGTTTAAAGATAATATTCAGATGAATTCTGCCCTAATTTAAAGAAAAGGAATAAATGCGTGACATTAAGTGACATTTCCCTCTATATCCCGGTGCTTCCTTCCTAGAGTTGTAAAACCTTGCATTAATGAAATACACCCCTCTCTGTGCCCCCTCAGCCCTTGGAGTTTAACTCCTCTCACATTACAGTATTTATTGAATTTCCCAGCCAAACGGTGTTCTGCTCCATAAAGCTCTGACAAGTAGACTCTGCCAAGCTAATAATGGCTTCATTCTGCTGAAATAAACTTATTTCACTGCGGCAAACAAAATGACATGACCTGGAAAGGTTATTTTTAACTGGGTAATGACTCGGTTCCAACTAAACTTCTCACACTGCTCCTAGTAATAGTTAACTTGCCTTCTGAAAATATATAGATATTGTTTTTTGTTGTGAAAGACTGTAAGCTTCTCAAAACTGCTGAGTCAGGTGTGTCCTGTGCCTCCTGTCCTGTGTGGTGCTGTGGATTTTATGTCGCCCTTCATTTGCATTAGCTGACCGAACAGCAGTCTGTGGAGCAGCTGGAAGAAAGCCTGGTGATGATGGCCTCAATCTAGCAGTCGCAACCGGTGCAGTAAGAGGGGTGGGGTGGGATGGTGGGGTGGGCGGGGGAGGGGGGGTTAGTCGACAGACTATAGAATAGGGAAAATAAAATTAAGAAATACAAGAAAACCACTTACCTTGCCCTCGCCGCATCACTGACTCAGCAATGCAGCGGGCGCAAGGTAAGTGGTTCTCTTTTTTTTAAATGTTATTTTCCCTATTCCGCCGTCTTTCGACTTCCTCCGCCTCTGCCCCTCCCCACCGCCCCACCGCTCTTACCTGCACCAGCCGAGACTGCATTCTAGACCAAAAATCAGGTGTATACAACATGCACTTCATATTAACCAATGTATTTGTTTAGATGCATGTTGCACTCTTCAAATGATAACATGAGGAGGACAAATGACTCCCTGTGAAGCATTAGTTGGAGTTGCTGACCCCCTTCTTAGCTCATAAAATGTTCTGGAGACACAGACCTTTACCCCAACCTGTATTCTAAGTGGAATCTTTTATCTAGTTCATTTAGTTTAAAGGGTTATGCTTTCTTAGATATGTTTATAGCTATAGTTTGACTTTTTGGGGCACTCATAAATGCTTTTCTGGTTAATATACATTGAGCTTTTGATGATTATGAGCTCATAGTTAATAGCAATTAAGAGATGGTCCTCTTGCTTCAACTTACTTGATTCTGTTTGCAGGAAAACACCACTGGTAAAGTTCAAACATCTGACAATGTGACTTTTAATGAGTCTGTTAGGAACTTCTAGGACATTTCCTTCACTGCAACCTCTACTGCACTAGACTGTGTTTTACTGGTTTGTGTACTGAGTTGATTAATTCTGAATCCAATTATTCACCTCTGCTATGCCACAGCTGTGCGAATCAAGCGTTGTTTCCCACTGCAGTGACATCACAAGTGGACATCGGTTGCTTCCCCTAACCTACCTACTAAAGTCCCCAATCAGTTTGGCTCTCCGCAGAACCGTGGTAGCAGAGGAACATCAATGGTACGTTGGCACAGCTCTCAGAGAGCCTTGTGTTATTACTTCTCCATTGAAAACAGCAAGCATGGCTTTGACGGGTATGGGGAAGACAGCACAGATGGTGGTAGGGTGGATTGCAAGAGGGCAGGTATCAACTTGTTTGTTTTTGGGCAGGTGGGGTGAAGGATGGAGAAAGGAGGTTAAAAAAAATATTTGTAAGAGTAAATGAGAGTAATGCTGAGTAGAAGTGGCAGGCTGGCAGCATCTCAGCTACGCTTTTTCTAATTTGGGCAGTAGAGGGAAGGGATGGACAAAGGATGGTGGGGGTGAGGCGAAGGACACCAGATTTAATAAGAGGCAGAGTTCAGATGCAGTTGGGAGCCATGTGGTTCATGGCTATTTCATGACTCATTTACTCCTGTACAGTTGCCACCAGTAAGTGGGAGATTAACAGCAGGGGCTACATTTAACATAACAGTATAGATGGCTTGACTCTTGATGGCCTCTTGATGTCATTCAGGACCAATATCCTCATTATTCACAATTACCCACCTAAAATTCTAAATGTCTTATAAGGGATCCTTAGTCATCCAATATTCTGAACAGTTTTTAAATGCTGGTATTAACTGCAATCAGTGACCATCAGTGACCAACAAAGTTTATTTTCCACTGCTGTGAAGTAACAATGCTCATTCCTGGAGCATGAACCTGCCTCCTTAAGCCTATGTTTACTTTTTTTAAATACCATGATATGAACGCTTGTTCCCTATAGCTCACCATATAAAATTGTAAATGCTAACCCTGATTGAAGGAGATGTCTTTTGCCTTGTGGTTCTCTGTGACAATTTTAACAAATCAAGCTTCGCTTCCCTTGTTTATCGGACGTCACTCAGAAGCCCCTTGGTAGAAAACACCGCCATTATTTACAGTGATCCATTGATAATTCTATATGTTTGTGCCATGGCAATTCAAGGGAGTTGAGCAAATCAAGGAAATCCTTTACTTTACAGACACATGCCCAGGCACCAGACATTGGACTTCCTTTAATTCACCTTGCTTACATGTCTGATGGAGTTCAAGTTGGGTTTTAGAGCATCATGTCTCATATATAATGAGAAAGTGATGATTGTCTTTGTTTTCTTGCTTTTGATGTGCAGAGGACAAGACCATCACGCATGTCAAACAAGGTCTCCACAAGTCAATGATTTTAGCCCTCATAAACTGGGTAATATGCTTGCCTGCGATGCTGCTCTACTTAATTACTTTCACCTCCTGAATTGGAGGCAAATTGAAAGTAGTGATATAAAGGACAGGTTGCTGATACACCACAAGGAAAATCTGGAATATTAGAAAGAAGAGTGTCAGGACTCGTTTTTTTATATACATATGCACCATTGTTGCCTGCATTTCCATTAGAAACCCCTACCCGCAAGAAAGGAAAAAGAACAATTTAAAAAATAAGAAATATGGCTGAAAGCTCAGAGAGGTTAATGTGCAATTTTATCTTGAGTACAAACCACATTTCATTTAGTGACTGTGAGACCAAGTGGCTGCCCAGCTATGCTCTAGGGCATCCCTTGTCACCACTACATTGACTTTCATACGAGAAACAATCTGGCTTGATGAATGAACAACCCTAACTAAATATTGAAAAAAGTGTGAACTAATGGTACGATGTACAGTACATTTTCACTAAAAAAATGGAATTTCTATATCTTTTAGCGGTATCATAACGTGGACCTTTTGGAACCATCTTTTTAAAATTATTCGGATAAGATGTATTATGTATTGATTATGGAGTGAGTCTTATAGCTATTATTAAGTGTGATTTTATAATCATGTTGTTTTGGTCTAGTGTGCATCTTGTCATTATTTATGCACTATATCTAATGTTATATAACTTGACTGTTTACTCTCGATTTTGTGTATTTTCCTGTTCAAATAAAAACAATTAAAAAAAATGGACAGCAAATATTGTTTGTACTGGCAGTTCAATTAACATTGGTGTGCAACTGACTCACCTTTCTGTCTTTAAAAAAAAAAAATGGAATTTCTATATCTTTTAGCGGTATCATAACGTGGACCTTTTGGAACCATCTTTTTAAAATTATTCGGATAAGATGTATTATGTATTGATTATGGAGTGAGTCTTATAGCTATTATTAAGTGTGATTTTATAATCATGTTGTTTTGGTCTAGTGTGCATCTTGTCATTATTTATGCACTATATCTAATGTTATATAACTTGACTGTTTACTCTCGATTTTGTGTATTTTCCTGTTCAAATAAAAACAATTAAAAAAAATGGACAGCAAATATTGTTTGTACTGGCAGTTCAATTAACATTGGTGTGCAACTGACTCACCTTTCTGTCTTTAAAAAAAAAAAATATGCAGCACATTTATTCACTGACCCTTCTTTAGTTTTCCCATCCTTCCCTTTCTTAGTAGTATCAGTGATAAAATAGGCCTGGTATTCCACTCTCCATATGCCAATGTGGTTAGTGGGAACTAGACTAGATTGACTATCAAAGGCCTTAGAGAGCAGAGCAATCTCACAGGTTATACAGCAGAACTACTACAAGGTATAGAGAGCACAGAGGTTCAGACAACAGCCCGAACTTTATTGGTACATTAATCTTACAAATAGAGGTCTTAGACAGCAGTTATATATCAGAATAACAATCCGATAAAATTCTGTGAGTGAAGATCTGAAATCCATTCATGTGAAGGTTGAAAAATCCAAAGCAACATGTAATAAACTTCAGCACCTAACATATTTTGCCAAAACATCAATAATAGGTGTCCCAAATCATCTTTAATCATCACATAAATATCACAATTTCTGTCTACAAATGCCAGCTTCTCCTTTGAATAAACGCATTCACTCTACACCCAAATATTGGCTTTTTGTTTTCTCAAAGTACACGCCGTTTTCACTCAAACACGATTTCTTAATTTTTTTATATATAAACTAATTCTCCCCAAACACCAGTTTGCCAATGACGTAATATATATTAATTGTATCTACATTTTAGGTGAATTTCCACATGGTTTCCAAAAGAGGCACTTATAATTTTCTGAGATTACACCTATTTTGCACTGAGCTGTCATCTTGTCATTCATGGATAATATGCAAATTTTTTATCCCTGCATCAACTTGACATTTTCAAGTACTGCAATTTGCTACCGTTCCACATGCAAACTATTGTTTCATTTCCTTTATGTTCCACCATTATACACCAGGGCTCAGATAGAAGTGGAAGGTTTTATTATATTCAGCATAAAAGTGCCTTTGCAAGAGTATTACAGGAATAATAACTGGTACACAAAGGGCAGGTACAGCTGACGTTGGCATGGGCAAGTAGCATGACTGTGACAGAGTTAGCATGTGGAATATAGACCAATTAGACATTTTGTCATCAATAGTCAAGATGCCGGTGATAAATAGTGTGAGTGAGTAGTGGAAGCCAAGGTACAATCTCTCTCAGGGTGACTTAGTGCATTGTTGGGGATATAACAGGTTAGCAATAATTACAGGAAGATATCAGGGAATGATTATCAGGGAGGAAAACTAGGTGTGAGGTTGCTGAAACTTGAGGTAGTCCATTGAGGCCTTGTAGGTAAACAAAGAAAATTCAATAGCAAATTCAGCAATTTTGTTAGGAGATGAATACGTGTATTCCAGTGCTTAATTTGAGCCGGTGGTTGCCGGTGCTCTGCACCGGCACTTAATTGTCAACACTAGAGCTTGTGAAAGTCTGCCACAAGATGGAGCTGTCTGACTAATTTAGAGATGACCACAAGAACAGTTAATTACAAATTCAATATACATTACAAATGACTATTACCTGCTGCCCAAGTCATTCTTATAGCTTTGGGGGCCTGAAATAGTTTGAACTGTCACACATGTAGGAGTCTGATGGTTAGTAATTGTGTTGTTACTGTCACTGGCAGCATGGCAGGGGCAATGTGTGGTGCAAGCTGCAGGGAACTCCTGATGAGAGCCCGGGAACTTATAGGTTAAAAAATTAAGCAGTGGTTTATTCTAGATCACAAAGAATCTCCTCATAATGACATACCCTACCTGAATGCCCAGTACTTGGGAATTGACAATTGAATCATGTATAGTGGAGTTTGCTTGTTTCTAAAATATCAGAAAGTACTTTAAAGAGTAGACAACCATTGGTCCCGTAATTAAATGATGAGAGGGGCATTAAACCGTAATAAAAGAGACAATACAGACCACAATAAACATAGAAGAAAATGCTCACGTATCAGAAAATAAGTGGGGCTAGAAAGGCAAGTGAAAACAAGTGAAAGTCAGTGCGGTATACTTGAAGGTGTTACAAGAGAAGTTGAAATAAACTGTGTGAAGAAAGACGCAGCATTGCTTTCCCTTTTGCGTGTTTCCTTTGGATCCTGTTAGACTTTGACTTACGATTTTCTCTTTTGCTATCTTGATATGATATAAACTGTAGGGTTTCTCTTATGGTTTGTTTGAGACAAAGCACTCCGTATAAGTTGATTGCTCTCATCTTCAACTCAAAATCAAGTGGGAACAACTACAACTTGAAAATAATATTATTAATATTAATATAATGACATCAGTTGATTGCTCTCATCTTGAAATCAAAATCAGGGGACAACTCCGCCAAATTAAAGAATACTCGTATAAGAACTCGAATCAATGCTATGGGAGAATACCTACCAACAGGACAGATGTACAAAAACACCTGTCGCACTTAGTGGTCAGAAACTGCATTCTAACTGTTGTGACCAGTCTTTACATTTTGAGAGAGACCTTTTTATTATTAGGTTGCTTTTCAAAATGTCCAGTCACAGTCGCGACACAGAACTGATGATCTGCAAGCAACAGCTGACCGAATTCCTGTGTTAGCATGCCCAAAAGGGATTTTTTTTAAGCAGCCGTGTTTCATAGAGGAAACACCACAGTTGAAAAAGAAAACAAAAATCCAAGTTGGGAATACATCAGCTGAAGCAGCTAGTGCTCCCCTGGCCACTGCTTGCTGCACCTGAGGTCACCCAATAGGATTACCATTGTTATAACATCCCTTGAGGAGTTGGTAACTTTTCAATGGTTTATGACCACAACTGCAGCCACAAACCATTAAATGACAATTAGCAGGGGATACCTCTTGTGCATGATCCCCTACCTGCAAATCTGAATGGGTTGGTAAACCCAGTTTAGTACTTGGAAATGCTTTCCGGACTTGCTAAAATGCAAACGCATTCAGTACACAGCAAAAAGTAATTTTGGGGTTGCAAACCCTGTGAGTCGCTCTGGTTGTCCCTCAAAAATAACTGTGAACATCTGGCCCCAGAAGGTCACTGTCTGCACTGTCCAATGAGAGAAACCCTAAAGGGTATCAAGTACAAGCCATCTCTAAAGAAGCAGTTTAAATTGTAATTTGTGCTAAACAGCCATCTCAATGAGAAACATTAAGAGAATACTATTAAATTGCGTCGGCAAAAGATGTCGGCAGAAACTATTTCTTTATGTATAAAACTGACCATGGATCAGGGCACCAGTCCAAACAAGATAGCAAACAAATATTGTATGTAATCCAAAGATGTGTTCTCCAGGCTTTGCTGTAAAATAAGAGGTTCCAACGCATGAGCTTACTTCTAAAGCACGCCACCTTGTTCATCTTCTCCTCGTGGATTCAGAGTGAGTGGCACAAAATATCTCCTTGTAGAGCTAAGGTGATATTACAAAGTAATAGCTTATATTGCAGCTTTGACTGGAAGTCTTTTTATTCCCAGAGATATGTGTGCTACCCACAGCAGACTAACATCTACCTTCTGATCATCTGATGAACACAGTCATCTCTTTATAACCTACAATTGCTGAAGAAATGCCTAAATTGGTGTATTTCTTTAAAGGATAAAAGTAGAGATGACATTTTGTTGGTAATGTGTCACTGAATAACATGCATTTTTAAAGCACACGTTCACCTTTAGGGTCTTCTTGGTACTGATGACAGATATTTATTGTTAACCATTGGTACTCATTTTATCAACGTAGTGAGGGTGAAAGGATAAGTGGACCCACCAAGATCCAAACATGTGACTGGGAGGCCTCATACAGATTACTGGAGTAGATGCATTAGTCCACTAAACCACCAGACCAGATGTAAAACAGCACATGGAAAAGCACTGTTACCCACAAAACAGGTATTGGCACCGCTGGCGTGATTGTTACATTCTTTTATTTCTTAGCATTTTTGTAATTCATTTTAATAGAACAAGTCAGGTAATTCCTATGGTGCAAATAGTGTAAGAACAGGATTAGAAAATATTTTTAATTAGAATCACGAGGAAACTTTTACTCTTTGTGGTGCAAAGAAAATGCGGTATTAAATTTGAATTACTGTAACCTAAAGACATTTTTTAAACACAGTAGACTGAAGACAAAAAAGCCAACGGAATGGAAAGAAGAAAATCTTTGGCAAAGTAAAGTCTTGGTCCACCACCTTACCAAGGAAATAATCTTCCTTTGAACCAGATGTGCACATTTCATATGATCAACTGTGCACAATGAGTTGCTGTCATCATTTTGAGATTTCGCTGCTGCCATGTTTGAAGAGTATAACAAACAACAATTGTCCACTGTAGATTCATTCAAACACAACAATTCAAAAACTTGGTGGATGCAGCCGCTTCCACAGAAGAATTAAAAATTAAAAGTTGTAAACACTTTTAACATTTGATGACCTAATTAAAGAGTTTATGACTCAACCACATCAACATATAATTAGTGCAATTTGTTTACAAATCTTACAGATAAAATCCATTGTAATTATGTAAAAGAAAGTTATCACAAACGTGATAGGGTGCCAAGGTGAATAGAAAATAAAAAAGTGCATCAGAATAGAAGATGTATGACTCTTGCCTCCTTGAGTGATTTATAGAATTGGGGTAAAAAAATGGAGAATATGTAGTCATCAGCGCTTCGACTTTTAGGAACTCATCTTCAGAACTGGGGAGTTTGGGGTGAGCGCTTAATTTATGGTCAAGCCTACTGTAGAGCGGTAGCAAAGAAGTGGAAGCTAATCTGGAAGTTCTTAGGGGGATGAAGGGGCTTCTGTCAAGTAGGAAAAATATCTATGCAGTGTTCCAGAGGTTTTGGAAATCACTAGTAGAGCCCACCTGGATCAAGACTGAACTACCTTAAAAGCGAGTGTGATGGTGTTTGCTGGAGAAACTAGTAGAGCCATCCGGGGACAAGTCAATGAAGCAGCATGGAGGCAGTTGTTTCCTCAGAAATGAGTAAAATGGGCGTGGCCAAGAGGTCCTACATGTCGGACGCACCTTAACGGAGCACCCGCAGCCTGCAACTAATCCTTCATAAATCACAACGCCACGCTATAATTGCACTGACCTTCCGTGGCTCACCTGAGACACCGCCGCTGTGCACTGGTAGCTGCCTCGAGACGGCCGCAGTCGGACTTATGCCTCGGGGATGGCCTGAGCGTGCCGGGCATCCAACGGGGAGGCCTGCTGTCTGGAGGCGGTGCGTGATATGAGACATCGTCGCTTGTGCGTGGCTTCTCATCCCCTCCCCCCCCCCCCGGGGACCGTATGCCTAAGGGGCCAAGCCTTTGATCCCACCGGCTGGAGCGAGACCTGCGCCGGTGAGTTGGAGCCTGGGCCGCGAGTGGTGCTGAGGTTGAGACGCCATCTTTGCTCCTCCCGGGTGACACGCCGGGCTGGAATTGTTGAGCGTTTTTGGGACCTGTGGGCATGGCGAGAACTGCAGCGTGACGGGCAGTCGGATCGGACCACGGAGCCCCCGGTCCCCCCTCTTTAGGGCCCAAGTGTGCTGGTGGGGTAATGCTGTGCAGTCTTGGGGCCCGATCTGAGACTGGCATATCCGTGGGACGTGGGTTGCGGCGGCTGGGTCCGTGTTGGGGCCTGGTGCGCAGATGCCCCCCTTTCCCCCTTGATGTCTAGTGCCCTGGTAAAGTGAGGAACTGTTGGCTGCCCCTCGATCTATTGATGCCGGAAGGTAGATTACCTCTGGACCAGACATAGTTGCGGTCTGTGGAGGCATGGGGGGATCCTTCAGTCGGCTGCCCTGTGATTGCTGGGACTGCACGCTCGAGGTGGTGAGTGCCTGGGAGCTCCGGCGGGGCTGGGGGGCCGCAGATACATGCCTGGTGTGGGCAAGGAATACCGTGGCCATGGTGCTGGATCCTTGTGTGGTCTTTGGCGCCCTGCTGTGAGTCCGGCTGGGACGTCCGTGGTGTCGGAATAAGTGGTGAAGCGCTGCCAAATCCAGTGGGGCCCGAAATAAGACTATACTTGTGTCCCTCTGAGAGTGTTGTGGACCCCAGGCTGTTATCCTTCCTGAGCTGTTCCTAGAACTGCGGCCTGGCGTGCCGCTTCTGCTGTGTTACCCCCACACCTATTGAGCCGGCTGCTGCATGGTGTTGTAGTGACTGCGGCCTTATCTCAACCCTATGCTGATCCTGAGGTATGCCGAAGCGACCTGTCGTGGAGACTTCGGCCGGGCCGCTGTTGAGGTACTAGGAGCTGGGGACACCCATTGGGGTGGGTGGGTGCTACCGCCTGCGGAGGCGGCCAGGTTAGGTCCAGGTGCAGCTTGTGGGTGTGCGGCCTCCCCCCGGTTTCCACCCCTTGATGCTGACGTAGAGACTTGGTGAACTGGCCATGTACCAGCGCTATTCCGGCTTTCATACTGCACTGGACACAGATTGGGTGGCGCACCTCTTCGGACCTGCCAAAGCCCGGTTGTGCAGCCTGAAAATTCAATACACCCTATTATTTCCAGCCCGCTTGCGTGTCTCATACAAATCTCGGACATATTTCTTTGAGTCACCGAGGAAGTGATTAGTTGGACGGATGAATCGGTTAGATTGAGGCCCCATGTTCCCTCTGGAGCAGACTTAGATGCCTCATCTGAGGGGGCTGCTACACAACAAATTCATGCCAGCGATCTGCTGTACGAAGCTAAGATGTATTGGCTCACTACACGCAGCCGGATTTATCGGTGGGGAGACATATCTAGTGCCCTTCTACATCGCTTATGGCAACAGACCTGTGATTCTCCCCGAAATCCGTGGCCCAACGGGTGAGGTGCTCCTAAACCCCGCTCAAATTGCTACTAGCTCTGCAGATTATTTCACAGGCCTCTACGCCCTGAGGGATATCCACCCGGAGGCCACTATGGACCGATTCCCAGCTGACTTGCCCCCAGAGTCGCTGCCGGATTCTGTGCGGGATGATTTAGACACTCAGATCTCGGCTGATGAGGTACAGACTGCGCTGGCGGACATGAGCTTGGGTAAAGCGCCGGGCCCGAATGGCTTCCCCTGTAAGTTCTTCAAGAAATACTCATGTCAAATATCCAAACACTATTTGGCAGCACTCCAAACGGTGATGGAAGACGGCCGACTTCCAACCGACTGGCAACATGCCAAATACTAATTTTCTTCCATCTAGGCCGGCCCCTGGAGCTCCACACCTCATACAGACAGATTTCCCTACTTAATGTTGAGGCGAAATTGCTGGCTAAAATCATCGCAAATCGTATCATCCCGCACATAACAGCGTTAGTTCACCAGGACCAGGCTGGCTTTATGCCTGGCCACACCACCAGCCACAACAACCTTAATGCGCACAACGCTATCGCCTCTATTGACCGACTGAATACACCAGCAGCGCTCCACCTTGCCGATATTGACAAGGCCTTCAACTCCCTTAGTTGGACCTATTTCTTTGCTCTCCTACACTGTCTTAATGTGGACCCCGATTTCTTAGATATATTCGCCTTTTATACACCGACATCACTGCTTTGGTACGAGTTGCGGACGCAGCCTCGTGGCCGTTTTGTATCGGTAGGGGCACCAGGCAGGGATGCCTCCTATCCCCTTATCTTTTCGCACTTGCCATGGAACCACTCACGGCATGTATAAGAATGGATGCCGAGGTACAAGGCTTCGAGTGGTCGCGGTAAGTCTCTGATCGTATAGCATTGTACGCTGACGATGTTTTATTTTTTCTTTGCTTACATGCCCCAATAGATGCAGGCCACGCCTGCTCCGCATTATGCAAATCTTTGGCGAGAATTCTGGCCTCTACATGGACACTCACAAATCCTTTCTTTGGCCTTTGCACGGAGGTGACCTGCTCGGGATTTGGACATGCACTGTTACGGTATTCCTGGATGGTTTCAAATATCTTGGGTGTTTTTGTTCAAATCCCAACTTATCTTCTGGAATAAAAATCTGGCCCCTCTGTTGATTAAAGAGTAGGTGCCCGGTTGGTCGCCTCTGCCCCTATCATTGTTTGGTAGGTATGCTATTTTTAAAATGGTCTTGCTTCCCCACTTTCTCTAGCAACTTCAAAACCATCCCTACCCAATACTATATACGGCAACACTGTTCTTGGCCACTTCCTTTGGGGGCGGACTCTGTGTGCGTTGCACTACGAACGTGCTTCCAGTCCACATACTGCTGGGGTATCATGACTCCGGACATCCAGGCATATCACGCGGCGTCTCATCTTCTCATTCTAAATGATTGGTGGTACAGAGATCGACTTGACCCGGCCTAAGCCGTTGAGCATTGGCTAATGGACTCTAAATGTCTAGACACAATTTCATATTCTGGAGCGATTCACAAACCGCTACCACCTGCAACTTGGAAGGTCTTTGTGATATGGCGACAGGCGCTGCGTAGGATGGGGAGGTGCGGCAAACTTACGAAAGAAGCTCCTCTTTGGCATAATGGCCTCTTGCCTCACTTGGCTGAACTACAAGGCTTCGTGGGTTGGGACTCTATTGCCATCTCAACAGTAGGTGCTGTCCTTTGTGGTCAGACATTGAAATCGTTTCAACAGCTACAAACTGAATTCCAAATGCCTCAGTCTCAATTTTATAAATATTAACAATTTCGCCACGCGTTCTTGACTTTACCTGTTGAGGCGAAGGTGTTTCTTGGTGATATATCGCACATTACTTACTAATAGTCATACTACACTCACTAAGACCAGAGAGGCTTGGCAGAATGACCTAGGGCCACTTGATGAGGATGATTGAGTGGAGGCTTTGGAGTCCCCGCGTCCGGCGGCCATTGCTGCAAGCCTTCACCTTATACAACTTAAATATTTTCATTGTGTGTATTTTACTCGTTGTAGCTCTAGCGGGCAGGGATGATCACATCCCCCATCTGTCTCTGCTGCGGAATTGTCGAGGGCACCTTTCTCCACATAATCTGGGAGTGTACTGCCTTGGTGCGGTTCTGGCGTGGAGTGGTGAACTGTCTTTCTGAGGTGTTGGGGTGGGATACTCCATAGTCACCGTGCGCTTACTCTCGCCAAACGCGACACTGCCAAGGCTTGGAAGGCGACTTCACCGCCATCGGTCAAGGCCTGGAAACGGGGCCTTGATTTTTCCATGGGGTCAGAGCTACCGATTTTCTTAGCCTGAGAATGTCCCCAGAAACCCCCGAGGATTCGGAAGCGTGGGCTGATTATCGGAGTCTATATCTTGAACCTATCTCCTCTACGATACACAATGAAGATCTGCCATAATGATCAAATGTTGGGTATTTATTTCGTGAATGATTTTATCTGTATGCACATGCTACAATTGATGACTCTGTATGACAAGTTACATATGGACCTTGTGACACTGATGTTTCTAGTTTATTTGTGTTTAATTCATTGTATAGCATATTCCGTACTGCGACAATTGTAAATCGTAAACAGTGACATCTTTACCATTGCCAAGATGTATACAAATGCTGCCCCGGCACCACCTGGGCAGGGTGTGTCTGTCAACAATAAAATTTGGTGTGAAAAAAAAATGTGCAAAATGATTAAATCCAGAGGGGAGGCCACCAGTAAAGGGAGCACGGCATAGAGTAGTGATCCCATGTTTCCTGAATGAATCACTGGAGGAACTGGATGAACTACCCCATCAAATGAATCAAGGAGGTACCATGGAGGCAATATATATCTCAAAATGAGTAAATGCAGATGGGACGACCGCTTGTAAAACAGTGCAGTGTGCAGTGATCTTGCGCTCCCTAAATGAATCACCACACGTGAATTGATGAGTAAGCAGTCATTTCATTAGGTGAATGAATTTTATGGCGAATCCTTAGGTCAACATCAGCAAGTCCTTAAGAGAAGATGTGATGATTAATCAATACTAAGATGGCTTTGAGTCGACCTCTTACTCAATGGAGGTGTGATGTTAGAGTAGAACTCTAGTTACATAGTTTATGGTTGGAGAACTCTTGATGACTAGGCCAGCGGTTCTAAGGTATATTTAGTAGGAAATATAAAGATAAGTCATACTATGACTTATACAAAATATATCAGGGACTGAATTGTGGACATTTTCAAGCACAAGAATAAAGGCGAGGGAAGGATAGGTGTGCACGTGGTTTGTCCAGCGGTTAGATTTAATACTCAATTAATTTAAAGAATATTTTTAGTTTATTATTTCAAGTAGGATGCAACAATAGATGCATTAATTAATGATACGTAGTATTTATGGGTGCAGATCATGTGCATTTGTTATTTTTATCTGTTCTCTCTGCCTATTTAGAGACATTTTATGATCACCAATCTTCCTCAACACTTTCTCCCTAGGATCTATCATATTCTCCCCTGTACTCCTTCAAGAGAGTTTGATTGGAACTTGTTAGGATTGGATGCTTCACCAACCCTCATTGCTATTTCTGTAAATGCTTCAAAAGATGTATCTATTTCTTGAAGCAGTATTCCACTCTTGATGTTATGTTTCAGATCATGCAATATTTTACAAAGTCTAGAAAAGCACTGAAGAAAACCCCTGTAAGATTACTGCTGCTTTGATACTTATTGATCCCATGCTGTGCATAGTTTTGGCATCTTGTGGTTAGTCAGAATAGAGCTTCTTATATTTAAGAATTGTCTTTGTAGGAATTGAAAATGGATGCATGAATAATGAGATCAATACCATACAATGTTCCCGGCACAGTGTGATCAATAGATAGTATTTTAACAATTTAATTCAATCAACATTTTAAGGAATATATCACTAGTCTATCACATAGAATATTACAATGTAATTTATATTAGGATCTACATGACCAAATATGACTGATTACAACTCTTTTCACCACTATTTTGATAACCTCGCAATCTGAGAAAGCATCAATACGTTAGGCAAACTGGATTACTGAAAATATTTTTAAGGACAACCATGTGAAAGAGGAGGGTGAACAAGATCACTCACCTACAGTGTGGCTTGAAAGATGAGCAGGCAAATGAACTGTGAAGAAAGAAGAAAAACGTCACGTGGAATGTAATTAAAAGAAAGAAAATGTTTTGTAATCAACATTTATATCAGATTGTTTACATTTGAAATAAAATTCAAAATATTTCATTGTTATATATTTGACAAAGAAAGCAAACAAAGTAAGCAGGAAAATGAAAAGAGAGCAGCACAACCGACTTTTTGGTTTCAAAACTGTGTTGAGAAAAATATACCTATTTGTGTTCCTAGGAAAATATTATTCAAATTCAGCCATAAAATAGTGTCGAGGAGGGGGATTTTCAATGGAAACAGAAAACAGAGTGCATTTGCCATGAAACTGTAGAAGCTGGTTTAGCATAATACTTCTAGCAAATTCTTGAAAGGTTATGCATTATCTAGACAGCTCTACAGATTGTTGTTGCTTTGGTACATGCTGAACCTTAGTCTCCGCCCCTTAAGGTCATGGTGCTCTTCTGCATTTAAATCAGCAGTGGTCTGCCCTCTCACGGCATGCCTCTCCTAGCTAGTACAAGCATGTAAGGGAGTTAGATGCTTATTCTGTCTTTTTTTCTCCTACTTAAGCTAAGTCTTCATATCTTCAAGATGAAGCACTACAGGTACTGCACTAAAATACTTCCACAAAGAATGCCTTAACACAACATGAAAACAATAGATGACCCTCAAACATTAGATGTTGTAAGGCCAATCTGGTGGTCTCCTCCCTGACCTGGAGAATTAATACATCTTGTACCGTTCTTGAGTATGTTGTTGTTTTACTCAACCTGTTTCTCCTTTCCTGACCATTTATAAAGCGTTCTGATACTCTCAAGGGACATGTGCACGCTACATAAAACTTTATAAATAAAAAAATAAATAGAACAAGGTGGGTTTTCAGTTTCCTATCCATGAGAAGAGAATTGGAGGTCTTGCAAAGCTTGAGCTTGAGTGGTAGAACATTTCACATTGAAGGGCCCAAGTAAGAAACAGCCTCCTCCTCCCTGATGTTTTTAATGTGCTGTTTAGAGAGGGTCGGCCAGGTGAACATACGGATCTGGTTGTAGACTATTTAGAAATGCCGTTATCAAATAATGAGCTTTTCCATAGATTATATATTGAGTGACCTTAAAGGACAGTGGAGACCTCGTTTAGGGTTTGGGAGAATGAGAGCACTGCCATAAAACAGCTGTGCTCCTGTCTATTGAAACTGACATCATTTATAGTGGGTGAAACTGCAGGGTCCCCTGCGAAGGACCCACAACCGGCAATGGAATCAAAAACCCATTGCTAAGCCACCAGATGACAATTTTAGTAGCCACCCCTCTCTACATGGGGTGGAGCTGCCATCACTGATTTTCTCCGCATGGGTCTGCCATGTGAAAAATGGTGGACCCAGGTAGGGAAAACGAGCAATTGCCCTGATACGTACACACATCAGGGGCATTGTGTTCTTGTAATACTGAAAAAAGCTACCACCTTTGGAGTTTGATTCAGTGAAAAATATCAATGCTGAGTGGGTAAACAAGGACAACACCCATGCGACATTCATCCACACCTTAAGCATACCCGCTACATGGATGGATGCATTGAAGGACCAGAGATCTCCTCTAAACAGGTATCTCTAAATGTGAGGTCTGGTTTTCGGCTCAGGGTGCAGAAGTAAGGGTCTCCGCTGACTTGGTGGGCTGGCTTGCCACCTGCTTCACTGCAAACTGAGCCCCTCTTCCTGAATTAGGTAGCCTATGAAGCTTTTCAGCAATGTAGACCACGTCTAATCAGCGGAGGCCCCCCCATGATGGCAGAGGAGTGTTGCCCCCCCCATGGTAGAACTTTAAAAAATGTAAAAACAGAAGTGATAATAAAATGGGTTTTAAACCCATTTTATTATCATTTTATTTAGCTTGTGCCAGGGCTTGGGGGGCCCAGGGCGATGATAGGCTGAGGGGGAGTGGTGGGCGCTGCCTACACTGCCAAAACCACATGCGCAGGGAAGCTCTCTCCAGACCCAGCTGCATTGCAGGGGTTGAAGAGAGCAGGCACAGACTCCCAGACTCCCATTGGCACTCAGGCCAATCCTGAAGCTGCTCTCATGCATGAGAGCAGCTTCAGGATTGGCCTCAGGGCAGGCTGGGAGCCTGTGCCTGCCAGCGCAGAGGAGCGGAAGAGCGTGACGCGAGGCTGGGGGGCAGCAGGTAAGTTTTATTTTTTAGTCTCTGTGGTGCCCCGTTCCACCTCCCTCCCTGCCCCCTACCCCTGCCCTGCCTCTTTTCCCCAATACGAGCCGCTCCTGCACTTAATAAAAAACAATTTCTAAATAGGGAAGGTACAAGCGATGTAATTCCTTTTAACAGTATTCACTGGGGCATTAGGAGAGCAATCCCAGCATCAGAGCTTAGGTGTGGGCCTGGATGGTAGGACGAGCATTTGATAGATGTAGAAATGAGTGGTAGGACACAGCAGGGTACATGATGAAAAAGAATGTCTTTATTTAGGATTTTCATCTGTATTTGTTCTGCTGAGTATGCACGACCCCTCCATTATCATTCAGCAAGTTTAGCCAGAGAAGGCCGATGTTGTTATTGTAGGGCAGTTTTTAGGGCAGCATGCTTAACACATCTGTGAATGTTAGTTAGACGCAGATGACTTGTTTTATCTGTCACTGAAACTCACCAGTTTAATAAGAGCTCAGAAAAGAAGCAAGGTTAAAAAAAAAGATTCATTTGTGGAAGAAGGGGGCTAGTGGAACGCAAGGATCTGATATACATGCAATTTAAATGGAAGGTTTCCAATAATGTCCTATTAAAGGTCAGGTGTCTTGTTTGGACATGCTTGCACGTTATTGTAACCTACAGCAGGACATCCAGTGTGCATTAAACAGGAGTAGCTGCATGCATGTTAATGCTCATCGAGTTTGCTTGGACAGTGGCGTCGCCTTGACCCACAAGAAAAAAACGCATTCCAAGCAAGCACCACACAGGGAACACTCACATTTATTGCCTTGCGACCTGATAGATTTCCCAAACTATATTTTGCAAAAGTGATTGCTGACCACATAAAGTCAAGGCCCCTTTAATGAAATAACTGTTTTATGAGTGCAGGCGGGGAGACGTGTCAACAGGGGCATTTTAAATGACTTGTTTTAATCTTCTTGTCCGCAGATGCCCGGTTTGCCTTTGTCACCGAGGTCACAAATTAACAGCCTCTTACGATGTTAGCACAGAGACTTTGCAGCCAACAGGAAAGCTCCACTCGCAGTGGCCTTTACACATTCCTCACACTTGTCAATAATGGTTCTGTATCAAAAACAAACAGCTCTAGCTAACAAGCACCCTTGCTTCCCACCATGTTATTTGTAATGAGTGCCTGTCACATTCGTTCACTGCCTAGGACGAGGCAAAAGCGTTTTCTTACTTAATTACATTGGAATGCAGACTTTTACAATGTGATTGTCTTTGCTGTCAGTTCTCTGGAGCCTGCCCTCTTTCAGGGTGGTAAGCCTCAGGACCCCACACTCGAGACCGTAACTGCAGCGAAGCAAAGGCCTCCATTCTTTCACTCCCAAATAAATTGCTGTTTTCCCTATTGCGCGCACGTTCGAGCATTGCTTGTATATGAAATGCCAATCTAATGTCATCAAAATCACAATTTCACAGCCTTATGGAGTTCCAGGGCCACCCAACCTGGGCATGCCCTCATTTTACCCGGAAGTAACATTGTAATGTCAAACGCACCCTACAATACCTGCAAACAAATAATGTAATCAGTCTGGTCTTGACTACACATAAAAGTACAAACTTTGTATTCTGTAACTTCTGGCTATAGCAGGCACCTGGTGTTTCCCCGGTGGGCCGGAGGGGTGGGGGACGGTTTTCTGGCTGTGGGGGTCGGTTTTGACACTAGGGGTCGGTTTTGCAGCAGTGCTCCAATATCGTTCCCCAGTAACAAAAGCGGGAGCAGTGCTTTTTACTAGCACCCCACCTCCCCACCCCACCACCCGCTCCCAAGGCCGGTCGAGCAGCAATCTGCGAGGGCTGGTTACTGTTCCCAGGCCGGCCCTGTTTGCATTGACTTGGTATTATTGCAAAGGTTTTGGACCAGGTACAGAAACGTTCATACATCTATGGGCTGGATTTAGAGTTTGGTGGAGAGGGTACTCTGTTGCACGTTCAACGGAGTACCCTTCACACCAAACCCTGAGTCCACCCACCTGATTTACAGGTGGCAGACCTTAAGTAGGTCAGTGACTGAGTATACGCCAGCTCAATCAACTGCTCACATACTCCTCTGAAGGAGTGATGGAGTATGGACCATCTGTGTTGGCCATTCAAGCGACTGCCCAGCTTAGAGTGGGCATTCAAATGGCTAGCTGCCATTCTCCCTTATCATTGTGAAAAACCTGGCCGTAAGGGACACTAAAAATGTTTAAATGACCCCTATGCCATAGAAGACTACTCCCATGGTTGGGGGGGGGGCGGGAGGGGGGTAATTCGTTTTTGGTTTTTGCAAAACAAATTCCCACTTTAAGCTTTTGGTTTTGAAAAAAGAAAAATACGTTGAAAGTTTGATGAGCGGACATCATGTTTCACAGATCCGGCCATCAAGCTTTTAACGCATTGACAAGAACCATTGTGGCATACTTCCCGTCGATGTTAATAGATGTCCACCCGAATTAAAAATGAGAAGGCTACAATTAAAACCATTGAGAATTTCACCACTGCTGGAGTAACAACAGAAGAAGAGGAAGTCACTCAAGTATTTCTTCAAAATTACAGGGACATTTATCAAACAATGTACACAGTTTCAATGGCCAGCACAGAACAATAATATGCTTCTATCCAGCTCCCCCAATTGCCAAACCCTTTTGTCTCAGGCAATGCCGGAGATAATTGCGCTTACTGAAATCTATGAAGTACTCCAAAGAATGATAACATCCAGGCAAAATGCAAGATACTTCACGTTTTACTTATCAAAGCCTCCCCCACATTATAACACACTTTGGTGTAAAATGGCTGCACTTCTTGTGATGAAATGCCATGCACACACGCTGTCCAACAAAGGTAATCAAACCAATCAAAAACAAACAAAATAATGTTTGCAGATTCTACATGTCATGGAAATTTGCTAAGCATAAAATTTGTGATGCCAATTTACAAAATTGTAAACTATAAAGGCCAAGGTGCAACCTATGTGGCTTACCAAGGTTCTGCCAGGGCCTGTCGAAGCTACCACCCCACTCTGCCCACTTCAGTTCAAATACTTTTCATTGATTTTTCCATACAATGAAACAAGCATTCATATATTTCTGTCTAGAGCTCAGTTGCTCTATGGTAAACAACAATGAGCTGAAACAGTACATGATTTCATGAAGCTGAGGTTAATAGTTTGGCCCCGATTTCTTATTTCGTGCAGATGAATTCAACCTAGTCGTGCAAAAAAACCCACGTGAAAATAGAACATCCAGATTTATTGATTCAGGATCTACTAATATGTATTCACTGAAATGAACTAGGGAAATTTAACAAACATTAAACATTTACAACAGTCATAAGTTTAAATTTAGTGACGGAAACAGGAGTGTCCCAAGGGAAGCGGAGAAAAGTGGGTTTAGCGAAGTAGCAAGTTTTAAAGTAAATTTCAAAACAAATTCTAAATAAGCCCATCGGTCTCAATAAATTACAAATTCAGTAATGCAAATTGCACACACCATTAGAACAAGAGGCACAGAGCCATTCATTTACCCATGAAGGTCTGAGAATAAATTGAAAACCGTTAAAGAGGCCACAGGCGCAATCGTACGAGGCAATCTTTCTGGTCTGACTCAAACAAAAGTGAGTCTCTGTCTAGAAGGACAACACATTTCATAAATGTGTTAATAGAGGCTATGAACATATTGTGCAAAGGACCTTGCCGCAGGTCTAAGGTGCTTATCTAGTATTAAGTGTCTGCTGCCCTTCATGAAACCAGGGCTTAAAGTGGCTTAACAATAATTAACAGCCTTTTCGATTCATATGCCTACGGTACGCTCATCAATGATTTGTCAAAGTAGCACATGTTAGACGACTGAAGCATGGCAGACAAAAAAACAACACAAATAAATGTTTTAAGCATTAACCAATGTATCTAAGAGCTCCATACATTTTAGCTGCGACACTATACAGATAGAACCGCTGATGACGCCGCTTTTATTAGCGAGGTTCAGCACGCAGCACAATGCCTGTCAGCTTTGAAGCACATGTTGAACACTTGTGCATGAATCTCATGGAGAGATTCATAGGGAAGAGTAGGATGTGGCCTGGCAGAGGGGGGCATTATATGATCCGCCTCTAATGGTAAGGGGTTCAGCAGATACCAGGGGCTGGTCTTGCCGCCCTAGCTCATAATGATTTTACTAGATGGATTTTCCTGTAAAGCCAGATCTAGTATTCCCATACCCAGAAGATCAAGGTGCTGCAACATGGGACCACTTGCAATTGAAAGAGTGGCATTCCACCCAATGACACTGCTCCACTCAACTAGTTAACTGCACCTAGGTGGATAATTCTCTTTATTTAAGCCCAGGCAATAGAGTGTTCAAAACATCGACCTAGTGTCTTCAAATCCTCTAAATAAAGGTCTTTGTAAATTTAATGCACAAAGCTGGTGAACTTCATCACATGCTAGCCCTATGGGATTTACATAAAAAACGCTCAAAGAAATGGCACTTGCCTGGCAAACCTCTGCCTATAAAATCTATATACGATTTACTGAAACTTGCATTCCTTTTTTATCCAAAGCCCCAAATCGTTAGGCTACAATTGTGGATTCACAGATGGCTATATTGCTGTTTTCCAGCAGGTCTCTTGCATCGACCAATAATCAGCGATTCTCCTTGAATCTGGGCATTAACAAAGCTTTACAGAGATGAACAACAGATGCAGTAGGCCCTGTTATCACTAACCCATCGCATTGCCAGTTTCACCATTTCCACTTTTGTTTTTTCCAAGTTCATGGAATCTGAAATTGGTGCGTCTCTTCTTTAGGGTGACAGTGGCACAACTTCAACTGATCACTTTACCTTTTTAGGTAGTTGTAATGGACACTTCTATGGGTAAGCAGCACAGGTAATGTTATTGGGAGTTGAGAGGGAATGGTGCTGACTCTGCCTCTGACAATCAGAGAGAGCTCCGAGGAGCTTATCTGGATCATGTAAGGAGAATCATTGAACAATGAAAGGCAGTGGGGAACCCTACTTTACCGGACAACCCCAGGAGATGGCCTACTCTCCAGAGCCCTCCATGAGAATGGAGGAAACAGGCATGGGTTTGAAAAAAGAGCATGTGATAGGTGGATTGGAAAAGAGGAACAATGTGAGAGAGGGAATGTTTAGAGCAAGGGATGCGTGTATGAGCATGTTGAAAAAGAGGCAGTGGATGGTGTGAGATAAGACAATGTATGGCAGAGTTAGAAGGTGTGGTGTATGTGACCGGATCAATATAGGAAAGACTAAGAGGATTTGTAAAACAGGGGAGAGGTGCAAAAGGGCTGAAAGAATACTAGAGCTTGTGAGAAGTGAGAGAGCGGATCAGTGTATCACTCCACACCTCTCTTTCAGATGTCTTCTGTCCAACTGAGGTGCCACAGCACATTCCTTAAACTACTGGTAATGCATAAAAATGATCATTCCAGCTTTTTGTTTTAAAATGTAGCACTTGCCGTCTCTATGCTCTGTAAGCAATAGGTGCTGCTATTACCCAATGGATTGGCCCACCACCTTCGCACCTCTAGAACATTAAGGACCTCATTACACGTTTGCTTGAAAAAGGTCGGGTATTCCCCAGGATAGCGGAATTTACCACATGTGCTAAGTACCTCATATTCTGAGTTTTCAATGCAAAATAATATTTAGAATTGTTTTTTAACTCTGTATGGTTTGCCTTTCTTTCTGGGACATATCGGCAGGTTTGACCTTCCAGAATCTACCAGGGCAAAACTGCAAGGGTGTGATAATGATCATTATCACATCATTTGTAATCCTGATCCTTTGTAAACACGATTGCAAAGGGATCGGAATTTAGCACTGATCTCACATTCATGTCCCAAGTGAGCCTTGTTATGATACAAACTCATGACCTGAGGGTCACCCACAGATGTCATGTAGTGACTGTCTCTCTTCTTCCTTGCTCTTCCACTGTGTCACCTTTTGGAATGTTTACATTCATTGATGATGTAGCAGAATGTTGGTTTCCCTTCTCTGAAGAGTTCAGTTGGGAGCTTGGGGCTGAGCTAAAAAAATATATACTTTAAACTTCATGAATCCTGATCATCCTTCACTACATATCACCTTTTTGGGTTTAACTCATTGGCGGGCAGGAGTTCTAAGCAGGTTTGTTACTGCCGTTGCCTCTATTCTGTACTGAAACCAATATGACATTCCGTCTATCAACATTTATAACACAACTGTCCCCCTGAGGAGCCAACATGATGCCACACAAGAGAAAAGAAGGGTATGAACAAAATAGTAAAAACAGTAAATTTGGAACAATTACTAAGCATCAATCGTGGTACACTCATACATCTCAAATGTGTCATAAAGTCGACTTGTGGAAAGAAATCTTATGTAAATAATAATACGTAAAGAAAATTAAATACTATGTAAATTATGTAAAACAGTTTGCAAATAATTCTTATCACCCTAAAAAGGTTCAGGACTGACTGCTGCCTACGGAACCCCTCCCCCAGCCCCCCACCAGTTTACATTTCGGTTCATAATGTTCTCAAAAAAATAATAGGTTACATTGTAACTAATCACGAATTTACACATGTTCTGATAGTTCCTGTTTTAATGACATCTTGGGCAACTAAAAGCAAAGTTTAAAGTAAACTGCAAAATTGGCTGCTTGTATGCAACATTGTCGCTCAAAGCTAGTCTGTCTGAGTCAGGCTGCCAGCGTTTTCAAATCTACACTTCACCAGAAATGCTGAAAATAGCCAAGGAAGTTAAAAGCCTGTTTTGTGCAGTTCATTTTAGCTGTACATTTAACGTCACGTGGTACCTTAATTTTAGCTCTCTGTGTTGATGAATAGATTATAAACTCACTCCATTGACTTAAACAACAGGCTGAGTGCTCTGCCTCGGGATGTCGTTTATAAGGCGCTGGAGGTGCTTTGAAGGAACTATAATTGGAGAGCAAGTGAAAGGTAAATTATGCTGTCACTGTGTCTGGAACACGAATGGGCACATTGCTTGGCATTTATTCCATAGCTAGAGCTCCAACCTATATGTTTGCGAGAGTGTTTTCCCCCACTAAACTGCTCCCACCTTTACAGTGTATATTCCACAAAGGTTCATATGTCACTGAAAAACAATGACATAGGGGGGCACATATCTATGGCCGAAAGGGACAAGGTGCTATTAAAATAACATGTTCTTTAGTTACTTATTTTGAAGATTTTATATAGCGCGAACATGACCATTGCGGGTATCATGTTCCTTGAGTTAAGCAGTGTCTAAAGGTATCTTAACTTTCCGCACCATGGTGTCAGTGAGTAGAGGCCATCATTTGTTTTTAAGCAATTTTACCTCTTTTATATATTACTTCACATATTATGGAGCTTCATAAGGCGTGAGGGGAAAAGGGCCCCGCAATTTACCTTCATGTACATCAGGTCCATCATCCAAATACAGTTACCTCAAATAATTTTTTCGATCTTGTGACTTAAAGAAATTCCCCATTGCTGCCTGTTTGGAGCATATGTTTAATAATAAGAATCAAAGCATAATATGCAAAAACTGTTTCTGCCACCTATCAAACTGTTTAGGGTAGGAGACGGATCCCACTTACATTCATGTGTGGTCCACCGTCGTGGCAGCCCCACAGCAGCCCAAATGGTCGGTAACGTGGGGGTTAATTTCAAATCATAGCTCTTAATCAGCCCATGTCAACATATTGGTGAGAAGAATTAACTACGAGCTTAACCTCCTCAGTAAGATCCTCACGCTTTAACTCCAGCCTCATCCCATGTTGATCCAGCATTGACCCTGCGCCATAAATGAATGGACCACTTCAACAATGTCTACACAAGGCTTCACCGGAGCCTTCCACAAAACTTAAGAGGATACAAAATACAGCAGCAAAGCTAATATTGAGTTTTTGGCTACATGCTGATTGTATTCTGAAAACTATCTTCTGGCTCTTAATAGATCAAGGAATTGAATTGCAGATTTTGTGCATCATGAAAAAGGCCTTGTGTGAAAATGGACACAAGTACTTTCAGAACCTGGCCCCCACTATGTTCTTACCCCTGCCCGGAGGCCTGATCTGTCATCTTTGATCCTCTCACTAACTGTGAGATGGAAAAACATGGCAGAAGATCACTGAAAGCAACAGCCGCACAGAGCTGGAAATAACTTCATCAAAGACTCCGTATCATGGACCACCCCTTTCCCTTTGTACTTCACCAGGCACCGGGCCACGTGATGACACAGTGGAAGACTATTAAGAATACCAATCCTGCACCCTCCTCCCCCCATGCATCGGACATCGGCTGTTCATTTCCCGCCCAATAGAATATCAACAGGGGCTAATGCAGGCCATTGATTTTACACATCATGCCACAGGACTATGGCTCAAACTCCTCAAAAAAAGTAGTGACCATTTTAAATAAATAAATAACATTTCATAATGAAACTGAAAATCTATGTGAGATCATTTGTCCCAGGGTGTGAAAATTACTTTTTTGTACGCTCCCTTTGTTACAAGTATCCAGGCCACCATTCTTGCTAAGATGTCAACTCGCTGACGGCAAGGGCCACAATGACCAAAGTTTGTGAGGACACTTGTGTGATGTCATAGATTTCAGCGCTGTGCACAAAGGCCGTCAAAATGCACTGCGAGAGCGCCTGCACAAAACCTTAGCACATGTGGGCCGCAATACAGTATAAACAATGTTTCTCCATTTGATAAAGTTTCTAACTCAGCGATTGCCTCTGCAACTAGTCCACCTCTCGCCAAACCCTCCCAAAAAGGGGCAGCAATGTTTACCTTGGAAGAGCTACTGCTACAAAAAAACAGGAAAAAGAGTAGACATTTAAGAGATTAAAATAGCAGCTAAGAGCAGTCAAAGACTGGAGTTTCTTTGATGAACTCAGCCACAGTACCTACCCAGTCAGTACTAATGAAAAGCATAATCACTATAATCAAACAAACAAAGCAACTACATATTAGAAGGCAATTGCACCATTATTTAGAAAAACACTATATAGTTCTGATTGGCTAATTATATTTGAAAATGGTTAATGAATGCCAATTTACTCTGCAACAGAGGCCTTTCTGGGATTATGATTTTGGTTAGTGCTTGTTCGAGTAGTTTTCCTTTTATCTACCAAACAGCCTGCCGAATAAAAATGATAATTAGAAGGCGCTTTGCAGGCTGCCGTGGTTTTCACTAACTATGTTCCACAATGCTGGTCACAGCTGCACTGTCTCCAGTTGTTGCCTCAGCGCCTGTGCATCACACATGAATAAGGTATGGAAGCAATGGTATTCACATTACCCCAGGACAGGTGTTTGGGAGATAATTTATCGGAATTGGCGCACTGCAAAATTGATTTGCATTTTCAATCATAAATGCCCATAAGTGGGAGAGTGTTGAAAATGATAATTAATTTTAATTAGCATTTATAGAAAGGAAAGAATGACAGTAACATTTCGAGGTACAATTGTGTTGTATTTGAACAGTGCTCGCCCTTGATTAGGAGTGAATGCTCTGAAACTTTATTAACGCTTTAGCTTCTATCCAACTAGTTAAACTCTTTTCTCCAGCGGTGAAATGTTCCTTTTCAGTCGGGTCAGGATGAAAATAGTGCTTGAGGTGATGGGTGGGGACATGAAAGCTACTGCTATCTATCCGAAACACATAACAGAAAAAAGTTGACTGATGGAGTTCCTTGGAGTTTTGGGGGACAAGTTTTTTTTAAAAAAACGTTGGGGCATATCAGCAAGGCGAGGAGTTAAAATTATCGCCGCTTTAGCGTCCGTTTTTGGACGAAAAGCGGCGATAATTTTAATGCCCTATTAGCAAGGACACGCTAACGTGTGAATCCATGCTTCTTCGCCCTTTCCCTTAACGCCCAGCTTTGCATCTCTAATGAGATGCAAGGTGGGCGTTACTCCCCAGAATAACAGGAGAAATGTCGCTAAGCGACATTTCTCCTATTATCAAGCCTCACGCTAAGAAGCATAGCGGCAAGAAAAGTAGTGATAACCTCTGTTATCGCTACTTTCCTTACGCCTGCTTTGAAACTGACTTAGCCATGATATCCTATGGAAGGTGGATATCATGGCTCAGTATGCCTTGCCCTATCAGCAAGCTATCGCCAAACCCTGTGCGATTATCGCTGTATTTCCAGCGATAATCACACAGTTGGCAGCTTGCGCTCTGAATTGTATCGCTTTGGAGATAAGCGTTGCTGATAGCACGCTATCTCCGCGATAAAATTCAGAGTTGGCCAGCGATAATTATCCACGCGCTAAGAGTGCTGAGCGATAATTATCGCCTGGCCTTGATAATATGCCCCGTTATCCCTATCTATCTGACCCTGCAGTTTTTTTTCTCTGGTGACTTTCGCTTAAAACTGTTAAATACAATTCATGTGCTGAAACGAAATATTAATTGAGAGGAGAGACTTTGGAATTTCTTTTGTCCTTCTATGTTTGTAGTCACTTTTTATATCAGCTCTATGGTCGTTCAGTCATTTCCAACTTTGCCTCTTTCCCTTGTTTTCTCAATATAGGAAATAGCACTCACTTTCAGGCCAGTTCCCAAACAACTTCCAAATGAGAGGAACAGATGCTTATTAAACTGTCGCAGAATAGGAGCGCTTACAATTTACCATGAAGGAAGTGCGTTTTGAGGATAGTGCTTAATTTGCAAAAAAATAAGTGCCAGGGCTCTCGCCATGAGGCCACTGCAGCTTGCCCCACGCATTTCCCCTGCCATGGTGCCAGTAATAGTAACAACACAACTACTAACCATCACTCTCCTACAAGTGTGACAATTTGGACTATTACTGGCCCTGAAAGCTATTAGAATGGCTTGGGTGGCAGTTAATAGTAATTTTTAATGTACATTGAATTATTGGTTATCTGTTGTTGTGTTTATCTCTAAATTACCTTGACTGCGCCACCTTGTGGTAGACTGTCACAAGCACCGGTATTGACAATTAAGTGCCGGTGCTGAGCACCGGTAACCACCGGCTCAAATTAAGCACTGTTTGAGGAGCTGGCTGGGTTACGAATTATTGCACAAATATTTGCCTATTACAAGCATACCTGTCTAGTGCATTTTCATTGGCCTGCCTTCCACCATGTGATAGGGACTGTCGACGTATGTTCCTGAGAGGCAAAGCTTAAAATCATGAGGACAGATTTTCACTCCTTTGAAAGTGGGGGAAAAAAATTGAATTAATCTAAGCTTATAATGGCCCCAGGGGGTCACGATTCATCCAGCTATAGATGCATTGTTCATGTGCATGTGATTCAATGTGGTGCAAGTACTCTGGGGATGTAGAGGTGTTCAGTGGAAATAGATTACTTTTCAGTGAGGAAGGCTCTGCCACTTCCCAAATGTAGACCCGCAATAGTGTGACTTTCATTTGATTTAAAAAAAAAATCACAAACACAAAATGGAAAATTGCACATTTGTGGATGTTCATCACAAACATCCTTTGGTAATTCCTGCGTTTTTTACTTGGACCCAATATGGGTAAGAATCCCACAAGATAAGGTTATCCCAGTACGAATCTTTCACAAAATATTCTTAGTTCCATGGAGACACTTGCGGATTCTCAATTCTCGCAACCACTGTCACAACAGTATACAACAAGCCTTGTCTCTTTAATTTTGCTGCTTTCCCCCAGCTTTCCTTAAACAATCTGAGGCAGAATAATCCACAAGCAAGCTTTACAAAAACCCTAAACAAAAAAGATTCCAAATTTGCAGTGAATTTGCTAGCATCTAGCAAGAAAGATGAGCGAAAGAAGAGAACAGAATCGTGTGCAGTCCCTTCCTAGATCAAAAAACAGATTCCACATTTTGCTACAGCTTTGTCCTAAAGGCTTTACAAGTGAAAGCAATGTTTTATTTACAGAATAAAGTTAAATGTACAGCATATAATCCAGTTCTGTAAAGGACTCTATGGGATTTCTTCTCTGAGTGTTATTTCTCAACTGTTGTGAAATTGCTTATTGGAAATTCAAAGAAAACAACTGGCTTTTAAAACTATAAAACTGAAAATCTATGCCGTGGGGGAAAGCTTGTGGCGTCTTTAATCATTCTTGAGTTTTTCCCGATTTAGTTAATTTCATTTTATAAAGCCCAAACAATTTCAAAAATGTAATTCTCGCTCAAAAATGAGCATCGTTGTCATTATGGAAGAGCAGCGACTGCCTGTATGAGCAGAATGTTTTTCAAGGAGTGCTGAACGGTGAGGGAAATGGCTTCCTATGATTTCCTGTTTAGAGAGGACCAATTTAAAATATGCCACTGGTAGCTGCATTATCAGTTTTAGCAGGAATATTTGATATGACAGGTGTGAGGCACCAGCAGTACCTTTCTCAGACTTAAAACAACAATTGTGAGCCTTTCTGCTTCACAAAGAATATCAAGGTCATTGTCTCCATCAAACAGAAAGGAGAGCTTCCCTCAACAGATGTCAAAGCAGATCAAGGAGGATTTGACATGCGCGCGCGCTGTGCCATCATCTGCTATCACTGCTGCAAAAGCAGCTGCGCGGGAGCGCTAAGTGGAACAGCCTACTTGTGGTCTTACAGGACAAAACTGCATGACTCCATGCTGCAGTGTGGACAGTGTTGCTGGATGTCTACTTATGAAATGACAACATTAATCACAATTATAGTAATTTAGTGATAAGATGAATCCACATTCACATAACATTTAAGCAGGGACTTAATTTTCTTTTAAAAATAAAAACACCCTATATGACCCAAATAATGTTTGTATGTGTTTTGAAAAATAATACGCACAACATGATATAGGCTAACCCATGGAGATTGTACATCAGAGTATTGTATGCAGAAATATCCACTGACATAAACTTCTTGTAGTGAATATGGTTTACAAAAATATCATCTTATTGGGTGTAACTTTTTTTGTTTACTCGCGTCGGGCGACATTTTTGTAAACGATGTTAGGGGCACAATATTTGTCAGATGTATTACTATGATATTCAAGTATGACGCAAACACTGCCTATATAAAAACATACATTCAGTGCTTTTATTATTAACATTGAAATGAGCCATCAAACCATGATTATTCCGGTGTAATATTTGGACATTAATTTATGCCTTATTTGGAATTGTTGGCCATGAACCCAACAGCCCTTAGAGTGCTGGACGAACAAACAGAGGCTCTACAGGGGCATAGGTAATCCCTGAATAATTGGGACGAAAGCTAAGCTAAACTGCAGTGGTGTTCAGAAAACCTTGACTAAATGCTTGGTGTTCAAACACAGCGTGCTCACTGTACATGTGCAAGAGGGGAGCACAAAGACAGCTTCTTTCAGGGGCTTTTACAATGGGGATTTTGTTCAGGAAGTCGGGATTCTAGCACGAAGGAGCAAACCAGTGGCGGCTCCTCGACTCAGGCGCAGGAGCGTCACCCAACTTCTTTTAGCAGTGGGAATAAACGAAAAATAAAATGATAATAACTGGACGTTATTATCATTTAATTTGTCCCGTAGTCTTTGAGGGGCAGGAGAAGGAGTGTTGGCACTTTGTAAAGTGAGAAAGAATGGTGACTGGCCCTCTAGCCCCCATTCCGCATCTGAGCGCCGAATCAAGGCGCTCAGACTAATCACAATGCTGCATTCCAGCGTTGTGATTGGTCAGGGGAGCCTGGCTGCTTCCTCTACCGGCTGGAGGGAGGGACTACGCAGAGAGACGCAAGGAGGTAAGTTTTCTTTTTTTATCTTAAACTGCTCGTGCAAATAAAACTTAAAATAGAGTGTGTGTGTGTGTGTGTTTGAATGCAGAGCAGATTAAACATTTAGATACCCCCAGTACAATGTTACCTTAATCACATCCATTCGTCACAAATAACCTATCCAAGACCATGGTTCTCTTTTTGCATGGCTTTTTAATCACACTTACAAGCCCCATCAGAATTATGAGATCCTCATGGACACCATGGATCTATTTACTCTCATCGGGACCCTTTGGCCGCTGAAAGCATGATTATCGATTCACCCTATATTTCCTCATTTCTTAGTGAACCCTTAGAAATTAATATATGACGTTACATCGCAGTGTTTACATCACAATGCCTTTACAACACAGGCATTACAACGCAAGTTGTTACAACGACTTGCGCTGGAGGGCGCTAGATTAAGGAATAGTATGATTTACTATTCCAACTCCGGTCTACGTACAGTAGGGAAGGTGTTGGAATAGTAAATCATACTATTCCTTAGGTTAGAGCGCCATCCAGCGTAAGTCATTGTAATGACTTGCGTTGTAATACCCGCGTTGTAATGTAAACGATGTTTCCCCTTAGAAATGGAGCATATTTTTCCCACTCATTGACGTTGCAGATAAACCCCAAACCTGTAAGCTGCAGGGGTGCAGAAATACCAACCCCTTTCCCAGACCACTCATGAGAGCCTTCTTTTTTAACATTATGGTGTAAACGCCTGCAAGAGGACCACAAACTGACGATACAGATTTGGGTGAAATGAGTTTTTGTTGCCTGCCCAAATAAGGAGAGCTCACTGAAACTACCAAAGAATCATCAAAGGTGGGCTCAGCCTATTTGGGTTTGCAGTATGTGACTTGCAGTTTACAGCCCACTGAGCTAACAGACCAGGGTGAGTGTTGCCAACTATGACTCATCACACAGTCTTCATACAGTGCTTTGGAGGTGTTCTGCACAACAAATGTAATGTAAATACAGAGAGGAAATGGGGCATTTTATTGTGAAAAGTGGTTCTCAGATCTGATGGGAGAATATTACAGTATCCTACAATGTAATAGTAGTTCATAGAAAAGAGCTCTTTAAAATATTGTGAGTAGCACACATTAAATATGTCATTTACATACATCACTTCATTAATACGGCATATTCTCTGGATTTTAGCTTAACCCCTTCGACGCCGATGACGGAACGGTTCCGTCATGCACGTCGGTTGGGCTGTGCTTATGACGGAACCGTTCCGTCATGGCCCCGCCCGCGCTCAGAACCTTCAGCGTGGCGCGGAAATCCGCGCCGCGCTGAAGGGGTTAACACTTGGACAGACATACTTGGCATTTCATATCACTGTCCACATGAACATTACTGAATGGATTAATTAGGGTCAAGAGGTGAGAAGATAAATAAACACATATATTTTTTTACACCTTATCTGAATAGCAGTGATTTCAACGTCAAAGCTTGTACACGTGAATCTCATCCAACAATTCTCCTCATGTCCTTAACCTCCCCATCCACCAGCACACATCCATATGATGCCATCACTAGTACATACGGTTATGTCAGATCAGCAAACTCAAGCAGAGGAACGCCTGCCCTCCTACTCTGGTAGTGCAAAGGCCAACACTGCATCACAGTAGAAGCCATTAGTGGTGGACTATGCTTAGAGACACCCTTCCCATGTCGCCACGTCAGTTGCAAAGCATGGCACAGACAGAGATCAGTGCTGCCATTCCTGGGTTATCACAGCTCCCTTTGTGCACCACTGCTTCAATAGCAATAAACTTTAGACTAGTGGTCCGCAAGGCTCGGTGCCGTTTCAGATCATCAGGATGACATACATTTATCTAGAGTGCACCTAAAGGGAAATCATTTTCAGTTACCAATTGCCCAGAAAATCTGCTCTAACTCCTGTCCTCAAGGACCAGAACAATGAAACCTTGTTTGAGATACGAAAATAGAAAACACCCTATTATGAATGCCTCCATGAACTTAGGCAATCAACTGTAATATATTACTGTAGCAATCAATCATTCACCTTCCTGAGGCATATAGGAAGGGTTACTGTGGCAGGACTTGCCAGCACTGAAGAGGAGATATGGAGGATGCAGTCTGAATGTAGTTATTATTATGTCAGCATAGATAAGTGAGCATTACAATGCACAAGTATTCAAGAACTGCCCAGGGGGTAGGACTTTTTGGAAGAAACATTTTAGTGTAGTTGTCTCAGCGTTGCAACAGCTTAGAGACATATGAGAGCATTCTGATGATATGAGGGACCTATTTTATGATATTGGGGCAACGTTTCCAACACAACTGTGCCCAGACTGACCCTGATCAAAAGTTTTAGTCATGTCCATGGAAGAGACAAAGTGAAATGTGATATTGCATCACAAAATGAAAGACAGGTAAATCAACCACTGTTATTTATACTCCCTGAATTATATGAAACCACAAAGAAACCAGACCCTGTATTGCCGGGAACAAATGTATATATAAGGGGTCAGATTTAATCGAAACGAGAAAGCTAAACTCCTAGGGAAGTGTTATTTGTCCCGAATGTCTAATCATCTGTCGAAATATTTCGGTCTGTAACATGTGCCCTACCTGGCTCTTGGGATATCCATCAGGACTAGGTTCCTGGCTGCAGCACTGCTAACCTTCTCACTTTATACTTTTACCATGTGGTTAGAGCTAGACAACAAATCATATGTATGCATCTGGGGAATACTCTGGTGCACGTGTGAGGAGAGAAAATCTCCTCTAATGATAACTCTTTAACTTGGTTGAAAACATAAATAAATGAATTTACTCATCTACAAGGGAGGTAGCAAGTAAAAGTCTTATGCCATATCCAACTCATTATTAACACCTAAAGTTCCCACAATAATCCTCAACTAACAGGAAGTGATGTGGAGACATTCTTCATGAGTTTACTGAGTCGACATAACACAATTTAGACAATCAGTGGAATACCACTGTCAAGCTTCTGATCTAAGAACTCATCAAAGAGCCCACTCAAAACCAGGACAGTCATATTCCAGAAAGGAGTAACCAGATTATGAAGCATGACATTATGAGTGGGTGGGGGCTTTCCACCCTTTAAATTATGGTGTTAAGGCTGATTTGTGATTTTAGATCATCATATAATCTGCCCCCCCCCCTAATGATAAGGATATTCCCAGCCATGCAGGCATTTTCAGTGAAATGTGGAGCAGAGACTCTCTGAATAAAGAGGACAATATTCCTGGGATGGTGCTGAATTCCTACATATACTGGGAGCACCTGTGCGAGCAATTTAGTGGGACCAGGTGAGAGGGTGCTTTATGCAGAGCATATATACCACAACATTGGGAAGCCGGAAAGATAATGTCACTGGAATCATAACTCTTTCTGATGTGTCTCTATGATGGAATAGGAACAGTGGGCTCTTACTTCGGGTAGTCAAACTGTAGATCACTAATTGACCTTTTTGGTAAATGAGAATATAACGTTTATTTTAGGTATTTATATATTGTACATATTGCCTGAAATGTAATGCACTATTTTACAAACGTACCTGTGTGTGCCACCACAATAGTGTGTAAGAGTGTGCTACAATCTGTTTACAATGTGACAACCGGGGGGGAAAGGAAAAGTAGGTGATTGTCTGGAGTGAATGAGTGCGTGAGTGAGTGAGTGAGGGAGAGTGAGTAAGTGAGTGAGCGAACTAGCGTTGAAGTGAGCAATGGAGAATGAAACATAGTTTATTGCGCTGTATCATGACGGAAAAAGAGAAGGAAGTAGGGTTCCTGGTAAAGGAAACTTTTTTGATAACATTATATCTGATGGCTTGTCGGAGAAATGGAATTCACACACATTTGGCCCTGAAGTCCCCAGACCTTTTACTTAATCACTTATCATCCCAAAGCATGGAAAAACCAAGTTGTAATTGTATTCACTATTCTTTCTGAAAATGTAGTCATCCAGTGATTCCGTAGTAGGTGTAATCCAAACAATCTACACACATTCCCAAAAGCACAGGTAGTGTCAGACCTCCTTGCTGCTTTGTAGGTTTTCATTGCAAATTGAACATTATGTGTTTGTGGCAACCATGCATGATTGTGAGTGGGGTTTGTCGGAGCTGTCTGCATTCCCTGGCAAGTAAATTTGCAACAGGGCTGTGATAAAATGCTCATGGCTCGCCTTCTTAGTGTAAAGGTAATTGTGAGCCCATTTACTCAGACGTGTCTTCTGATTTTGATCCCAAGATGTGAGTGTCCATCAGCTCAATTTTCTGTTAGAAGTCTGGCAAATCACTTAAATTCCTAATTCTTTCTGCAAAGTTCTATCCAAAAGTATTTTTTTCTCTGAACTCAAGTCTTTCCTGCCAGCAGAGATCTTCTGGTTTGTTTCTCATCCAACATGAGTTTTTTCTACAAATGCTTGTCAGTCAAAGCTTGTCAATTAGGGTACATCATCAGCATTAAAATTTCTGTTGCAGCCACAGCAAACTGCAGGGTGGGCATGTGGAACATGACGTCAACACATTTCCTGATCACACTGCCCCTTTGCAACACTAGCAAGAGATGGCCCTGAATGCAAACAATGAATGCTGTAACAAAGGAGACATAAAATTACCTTTCTTAAACTGCACCCCAGGAACCGGCCTCAACTATAGGAAGAGGTCCTCAACATAATGAGGATATATTTAATATTTTTGCTGCACAGATGCATTCATATACATATGTTTGCTTTCTGTAAGGACAGCTGACTACATATTGGGTAATGTTAATCATTTTTTCTAGCCATCATTCAGAACCTAAAGAAGACTGCATTTTTATGATGAAGAAAGAAATCCTTGGCTACTTTGCAGACATGTCATAGGGCTGATCTAAGCAAACAGTAGGTGTCAACACAACCTTCATTGCTGTGTTGGGCTTCTCAATTGCAGCATCTGCTTATTGCGGCTGAATCCCATTCACATGTGGTTGAACCCCAAGTCTTTAAGAAGGGGTATCATAACATGGTTACTCTGGTCTTTAAACATGTTCTTGTGTTCCACCATCTTTAAATTTCATGATAACAGCAGGGCTGTTTGCTTAGGACGTGTTCTCTATGTCTTTGACTTCTCTGATTGACCATAAACTCCCTTCCTAGATAAAGTGCAGTCGCAGGGTCTATGGCTGGCATCACTTTGTACAGTCATAAATGGGACAAAATCCATGTATGATGATTTATGGTCAACTAAATGACATATAAAAGCAAACAGATTCTGCCCCAAATTCAGTCAACATCTGCATGGAATAATAATACAGCAAATTCTCCATTCTTAAAGGTTTTGTTTTGACTATTGTAAAATGTTTCCAGAATAAGGCTATACATACCTCAGACTACACATGCACTTTTAAAAGAGGCATGACATCCAGTGTGTATTCCTCCCTTGAAACCATCTTGAACCTACGCTACCAGTACAAGTTTGTTCAAATGTTTTCACATCTAAGCTAAAGTTCCAAGGGTCTTGTCTCTCCATCAAATACTCTCTGGGAAACCATCTTCAGGTAGCACCTAGGGCTAAGAATGACTGTACTGTATGTATCGATCGATATATAAACACACTCACATAAGGTCGGTCAATACAATATCCAGTTCCCTACCTACACAATCAAAAATGATCGACCCTTACATTATATTTCTGGCAGACATGTATGCAGAGGTGGACGTGCTTTCAGCTGACACAAAGCCCTTCTTCGCAAATCCAGGCTCACACATTCATTCAAACAAGAGCCTGCAAAATAAATGGATTCCAGCAAGGCCATGGTACTCCGGATTTGTGATTTACTTTGCTGTTTATTCAAAGCAATTACTTTCCCAGACATTTTCTCTTTAGAGTCCGCCATATTCTCAAGACGGTGGAATACTTGCTTTATAGGCGCTCCAGTTAAGTACATAAGTGTGGAAGTAGCATCTGCAATTTCATAGAGAAAATATGTATTTTTTTGCCCAAGGTGGCTTCCTCGCCTGTAAGAGAAAGCTTTCAGAGCTCTGCCTCTGCCTTTGAATCCACGCTGCATTAAATCCACCGGTGTGCGCTAAGCGCCTTTGCTTTAGAGAGATGATTACCATTCACGCGCTATGTCGGTCACTTCGTTGTACAGTGCACAGTAAAGTGCCCCCTCTGAAATCGACTAAGCACATCACAAATTAATGTTCCTTATAACAAAACAAGATGACAGGACCCATAGTTACCTCATTGTATCAGCCCATTTAAACACAATAATTTGACTGTATTTGCCCTTCTAAAAGATGGGTGGTAGCACTCTTCACATTGGATGCGTCTTGCCCATACAATATGGCTTTGTTAATGGAACAGACATCCCCTTCTTAACAAAAGAGGTCTGTACACTAAGCCGAAGGGTTTACACAGACTCCAGATCACGGCGCGAGATTGCCAGCCATTTAACAGAGCATTCAACTGTTCTGCTTGCTGGTTAATATTTCAGTTTCCTCAAGACAATAACACAGCCGGGAGTAAATTATTAACTGGCAGAAAAATAAATGAAGGGGTAACTCAACAAATCAGAACCTATAAATAAATAACATTTGCAGGAGGTGAAAATGTATAAGAGGCAAAGATATTACAGTTGAAGAAGCTTGTTTGTTTTTCCCTGGTGTGGTTTTAGAGGGGAAGGTCCCCACCGTGACCGCCCCTTTATCCGCCAGTCCCGGGGTTAGGTTGGGAGCACATAGAGGAAGACCAGCAGTGATCGTTTGGCGACTACATAAAACAAAAGGAACAAAGTTGACCTTTGATGTGGTCTCCATTCACCTCACGACACAAGAGATGGCCCTCTCGAGATACTGTTGCAAGGTACAAAACAGCTTTTAGGCAGGGTGCCTGGAGGAAATCTCGCTTTCATTCAGGCGCGTCGCTATGGTAACGGAACCAATCACGAACTTGACAAAGGCTTTTATGTCAAGTTGTGCTAAAAAAAAATCTAATAAGAAGTAAAACTCCATCAAATAAGGCCGTTTGCATGAAACCATTAGATATTCTAAAAGGGGCATAGGTTATAACCTTACTACACTGCTAAAGTTATAAAATGTCTGCTTCTTCTGGGTTAGGGCACCCTTTAACAATAGTTGATCACAAAATAAATCTGCCAATACCGTTCATGCATTAACATCATGGTATATAAGCACTTCGATAATAAACTGACTTGATGGATGCCATGAAAATGCATAGTTTTACAATAAAATAATATTCACAGATGAGTTACACATGAAGCATTACATTTCTTTTTCAGAATATCTATCCCTCCCACCCCCATGCGAACCCCTACACATCTGAGCTTCTGAATGGTTTTGCTATGACTGGCATGAAGAGGGTAACATGTTTTACACAAGGGCAATAATATTTCCCCCAATTTTTTTTTTAATGTTTTCATATCCCTCCACTATCCTTCTTAATCCAATAACTCACTAACATATCCACCACTCAAATTACTTTCATATTTTCACTATACTAATTCACCACTAATCCTTTATGGGTTCCAGAGTAGCGTGCTTTTCACCGAAAAAGCGATTCAACGCCCCGTCAGGAGTAGTAAGCGCTATATAAATACAATACAAAATAACAAATTACTTTACAATTTTCAGAATATGGGGATGCTTTGAAAAGAAGCAGTTACGTCTTCCTCAAAATGCTGCTCTCTAAAATTGCGACTTAGTTACACTAAAGAGTCAGGTGATGTCAGGCTTAAGAAGAGATACAGTGATGCAAAAAAAATGTTTTACTGTTGGTGACCCTCAACTGTTTTGATCTAAGACCCCCCCTGAAGTCAGAATGTAACCTGCTAACTGCTCACAGCATTTCAATCAGCACAAGCTAGGGCTGACAGCTGCAAGTTAGCTGTGGTAGTTGGGTTCCTGTCACCATGCACAATGAACAAGGCATTTAACCTTCTGGAGTTGACAGAAAAATACAGGCTAAGTAGCAGGTACAATGGAGATGATAGTTAGACAAAACAATGATGTCTTTATTGTGAAGCTTCTTCTTCACAAGAGAATTATGAAAGTGTCCTTTTCCCACCAAGACACATCAGAGATATACTGTAGATCACTTACATGCATAATTATGGGATTACAAGAGAACTCCTGGGTGCTGCTGTAGACTCCTAAACAAATTAGGTAATTAGGTTGACTTACGTGGAAAGAGTTCAGGTCTGGACCTGAAATATTATATTATTGATGCAGCTGCAATGTACTCTTTGGTGGGCACATAGATTAACAAATGAAGGCGGCCTATACACATCTTCATAACAGTGTTTTTAGAAGTGAAGCCACACCAAGGTGCATGGGCAGCCAATTGGAAAACGGCAAGATTTTCCCTGGTTAATCCTTCTTCTCATGTTTTATCTTCAAGACCTTCACTGACTACTGGGTGTACTCACATGAGAATCTTTATAATTTACTATATATCACTGGAAATGTGCACCATATCTTACTCTGAAGGTACTATGAGGTGTTTCTGGCTAATTACACAGAAAATGTTGACATTTTCCTGCTTTTGGATATCACCTGCAATTTGATATCCTCTGCCATACTTCCAAACCGCTTCTTTCAGAATTAGGCATGATCTATTTTATGCCTCTTTCCTCAAATGCACCTTCTTAAAATGCCTTAAGGAGAAACTGTTGTAGAAAATATGGTATTTTGACAGAGACATTTGTACTAATTTATATTCACTCACACAATGAGCAAAATCCCACCACGGACATCTTTTTTCAGTGATGGCTACAACACTATATCTAATATGGATTATTTTGGCTGTAATCTTTGGAGAAGAGTCCAAAAGGATGTGAGAGAATCCTTATGCAAAATAAACCTGACTCCTCTTGCAAACAGTTCATGGAAAAAGGACGGGCTACACCATTTCTTTGGACAATAAACATTATATAGATTACTGGATTACCAAGCCATTCCTTCCCGAGGACACAAAATGCATGCTTTGGATCAAGTATTATTTGGCTTCACAAAGGCAAAGTACTATGTATTATACAGAAAGTCACAATTAGCCTTTTGATGCTAAGAGACAGAACTGACAGACAAATATGTTTAAGAGCTCATAGCCATCAGCAGTAGTTAACAGTTAAGTGATGTCTACGTTTCATGATCAGATGGGACCATTTGTCAGCAGCTGGAATTCATGTCTTTCTACATCCCCACCTCCTTGCTCGCTATTTCCCTCTCTCACTATTTCACTTGCTGTCTTTCCTGCTTTGTTTATCACCTGCTGTGGGACTGAAAATATAACAAAGGTACCCGATGGGACACAGTAGGTCAGCAGCATGGTGTCGGGGATCAGTTTCTGTATACAGGAGAGTTATAACGTAAGGTTCACTAAGTATACACTTGTAAACACTTTGCTACTGGTGATGATGCAAGGCGCTACACAGTGTCTGCAACGTATTTTGTGCATGGTACTTAAAATAATTAAAATCACACTGCCATATATTATATTTGCACTAAAGAAACACAATCTGCATATTAATAAGATTTGTATTGTTACCTTACCTCCACCCTGCTAACTAACCACTATCTCAACCTACCACTGTGTAGATATCCTGTGCTAACTACCGTCATATCCAATTTGAATGTCAAAGTAATGGTTAGTCCACCTAACAATCAGGCTGAAGTGATGGTAAGAGAAGTTGCAGAAACTGAGATAATCTCCTTTTAACTCTAGGAATAGAACTCACTGACTTTAAAGGAAAGTCTTAATGAATTGTGATTAATTCATTTGAACTATTTCACTACAAAGGCACCTTCGGACCACAGCTGCTTGTGACTTCCCATCAGTTCTTCTGGTGGGAGAATATATGTTGTCTGATTTCCCTACCACCTATCTTTATACCTGATGACAATGACAATGCTGCTAGCTATCATATTTAGAGCTGAGAAGTACAGCTTGGAGACTGGTAGCATTTTTGTAGCGAACAGCACTGCATTACAGTAAGTGCCGCCCCCTTAAGATTCCTCCTTTCCCTGTTGCTTTATTCATCAGTGGAATCCTGATGTTGGCCTAACAAATCTGGCAGTGGTGCATCTTCAAGATGACAAAGATGTAGGGTGCATTACTCAAGGCCTACAGCAAAGATCTCTACGACAGCCTTAGATTTTCTGCTATGGTAGTTATGTAGGTATATTATATGCTTTGGGTGATGCAGTTGGCTGCATCTTAATCACCAGGTGATACGTGCTGTCTGCCGCTAATCACTGTCACTTAGAACTAGTGTCAAATACAGCCTTCCAGCATGGGCACCAGTGATAAAATATGTATGTTGCTACAGGAACTTGTGGGAAAGATCTATATGGTCCAATGTTTATCTTCAAAGAAAGGCTTCAGAATACTGGACCAGCCTGTTGTATTTTCATAGGATGGGGCACCACCTCATGTTTGCCCCAGGGTGATTCCTTTTACATCACAGGGATCGAATAAACAAATCTGCGGAGGCGGGGATTTATTCATAGTGTATGACACACTTCTACAGAATGGAAAGGTCTCTTGCCTCCAATTGTACCACAAAGCTCCTTTGAAGAGCAAAGTTTTCAGAGAATCTGCATTTGAACCACATTAAAAATCCTGTCAAATTTGTAGTGCCTGAGCCGATGCCGCCCTGAGCTAGCCACCTATAATGATTCATAAGTATATACCCTCTTATTTGTCCTTCTGAAATGTAACACCACCTTTTGTGCAGTGCAACTTAGAGCTAAATATGGTATTGCACCAAAATTATCTTGTTGCAAGCGTAAACAACAAACTATGTCCAAGTCACAAATTGTTCTTATGCATATCTGTTTTCAATGCACATAATGTGGAGGTAACTATTGCAAAAACAGAATTCCACACTCTGAAGTGGCCACCTCTCTAGAATGGTGTTGTGCAACCAGCCCACAATCAGTAAGTTCTGTGATCTTACTAATAATTGGTGGATTACCTCAATGTGAATAGGGATATTGGACTGATAGCGACTAAGCTACAGAGTCTTAATGGGATATTTAGGTATTTTCCACATTCTGCTAGCACACAGTTTCAGCCCTTTTGCAACCAGGAATTTAAAGCATCAGTCTAAGTTCTCTGAAGTTGTTACTGACTACAACAGGTGGAGTAAAAAGCATTTTGCAATAAGTATTCAGACAACTAAATATGGACATACGTCACAGTATACCATTAAGTTGATTCTCGGAGTACCACAAAAACATATAACAACTATGCAAGCTTCTACATTGGGTAGTGCTTGCTTACTTATAGTGGGAACACAGGAGAAAATAAAAGTAGTTGATCATGATTTGAACACCTAATCTAGCAGTATTAGTATTAAAACTTTATTCGGTCGCACAACCATAAAAGTATGCAATGCAGACACATTTCATTCTGTACATAACACCCAATATCTAATTAATAGAAAGAATAATGCAGTCTATAATATAATGGCTAATGCAAGCAATCGCATCGAGGGCTCAGCACAGTGTTTTATATACGGCACAGTCCACAATGTTTTGGAAAAGGTAGTCAAGCCAAGAATGTTTATATATTTTAAATTTAAAAAGTCTCAGTTCAGGAATCGCTTTCAGTAGGAAAATAGGAGGTTCATCCATCAAGCAGATTGTGTATCTTTGGCACACACCATTAGTCAATGAAATATTTGCCATATTCTTCTCTATTATAGCTAGGGGTGGGAGGCAAACATTCAATCTCGCAAGGGTCTGACTGGGACAGAATATAGACCTGGGCACTGAAACAGAAGTGGCCTCTATTACCTAATAAGATAGCTAAAAATGTGGACCATATATATAAATAGGGGCACGTTTGAGCCTGACATCACGGGCTGTTTTTATGTTTTTCAAAGTCTAGAAGACTTTGCCCCTTCGGTGCCACGCCCTTTCCCCCTCCTGTGCCGGGTGTTTCCTTAGTGGGCGGGTTTCATGACGAGATAGTCTTGTCATGGGCACAGCGCGACCGTGCTCCATGATGAGACTATCTCGTCATGGGCACAGAAGAGGTTAATGTATTTGAACTTGTTATGGGCAATGTGTGAGGCAATATGGGGGAATCAACAGTGCAAAATCATCTCACCAGACCATAAAACAGGCCAAAAAAAACAGCCCACACATTGACCTATAACCAGGTGCCAGCTGCTCTTAAGAAACATTTCTAGCCATTATCTAAAGGAACCTGCCAACAGTGGCGGCTCCTCCGCTACAGTGGAGGAGTGTTGCCCCACTGAGCAATTTAAAAAGGAAAAATAAAATGATAACAACGCAATAGTATTATTATTTATTTAACCGTAATGGTCCAGTTGGTTGGGGGAGGGCCGGGCTGGGGTGTGTAGAGCTGGGGGAAGAGTAGTTAGGCACTTCCTAAGTGTGCATAGCATTTTGTCCGGCCCTCTCATGCCAGCCAAACAGGCATGCGCACTTTGCATGTTCTCCACCCAAGATGCAATACAACCTGGGTGGAGATCATGCACAACCTCCCAGCCCCTGTCTGAGTGCTGAACCACAGCACTCAGACCAATCACAACACTGCTCTAAGGCAGCATTGTCATTTGTCAGGGGAGTCTGGGAGGGTGTGTGCTTCCTGGTTCCTGCTGCTCCGGAGAAGAGAAGAGGATGGAAGAGATGCTGCGACCAGCCGGCCATATCTAGGTAATTGTTTTTTTTATTCTCTCCACTCCACCCCCTCAGCGCCCACCCCCATTTGGTAGCAGCCACTACGGCCTGCCAGTACAAACAAGGGCAACACACTTTTAATGAGATGAGGTCACTCATTGGGATCATTTCTCAGAAAGATAAAAGTGGAAGAGAAAATCGTCTTTTTACGTGCAACATTTGCCACATCAAAAAGTGATAATATTTGCATAAACTATTTCTCTGTGTTCAGTAAAATGGGTTTTGGATGGGAAACAACCTTTACAATGCAGTCATTACAACACACTACCTTTACAACGCAGTCATTACATCACAAAATCCTTTACATCGCATGCCTTTAGAACGCAGCCATTACAATGCATGTCACTAAAATGCATGCCATTACAGCGCATACCATTACAACGCATAGTTTTTACCCCTACAATATCCATCACTTACCGTACTGTCGCACTCACTGGAGTGGGAATAGTAATTTTAACCCTTTCACTATCCAACACTTACCTACTGTTGCACTCTCTGGAGTGGGAATAGTAATTTTTACCCCTACACTATCCAACACTTACCCTACTGTTGCACTCCCTGGAGTTGGAATAGTAATTTTTACCCCTACACTATCCAACACTTACCCTACTGTTGCACTCAATGGAGTGGGAATAGTCATTTCTTCCCCTCCGCTATCCAACATTTTCCTTATTGTTGCACTCACTGGAGTGGGAAAAGTAATTTTAACACCTACACTATCCAACACTTACCCTACTGTTGTACTCTTTGAAGTGGGAATAGTAACTTTTACCCCTACACTATCCAACACTTACCCTACTGTTGCACTCAATGGAGTGGGAATAGTAATTTCTTCCCCTCCGCTATCCAACACTTACCCTACTGTTACCCCCAAAAATTATGCGATGTAATGGTATGCGTCGTAATGGTATGCGTTGTAATGGCATGTGTTGTAAAAACATGCGTTGTAATGGATGCTGCGATGTAAAACCTGCATTGTAAAGGCCTGTGTTGTAAATGTTTGCGTTGTAACATCATACATTAGTTTTGGATGGTTAATTTTGCAACAAAGTGTTTTGTGAAATAAATGATATCACAGATGAAGTTCAAAAGAGAGTGAGAGACATGTATGTGGCACATTTAAAAAATATCATATATCTATTCATACCTGGTTGCAGTTGTAAAGCTTCTTTAAAAGTAATAGAAAAAAATCACTAATGTGGATACATTTGTCTTCACAAGCCCCAGTGAGAATAGCATTTAGCTTCATTCTCTCAGCAGAGGTACTGGACAAACATATTACCCCACTGAGAGGCAAGCATGTTTCCTCTCAGTGGTTTTCCTCTGAGGTTCTATAAGATAGGTAAAGAAGAACAAGCTTTGGTAAATATTGTTTACCTGTTGTACGTGCAAATGCTGTTTATCACTTTAAAGTCTACCCTTTTAGCTCGGCCACTAATGAGACATATAAAAATGGAGTGGTTTATGTATACAACGTGAATAAACTATGTGAAAATTGAATATACTTATCAGATGTAAAATAATCGTTTTGGTTTTTCAATTGAAGTACTACCCTGAGGCAGAATGATACACCAGACAGCCAATACCATGAGGTGAGATGGTAACACTCCTTTGGGTGGCGCCAAAGGTCAATCTAGGTGTATTTTGGGGAAATGGAACAAGCCACAAAAAAGTGGCATGATGAGGGCTGTCATAGGAAGAACCAACCCGCACAGCCATTGTTTGTTTTAAAACTAATCTTTTATAAAGGCACAGAAGTCAAGTATGTTTAGAGTGGAAATACCATGGGGTTTACCTCATGGAAGAGACACATATGTACATTAGACTCATCCCAATTTAAATTAAATATTCTTCTGATTTGTAATATTATAATATATTTGTGATATTAGGGTCTTTTGTTTAAAGATCAGGATCTAATGTATTCGGTGCATTTCTTTTTTGCATTCCCACAGTTGTTCATGGGAAGCGTGCACAGTATTTGGTCAAGTGTTTCCCCCTTCTGCTTTTCATGTACATCACCATGGATTTTTACCAGCTTCATCAAAATGGAAGACACTCTCACGTTTCATAATAGGCTTGAGGCGAGCTACTGGGCTGGAAGGAATGTGTGCATTGGATGCAGGATACTTTCTTTGGAATTGAGCCTGTTGGATTTGTCAATCTGTATCTGCTGTTCAGCGTGTATGTGCATGTGTAGCCCACGCTGGGTAGCAGGGGTGGGGTGAGGGTGGATTCTTTACTCCTGTCATTCCTCCAGTTGCTATTTCAGGTTTGTCTGGTAGTTGTTGAAAGGATTTTATGGTGCTGAGGGTAATGCGCCCCTTAGTCTTTCACATAATTGGAGCACAAGCTACAGATCTTGTATCATTCTTAATAGCTTTACTGATCAAAGCTTTTTCAAAATGTGTCCTGGTTTATGCAGCAGGAGCAGCACCTGTCTTGCTGTAAACTGGAGTGCTCTTACTGTGTTAAAAGGCGAAATACAAACGTTGAATTTAGAAAAGTGACTGGATTTTGAATGATCCCAGCAATCCAAAATGGCCACCAAACGTTTACCACCCAGGTCAAATCTATAGTGACCATCAAAGAGGAGGGGGTTCAGCAGTGAGAAACAGAGAACAACCTGGGCCCACAATTACTAACACTTTGCACTATCATACAAAGTGGTCTAAAGCAATGCAGTGGTCTTTATGTTTCGCTATCAAAGGTCTTTTGCATTGGAATACTGCCCTTTTTCAGCGCAAGGAGCATTTTGCACTTCTTTGCATTGCTGTGCATCACAGAGGCGTTTCTGGGGCATTATAGGCAAACACCCATACTTTTTAATGCTAACTAGTAATGCTACTACCTACTTTGTACCAAAAACGAATGCCTTCTTGAAAAATAAACATGCATTGCATGCGTGCTGAAGTCTAATGCATGGAATCATTCTATGTTTGTGTAGATGTAGGAATTTGTTCCGGAAAGGAATGCTTCCAATACTAATCGTATGCTAGACTGTGCGCACACACCTCCTAAAGGGTGTGTGTAATCTAAGGCAGCAATTAGAGAGACAGCACACAGGATGGCAGCTGGCCACTCTAAGTAGATGTGGCTCTGCTTTGCTTTCCCCTTGCACAAAGCTGTGCAACAAATGTGGTTGCTCTGCTGTGTTCTGTTAAAAAATAGTAAATCTTCCTCTTGTTCTCATTCAAGGTCTGCAGGACAATAATCATGAAGAGGCAATGCGGGTGACCATCCAGTGAACATATGCTCCTTCATGAGAACACCTCGCTTGGACAGTGAGCCAGTGGTAAAAACAAAACAAAACCTTTCATTTGACAAACATTGACGCATTGTTTGCACCATGACCCCAAAATACACATATAGTTTATACTGACCCTGGCATTTGCTCTTGTATGCAAGAATGTGCTTCCACTGCTTCTACAAAAACATGTATTTTGTGGTGCTAGATTGGATGTGTTATTCTTTTGTTATTTTAATTTCACTGTGATTTCATCTTTCTTCTCTGCACTCTTCTCAGTCATCAGACGCACCTAGGGCTGCCACCAAGTTCCATCTCATCAAGACAACATGTGCCCCCAGTCTTTTGCAGTTATTTTATGAAATAATGCATTCTGGGTGATGTAGTCTTACAGTGAACCTACTGGGCTAACATATCTGATCCGACTGGTGTATAGCAGTCGAGCCACCATTCCAGGGATCTGCAAGACCACGGCTCGAAGAAGATCCTTCTCCTAGCTCGCTGTGAAGACCTGGAACGCCCTGCCTCTGCACCGCAGGTAATCACCATCGCTGCCGAAACTCAGGAAGGACCTTAAGACCTGGCTCTTCGACTCAACCGCAGATCCAACCCCCACTCAGTGCCTTGAGACCCTCACGGGTGAGTATTCACGCTTTATAAGAAACCTGATTGATTTATTGAGCCCAGGGCGCAAACCATGTTTTACTGGCGACATGAAGTGAGATGGTAACCCCAGTACTATGTAGCAATACAACAGGGTTCACACTGACTGCGGATACAGTAGCTGATATAGACCATACCACTGTAACACATTCACCTACACAATAGTTTGGTTGCATTCAGATCACCAAAATCATAGATAGCCTCATTCCCCACTTTCACAGTCTAATTTTTCACTCTTTCCACATTTACAAAACACTAGTTTGTTCATTCATAAAATGTGACTCTCCATGAATGTGTGTTTGAAAACTACTACAAAAACAAGAAAGAAAATCACCAGGCTAATAGAGTGAATGCAAATATTAGCACTGATCTACCAACTGCGATTCCACAAGTTGTTGTTCTCACACATGCCACACATACATTTTATTGAAATTAAAAATTAAAAAGTGTTGCCTGCAAAGTTATGGACACATAATTGACAAGATTGTGTTAAGCGGAGGGTCTCACCAAGTTTTCGAAATCCGTGCATGTACTTTCTTTTCAAACCACTGATTTTCTGAAAACAATCCACTTGCAGACGTGTACCAGGGCAACTGCTCTTTTCGCAAACCGAAGGAGACACTCAGCTGTCAACAATTCAGACTTTGAACTCGCGCCAGTTGTTTTTTCGAGCCCCCATGAAAAGGAAAGTAAATACCCCTAGAGAGAACCTCCCAGGAGCCTGGCATTCCTGGCATGGCTGCTCTGTTTGCGGTAACTCCCACCTAGAGCACTAAGGAAGCAGTCGCCGGCTGTCATTATTTGAGGACGGCCAAGGTTTCCCAAAGACAGGCCCGACTCCTTCAAGAGGGCAGCTGAGTCAGAACTGCAAGAGTGCGCCTCCCTGGGGACACCCTCAGTGCTTCATTTTACACAACAAAAACGCCACCCTGTGCTTCTAAACATGGATCTCCTATACACAAGAATGGAAAACCGCACAACCATGGGAGGGAGATGATAGTGTTCGATGGTCCCAGGAGAAGTAAAGCATCTGTCCTCCCTGGATTATCTGAAGAAATAAATAAACCTTCTTATTGGCTTTGGTACAAATAGGCCTCGTTTGGCCCTATCCTTGCTTTCAGAGTTTGTGGTTCAACACTAGTTTGTGCATCAAATATAACTATATATAATATATATATAGATAATATATATATATATATATATATGTATATATATATATATATTATCTACTGGCGGTCGCCAGTAGATAGTTATAGTTAGGACCGTGTTTCCATAGGAAATCTCAAAATTCTATTTTGAATAACTTTGGCGCCGGTTGACGAATCTTCGCGAAATTTTCAAAACTAATGGGGCGCTCCGCTCAGCTCCTACCCTGAAAGTCTCAGGGGGATTCGGCAAGCGGGGGCCGAGAAAAAAGGGGGGTCCCAAAACGCGTTTTCCCCATGCATTTTTCCATAGGACCTTTAGTCAAAGGTACAGCCCGAACGGCTGAACAAAATTACTTGAAATTTGGCAGAGAGGTAGTCCTCAGGTCAGGGAAGTGCCTTTTGCAGGTCTGGTGTCAATCTGTTCTGTTCAGTATTTCCTGAGAAAATAGCATTTAAAAGCATATAAATATCTATACGCGCGCACGGTGATTGGTTGTTAGATGTCAGTCAACATTCGAATCGGTCGAAATCAGGAAGTGTCGGCCGCCATTTTGTCTCTCGCACTGAAAAGGAAAGGGGGAAAAAAGGTGGAAAACGTGAAAAGGGGGCAGAGAAGAGAGTTCCTGACCCCCTAGCCTTTGTCAGGGGGTCACAGAAGGATCCCCATGGGTGAAATAATTTTTTTTTTTATCTTTGCGTATATATATATAATTCACTTTAAAAACCATAGGTTTCACACATGTTATAGTTAGCTGGACATTTCACTCGTAAAAAACCATTGAAATTCCCCCGTTATAGTTAGTTCAGATAACTATAACTCGCGCGCCCGCAATCCACTGCTCATGACGTCACATATTACATCACTCATGACATGGTCAGTGGCATCACTCATGACATCACTGATGACATCATCCTTGTGATAGAGTGGCGGTCGCGCGAGTTATAGTTATCTGAACTAACTATAACGGGGAAATTTCAATGGTTTTTTACGAGTGAAATGTCCAGCTAACTATAACATGTGTGAAACCTATGGTTTTTTAAGTGAATTTGCAAGGTTTTTTAAATGCTAATTCCTAACTATAACGTGTGTGAAACCTATGGTTTTTTAAGTGAATTTGTAAGGTTTTTTAAATGCTAAGTTATGTATGTTTTATTATAATTTTTATTTATTTATTTTACAATAAGCTACCTATGTATATAGTTATAGATTGACTGTATCCTGTAATATGGAATGGCTCGTTTAAAATGTTTTTGTTTTTTTTTAAGGTTTTTCCGGCGATTTTTTGAAAAAAAATAAAATGTTTTTTTCACCCTTCGGGGTCCTTCAGGGACCCCTAACAAAGGCTAGGGGGTCAGGAACTCTCTACCCTGCCCCCTTTTCACGTTCGCCACCATTCTTTTTCACTGTCACACACAAAACACACAAAATGGCGGCCGACACTTCCTGATTTCGACCGATTCGAATGTTGACTGACATGTAACCACCAATCAGAATTACGCTCGCGCACGTTATGGTGCACGCACGGTGCGTGCACGGTGCGCGCTTATAGATATTTATGTACTTTTAACTGCAATTTTCTCAGGAACTACTGAACAGAGTGACACCATATATGCAAAAGGCACATCCCTGACCTGAGGACTACCTCTTTGCCAAATTTCAAGTAATTCTGTTCAGCCGTTCGGACTGTACCTTCGACTAAAGGTCCTCTGGGAAAATGCATGGCGGAAACGCGTTTTGGGACCCCCCTTTTTTCTCAGCCCTCACTTGACGAATCACCCCGAGACTTTCAGGGTAGGAGCTGAGCGGAGCGCCCCATTAGTTTTGAAAATTTTGCGAGGATTCGTCAACCGGCGCCAAAGTTATTCAAAATAGAATTTTCAGATTTCCTATGGAAACTCGGTCCTAACTATAACTATCTACTGGCGACCGCCAGTAGATAATATATATATATATATATATATATCCCCACAGGGAAAACTTCCAAGTGCTATCGAGCACTAAACAGGAACACGGACTCTGGATATAGCTGATGCCAGGTTAATTTATTAATGCAGTGGATCAATACGGTGCTGTCTCAGACGCGTTTCGGACACAGAATATATATATATAATAAATACCGAAGAAGCATCCTCCTCTTATTTTGTGTTACAAAGACTATTAGCCATCTTTCTGACATGTGAATGTACTTATTGGGGCAGCTGGATCAACAGTCGTGCTAAATTTAGGGCCATGGCTTTAGCTGCTTTTGATAAACACACTTTTTCTAAATTTGACAAGCATGTGTTCTATAAGATGATCAAGATGAATGAATTAGCAGTTATGAGACTTGCACCATACCATTCTATTTCAAGCAAGCACAACAGTGCAAAAGTGTGTGAGAAGGGAGGATTTGTGGAGACCCACTTAACTTTACTTTATCAGTTGATATTCATGATAAAGAGAGATTCAGAAGAAGCCTTTGCATTACCAAAAACATAAATCAAAAGGAACATGGTAAGAGTCAAAAAAATTAATTGGTAAGAAAGGAGAAAATCTGTTGGTAAAAAGTTAGATTATATTGATTTGTGTGGCTATTGGGCTTGAAGGTGGAACCCAGCTATATGTTTCTACCTAAGATTCACCTTTCATTCACCTTTCATTGCAAGCTCTGTAGAGCGTTTCTATTGGGTTGCTTAAGTTCCCTTTACGTGGGGATGTAGTCTGGCAGTTTGGGCTGGAAAGTTACTATTGCAGAAGGACACATTCTTATTCAAATTCACCTGGGGCCATATTATAGTTTGTGCCCTAGGAGAGCACCGAGCATGTGCGCCTGCTTTGTGCACCCCCGGAGCACAATGGTATTACACCAGGGGACACAGAAGCGTCTCCTTCTAAAATACTGATAGCATTGGCATACATGTAGCATCAGCATTATCACAAAAGGGAGTTCCCTCATTTGCATGGCGGCGTGACAACACGCAAATGAGGGGATCACTTTGCCTGTGCACCTGTGCCATATCATAGATGTGGGCGCAGAGGCAAACACGCCCATAGGAGGTGCATTGAAATTGTGCAACAAAAGGTGGCACGCTTTCAATGCGCCTCCTAAAGGAAGCCCTCTGGAGGGGAGTAAGGAGGTCACATGGACTTCCCAGATACCTCGCCACAGGGGGATGTGCAGTCACTCACTGCACCCACTTAAAAGGGGATCTCTCGCCCCTCTTCAAAGTGTGCCTGCACTGTGAAACAAGGAGCAACTTTAAGGCTGCCTCTCCATATTTCGCTTGAGTTTGCTGCCCTGAGGTCAGCACGGGTTCACGGGTGCCCTGGGGCAGTGCATTCTTTGTACTGCAACACATTGTCCCAGATTGCGCCCGCATCTTTTAAAAGGTGTTTCAATGCGCAAACAGGGAACGTGCCCCAAAATATGTATAATGGCCCCTGGTCACTGACTACAGTGGATAATAGACATTAAAGTGATAGACAGGAGTGTGGTTCAAGTAATTTCCAGTAACTGGGATTATTACAAGCATTCCACCCAATATAATTTTTGTTTTTTTATCAACGAGATTCACAACACTGAAATAACTTTGAACATGGAGCTGCAGGCATGAAATTTTATAGTGTCTGAAACAGAGGCGTCTTTAGATCTGTAAACTGCTATAATTACTAACCTGAAGGCCGTCACCACTGTGGAGCTGGAGAGTGCTAATGTTATGGAGCTGAAGGCTGACATCACTTCTGAGTGGGAAGTTACATATTTATGAATAAGAAGGCTCCAAAGTGTATGGGGTTAAATACAGCTCCTGTTTTTTTAATCGGTTTATTGATTTTTTTCCAATAGAAAAACGTTTCACGTGTACAGCACATGCATAAATGATACATTTACACCGGGGCCACAAAAGGAAGTCACTAAAGCAGGCCTCCACAGATATGAATGCTCAAGGGACTCGGATCCGGGAGGTATCTATATCCTTCTGAACATGCAGAGCTATTCACCTGAATGGTCTATTTCCATGTTACAGCTACTCTCCTGTATTCACATAACTTGAAATAAATCAAAGGAAATAAATCACTTTCGACAAACCAGTACTCAAGGCGATCCCCCCAAGACGAGTATTAAATACATCCAATCTGCAATAAGACCAATATTTCCCAAATATTAACATTCTATTAGTTATGAGTATTTCCATGGAGCATACCAGCTCATTTGTCCCATAAGGGTAGATACCTATCTCTCCCTCGCATCTATTAAATACTGTTACTGTTATAGATGTGTAGGCATACATCTCTATAGATCTGTAGGATTATATATTTACAGGGTATACTACTGGAATATGACATTTTAAATATTGTCCCGTAAAAATTTCATAGCCACAATATTAAATACATCCACTCTGCAATAAGACCAATATTTCCCAGATATTAACATTCTATTAGTTATGAGTATTTCCATGGAGCATACCAGCCCATTTGTCCCATAAGGGTAGATACCTATCTCTCCCTCGCATCTATTAAATACTGTTATAGATGTGTAGGCATACATCTCGATAGATCTGTAGGATTATATATTTACAGGGTATACTACTGGAATATGACATTTTAAATATTGTCCCGTAAAAATTTCATAGCCACAATATTTATTACAAAAATATCATGAAGACAAGTATATATAGATAAGTGTACATTTATGATACATAACTACACACATATGTACACTGACAATATGCACATATCATCAAGGTACATAGACTATCGCTATTGCTTTTTAGCAGCACAAAAACATGAACTCAATATACCATGAAATGGAAGTTGACACTGCCACCAAATACTCCGTGCCAGCTGACGCTTATCATCACAGATGACAGTATATGTAACTTCGTGTGTGCTTGAATAGTGGACATTTTAAAGTTTTTCGAGCAGAACATTGTAGAGGGTAACAGATTCCGGCCATCACATAAGCATTTGCTTTTCCTTAGCATTTTTTAAGTCATCGTTTATGAATAAATCAAGTATTTTAAAGCCGGATTCAGAATCCTGACAGCAGAGTGGTCCCAAAGACCCAGGTGGAAAGGTTAGGGGTGGCTCCTCCGTTGGAGCGGAGGCGCGTCCCCCCACTTAAATTTCCCCCAAAGATGAAAATAAAATGGTAATTCATTGCCATTATATTTTTCATCCTCCTGTCGTGAACGGTACGTCAGGACGTCAGCAGGGCCGCTGCTGAATGACAGGAGTAGGGAGGAGGGTGGTCCGATTTTTCACTTTTCAAAGTGTGCATGTCCCTTTGGCGAGCCGTCTTGCAATGGCCAGCCACACATGCACACTCTGAAACCTATAACCCAGCAGTCTTCAGACAGCTGGGTTAGAGTAAGTGCAGGCCTCCAGAGTCCTTGGGAGGAGCGAGAGAGGCCGCTCCCTTCAATCAGGGCACTGCTGTCACAGCATGAGAGCAGCGCCAGGATTGGTGCTCGCACCGCATTCAGTTCCTGAGAAGAGTTCCAGAGCGGAGAACGTCATTTCAGGTAAGTTTTTTAAATAATAATTTTGCAACACGTGCCTTCCCCTCTCCTCCCCCAATAGATGCCAGCAGCCACTGGAAAAGGTTGGGTTAATAAGCCAGCAATGCAGACATCTAAGGCAGCGCAAGAGCACGTGCAGTCTCTAGGGAAAGAAGGGGTATCAAGACCTCATTTGTGAGGCGAGACACACTTTTGTCATCTCAGCAGCACCTGGGTCGTCCCTTCACGCTTTATACTCTCTAGAATCACGCAGTTGCCTCTGACACATGAAAAGACACAGTCTGGGAGGGATTTCCGATCAGCTCATGCAAATGGCTGACTATTTGACATTGCCTTTTTCAAATGATAGGGAAAAAATGATTTCCTGCGCAATGATGGCCCCCACGTGAGGCGAGAAGCCTAGTATGTATCGCTTTCCAAGAGAACTATGTATCCTACTAACAGTGGGTGAAACTGTGTAGCATCAACAGCTAAAGAAAGCAAGTGTAATGCTAAGACTAATACAAAAAAGATCAGAGGACTCCATGTGTGGAGTTGAGAATTCCGCCATTGCCTCGCGCCGCCGCCGGATCTCTCCAGCGGATGCCACCACCAGCTGCAGTGCATTCTGCTGCGGCGCGTGGCACTCAACCGAGGCACAAAAGATGTCTCCTGATGAATATTGTGATGAACACGGAGACAATTCCAACCAGTGTGGAAACGGGCTGTGAAATTAAAACGCCTCAATCAGACGCAGATGGCAAGCCAGCCTGTTGGTAAACTCCAGCTCCCGCCATCCTGAGAGAGCGGCCAATAAATCGACCGACTCCCGGACGTGCAGAGACTGAGCTATTTTGATACCAACCAACCGAACATGAGAACAATCCTCGCGTTACGTTTACAGGGAACGCGAAACACTATACCTTGCCTTCTCAGGGGCTTCTGTCTGCCCCGGCAGAGATACAGACCGGGCTAGATCTGTCCCTGGCAAGAATTTAAAATATCTGCAAATAGAAGGCTCCCGCAGAGCGGCGAGAGCCAGAAATGATGCTTCAGCATGGGGGAAATCAATGAAGCAGCCATTCATAACAGCACTTTTGTGCTGCCGGATTATCATTTTTTCTATTAGTCAAAGCCAGCAGATGAGAAGGAATTTGCTCCACAGCTCCGCTAGTTTCATTTAAGCGGAGAGGGTGAGTCGTGTTCCAAGGGCTTCCTTAATCATTTAAGAATGGCTAAGTTGTGTCAGACTTAAAACCGCCATCTGTTTAGTTGCATCTCTCCTGGAGGATGGAACTAAGAAGTCGGCGCAGGGAGGAGAAGGGCTTAGAGAACAGAAGGTTTGCATTCTTTGACGGCTCACAATTAGGCATGTTTGCCGGGGCTCCAAGGAAGTGTTTGACAGTGTCAGTCAGACATTCCTCACCCGCAGACCCGCGCATGCTGCGCTTGAAAGAATTTGTTTTTAATGAACATTGTGTTTTTTTCTGTAGAAAATGAATATTGGAGCATGGAATGGAATGTGAAGTATAAGATGCAAATCAAATTGCAAGAAATGCAGTCTGCAACTGCTCATCCATTACCAAGTCTACGCAATCTGCTTGACAAGTCAACATGGTATACAGTGCGTGAACAGATAAACACACTCGCACAGAAACACACCACACACTGGCACACTAGGGGCTGCATCGGTGCAAACTTCCTCATATAAATTGAGTTCACAAAAGTGCATACCTGCCAACTCACAGGATGCCACCGTGTGACACACGATATCGGCTACCATCACACGGTCTCCCGATGAGGAGCCGATATCAGACAGTGGCAAGGAAAACAAGCTGAAAATCACTGTAAATAGTGGTTTTCCAGCTAGTTTTCCAAGGCTTTCAACTGGCGATACCCATTAAGGAATTTGAAAAAACCCCAAGACATCGGCACTAGCCTCAGCAAGTTTCTTTTTTGGGGAGGAGGGGGCTTTTGGCCCGAGTGGGGTTCAAAAGTGCCTTGTAGGTACTTCTCAGCATGAGGCCCCGCCCATTCGAGGCCCCACCCCCCTCCTCACACGGTGAGATTGCTCTTCAAGCTGGCAGGTTTGAAAGTGGTTTATGTGATGTTTATACTGAAGAAGATCATGTGATATTTTCTGCCCCTCTGATACTTTTAGCTTCTCTGCAATTTATTTTTCTGCTTCAGCCGAAATTTGCGGCCTGTGTTTTTCTCAATTAAGGTAGGTTTACATTTTCATGATCAGCAATTCACTGGAGTATACACATAGTTATGTTATCAGTGAGGCCATGACCTTAGAAAGTTTATTATGGGCATGGACTTTTATAGAATATCTCATTTTTAAGGCACAGGATGCTTTAAATATCTACTAGTCCTGTAAACATATCCACCTGTCTCTTTTGGTAACAAGCTCTGATGTGATACATTTGGGTGGCATTCTCAATATATCTGATCTTTTACAAAAGCATCACTCTGATTGTGCTAGGGCTCATACTATATCAGGTTTTGGAAAGGCTCTGATTTTCCACTTTTCCACAAATCTAAATACAGGGACTGGAAGAAGGTGGGAACCAGTAGTTTTAACGTTGGAATGTCCTGTGGATCTGTGCACACCCAAAATATCTTTAACGGTATTCACCACCTGCTCTTGAATCTCTCTCTTAACCGGAAAAATTAGACATCTACTCTCGACAAGGTCAGAAGTAAAAGGTTTTTCTGGGTAAGGGAAACAAGGGGTTTATGGAAAGTGAATTTACAATCACTCATCAGATTTTAACACTAGCTAATATACATGTGCATTTTTCTTAATATGAATATGTAACTCACAAATGCTGTGATTGCTTACAAGTAACTCTGAGTCTTTCTCTCGACGTGATGACTCATCATTGAGGCCCCTGTGCCTTCAATCGCAATCTTTTACCACAGGTGAGAATCCCTCCCCCCCTCCTTACTTCCTGTGGCGTATCAAGCCCAAAACACTACACTGTTGGACTTGGCAAAAAGGGCGGGAGGGAGGGCCTGAGGCATCACGGCGAGAGAAAGACTCAGAGTAATGCTATTACCACTAAATAATCGCAGCATTACCCTTTTGTCCCTCTTGCCGTGATGACTCACTCATTGAGATGTAAACAAGCCAAAAGGCGGCCTGGACCACTGCACAGAAAAAGCAAACACAAGTTCAAGCCACAGGCAAAAACAATGTACAACATGGAAGCCAGCCCAGCAGAACCCAACAAAACCAGAACCGCTAGATTCTAGACCACGCAATAAAGAGATCCAAAGGTAGAAAGAACTGGGAAAAAGGCAGCCCAACAGAGTCCTATCATAAAAAGACCATGAACCCTAGCCACGGAACCCGACAAGCCACAAGGAGACCTTCTCAGCAACCACAGAGGAGAAGAAAGACCAAACTGCTCAAAAACAAGCAGAAGCATGAACCCACCCACCAGACAATGTCAAAGGCAGATACCCATATGAATGGGACCAACCCAACTCAAATCTCAAAATGAGCACATAACCAGAGGGACAGGACGGAAATCTGAAAACCCCCAAAAAGTCCTGGGAACAAGGCACTGGACGGCTACCAGGCCCCCCTAAGGGGACCGGCAGCCAGAAAAGCCCCATCAGGAGGAAAACAGCACCCAAGGCAGAGAAACATGAAAGCGGAACTTCATCCGACCTAGCACACTAAGACAGAAACAACTCCAATGCTGAGCATCAGAAGCACAAACAGCAACCTCCTGGATACCGTCACAGAATAGAAAACCCAGGCAGAAAAACAACATGGGGGACATAATCAACAGGAACCTCCACACCAGACCCCCGCCACCACCAGCAACAGAACAGCTAGAAAGGGGAAGAAGGGAATCCCAGTAGATGAAGAACAGCCAGCAAGGGAGCCACTACTCAGGCAACAAGCCATGGACTGGTACATAGGCCGAACAGCAGGACCAGGACCCGAAAAAGCACGACACCACAGTGAACCGCAGAACTACTAAAGACATGGAGAAACCTGCATGAGGACAAATGCAACCAGCAGAATGAAGGCAGCCACAAATACACCAAGAGACAACAGGGGAAGGAGCAGCTGCAAGGAGAGAAGCAAAATGGAAAGCACCCATGCAGGAAGGGATGGCGTGTCCGACCATCCACAGGCAATGTCCCCATTTGACAGGCCAAGCCAGGAGTGCTGCAGAAGGGGAGAAAATTACTCACATAGCCCACCTGACAGAGACAGTCCCCATGGAAGAAAAAGAAACGGCTGTCCAGAGGAGATAACCCCTGGGGTCCCTGGCATCTGAGCAAATCATAAGAAATTATAGAAGAGGACCTGCAGGACCAGACAGGCAACTAGCAACCTCGCAAACCAAATGAACCAGAGGGCAACAACCCCATTCAACCAATGAAGAACTGCAAACAAGAGGGGCCAAGATGGAACCAAGCAGGATAAAACAAGGCAACAGCATCACCTCAAGTCCAACGCAGAGGAGAGTCAGTAGACAGTGACCAGTACCTCACCAATGGGGTACAATTCACCAAAACAACCAAGAACATCATAGAGAAAAACAAAGAGAAAACCAGAGGCAAGGGACTGCTTTGCAGAGTAAACACTCACCGCAGCCTCCCAAAACATCCACAAGAGCACCGCGTCCTCGGCCACACCGGTCAATGGTATACACAACAGGGATCCCCTCAGGAGCACAACAGCCCAACGACACCCACAGCCAGCTCCAAACCTCTACAGCCCCTGCCAAACAGACAACATGGAACTGTGGAAACACAGGTGAAAGACATACACAAGCACCTCAATGTCCTCCACCACGAGTGCCCAGCAGCCCGTGGGACACTGAAAACCAGGCACCCTACCCTGCTGCACCGCAAGCAGGGAAACAGATGCACCACAGGTCCCGGCCCGCGTAAATGCCTCAGCCCACTCATACCTCAATGCAGATAATGAGCAAGCGAACCTGAAGACAACTGCCATATAAGAAACCAAAAGCAGACACTCCGCTGCCCATAAAAATGACATCCCATGTGCCACGCCGAGTCAACATGGCAACAAGTCAGGGCGACACAGGGCAGCGTATGAAACATTGGCCAAAGTTCCCAGAGCACCTATATGACAGCAACCCAGAAGAAACAAAGTGAAACCAAGTGAATTGAAGAATAGCAAATGTTGCCAAGATGTCTGTGAGCGACACCAATGGAAAGAACTGCAGAAAAAACAGCGTCCCAAAAGGCATGGACCCCACCCATAACAGCGGAGCACAAAAACCAATACCATCCAAAAGCGCAAGAATTCAACTGGCCTCTTGAAAGGCCACAAACACACAGCACATTACATTACAGAACCGTCAGTGAAGCCGGAAGCTGAGCTCCAGCAAACCAGAACAAACTACTCCAATGGGATCAGACAGCATAAACAATAAAACACCATAAGCGCACCCAAGATGCCAAAACATGAAAATACTGAGAACCGGAACTATGGTAACAGTGCTATGATCCCTGAGGCAGGACCTGAACACCAGTCTGAAGGTGACGCTGAACCACAGACAAGCGCCTGCACCAGTGAGCAAAGCTCCTGGCTGCTCGCATCTGCTGCACACATACAATTGGACATCACACCTGCAGGTGCCATAGGGATAGCCCCTGCTTGCCTCGCTATCGCTGCACCCGCCAAGCAGAGAACGCGGAAGCTCAGCAACATAGGTTAAACCAGACACCAGTGAAGCCTCCTGGCACCACCTCCACCAGTGTACAGCAGCCCGGGGATGCTGCAATCTTGCTCCACAACCTGCCATACTGCAACAATACAATGAAACAGCTCCAGTCCTCACTGGATGCAGCAAGAACACAACTAACAGCCGTGGAGCCAACTGGCAATGCACAGTCAGGGAGCATCCCCTTGGCGCCAACCTACATGATAAGTGGTGAAGACCTGTGAAGAATGAAGAGAGGGAGAACCAGCATCAGCAATGCAAAACCCCACCATTGGGGGAAACACCCTCCAAACTTGTGTAACCCACATCAGTCATACACCTATGACCCGGCACTCATGGGTCACTATAACATGGCAGGAGCCAAACAGAAATGAAGAAATGTGATGCAAAGCTACACAGCAGCAAAAGGCAATGCAAAGCAGCAAATCTTCATAGCTAACCAGCAACAGGAGTAGCAGCAATGCATGGGAAAGCCAGAGAGACCTATACGTGTAACAAGTCAATATAAACATCATTCACGGTCCCAACGAGTGCCCAGCAGCCCGTGGAATGCCAAACACATGCCCCTCCTCACCTGCCACACCGCAAGCAGGAATAGAGATGACCTGCCATGCAACAAGGCTTCACCAGGGCCCCAAGAAAGCAGCTCTCGGTCAGCAAGCTCCACGGATGCCGAGCCAAGTGAAACATGGAAAGACGTTTTCCCAAAAATTGAATATTGCACCAGAACGTTTCACAAAGAATCACCCCCAAATACATTCTGTAATTCCATATGAGAGCTCAAGAAGCCTAAGGAGTTGCAGGAGAGAAAAGAAACAGCTAAATGGACGTCAGGGAGTCATTCCATCTCACCAGCAACCAGAAACATCCCCAGCCACCTGGAGGGACAAACCCCACTCCTATACCCAGAAGATGAGACACAAGGAGGAAAGCCCTTGCTCAAGCCAGTTGCTCAGCAAACTGGTAGCCTGCAGGGTACTGGGCTCGCAGCCCTCCAGACTTACCACCTCACATGGAGGTCTATAAAAACTCCCCACCAAAACCAGCCATCCTTGCCAACCCCGGCTGGAGGAAGGCACCGCAGGTAACAGAGCTGCATTTTCCCCCACGAAGATCCTGCTGCACTACGAGCAGAAGCTGAACAACTCATGGCCCGGGGGGGAAATGAAATCACATACCTAAAGCCACCTGATGGGGCACACCGAAACGAGACCCCCACGGCACTTCTGCAAGCAGATGCACGCCTCACCGCAAAACACTGGCACTGTGCGGCACACACCGGATGCAGCCCAAATCAAGGGAGCATGCGCACTACGCCTTCCCATTCTTTGATTGGAGCATAAAAAAAGAAACAGGAAGTAAGGAGGGGAGAGGGGTTCTTATTTGTAAGAAAGGATTGTGATTGGAAGCACTGGCGCCTCAATGAGTGAGTCATCAAGGCGAGAGAGATAAAGGGGTAATGCTTGTTAGGAGCACAGCATCAGGCCAACTGGTGTAAACTTTTTGTGAATTTCTGAAAGTCGTTGATCTGCACCAATGCCAGGACATGCAGCGGCAGAGCACTTTTGTGACTTTGTTTAATTTGGGTCCCTAATTTATTTTCATGTTGCTCAGAATGCTCTCCATAATGGCTTTTCATTGATTCTCCATTATTAATCCTAATATTATCATGCATTTTAACATGTATTACTAAATAATGTATACAAGAAATAGAAAGAAATTTGCACAATAGTTTAGCCAATCTTTTTTAAGTAGCAGCTTTTTATGTGTGACATTTTAATTTCAAAACAAAGACTCTCCAACATCGGTTTTGGGCTTCTGCTTGTTTTTGCATATAGTCAGGGAGCATTCTGGGAGACTTTTAAGTAGCCTCAAATTGTTAAAGTTTTCAAACATTTGCACATGTTTTCATATTGAAACCACTGTTAGAAATGCAAGCTGAGGTAACAGTCACCGCACCTAATCAGAGTGCTTATCCTAATAGTAAAGGCTTTTCATTAAAAAACATATATAACAGTTTGAAAAGGGTTGCATACATGAATATAAATCTTGCCTTAGTTGCTAACCTCGAAACCAGACTCCCAGGATGCGTGTTCCCGGTCCAGGGAGAACCTGGCCTGGACTGTTCCCGTGAGGGGCAGGATCAAGACTGATGTGCATAGAGCTCGGTCCAAACTGGGGTGGCATTGTGAGCAAAAGAATGATGGATTAAACCCACATCTGGGGGGGGGGGGGGAGTGGTTAAATGTTTCAGCATTCCGCCCATCATCTTGTTGTGTTTGCTTAGTTGCAAACAGCCATTTTTCACAGATCCAGACTGTGGCACTGTAAATTGGCAAACATTTTGTTATGCAGGTGTTTGGACCTATATGTTTAGAAGATAAAATAAATGCACATTTGTTTTCCCTGACAACGACTTGCAGGGTTATGGTATTGCGTTGTTACAACGCGGTCGTTGTAACGACCACGTTGTAATAACATGCGGGGTGAGGGAAAGCGGGAAAATAAGTGCTATTCATTATGTCTGTATATATTTTTATTTTTTTTATTTTTTTTTTTTGGTTGAAACCGTTTATTGCAATCTCAAGTATATACAAGTATGGGCCTACAACCTTCCGGCCGGCCGCTAGAGTGACAGGAGCATCTGACAAACTTACAAAAGGGCACTTGGCGTTGCAAAGAAGTAAAGCAGGAGGCATCAACAACGTGGGCCACATGACTCTAAGCCCACAATACGGTTTCATTTTATACAAACACAACAACATAGAAAAACCACACCCGCAAGGCAACCCGCAGTCGAAGGTAACCACACGTGCTCCTCAAGTGAGGGACCCCAACCATACACAGGAGTCTAAAGAGGGGGAAGGGAAACAAGTCCAGGACTGGGGGAACTCTGTGCCCGGGGCTGGGGGAGGGGGTCAACTAGGGGGACGGAGCCGGTGAGGCAGCAGGCAGCAGTGGTGGCGCGCAGATACCCCCGCGGTAGGCGTTCCAGGGGCCCCATATTTTCACCCACGCCCCAGGCTTGCCCCTCGCCACATACACCACCTTTTCTCGGAACATGCACCAATCCATATGTTCTTTCCAGGCCGACACCGCCGGGGGCCGCTGGGATCCCCACAGTTGAGCGATGTCACGCTTAGCAATCATATATCCCAGAGTCACCCATCGCGTCTGCGGAACCGAGTAATCAGTTGGTTCCCACACATTCAGCAAGCATCTCCTCGCTTCAGGCAACAGCGCGACATGCGTAACCAGACGCAGGACCTCGTGCACACCACGCCAGAATCGCTCCACCTTCGGGCATTCCCACAAAATATGCAAAAAAGTCGCCAAAGCACCACACCCACGCTTACACAACCCATCCTCGGCATAACCCATACGCAGAAGCCTTGGCCCCGTCACGTAAACCCGGTGGAATATCTTAAGCTGGACGAAGCGAAGGCGAGCCGGTATGGCCACCTCCTTCGGAGAGGCCACCGCGGAAATCCAGTCTTCGTCGTCCAACTCCAGCCCGTCGGCAACCCAAGCCTCACGGAGGCCGGTCAGCAGGCCCGAGCGGTCATTAATCAATTTTTTGTAAATGAGGGAGATCGTGCTATCCGGAACGTGGCCATCCAGCACTCTATCCTCCAGGGGGGAAGACTCCGGGATGGAGGCGACGTCTGGGAAGACGGAGCCCAGCGCATGACGGACCTGCAAGTACCGAAAGTATTCACTGCCCTGCAGCTGATACTCCGTCTGCAGCGTCTCGAATGTTTTAAATCCCCCTCTCGTCCAGAGGTCCCCCACTTTACTGATGCCAATCGTGTCCCACTTCTCGAAACCCTTCGAGGTCCACAGGGAGCCCAACCGCTGAGGCGCATACAACGGCGACGCCCGGGTCAAACGGTCCTTCCACCCCATAGCTGCATTGGCCGCGTGCCACACCCGCACCATGACACGCGTGGGCCCCGTCAAGCGCGGATCCGGCGCGACAGAGTAGAGCGCTCGATTGTAGTCGCCACCGGGCAGGAGCATCTTGTCCATTTCAAATGCCGGGTTCAAGGCGGGCCCATAGAGGCCGTGATTAATTGCAGCTAGCTGGGAGGCCCAGTAATACCGCTTAATGTCCGGGAGGGCAATCCCCCCGTCATACCACGGGAGCGTCAACTTCGCCAGGGCTATACGCGGCCTCCCGTCCCAGAACAGGCGGCGCTGTAGACTCTCCACCTCACGGAAGTAGCGCGCCGGGACTAGGTCCATAGTGTTCTGGAGAGCGTACAGGAAGCGCGGCAACGACATCATCTTAAACAATGCCGCCCGGCCGAGCGGCGAAAGCGGCAGGCGCCGCCAGCGCGCGACGTCCTCCTTCAGGCGCTGGAGGGGGGGAAGCAAGTTTCGCTCGTAGCGGGCCTCCGGGTCCAGCGTGATATAGACACCCAGGTACCGAAACCCCTGCGAGGCAATCTGGATCGGACATCCCCGCGGGAGGACGGGAGCCTCCCCGGAAAGCACATAGACACATGATTTAGCCCAGTTGATGACAAGGCCTGAGTTACGGCCAAAGGAGCGCAGGACATCAACCAGGACAATCAGTGATTTGCACGGGGAGGCTAGGTACAAAAGGATATCGTCAGCGTAGAGGGACACGCGGTCCTCATACTCGGGGGTCCAACGGAGACCACGGATGGAAGGGTGCCACCGCAGCCACTCCGCCAGGGGTTCCAAGGCCAATGCAAACAGGAGCGGCGACAAGGGGCAACCCTGTCGCGTGCCCCGTCCCAGCGCGAACGGGGCCGAGACTCGCCCATTCACTACCACCTGTGCTAACGGGCCCGAGTACAACAATTTAACCCAGCTGATGAATCCCGGTCCAAATCCAAATTTCGCCAGCATCGCCCAAATGTATGGCCATTCGAGCGTGTCAAACGCCATGGTGGCGTCTAAGGACGCCAAGATGGCCGGCTCCCGCACAAACGGAACACGTGCGAGCACCCCGTGCAAGCGCCGCAGATTGAGGGCCGTGTTGCGATGGGGGATAAAGCCAGACTGGTCTTGGTGGACCAAATCGCCCACCACGCCGACCAGTCGGTTGGCGAGCACCTTGGCAAGGATTTTGGGCTCCGCATTCAAGAGCGAGATAGGCCGATAGGAGGTAACCCGGTCTCGGGGTTTCCCCTCCTTGTGGATCACCACGATTGTAGCCAGACGTTGGTCCGGCGGGAGGGAGCCCCGCGAGTGGGCCGCCAGGAACATCGCGCGGAGGTGGGGTGCCAGTACGTCCGGTCGCAGCTTATACAACTCGATAGGGATGCCGTTCGGGCCCATGGCCTTGCCAGATGCGACCGAGCGTATAGCGAGGGCAATTTCGTCCGAGGTGGGAGCAGCATCCAACGACTCCCTGTCCTCCACCGAAAGGGAGGGCAGCGCGATATCTCGAAGCAGGGCATGAGAATCCGCCTCCGAGCAGGGAGAAACCGGGGAATACACCTCGCGGAAATAATCCGCGAAGCAAGAGACAATGTCTTCTGGCTCGGTGACACGTACACCATCCATCCTCTCAATCAGCGGAACCACACGACTCGCTCTCTCCTTTTTATCCAACCACGCAATCAATTTACCAGCCTTATCACCCACATCATACAGTCGCCCCTGTTGCTCTCTACTGAGGCCCCTGGCTGCCTCCGTGACGAGGGCCCTATAGGCCGCTTGCTTAAGGTGTAGAACATGCAGTGCAGCATCCGTCACCCCACTCCCCAAATCACCCTCTAGTTCAGTAATTTCGGCCTCCACTCGGGTCACCTCCTCCTGCTCGCGCCTCCGGGCATGGGATATGAAGGAGAGGGCCTCCCCCCTAATAACTGTCTTGAAGGCCTCCCAGAGGGAGATAGCCGAAGGGACAGACCCCACATTCTCCTCAAAATACCGCTGCAAGGATTTAATCAGGTCAGCACGAATAGTGGGGTCGCGCAGGTACCAGGCATTGATTGGAGCTACCCTGCCCTCCCCCCTCGGGAGGACACCAAAGTGCAACAGGAGCGGGGAGTGATCTGAAATACCCCGCGCCAGATGGCGCACCTCTCCCACCCTCCCAGCATAGGCCGCAGGGACAAGGATATGGTCAAGCCGCGAGAGGCTACCATGGGCACCCGAATGGAAGGTGTATTGCAGCTGCGTGGGATGTTTTAAGCGCCAGCAGTCCACCAATCCCAATGTATCTAAGAGGCCGGACAGCCACGCCTGCGCCCGGGGGAGGTCCCTAGGGGGGTGACGATCCATAGTCCCAGAAACCACCGCATTGAAATCCCCCCCAACCACCAGAAGCCCCCCCGGAAGGTCAAGGAGGAGGCGCCCCAGGTCCGCAAAAGTGGTGGACTGTAGCCCCGGTGGGACATACACTGAAACAAAGACAACCACTTTGCCCTCCATTCTCCCCACCAAGGCAGTGTAGCGTCCCCTCTCATCATGGCGCACCTCATCTATTCCCAGCGGGAGCGAGTTCTTAACCATGATGCCCACCCCCCGCGAGCCAGACGTGAAGCCCGAGTGGGCCACCAAACGATAGCCACGCCGATTCATGGCACAAAAGGAATTACCAATAAGGTGTGTCTCCTGCAGAAAGACCACATCTGGCGAAATTCGTTTCAGATACTGCAGGACCACACCTCGCTTGATCCTATCCCCCAGTCCATTAACGTTCCAAGACAACAAAGTCAAATCCCTACCCCCCATCACATATAGAAGCCATCATTCGTCCCCCCGAGAGCACCTCAAAAACACCAATACAGTAAAGGGTTTGCCTTGCGGTAAAAACGAACAACACCCCACCCCAACCCACCCGTCCCAACAGAACTCCCCCCTCCCTGCACCCCTGCATGAGCCCAAACAGCCCCCCCAAAGTGCAGTGTGCCTGTCGCCCCATAGATGAAAACACTAACTAGTCCCCCAGAGGAGGAGGGAAAGCCCCCAAGAGACCCCGTACGACCTCCACGGGAGGGGAACTTACACAATCAGTCGATGATGACAATAATGTTGTCCAGAGCAAGGCCTACTATTAGTCCCTCAGTCCTGATCCGGCAAGCCCTCCACACCAACCGCGCCCCCCCCACCCCCCCGGCCCCGATCCCCGGGCAAAGTGTCCAACCAGTCCCCGGCCGCCTCGGGACGATCAAAAAAGTGCGTGCGGCCATCCACCTCTACCCTCAACTTCGCTGGAAAAAGCATCGCATACTTGAGGTTCAGGTCCCGTAGGCGACGTTTGACTCCGAGAAAACTCAGTCTCTGCTTCTGGACCGCCGGAGTAAAATCAGGATAGAAGTTGACGTCCATATTGTCGAGTCTGACCGGTCCTTGTTGCCTAGAAGTCTGCAGGATAGCGTCTCTGTCCCGAAAGTTGAAGATCCGGGCAATGAGAGGCCTCGGAGGGGCTCCGACCTTAGGTCTCCCTCCGGGGACCCTGTGGGCACGTTCCACTGCGAAGAGTTTACTCAGCCCCCGGGGCTGGAGACGGGTGAGGATCAGGTCCTCCACAAACAGATCCGCCGCCTCCTCCTCACGTCCCTCCGGCACCCCGACAATGCGAACATTGTTCCTCCGGGCCCGACCCTCGGAATCTTCCAGTCGACGATCCATCAGGGCGCTCGCCTGGCCCAGTCGGCGCACCTCCTTTTGGAGGGCCGCCACGTCCGTTGTGAGGCCCGAGGTGGTGTGGGCCAAAGAGTCGACCCGGTCATTCGTCTTGGACAGATCGGCCCTCACCAGGCCCACATCCACGAGGACCGAGTCAATCTTTTGCGCCAGAGTGTCAAAGCGCTGGTCAACTGAGGCCTTCATCTCGGCGATGGCGCCCATGACGTCCCGGAGGGTCAGATCCGCGGGCAGAGCAGGAGCATCAGTCGGGCCAACAGGGGACCTACGCGGCGCCTCTGGAGAGCCCTTCTGGAGGGTGTAGCGATCCATGCTGTTAGACTGAGGGGCTGCGCCACGGCGGGTCGATTTCACCTTTGCCCGGTCGCCATCTTGTTTCGTGGACATGGCTCCAGTCCCCAAATCGTGCCAATCTCCTTGAAAGGGGCTGACAAACCAGTTCACGGGCCCCGGGGGAGGGCGACCACGGCTCCGAAGGGCGGATCACAGCTGGCGGGCCGGCAGGGCACCCCGATGAAGCCACACCACCGCACGCCGCCTCGCGACCCTACCTCGCTTGGCAGCAAGGAGGGCGCGAAAGCGAAAGTGAAAGTGCGGGGTACGCGAATCGCCCAGCCGCGCCCGCCGCTGTTGTTCACTTTGTCTCCGGATCGCCCCACAACTCCAATCCGGGGGGCCGGCGTGGAGAAGGCCGCAAACCTCAATCGATGCTCCCGCCGGTGTCCGAGGTCCGATTTGGAAACGGAAAACGGGTGGCACCTCAGCTCGGTCTCACGAACACAGTCCCCTCGTCTAGGACAGGATATGGTCAGGATTTATGCAGGAGGTCGCGGAGGTCCTCGGGAGCCTCGCACCTACGCGGCCCTCTTGGTTGCGCGCTAGGCTCCTCCTCCATGTCTGTATATATTTGATGTACTTTCACCTTGCAGTATATAAAGACTTCTCCATGAAAGTCTTACATTTAGCACTTTGATGAGGAACGAGGAAGGTTCATTTCTATGTGCATCTGTAGTAAAGAAACTTCTCACCTAAATCCATGACGATTTGAGGAATCTCCATCAGAATTTAGCACCATATTAAAGGACCATTAAAAGATCAGTTGGTCAAGTGGGTGCATGCATTGCCAGATGAAAGATGCACAAGAGATATTTTACGCCAATAGACAGGGCTTCCCCCCCCTCCCCGAACACCACCCCTCCCCCCAGCACTCCATTGGAATTCTTACGTCAAGGAATTGTGATTTAAACTGACTGGATGAATTAGAAGATTCTTAGGAAATATGAGTAAACATACTGGATTTGTCAGGAATGTGGAATGAGAGCTGATTGAAATCCATGGCCATTCTCTTCTCCACTTGTGCAAGCTTCCAAACCAAACCAGAAAGAATGTGGCTGGAGCTCACAGCGCATCTGGATAAAGATAACTGGAAGCACTCCCTCCAATGAAATAGGATATCCTGTTATGTCTAGAAGTCATATTTTAAAATTATTCCAATACCATCATAATTCACAGATGCCATTGTGTCAATGAGATTAGATATTGATTAAAGCTTCATGCATGAATTGTTTTCCGTGCTTAATTATTTTTACTCTTTTGAATTCAATAAAGTTGTCAAAACTGTGATGCCAAATACATATGTCCTCTGTAAGTTGCAAATGCCTTTCTCGTGGGTATAAAATGTTGTGGGAGTACTCTGGCAAAATAAAATATTCATTGTCTTAATTAAGAGCTTAAAATTCCTATATTTTGCTGGTCCGTGAGTATCTCATGAATAAACTGCCAATTAGTCATAAGTAAAAATATGTTGGACATAAGTTAAAGCTGTTTGTGTAATACTTACTTTTCATTCACTTCCATTCAATCTTATTTGATCTGTGTTCAGCTTTTAAAAGTAAAGTACAAATCTATTTCATGAAATACTAGTTCATTCATTATCTACTTAAAACTTCGAGTGCCACATTAAATCATTAATATGTAGATTATAATTAGCATGACATTTTGTGACAAAGGAAGCTTCATTTACCCTTAATCAGACATCGGTTCCTATGTTTGAGCCAAAGTTCACCATTAATGAATGAGACTAAGATATTACCTCACTGACGGGCAACATTGTTCTGTAGTTGGGATTCACACCCACTCTGTCAAGCTAAAAAGAGATTTTTCTCTACTCTAGCTAAAAACACATCTTAAAGGAAGCATTGAAAAATGCATATTATACGTACCATAGTAAATGACAATCAGTTTAAGACAAGTCTCTTTTAAAAAATTGATTTATACAGGGCTTGACAGTCTTTCTAAAAATTTACCAGGGTATTTCACAAGTGCAAAGTTCCTTGCAATCTGTTCCATTTCATTAGATTCTCTCCAAACAGCACACTTCCATACAAACATGACAAACGTGAAACATATTTACACCAGATGTGAAGAACACCTTCTGAACATAGGATGGTTTGATTTGGCATACACTCAGTTATCGCCAGACAATTTTGTGCACATCATTAAAGAAGGGCTGTGGCTCCACTCACAGGTTGGATGTCCTGTGGTGATCTCAAGACCTGCTTCTTCATTATATGGTGCATAGGTTGCTTCAATTGGTTATGGTCTGGTTGCACAGCTCAGTTATCGCCAGACAATTATGTGCACATCATTAAAGAAGGGCTGTGGCTCCACTCACATGTTGGAAGGCAGGAGTCCATTTTGTCTGGGCAGATGCATTTATTATACTAAAAATGTGTTTTCCCTCCACACAGCTGTGATCATTGTTTATTTATCCAGCTGCCTATGCATGAACTTTCATGGGCACACATATGACATTGGAATGTAATTAAAGTGTCTTAAATAACTATCGGCCTGGTTTAGATCTTGGCGAACGGGTTACTCCGTCACAACATTGATGAACATTCCATCCACCGAAATATAAATTCTATTATATCCTATGGGGTTTATATTTCGGCAAATGGGATAACGTTGTGACAGAGTAACCCGTCTCCAAAGATCAAAATCAGGCACTATTTAGGTTATGATGATTTTCTCTGGCAGAAGGAAAAGGTGGGATAAGGGTAGTCATTAAAGGCGCGCAAAGCCCAGTGGCTCCGTCATGAGCACAGCCCCACCACGCTGCCCCCAAACCCCCCCCAGCGCTGCGGCGGAATTCCTGCCGCAGCCAAGGGGTTAAAAGACAGTTTGCAGGTTAACGAGGCTTTGTTGTTTTTCACCTCTTCTTAGAGTCCCTGCATCTCCACTCTGCCTATTGCTGGAGGAATCAGCCCCCCGCGAAATTTGGCTCTAGTTGCGCCTCTATATAGATTTTTAGACCTGGCATGACAAACTTTTAACCTACACCAATTGTATCCTACAATTCTTTGCTGCCATACATATCCATACCTATTCCATTGCTATTTACTTGTAATGCTCCACAATACCATACGCCATTCCTTTAAAGCCAGACCTATTGCCATTGCCAATGCTTGTATTCTGAATGAAAAGATGAAGAGACCACTCCTGTTGTATTTTGCAGAGTGTCTCTGCTTTTCAGAACCATGGCACTATAACTGAAATGCAATGCCAACCACCAAATTAATTTGCCGTAGTAAATGCAATTGCCCTTTATGTTTATTAATGTTTTTATTGTTTTTATCTACCCAACTAACATAGTAGTCGTTTTACCATAATTTATCAGAAGGGGCATTTTCTACACTATAGCTGAAAAACATGAAGTAACTTCATATTTTCAGCCTAGGAAGAGAGGGCCGAATCATTTGTGAAAAAGACTGATACAGTTGTATTGTTAAGATATAGAAGTCTGCATTTGTTTTGCTGGAGCTATATATAATATAGGCCAGGTCTTTGATAACCCTATAAAAGACACAAGAGAACCACTTTTCCATATTCGCAGAAGATACATTCCTAAATGCAGGGGGCTTTCAGGAGTACTGCGGCACAATAAAGACTGACTAGAAACTACCCATAGCACCCTGTCAGGAGAGGCACCAGCCTCGTAAGGCCTATACAATAAATATCAGGAGAGTGCAATGAGTTACGACAGAAAATCTGGTCACTGAATGGAGCATACAAAGAGCAGGAGCACTGAATTCTCATTTCAGAGTTTAACTTAAATTTATAATACTAGTTTATGTAGATTTTGGTGCACAATAACAATATGTTGTCAATAAAAAGCCTGGAGAATGTGGACGTAATAGCACAGAAGTGGTGGAGACATCAATTGCATTCAAGTGGATTATAGTCTAGAATAGACAGAGGAAAGCAATAGTAGCGTCAAGGAAAAGGTGTGACTGGTGGACGGGCGACCTTCATGGTTCCCTGAGTAGACATGGACTAATGTAGACATTATGAATTTTGGTGATACTTTTCTACCATCAATTTTTACATTCTATGAGAACTTTCTCATTTTTCATATCTTTGCCCATACCTTCCTGTTGCCTCAGAGCATCCTGTTTCCTCCATCAGTTCTGTTCCCTTTGGTCTTGCTAATCTTTTTTACTTTTCTGTTGCCTCTGGCCTTCATGTTCTCTATTTTCTTGTTCCCTCAGGCCATCCTGTTCCTACTGTCCTACATATTCTCTCAGATGTTCCTGTTACAGCAAACCTTGCTGTTCACTTAGATCTCCCTGGTCCCTCAGGCCTTTCAGTTCCCTCAGACACTCCTTTTTGCCCACGCCATCTTGATATCTCCTTCCTTTTTCTTCAGGCCTTGACATTCTCTCTGTCCTTCCATTTTCTTAGATCTTCTTGTTTGCACTGGCTTTCCTTTTCCTCAGACCAACTGTCCTCTCAGACCTTTCACTTCCCTAAAACCTTGCTGTGCTATCAGGCCTTCCTCTACTGCTCAACTGTGTTGGCTGAAGAGACCTTCATGGTTTCGGAATCCTTGCCGAACTGCTTAACTATGACAGCATGCTGTTTTACGAGTACTGACTGTTCTATGAAATTTTGCTGTTCTACGAGTGGTTGCAGTTCTATGAAACTTTACAGTTCCATGTGGCCTTCTGATTCTATCAGCCCTTACTGTGCTAGGAAGCTCTTCAATTCTATCAGCCAGCCAGCTGCAGGCTCATGAAAGTTTGCTGTTACAAGTGACTATTTCATTCTACGAGGCCCTGATGCAATATGAGATGATGTGTTGGCAGAGAACTACAATGTAAAAAACCCCAAAATGTTGGAAATGTGTGTACTTTATGGATCTGCTGCCATATTTTAACCTTAGCAGTGCACGATTGACAGAGCTGTACTGAAATGGACCCCACAGTCCCATCCAAATGCAAATCCCTGCAATCGAATCCGCGATGGCTCACTAGCGCAACGGCGTGGGGATGGGCTCCCCCATGGCAAGCATCAGCCACAATCACATCCTAGAACCTGAAGCTCCTTCACTAAGTACACTTCATTACAAATGTGGTATTAAACTGAGCACAGAGCTAACACAATTAAGCCATGGCTAAATGAACTTGAATGAAATCCATTTCAAATAATAGGCCTGAAATTGCACGGAAGAGTATTTTTCAAGAAATTCATACATTTTCATAATGATCAGTACAACTTCCAGTGGCATGTTTAATCGGCACGTAGACTAATAATGCACTAAATAATCTATTTTGAGTTGTAGATGGGTTAAGGCAGCGATCTCATTAAAAACATCACAGAGGTTTATTTAGCACAGCGTCATTGCCAAGAGTGGTCTTAACTTGCATAGGAAGCGGAACTGTGTTACTTTATATATCGTTTACGATGCTTGCCAGCAGCTTTAAAATAGAACGTAGCATTGGCTGGGGAAAGAGCAAGTCCTCGGCCGAAGGTCTGGTACCAAAAGCTATTCACGTGTTGTCTGGCAGGGAATACCAACGTTAAATGGATTTTTTTTATTGCAAACTGGATTTGTGCGGTACTTTGTGAAAATGAAGCTCTGCTCTTATGACTAAGTCCTCTAATGTTCTACTCACAGTCTGAGTACCTATCATGTTTGGGCTAAAGCGAGTTTGGGTGCAACATGGGATTACAACCTGATTGAAAATTGTGTACCACTTCAATTTTGGACAGAAGATTTTCCCCAACTAAAACCTGGAGAAAATATCTTAAGCAAATGGCAATAACAACGAGTTTGTGAACCTCAAAACAAGTAATGCGTGGGCCGGGAAGGGGATGCCTAATCCTGGGGAGGCCCACGATGAACGTTTCCTGAGGGCGGGCTTTACTTTGAACAAAATGCCTGCGAAAAGAACCTGGCACCCAGGTTGGAGGGGTCAGGGGATTGGTCAGCGGGGTTTGAACCCACCAATCAAACAAGGGTCCTGGCGCTGGCAAAGGGGGATAAGGAAAGGGGCAAGATGAAGAAGGCCATATCCTGACTGCCTGACATTGGCCCACCCACCCACATCGGAGAGCAGGTGTTGCAGCTGCAAGTTTGTGGAAAAGGGCAAGCGGAAACAGCACAAAGTTAAAACAGTGTACTTCAGATGCCTTTTGCCAGGGGCACTAAGGGAGCAGGCGATTGGTCAGCAGCAGGCCGTCAAGGAATTTGCAGCCCGGGTCGGGCCAGACATCCATCCACTTAAATTACTAGTAACAAGGGTAGCCTGGAGGCTGCAAGCACAAGACACAGCAAAGGAGGGAGGCCGTCACACAGGGGAGCTGTGCAGGAAGTGCTGTAATGAGTGTATAGAACAATGCATCAGAGTGTGAAAATTTTATAAATGTGATACAGTGTTGAAATCATGGAGCGTACGAATGACCATGGAAATGTGATGTTTATGTTTCATGCTTTCAAATAAACTGCGCCCGTTATGCACCAGCTAAGACTCGGACTCTGATTACCTGGTACGGAGTGGTGGCTAAGGTGCATGAAGAAGGCCATTGGGGGGGGTCGCTTGCACGCCTGGGAGGGGTTCAAATTGAGCACCCGGTAAACCCCGCAAGTTGCATCTCAAATTGTGCCAAGGGTCCATCTGATCTGATAATGCAGTAATGGCTTTGAGTATTTGCAAAGAGCATAGAAACACGCTTGACTGCTACAAAGCGCTCAATTCAGTGGGCCATTCTTAGAAGGGTGTAGGAACTGTAGGGCTTTGTTTGACCTGAATAACAGGGATACTTTATTAACCATTTTAAAGGAAATTTAGAGCCTAAGCACATGCACCTCTCATGCTAAGCCTCTAATACTGGTTAAATGAAGGTCAACTTAGAAGAACAATTCCAAATGATATTGTTGTAAATTGCTCAACTCAAACATGAATATGGCTTTAAATTAGAGATTTAATCCATAAATACCTCATTGGGAGAGTAACAGGACAGTTTTCAAATCTCAGAAGGAGCAGTTGGAGCAGTTCAAAAAATATACCAAGGACATGGATATGTTGATTTGAAAGAGTTTGATTGCATTAATGAGGCGCACATCACATCACATACTACTGACCTTGGCTTATGAATGCACCAGGAGTAATGAGTATACAATGTTCATGACTCATTAATAATGAGAATTAGACCTGGATGAAATTAAAATTATACCACGTAACTCGCAATGGGAATTTCATGTTATGATTGTTATATGAAACTTCTAAAATTATGAGTAATTACATGCCATTCACTGAAAAATGTTACTACAATTGTATGATAATAACACAAATGGACAGAACACAAGAGGCTGTTGTTCATGCCATTTGCTTTTTCGTACTATTTTTTCACTGCAAAATGCGTCTTTGCATCAATAATTGAAGCAAGGATGCATTTTACACTAGAATAAATTTTGTTAATGACAGATGTGCAATTTGCATATTTAAGTGCGATTTCACATAATTTTCCCTGAAATTTCTAATTATGCAAAGGAAAATTAAGCAAATTTCACAACCCCTCAAGATTCTTGTTTCACTTCATCTGGTGCTTAAGCACATTATAAAAAGAGTTTAAGAGAATAGGATCTCAGTTCAACCATGACAACATTACAATAATACCAAGTGTACTTTTCTAGAGGGGTCATTACGATTTAATAAGCAATTAATAAGTCATAAGACTAACCCCAAGGAAACCTAATATTTTTATCTTATATGTTAAAACATCTAAAGGCAACTGATATATGATTAACACATTGTATTTCGCAGGTAAGGAAAGGTGTAGTCCATGGGCTGGGTGTTGAAAATTCAGGTATAAATCAAAAAGGCCATTACTTCATTTCGATGGGTAGCCATTTTGATCTCTGGTACAAATACATATCTCTGTGCTGTGCAGCTGTGTTAGTTCGTCTGACGAAACGACACAGAAAAATGCAAGACAGGGGCTGCTAAATGAAACTAGCAAAAGACCTTAATTTAAAATACTATCTCCACTAATAAAAAATAAAATAAGACAAGTAGCTTGGCAGTAAAAGCTGTTGGCTGCAGCAGGGAATACTTCTAGAACATACTTATTCTACCCTGTAAAATTGATGAATGCCAGAGGGGAAACTTGCTCCATTTTCAGAAGTAATGGATTTGTTTAACAAATTATAAAGCATCTTTTTTACGATTAAGTAAATGTTGTTTTAACATATTCTGACTGAAGTAATTTAGTCAGCACTACATTCTGCATTAATGTTCTGGAGAAGGGGGAGGAGTAGTGGGCAACAGGACTGCTATTTTGAAACAAAGGCAAGGCAGTTAGGCCCAACCTATGTAAAAACAATTTCATCGGCCACCAAAGGCTCCCCCCATCTATAACTAACACCTTCTGCCATATATCGATGGACAAAGCGACCACGAGAAAGCAGCTGTGGATTCAAGTAACAACATGCTTTTAAAGTACGCTTGCTTTGCAAACAGCTAGCTTTGTCAAACAAGCATTGGCAAAGCCAATAGGTCTCGCCTTTGGGACCTATTGACCTTGCAAATGATTTTTAGCTATGGTACGCAGTATCCCTAATGATGTGCAGCATGGCAATGAAAAAAGATTACAAAGAATAGGTATGATAACATTTTAGCAGGAAAGTGGGTTGGGAATATATGAAGAAACACAGAGACTGTGATGGGCAGGAGAAGCTGTGCAGAGAGCCATGGGGGTAAAGTAAACATGGGTGAGATAGCGCCATACAGGCGCAAAGAAAAAACCTGTTCACAAGGCCTGCCCTTTCCTCATTATTAATATATTTTTGCAATCAAAACCCAAAAAAGTGTAAAAACACTAGGAAAAGCAACCACAATAAAAAGAAAAGACCGGGTCAGTCCATTAAGCCACACATGCAGTAGGACACTGTCCTGCAATCAGTCGATTTCATGATGGCATCGGAGCTTGGGAAGCAGTGAAGTATTCCATGATAGAGTGCAGGCCTGGAGGCTCAATTCAGTTCAAAGCACCAAACACTGTAAACTTGCATGGGAGGCCAGGTTGGAGTCACGACATCAGCTCAACATCCTGTGATTGTGGGCAAATCACCTAATTGTCCCGTGCTTAAACAAAAAAAGTTCTTAAAACATGAACATAACGGTGTTCAATGTGTCTCTGTGTCTAAATAGAAAGAAATATGAATGCATGTGACTGGCGCTCGTGTTAAGCACTCCAATACATTTGGGTCAAGTTCGCGCTAGAGGAGAAAGAAGAACCAGGCAAAAGGAGGAGAGGCAGGTGGAAAAAAAGAAATAGTACTATAAGCAAAGCATGAGCAGCGGACGGTCACTAATTAAGTTTGACTAATCTGTGCTTCGTCCATGTTACACTTAAAAGGAACAGAATTGACGCATGGTCTGTGCTGCCCTATTAAAAAGCAGTGAAGAAGAGTGAAGATGGATCAAATAAATGGTAAGTAATGGGTGGCCTCCAAGCCCTTCAATGTATACAATACCCCTCGCAGCAACACTGCATGCGTGCTGTTAGGTGAGACCTATCATGAGAGACATGAGCAATCGTTTCGTTAGGAAGTTCGTATCTAGGCCCCTATATCCTGAAATATCTGTCCCTCTCCATGTGGGCTCATTTGAGACTCTTTGGGGCCTATTATGAAAGGCATTTTGGAGTACATAAAGTAATATTCTTGTAGTACTCTCTACATACTCTTGCCTGCCTTTGTAAATCACCCCAAACATTAGAAAAATGGCAATACAATGAGAACATGTACGTGCAATTAGTACAAACTGAAAGGACTGTGCTTTAGTTGCTCTTTCAGCAGTAGAGATTTGGAGGTGTCGAGCTGATTCAATTCACAAGGACATGTAGGAGTACGCCAAATACTACAACAATATTACTCCTTCCTGCACTCAAAAAGGGCTTTGTGTATCTCCGCCTTTGTTAGCAATTATTCAGGAACAAGGAGCAGTGAAAGCCCACATGGTGGAATTTATAGTTCTAACTTCTATTAATAAGCACCATAGTCATATGAGAAATATTTGCTATAGCACTGACTGGGCTTGCCAAGTTTCATTAGTAGCAATTGGAGGTTATTCAAGTGAATGCTGTCAAAACATTAGAAAACATAAGCACAAAATGACAAGGCGCACAAGAGAACGAAAGGTTGCACTTCCTATAATTGAATGTTCAATTAAGCATTTCTTAAAGGTGAAATGAAGAAGGACATGAGATGTTCAATGAATGATTCAATTCATATCATTCTTTGAAAAAAAGAGCCACCTATGGTGAGCCAGAAATATTTATAACTGGCATTGGCATTTGCATTTGCTGATGTGATCTGGGCAAAGACACATGTTTGCATACTGACAGGGCTGACACATACTTTCCTCCCCCTTTGGGCAAAAAGCATATATAGCATGGCATAAAGTAATAGTGCCAGCAATTATGTGGAGTTAAGTATAGGAAATGTATACTTACCAATATATGCATACTTGCCTTTCCAGTATTGTGGTAGGCGATATTTTGAACACAATATATTTTTGGGTGAAATTTAAAATATAATATTGTGGTCATACAACATTTTGGATTTATCAGTTTGGCCCCTTGGCACCTACTTTGTCATATAAGTTAGAAGTCAGGAGCTAACTGGAACCAAGAAGGCCCACTTTATAACTTGCGCTTCGCTGCCCTCTCCAAAAGGTAAAGCAAAGAGTTCACTGCACAGCTACTCATCAAACAAACAATTTGTGAGGTCTTCCATGCAGAGTGTGAGTGTGTGCCTACGTTCAACACAATTACACACAAAAGGGCAACCCAATATTCCCCAGTGGGCTTGGGTATTAGAAATCAGATAGGTAAATATACCAACAGGGGATTTGTTCAAAAAACATATAAATATATTGATCATTTGAGATAACCAGGGATGACATCATAACTTAATTGAAAGTTATACACTGTGGCCCCTATTACAATGTTGGTTGGAGTTGCCTCAGACTGACGCCGTCTTGGTGTGGGAACTGACCGACCGTAGTTCAGCGGTTCTGAACCCCCATTTATCTGTGGGAGCTTGTGCAGTAGACGGAAACCGCCAGCAGCACAAGCTCCCATAGAGAGATGGGAGTTTGTGTAAATCCCTGCACCTTGTGACAGGCACCTCACAGTACCTGTCACATAGTGCAGGGCTTTACAGGCCCCCAGTATGAGGCTGCAGGGAGAAGAGGGGCCTGCTAGATGCCCCCAAAGTCGCTTTCTGACAGGCTTTCCATGTCGGAAAGCCTTACATGGAAAGCCTGTTGGAAACCAACATCATAATACAAACAGCGGGAAAGCCATCTGCACGGGATTATGTTGGGTTTCCGACTGGCCGATGGGCTCCATGAGCCAGTCAGAAGTCAGGCAGAATAGCCATCCAGTTTGAATTCCGACCGCCGTAATTCTAATACGGCGGTCAGAATTCAAACCAAGGATGTCAATCAGAAAGCCTCCGACCTGTCGTTGGAGGCTTTCAGACCAAAATCCTAATGAGGGCCTTAATTCTTTAAGAAAATATATATTAGAATGCAGGTGTATATATTTATATCAAATGTATATTGAAATCCAAAATCTTAAATACAGGGGTTCAAAAAATCAGTCTCCACATACATTGACAGTGAACACTGCAATACCATTCTAAGTTATGATGCCATTTGTCAATGCATGTTAAAGCCCACTTTCCAAATATATAACAAGAGCCTGTCTCTCACAGAAGGACTAGACTCTGAACATAAATTTAACAATGACTAAAAAGAAAGATGGGTCAGGCGTCGGCGTTCAAAACACCATCACGAGTGAATTTGTTTAATCGTCTTCTGGTTGCACCACGACCACCAAGAATATGCATCAGGAAATACCACGTCACCTTTGACAGTTGTGCAGAGGTGTCCCAGGCAGATGCAATCTGTAACTGCAGTACTCGGAGGGCCTCTTATAGACCTGCCTGATGAGCCTTTCTTGTGATATTCCAATTGTGACCTCCTTCTGTGTGGTGAACGTCAATATAATTAAGCCATCACTCAAAACTGATGAAGAACAAACTGGTAGATGACAATTTAAGATCCTATCTCAGTCACATAAAAAGTCCAGGAGTTTTTCAGAATTCCTTTTTTGTACACTTTTTGAACAGTGCTAAAGAGCTCTTTGGTCATTTCTAGCTCCCCTTTTCTGCCCAATAATGGTCATATATAGATTTACAGTCTTTGCATCATCTCCAAACTTTTAGGATTTTTCTTCCAACATCTATTCGTTGATTGTTCGATAACTGCTTCTCTTCTGCAGGCAGTGCGTGTACTAGCTCAGGAAAATAAAAAGCAATAGCGCCTGCAGAAGGGTAAAATCAGTGCTCTGATTGCTCTGACCTGCTGAACACTGATGAGTAAGAGATAAGAGCTTCTATTAGCAAAGATAATTAAATCCTTAGTTAAAAATGTCAACCTTGCCACTAAAGGCAACATCTCCTCTAGCCCATTTCTGCTCACTGCAAAATTTAAATTAGATTAGAAAATTGGTGCTCTTCTGGCAGGGGTATCTGTCGGTGAAAGGGTAAAAAGGCTCACCTTTCACTTCACAATTAAGAATCTGCACACCCCTAGATTGCATTGCCTTGTGTGAGTCAGCAGTAATTGTTAACATGCATGCGCAAAAGGATAGAGATCCACGACAAACAACAATTTGCATATACTAATTTGACTAAAATTGTTTTCTAAATGACAGTGTTTTACAGAGGCCACATTCCATTTTCTCTTCAGTGCTTTTTTGACAGCTGGAAATGGATACAAGTTGTAATTTACCCGCATCCATTTCCTGCTTTGCTGGTGTCCAGAGAAATCGCTCAAACAGTATGACAGTAAAAAAAAAAAAAAGGAAATAATGAAAAGTGTACTGAATTTTCTGAGAGCGATAATGTGTGCTGAATGCAAACAGTAGTTATGGAATGAGGATAGATAAAAGAAAACCCTAGCTGCAGCTGCGACGAGATGAGACCCGAAATATACCGCCAAGGCCCAGCAATGAAAACGTTATGGGAACCAATGTGCACTGATCCAGCAAATTCACTCTCCTCCTTCCCACGCCTCAAGGCCATCTATAATGCGCTTGAATATGAAATTACTTTGAAAAGTGGGAGAGGCTGTTATCATCCCGTAAGATCCGGCAAAAAAATAGCATATTTCTGCAATCTACAACCAAAGAGCAAACAACATTTTTTTTTCAAAAAGAGTGGTGCCCGACAAGTGAAAACTGGAAAACAGGCATTGTCATCTGATGCAAATAACAATCAGCAATATAAAGAGTACCGGCAAACTAGGCAATAAATTATCAGACGGCTAGCGGCTTAGCTCAACGATCGCGCTGAAACAATCATATTTCATCAGCAGCCTCCAACCAAATTGTAATTGTAATACACTTTGAGATAATTTATATCCCAGATATATCAATTATGTGAGGGTGGACTCTGACTGAGAGAATGACCTTACTTACTCTTTCAAGGATTGTTTGGCAGATATTGAATTCTGGATGCAAATGAACTCTGTGAAGTTGAACACAAGTACGTCAGGCTTCTTATGGCTGGCCTCGGGGACCGGCCTTCACTGAGGCTGATCTAGAAGGTGCTTTTTATGCTAAAGACCAATTAAAGGAGCAATTGAGAAGTCAGCTGGTTGTACCAGATGAAGAGTGATCTCCTGAGCTGCACATTAAATTTGTGTTGAGCACCCGCCTTCTTGGCGGTTGGCATGAATGCATGGATCCTGTTGCGGAGGTCATGGCCTTGGTGCCGTGGGTAGTCAATTACTGCAGCACGTGATTGTGACTTCCAACCAGTTCATCTTGATAAAATACTATTCAAGATGGTAGATTTTATCAAACTGAGTGCTCACAAATCCTAGCCCCTGGTAAATTATTTTGAGGCCCTTAATAACAAACCTCCAATTCACTAAATCTTTCAAGCTTCCCAAGGGATTTCTCTCTTTTTGAGAACTTAACAATAATATTTAATATGTGTTTACCTGTGTAACACCTCTTGAGAACCAGTTCCACTTAGTGCATTTCAATGAGGAGTCAATGAGAAGTTCAAGTACCCTTCAATTTCAGTGCAATTTGCTCCTTTTTATCACGTTGTATGCATGGGGTACCACTTTCAATCTAGTTTGATTGCTTGAATGAAAATGTAAGTCTTTCTATGAATATGATACAGTAGGTACCATACTAAAGACAAATATGTAACAGCACATGTTGCCAGTGAGGAGCTTCGCCAATAAGTAAGTAGTGAGGGCAGATAGGGTAACCTTTTTTAAAATACATTGCTCCGTTTTGAGGAAGATTTGTCAGGTGCAGGTTGTTGCGAGGAGGAGTTTGGGGCAACTATAACTACAAAGCGTGAATTTGGAAGCTCAGGAGACATTGGACAAACTCCTGTAGGATTTAAAGACTCATGTCAAGCAACTTTATTTTCGCATCAATTAAAATGCATAAAAGTAGGATAGTACAGCAAATAAATATCTTGTAAAATATACTCAAAAGTGGATTAAGTACAATCCATATCCATTAACCAAAAAAAGAGAAATCTATTTCCAATGCCTCAAACATAAGATTTAAAGACTATTTTAGAGAGGGGGTGAGGGTTCTGCCCAAAGTTTTTATTTTCAGAAATTGTCCATGATGGGTTTCAGGACTGTTGTTTGGAGGTGGGTAGAATTTAGGGATTTCTTTTTTAATTCAGTGTCAATTGGTGGCAAAGGACGCATTTGAAAGCATGTTAAGCCAGTAACATTGTTCAAGTTTCACTGCATATCAAAATGGAGTCAGACAAAAACCAAAAGCAATAGTTAACCCAGAATCTTCTTTAATAATTACATAGACTTAATTTTGCATAATGTGGATATGCGTATTGCAGTTGTACACATCAACACAATTCATCTCTCGTGCACAGTCTCTGAGAGCTGCTTCATGCAGCACCCTTTTAACTGATTTGTCAGGACATGAAGTTAATGGTAGAGTGCCCTTATTAAATTATCTCTCTCTCTCTTGCTATCTACGTGTCTGACACTATATCTGTCGAAAACGACAACACTGGAGTACTTTTGGAGATGGGTATCGTCCAAGATTTCATTATGCACCTCCATTACCAAATCTGAGGGTAGGAAGGGGGGAGGAAGAAGAACAGAAAGTTAAGAAGGGCATAGGGAGGGAGCAAAGATGGAAACGGGCAAGAAAGAAATTAAACTGTGAGGCCTAAACACAATGGGTATGAATAAAAGCATATTTCTAAACCCAACAATTTCGAAAACTTTTCAACTAAAATGTCCACAACCATTTGTTCAGTATAATGAGAAAACTTGATGTAATCAGCCATTCTGAAAGTTGGTTTCCTCGAGACAGAAAACATTTGAACTTTTTCCACATCAAAGAGTTGTTTATGATTGCACTGGCATGCATCGCTTCTCCTTTACTCTGATTATGTAATTGATAACTTTAATGAAATGCTAATTGCTCTGTTTGTTCTGTTCTTTATTTGACAGTGGTGTCTATTTCTAGTGTGCAATCTTTATTAATAAAAGATATCATTTGAATCTTTTATTTTTCCAGTTATTAGCTCCATTCACTCAATTTGGAGGCTTTCCAATGCCCATGTTTTTTTCGTCCATGCAGAGCTCATTTTTGGCAAGACTTTACTTGTGCCAGAAATGCAAATTCTCATAAAGTATAATGTGCTAGTGGAGGGCATAAATGGGATGAATTATATTTGCTTTCCAAATGTGGGCAGGACCTTCTAAGCACTGTGGTCTGTATGAAAAGGCGCTTTTCTGTGCAATCTGTTCAATGTCCACTCTAAAATATCCATGATAAAATATCCATGATCTAGGCGGCCGGGTTAATGACAGATTGAATTTAGTGGGGAAAAAGTTTAAGGGGCTGATTAAGTGTTTTTCTGTAGGATTTCTAGTCCACCCTGTTGATGGCCTTAACCTACACAAAGTTGATGCTTGAATATTGGCCATGTTTAACACTGGCCTCAAGACAGTGGAGGTTTCAACAAGAAATTGGCTACATCCACCATAGGAGGAGCGAAACGATGGAGAAACACTCCAAGGGAAAATCTACAAATGTCTCGCAATCCTGGAGGACATACTAATAGCCGGAACTGGGAAAGCATCCACAAAGTGGAGAAACATAGTCAGTGTGCCCACATAATAGTCTCTTAGGTGTACCGACTAGAGCATATATATCACTGGATTTAAGAGACAATATATTCTTTCAATAACGATTTGCCACCATCTCCATGGCACATTTAATGGAGCTATATGTCTTCATATGTTATTCAGAAGGGTAACATTAATGCACATAAATGGCATACTTACATTTAGTATGTTCCACAAATGTTCATATTGCACATACATGACAGCACACCACTATATTTACCGCGGCGGACGTCTACAGGGGGCATCAGTGGAGTGACATTGCAAGTGAAGAGCAAATATAGTCATTTCGGACACAGTAGTAAATGCCTGGACATGCATAAACATCTTATTTTATTCCCCCCGCATACTAGAGCAGCTAACCAACATCTAATTAGAGAAGCAGTAAATAGCTCAAAAGTGTAACAAAGTACAGCCGCCATACTTTCAGAGGATATATGTAGGGGATTTGCCATGTATGTTCTTACAGCAAATAAAATAATGTAATACTATAATTTCCCTACATGATGCATGCTTATATAGTCTTTTGCTTTTTTGTCCTAAGTGCACCAGGTATGCCCAGACGTGGGTCCTGGGCTCATTGTGCCACTGGAATCAAGCTATCCTGGCTGAAGAGGGGTGATACCCCGAAACGGTCCTAGGATGCTTGTTTCCGGTCCAGGGAGGACCTGGCTTGGCAGTTCGGGCTTGACTGTTCCCATGAGGCACAGGGTCGAGACTGATTTGCTGATAGCCAGGTCTAAACTGGGGTGGCATGGTGAGCAAAAGAATGATGGATTTAACCCAGATCTCTCGACTGGGGGTGAATGTTTTGATTTGTTCTGCATTCCGCATTCCGCCCATCAATTGTGTGTCTTTTGCTTATATAGAACAGACATAGTCCCGGTTGGCAGAAACACTCTGCTACCTATGCCAAGGGAAAGATTTGGCTGGAGAGACAGAGTAACCACAACAAGTGTGCTTCTATCTTCCCGTCCTTGTTATTTGTTTTTCCTCCCGTGTAAGTAAAAACACCAGCATCGATCACTGAGGAACCTTTGACTTTACAGCATTAAGTGATGTGCTGCACAATGCATCTATCGTTTATTAAATTACAGGCAAAGATGGGCATTTACTCCTCTGTCTCCGTTTCTATAACAAGTCTGAATATTTTGAAAGGAGCAATGATGATTTTCTTAGCGCATTTTTGTGACATATTGTTTTTCTTAACTAAAAAGACCCCTCTATAATATTCACTGATATGAGGGTCTTAAGTTCAGGAGGTTTCGCGTTCACTATATTTTTATATTGAGATTTATAATGAAATACATATTTATCTCAATAGTTTCCCAGATTTTAAAATGGTCCCTGGGTCTCGGGATAATATTGCACACCACAAAATCTAAGATACTATGGGAGGAATGTGGTCCCAGCACGACACCCAAAGTATTTTCAAATCAGACAGAAAATCAGTAAAGGCCACAATCTGAATGAAAATTAAAGCACAAACGTTCAGCTTTTGTTGGGAATCTGAATTAAAAAGTTGTTCTATGCCCGAACATAGGAGTTAAGACTGTGGAGGATGATGGAAAAGCATCATTTCCTCCCATTACCAATTTATTTGATTTTGGGTGGCTTCAAGATCTATCAAACAAGCACAATTCTACAGTGAATAAACACCAACAGGCATGGCTCCAGCAACACTTTCCAAAGGATGTGTAATAATCCATGCAACCAACAAACTATTGGAGGACCCTAATATGAGCTTAGAATTGACACAAATGACCCTTCTGCAACACCAAAACATTTCAGCTGATTTAGAACAGGGAGGGACACGTGCGGCACTTGCCCGAGCTGCTGGCACCTTTGCCATCCCAGGAAATGTTCCCACAACTATGTTCCACGCACAGGGCAGGTAGATAGAAGTTGTGATACTGTGATGAGCTGGGGAAAACAGATCACAGGGACCCATTAGGTATCCTCAAATAAGAAGCCTAAGTATTATAAATGGCAACATAAACGCAGGGAGGGCAGGGTGAAGATCATACAGACATGAAAATTTCACAGTCAACATTGATTTATTCCTAGGCAAACTTTTAAATATATTTGTAGATTTAAAGGCTAATGGGAAGAATGGATGTTGGGGGGGCGGGGGGAGACTTGTTTGTATATTGAGAGTTGAGAAGGGGAATATAAGCTTGAGGGCACTTTTAAAAGCATGGACTCTGGTGATTGCACATAGTTCGATGGGGTGCCATTTAAGTGGAAAACCCAGAACCAGGAAGAAGCCCAGAGAGTCTTAGAAACTGTTATGAGGGAGCAAGTTGCACAGTGCACTGTTCTAGTAACAGTGTAGCAGGTGACCAAACAGAAGGCTGTAGAGGGCAAGGGGTGTTCTCATATATTGTGATATGTACTAGAGTGAGTCATTTATGGAAACTTCAATACAAACACAGCACAGTAGTACAGAACAGGGAACAGGGAACTTGGCATTTGACTGATAGTCATCCAGACAGAAGGCAGCACTGGGACATGGGGAGGTGATGGGAAAGTCTTAAGAGGTTCTGGAGAGTTAAGTTTAGGATTTGCGGGGGGGGCAAAGAAGTGCTGAATGAATAACAGCTGATGCTGGCTTTTATATTACAGTTTATATATAACAAGCATTCTGATGGCATATTTTGATGGTTTGGAAGAAGAGGTGAGGGTGAATTTTGTAATATATGTAGTAGCTGAAACTGGGCTGCAGTGCCTGAGGGGTACATACAAGTTCCCAGTGAGTGTAAGTGTTTCATAAACGTTTCTGAGACTTAAAGATATATACTATGCTACAACATAAGTTCAATTACTATTTTTTCTGTACTAATAATTAGTCATACTATTTCTAACATATCTCAACTGAGTGGCTGAGCGACTGTATCAGTGTGTAAGTGGATGTCTGAGTGGCTGTATGGGTGTCTGAGTGGGAGTCTGAGTGGCTATGTGGGTGTGTTAGTGGGTATGTGAGTAGCTGTATGTGTCAGTGAGTGACTGTATTGGAGAGTGAGTGGGTGTGTGAGTGGATGTATGGGTGAGTTAGTGGCTATGTGAGTGGCTGCAAAGGTGTGTGAGTGGGTGTGTGAAAGGCTTTATGAGTGACTCAGTGACTGCAAGTGGTTGTATGGGTGAGGTAGTGGGTGTGAGTGGCTGTATTGGAGAGTGAATGCCTGTCTGTCTGTGGCTGTAAGTGTGAGTGAGTGGGTGGGTGAGTGGCTGTATGGATGTGTGAATGGGTATTTAAGTGGTTCAGTGGGTGTGTAAGGGGCTGTGTGAGTCGTTGAATGGGTGAGTGAGTGGCTGTATGGGTAAGTAAGTGGGTGTGTGAGTAGTTGTATTGGTAAGTGACTGGCAGTTTGAGTGGCTGTGTGGGTAAGTGTGTGGGTGTGTGAGTACCTGTATGGACAAGTGAGTGGCTGTGTGAGTTTCTGTATGGTTGATTGAGTGGGTATTTAAATGTCTGTACATCTGTATGACTGGATGTGTTAGTAGCTGTATTGGTGAGTGAGTGGGTGTATGAGTCGTTCTGTGGATGATGTCATCAGTGATGTCATTTGAGATGTCATTAGTAATGCCACTGACCATGTCATGAGTGATGTAATATGAGTGGTCATAAGCAGTGCATTGTGGGGGCATAAGTTATAGCTATTTCAGGTAACTATAGCTGCTAAATTTCACTGATTTTGTAGAAGTGAAATCTGAGCCTGTAACCTTTGGCTTTTTCAGTGAATTTCTAAGTTTAAAAAAAATTATATTTCCTAAGTATAACAATCCTGTAACCTTTATTTTTTTCAGGTAATTTCTAAGGTTTTTTATTCCATTTCCTAACTATAACATCCCTGCAACTTTTGTTTTTTTCAGTGAATACCTATGGTCTTTTAACGTTATTTCCTAACTGTAACCTTAGAAAGTGAGCGCATGAATGCCTCAGTGGTTGTGTGAATGAGTGCATGAATGTCTCACTGGGTCTGTGAGTGGGTATGTGAGTTTTTGAGTGGGTTTGTGAGTGAGTGTGTGGGTGTCCGAGTAGATGTCCGAGTGGGTGCATGATTGTCTGAGTGGGTCTGTGAGCGGGTGAGTGTGTCTGAGTGTGTTTGCTAGTGTCTCCATGAGTGTGTCAGTCAGTCTGTGAGTGACTGCCTGAGTGTCTGAGTGAGTCTGGGAGTGGGTGTGTGAGTCTCTGACTGGGTGTGTGAGTGGGTGTGAGAGTGTCTGAGTTATTCTGTGAGTGGGTGAACGAGTGCCTGAGTGAGTTCTGCTTGTTCTCTGCTCATTTTCTGCTTTTTTTTATTCTCAATTATGACCTTTATTTTGCTTCTTTCTCCTCATTTCGGACCTCTATTTTGCCTCTTTCTGCTCATCGCTGGCCTCTATTTTGCCTATTTCTGCTCATTGCTGACCATTATTTTCCCTCTTTCTGCTCGTTTATGACCTATATTCTGCCTCTTTCTGCTCATTTATGACCTTTATCTTCCCTCTTTCTGCTCGTTGCTGACCTTTATTTTGGCTCTTTCTGCTTGTTGCGGATCTTTTTTCTGCATCTTGCTGCTCATTTCTGACCCTATTTTCCCTCTTTCTGCTCGTTTATGACCTATATTCTGCCTCTTTCTGCTCATTTGTGACCTTTATCTTCCCTCTTTCTGCTCGTTGCTGACCTTTATTTTGGCTCTTTCTGCTTGTTGCAGATCTTTTTTCTGCATCTTGCTGCTCATTTCTGACCCTATTTTGCCTTTTCTGCTCATTGCTGACCTTTATTCTGCCTTTCTTCTCGTTTCTGACCTCTATTTTGTCTCTTTCTGCTCATTGACGACCTTTATTTTGCCTCTTTCTGCTCTGTCGCTCCAGGACATCGGTACAAAACAAGAGCCAGCCCTGAGGGGTGGTGGTCCTCATGGCCATGCATGACTCCAGGAGTGGGGCTGTCTGGCCCCCCTCCTTTTATTTGCACGGGTGTCCCTGGGAAGGAGGAGAACAGCCCAGGAGGGGGCCGCGTGGCCCTCCTCCTTCTTATAAAATGAGAAAGTCCTGGGAAGGTCCACAGGGCCACCACACCATATTCTTATAAGCCCCAGGGAGGTGGTGGTCCCCGGGGGGGTCCGAACAGCCCCGCAATATTTTTATAATTAAAGCCCCAGGGAGGTGGTAGTCCGAGGGGGTCTGCGCGCGACCCCCATGCAACAATACATAAATAAGCCCCAGGCAGGTAGGGGTCCCCGGGGCATTAAAATGCCCTAGGACGGGGGCGCTGTGCCCCCTATCATTTTTTTAATAAAATGTGTGCACATGCTTCCGAGACCTGGCCCACCCGGGGGCTGCGGTATAAACAAGAGCAGGAGCTCACGCTTGTTTTATTATCTTTGCAACAAATTCATGAATTTTGTGAATTTGCAGCAAATCTTTTTGTAAAAAAAATATTTTTTGCCCTGCCGGAGTCCCTCTAGCACCCCAAGCCCAGGGCTTGGGGTCAGGGTATTCCTACCCTGCCCCCTTTTCTTTTTTAATATTTTTTGTGGATCTTGGCTTCAGCAGAGTCCCAAAATAGCTGCCAAAACTTCCTGGCTAATGTGTTGACAGCCAATCAGAGCTCTGTATATCCCTGCACGAACTTGTTATTATTCATGAATTAGCCGTGATCGCAAATAAACAAATTTGGATTTCCTTAAATTTCTCAACAGCTACTGAATGGATTTACACTGCATAACTGAAAGTGTGATCTGTGAACCAAATTCTACCTTCCTGCCAAATTTGGTGTAATTCAGTCCAGCGGTTCAGGCTGCAGTCCTGTCTAAAGCTCCTATGGGAAATTACATGGGAAACATTACTCTCGGCCCCCACTTTATGGATCATGCTGAAAATTTCCATGCAGAACACGACTCACTATGACACATTTTTAGGAACATTTTGTGATGATTCGTCAAATGACGCCAAAGACATAGGTAAGTCACAAAACGCTTTTTCTATGGAAACATGGTTTTAACTATAACTACCTCCTGGTAACCACCAGTAGTATTATATTGTTTTTTTAAGGAAAAACATGAGTCTAGAGAGGCAACTAAAGCTGTTTCACTGTTTCTAGAACAGACCTAAAAATTACTCTCAGATTTCCAGCTGGAGTAGAGCTGAATGGTCGGGGCAAGAAGCAGCACAGGCATAGACATGTTTCTTGCCACAAGTGTTGTTATCGATCAGGGCAATTCTTCAGGACCAAAAAACAAATATACTCTGGTGATTGAGGAGGAGTGAGTGTGGCATACACAAAAGTACCCAATTACATCAAGTACATGTCCTCACAGTATAGTATAGCTGGGGATATCTAAGATCCGACCCAAATTTGGTAAGCTAATGACCCTATTGGTGATGGTAGAGACTGGTAGCTGCAAAATAAAGGCATCCAGTGCGCTAACTCAGCAGCGACCCACCCCTTTTCTGCTACTTTGGAGGTGAGTCAGGATGGTTACTCACATTGCCATATGAGCTGCAGTGGGTCATTACCTCCACATTCAGCCACCCACCATAACCATAACAAGAGAACCCACTTATTAAAACTCCCTAGTGTATCTCTTAGCTATTTTTGATTTAACTCACATCAATCTACACCTAGAACACCTCCACCCACACTTCACATTGGCATCTTATGCTAAAAAGACCTCTGGCAAAGAGCCCCCTCAAGGGGTCCATTGAGATTGCAGCGCCGGCCCAATGAGGAATTGCCCAATGATGAAGCATGACACTCACCTGGGTGTGTGAGGGCCCTTGCTTCCGAGCAATCAGATCCCCTGATCTGGATTCTCAGTTTCCATTCTGACCCTCTCCCCTTCCCCCCACCAAGGAGCTGCATACCCTTTGCCTTACATAGAATAATGCCCAGCTCTGCAGCCAATAACACTAAAATACATAAATATGCCAACAGCTCAAAAAATCCCAACCATTACTTTCCCTGGGACCCTCCTCTTCCTTCCTTCTAATATTAGTGATTGACAGCGCATGCAGTGCTTTAAGTGGGTCCGGTCGCACCGGTGCTGAGCACCGGCAGTTTTTTAAAGAGGGTCTAGAAAAATGGGTCCCTGTTGGGCTCTTTTTTGTGCCCTGGCACAGGCGGTCCAGTTTTTTCCAGACTGCACTGACAACAGGCACATCGATGTGCACGTGCTCACTCTGCTCACGTCTCACTAGTGGAGAAGTTACGGCATGACGTCATACCAGGTGAGCGTTGTACGGGATAGGAAATAATTTAAAGAGAGTCATTTTCTCTCTGTATTTTCCTTCTCGAAACTCAGAAGCAGCAACATTGTCGTGGCATCACAAGGCCTTTAAGTGGAAGCTTTTTCAATATTATATACATGCCGTAGTTGCTGCTTATTTATCTTATGCAAGTAACAACCATTGACCACGCCAATAGTCCTGACTTATATGTATGATGTTATTTGTTGTGTCATATATCTGGATGCAATTACAGAAACAGCAAAATACAAGTCGGGCGGCACACTATGCTAAGCACAGATTTTTAGCTTATGTGTTTTTAAGCCACACCCTAAATTACATTGGCCTCGTCCCTTTGAGAGACCCCCCAGTTTTTTCATCCCACTTAAAGCCCAGAGTGCATGGATCAACCTAAGTGACTGCTCAGATCTGAACATTTTTAATAACATATATAAAAAATTTACCATTCACCAATGTCACTTTGGAAGTCATATTTGGAGACAACATTATGGAGCAAACAATAACACCATTTTACAGAGATTTTGGCCAGAATTTGAAAAGGGAGCATAGAAACATCTTTTGAGATAAAGCTATGTACTTTTTGTAAAATAAATTACAAATTGGATGCAATGTACTTGACAATAATGAGTATCATTTTGGAATGAAAGGTGGTGCATTCCTTCAGAAAGTTTTATTCAGATATCTGCCTCTGGATCAACATGGATAAAGATATGCAAGCTTCGCGAAATAGAGTTCTACACGTCATGATCTCATTTGTCTGAATCTGCACCAAGTGAATGAGACATGAAATCAATTTGTAGTCAGATAAAACTTTAGGTTTTTTCAAATTGACTCATGTTAGCACACATTCCACTCTCCATATTTGTTAGAACCCCGTGTGTTGAAATTGATGTGCAATCTATTCCAATCATCTGTGGGCATTGCGAACTGCAGATGAACATACATAAATCTCTGTGCCCCCAGGAGCAAAGACAACTTCACACTAAACAAGTGGGGTGGAGGATTCACAAGGTTGGACTTGTGCAACTAACAATTCCATGGTTAGGCACTCAAAACACATTTATTTTGAGATGAAGCCAATGTTTTTGTTCGTGATGTACAAGTGGTAAAGAAAAAGTCATGCAACATTCACTGGAGAGAAACATAAGGCAGACAACTGCATATTTTTTTAACTCAATGAAATGGCCGGACTGAAGGAGGTAACAGGACTGCTCACGATGAGAAACAACATGTCTTCTTTTCTCAAAATCCTATAGTGCTGATTTAGTTTTTCCTTTAAAATGTGCAATAAAACTAGCTCTTAGCCATAGGCAGGTCCCTCTCCTGTCCGCCCAGATATGTGGTGGTCTAGAGGAATGAGTCCTCCAAGCTGTTGGAAGAGGCTTGTTTATTCATGAGACCATTAATTAAATACCTCTGGCCTCGGCTGGCTGCACGTATCTCCCTAACTGCTGTGTGATGCATCCGAGGGGCAGCCAGGGCCCCGCTAACAGCTCTGGATGGAGAGACCTCGCATGGCTATGTAAGGCAATTTTTTGAAAAGGCTAAGTGGCAAGCAGGTGTTAATATATTAATGTATAAATCCTGGCGACTGGAAAAAAGCTACACTTACAGTACGCCCTGCTTCATGTTGATTAATGGACCGGCTCAGGCCGGAGTGTTGCGGATGTCACTTAAAACAAATGCTTTACTTATCGTGACTAATGCCATGCCTTATCTCTCATGTGTCAAGCCTGATGAAAGCAGAGCGGGTTTCATATTTCGAGCACAGAAACATCGCCTGGTCGCCCAGCACGTCCATATATTTTCAGCAGTGTGAACAAAAACCAGGCCGCTGGTTCTCTTCCAATGCCACCCTTATGATGCATTGCGGGCTCCCAAACCCTGGCGAACACGAAATGAGATTTAAATAAACCAGCTGCCGTTTCCAGCGCCAAGAGTGGGTACATAGTGAATATTAATCCTATGCGTTTGTTTTGTTTATAATGCTAGTGGCTGTAGTCTTACAAGTAAAATGGCGCCCTAGAGCCCCTGTGGCACAAGATGGCCGCATTAACTTGACCCAATGTCATCGCCCTGATGAACCAATGGCCTGACGTCAATTCACCCGTACCCAGATTCCTCTCTGTGGAACGGCTCGCGCTCCTTCACGTGACTTTTCTCCCTGGCAAGCCTTTGACTCCGCATAGCTGCTTTTATCCGCCTTCGAGCTTTTACTGGGAAAAGAAGTCTCACGCTGTGTTGTACATTTCCCAGACAGGTAGAGGCTTCCGTTTTTCACCTCCTATTTTAAGCAGGCACATTAATAAGGGAAATTCTTCTAATGTATTATTATCAAAGTCACATTCTCTCCTATGTTGGATTGTAATCACAGGGAAGCAGGCGTGTGGCGTGCATTCTGAAAATGTGACAAAAGGAAAGTCTCTCATTTTATCCAATTTAAGGTGATGGGAAAATGAAGCATGCTGAATGAGGATTAAACACATTTTCTAATAAGATTTGAGGTATTTTTCTATCACTTGTCCATGTTCCGCGCTTTAGAAACAATCCTACGGCATGACAGATGATTGCAGGAATCACACATCCTTCTCTCGCCCTCAATAAAGCGATTTGATGAATTTGGTGGCTAAATTATTTTTGCGTAATAATCTAATGAGTTGGTTTTATAGACAGGCATTTATCAGCAACAAAAATGCAAGTGCTGGCTTTAATAATAATAATAATTTAAAAAAAAACATGATTTCCAAATTTCAGTTTTCCTTTCAGTGCAAACAATTTTGAATATCTAAAAAAAATTGACAGTGTTGAATCAAAGAACACACGTTATAATCTACTTTGACCTGTTACCGAACACATGAACTTAAAAACGCAATGACTGTAGATGACTCCCACCCTCCCTAGAAACCGTTGTAAATGTACACAAATTTCAAACTGTTGTGAATGTACTAAAATTGGTAACCGCATTTGAAGAAGCCTGTTAGATAATATTTAAAATGCTTGCTTCTCGTCAATCTGTGTTGTATAAACTAAACTTGCCACAGTAAAAGTGGAACAAATGCATTTAAATAAAAGGCTTTTCTAGAGAAAAATATTTAAACGCCGTCTGCAAATTGATTTCACACAAAAAAAACTTCATGAGCCATTAAGCGCAGCCACCCTCCATCAATGTGCTGCTTCCATTTTCAGCCACACATGAGCATTTTCCGAATCCCATGGGAGCGCTTAGTTTAGCGTTGCCTGTGCATACTCCAGTCTTCCTCCTGAGTAATGCTGCCATAGAGGAGACGGCTGTAAATTCCAACCCTCTATCTGGACTTCTGACCTCCCAACAAACCCCACAACTGGTTACAGGCACAGAGCATCCATCATTAATACTGGAACCCAATCTTTCCAAGGAGGACAGCTGCACAAGGCAGATTTGAAGCATCGGTCAAAGATGCTCAAACGCATCATATTCCTCATGTCGTGATTTTGAGCCACGATTTCACGCCTTGGACTCAATGTGGGGCATTGCCATTCAGCCGGGGAAGTCACTTTTGTAAACCACCTGGTACTGTGATATAATTTTCCAGTCGTGTCTGCTTTTGTCTATGGATGTTCCAGCCTGCAGAAAGAAGCCATTCAACCTTCTCCAGGGTTTAAAAAAAAAAATTCTTGGCTACGTGGCCGCTGGGTTTCATTTGAATCATGAAGCGTATGTGTGACCGCCAAGTTATCGTGGAATGCTGTCACGTTGCCCTTCCAAAAGCCAGTCAAAAACGTACAGCCTGAAACTGCCTCAGGAAGATACGCATGGCATTTCCCAAAACCTGAAATTAGTGACTTTCGACCAGTTGGCTGCAAAAAGAGGTTTTCTCCAAGGCTGTGAGCCATACAGAGGAGTCCTCAGATGACATACATACACAATGAAAAGACTTATTTTAGGTCATTTGACATGCACAGACGCAACAGGACGGAGTTCAAAATAAACCACTTGCCCCACAAAGGTAGCCATCTTCTCGGGCTGCTGTTAGAATCCACCAGTGACAAAACGGATGAAAACTAGCTCTCCGGTTAGTGAGTCAAAATAATGAGTGCTCCAAACTTCATACTGAGGATGCTGAGCCAGGAAGGCACCAGCCTGGATAAAGGGGAGTCACAAAAAAAGAAAGGAGTAGGCCAGTCCTATCTGGAGTTGTAATATGCTGTACTCCACTGGTCTGCACCAACAGCACTAGCATGTCAGGTCAAGGCCCTGACAATTCCTTGCTCTGAAACATATAATTGACACTCTCCCTTCCCCTCATTGAGTGAAAACTACAACCTGATCATGAAATCACTCAAAGACTGATACATGATATTTGCTGCTGTCTTGGATGACAAATATAAGCAGAACTCTTTACAGTACGATCTTTTCAAATTGAATCACAGTCAATAATACGATAGCATATAGTCAAAAATAATATGCAGTTTTTTGGAAACATGGAACAAATAACTGGTAATTATTATAACAGGTTGACATTTGTATAATTTTGGTTGACTTGTCCTCCGACCCCAAGGTTCGGACAGAATTTGTGACTGATGAAATAAACACGCCACCCAGCTGTTTCACACGTAAATTACAGGTTGCAAGCAGCCGGGCGATCAAAAGTGAACTTTTCTGGCAGAACAACAGGAGATCTCAGACTAGGCTGGTATGGCTGGAGCACAATTGACTGCATGTTAGACAGAGGGCTATGATTGACTTTTCCCTAGCCCTTCCAGCTTTCTGAAGCACCGTCATCTATGGCTATTCACTGACTTCCTTAAAGACCAGCATACCTTTGTGTGTACTTGCACTAAGGCGCACACGGGTAAGGACAGTGCCACTGAAAGGAGCTCTCATGCAACAGCCACTGTGCTCTGCTTCCTGACAATAACTATCTCAGGTAGTATGTCGAAGTCTAAAGTGAGGAGTAAGGCAGAAATCCAGGCTATCTGGCACGCTAGCGGAAGCAACCCAATGACAATTGGAATTTCTGTAAAAGATTCAGATGGAAGACTTTTGTAAAAACATACAAAGATTTCTGAAGAAGAAAATTCCATTCAGTGATAGACTTTAGTATTCGGAGTCTCTAGTGTGGGTACTATTCTGGCATAGGATTTTGGGAAATGTGAACCTATTTAAACAGAAATCAAAAGCAATGTGATGAGGGGGTATGAATACTTTGTAAATTCTGTCTGCAACATACGTGTTCTACATTATTGAGGAAGGCTGATAAATAGTGCCCAGACGAACTCATCAGCGCAATAGTGGTGAAGCAGCCTTGGGGTGGAGCCATTACATGAAAGTCGCTTAAGCGCATGCAACAGAGGTCTGTGTCCAACACCATAAATACATATTTGTATCATAGTGTGGATCAGTCTTAAATCCTTATAAAGTTGATACAAGAGGGACCAAAGAGCTGGGTAGCAAGAACATCTGTTATTTGAACACCAAGTGACAATTCAGCATGTGGCGTGGCCTACATAAAAAGGCCGAAAGCTTGGTATGTCCACCATCAGCTGCAGAAACGTATCTACAGCCTACAAGTCACATGTTCACATGGCAACAAGATCAACTCATTTAGTTGCTCTTCTGATGACGACAAACGAGACCCAATGAGTTGGGCAATTGTAACAACTTATACCTGCACCAACAAGAACCAACAAAATGAATCATAACATGTACAACTGGAAATCAAGTTATTGTCTAAAGTAGGCCGGCACCCGAAAATCCACTTCCATACTATCTGCTTTTGGAACCTGATAGTCCAGCATCACAGGATTTCGTGAAAAGCACTCATTGAAACAAAGCAGTTATTTGTGGCACACCAAACACCGCAATGTTGCATTTAATTTTAAAAAAATGCATTTTGCTTTAAATATATTAAGAAAATACAAGCAGTGTGGGAGAAAGACCCGTGTGCTTGATGTGCCACCTAGGAGATGAGAAACGCCAAGAAGGGTGGACCCTTCCTCCACCCTGCGCTGAAAGGAGGCCTGAGAGATCATGAAACTATTTTATTGTATGAGTGTCTTCTGAGCAATGTTGCTCCTGTGTACTTTGCTTGACCATGAAACATTGGATCTGTTGTTTGGTTTCAGAAAAGCCTGTAAAGCCTATGGCTTTTAAGCCATTGTGTTTGGAAAATTGTGTAGCAAAATGATTTATTTAGGCCAAATGTGTAGGCTACAAACCTTGCTAGAGAAACCCCCAGTAAATGTAAATGTAAATGTTGTAGACTTGTAAAGCGCACAGCTGCCCCAGCAACGGGGCGTCCCGGCGCTGTAGACCGCTGGGGAACCCGTCCTGGCTATCCCTGTGAGATGGTCCCTTTCTGGGTATCTCCAAGGTGAAACCAGGCATCCCTGGCGTCTGTGGGGGGCCGTTGTAGAGATGAGGCAAGCTTAATGCCCAGAGTTGCCGAGTGTGTTCCTGGTTAGAGTAGGTACCAAGGCGAGAATTATCGAGTCCGTTTTGACCCTGGTCCACGACCCTGCCGCGTCGGGAATTGAACCCTGGTCCCTGGCCGATTCTCTGCTTACGGGTCTGCTGCCTCTAACCAGTGAGCCACACCTCTCCAGAGTAATACTCATGGATAGGATATCTCAGTAAAATATTGGTCTGGTTTTAAAACATGCTCCTGGGATTCACTCAGCTCCCAGTTCCCGCCATGCCTCTACTCATAAAGAGAAGCTCAAACAAGGGAGGAACAACCTGGATGTGAGAAGATTTGAGGGCAGAGCCCTTTCACCCAATCCCTGGGACACCATGAGATCCAGGTAGACCTGGTGATGCACCGTTTAAGACGGAGGAGCACTGACCTTCCCTTGTTCCTTCGGGGCACTGCGGCAGGCTTACAATGGGGTGGCAGCAGCAGCAGAAAGGAAAAAAATGCCCCAATTTGCAAATTGAAAATAAATCATAAATGATTCACTGGCAATAAGCTGGAAGTTTTAATTTTGCACAAATGGAAATAACGTGCTTCAAGCATTAGAAGGTCTACATAGATATTGGCATTCACTGTTGCCTCCATTACCTCATAGGGGATGACTAGAAATGGCTCGTGCTGAAATGCAGCTTTCATATTTAATTAGAAATTAGACTGTACTATTTGTTCTGCAAATCCAATAATTGCATGCTACATCATCTCAAGATTAAAAAGTTGAAGATGGGGGATCGCAGACGTGTGCCGAATGCAAAGCAGTTTGTTTGTGCACACTCCAGCTAAAACATTACTGCTAAGAGAAGAAAATCTGGGCATTTTAGGGGAAGACCGAAATCTGCTTCTAACATGAAATGCGTAAGTCCATCTCGAAAGATATAGACTGTGGCAAATGGTCTCATCTAAAGTGTAGAAATCGTTCATTGTTATTGTGCAGTAATACTAAACTGGACCATGTTGTATAGTTATTTGTGTGATCTTGTTTTGAATTATAAGTGCATTTACTATTTAGCAAATACATGCCGCCGTAACAGGCATCCTTCGAAACTAACCTACTGTCAGTAAGTTGAGCTTGGTAAGGCCTCACCTGTCTTTACACAACTGCAATCGGCCTCAAGACCATTGGTTCAAATACTAAACGGCCCAGTTGGCCTCTCATTTGTCTGAGGTCTACAACATGAGTACAAATTATCTGGATATAAGATGCACCCGATGCCACTTGCCAAAGGGTATTCTATACAGGTACTTCTAATTACTGAAAGAATGAGTCGTTGCACCTCTGCAAACTGGCTCCATTTTGAAGACTATTCTAAAAGTGACAATGAATCTGGCTGTGGGTGTCACACAAAGCAGCATTGTCCCAGTTGACTACAAAACAACCAGGCAGGGGTGTTTGTCCGCACAACGGCATTACTCAAGGCCTGTCAAGACCATCATAAAAAGAATGAAGGTAGCATGTCTGATAAAAATATATAAAAATAAAAAAAATAGTAGAACCAAGAAAGTAATTGTTACTTTACTTCATGCCTGCAGCATTGCCAGCCACAGCTCTGGCGCTTTTACTCCCCTCTCGCACCTGTTACTTACTCCCCTCTTCCAGGCTATATCTAGACCAACCTCTATGTACACCTTTCATTACACCCCACGCCCTCTGAAAAATACACCTACTGTGATCTTTACATGCGCGGATCAGCAAGAACCCATTGTACTCTCCATCAATCACTACAAAGGACCCACCACCACCACTCTGAGACCCGCATGCTCGGAAACGCAGCAAATGTACCACAGGGAGACCAGGATCCCTGGGGAAGGCTGGGGATGTTCGAAAAATCCCAGCTCCGCCATCTTGGAAAAGAGCTCTGTCTCTGTAAATAATTGGCACGCATTTTACTGGACAGTAAGAAAAAAAATCCCAGAGCAACATTTTAATTTAACTGGATGCACCGAGTATTTATTCACCCAGTCATGTTTTTTTTATCACTCCTGTTTAAGTCTAGCTCAACTCCTCCCTAATTCTTTGAAACAGGAAGGCATGAATAAAATATCATTTTGCATTGGCCGTGTGTGATAAAAGTAAACCTTCTGCTAAAATATTTAACGCGAAGCTCATGCCGGTATTTCCTGTAGAAGGGCCGTTTCTCCAGGTCTCCAGTGTGTCAGCACGCGCAGCAGCAGATCCAGGGAAACCCCGCTCTCATCTGTCGGCCGTGTTCTGCCTGACATTCCCCAGATTATGCGGAAAGTCAGTGGGTGGCCTGAAAATGCCGGTTCCCAATCGGGCGCTGTTTTGTGGGGATAAAAAAGGGCGGCCAGTTACTGTTACAGACCCTTCTCCTCATACCTACCACTGTGCTTCTCAGGCAAACCAACGCGAAACACAGCGTGGGGCTCCGCTCCACATGATCTAAACTGGTTCAGCAATCATGTGAGTGAAATGACAGCCACCAACGTAGACAAGCACCCACGCAGGCACTCACGAGCAGGCATCCACAGCATATGCGCATGTACCAGGCATGTCAACTCAGACGGTGCCACCATGTGTCACACGGCATCAGCTCCATTCTCATTGTCACCTGGTGAAGAGATCACACAGGTGCAAAGAAGGGGCGCTGTAACCCCCTACCCTGGGTCTTTAGAAAATGTAAGCATTCTACGTTCTCTAAAGGGGGGGAGGGTGGGGGCAGGCTCAGGAAGCTTTTGGGTTTATTTGGAGGGAGGGCAGGTTAGTGGTGGGAGAAGGCAAAAGTGCCTCTCGGGCAGCCGTAGGGATTAAGCTCCGCCCCCTCCTCACAGAGTGGATTTTTTTTAAGGAAGTTGGCAGGACTGGTGAACACACATATGGGCGATCACAAACGGATGCATAATAAACGCTTGCACAAACACATGCACGAGATTGTGCACACAAGCACACATGCGTCAGTGCCTCATGTGCACGCACACACAAACAAGTGTGCACACGCATCCACAGATCAGGTTTTGGAGGTGGCACAACCTTCTACACTTGTTGTCTTTAGGGACTTCTTTTCCTGTTTTCAGAAATGATCTAGGCTGCCTTCGGAGGATTTAAGTGCCTAGAAACAGGCTTCAGATTCCAGGGCGTCAGCCAAAGAAGCAGCAGCTAACTTTCAAACAAGAAAACTCTAGTCTTGACCGCAGTTTCTCTTTTTAACATAAATGTGTGATCCTGAGCAAATCGTCCCATATACCGTTGCTACAGCGTATGAAAAAAATCAAGTACTTCTAAACATGTTGAATAGCAATTGGTTGGATCAATCTATTTGTCATTTACATTTCAGTTCATGGTACACGCCTTCATTCACTTACCCCATATCTAGTATTCAGGGCTGGCCACAGTGTTTAAGACGATTGAGCTCTGTTTAGAGCACAACCACAATATTCAGACCACTCCAAGCAGGTAAGGCTTCACTCAAGTACACAGGTCTCCTTCCACTGCTCAACACTCATCTGATATTTCATACTCACCTACAATATGGATGAGTGAATCCCACTGTTTGCCCCCAGATCCAGTATTTACAGATCAACACAAAAATAAGGCATTGGTTCTAGAATTCAGGGACTAGCTTCAAACTTAAGGTCTCACTGCCCTGGGCCGCTTTGAAAAGGGGAGTGACAAGGAAACCGGCACTTTGTACAATTGTAGTGGTGTCCCTGCTCCTTAAATTTGCAGAAAGGATTTAAATGACCCTTATAGATCACCGAATGGGTGAACCGACAGTGTTTTAAGATACGAATAACGTGATTTCCATGGGTGAATAGTTGCCCGGCAGACACATCTTCTGAAAGAGGCAGAGAAAGTGGACCAACCACAGGTGATGAATGGCCTGCTCAAAGATCGGGTTTGTGGCAGGGGGCACAGGTTAGTTTATGGACATTCCAGAGTCCTCTGTCATGCGCACTACCACTTTCACACAAGGGACTCTACTAAAGCTAGGCTTGGGAGTTCGAAGTATTGAGACAGGCAGCACGACCAGGGCCACATAACCAGTCTCTGCGCTAGAGAACCCCGTACTGACCCATTTTTGGTGCCCTCACAAGGCGACGCCACCCACATTTGCGTTAATCATCCAATCCGCAACCCCTTCAGGTACTGCGGGCCACACTGCATATTCTGACAGATTGACAGGTGGCGCAAATATGCCTAATCTCACTCTTACACAGTACAAACCCAGTGCCAGTGGCTCACCCGGCATTCACGGCCACTGTTCAAACTCCTATAGCATGATATGGAGGGGTGAACTTCAAAACCTGGGTGTTTTGTTCCCTGCAAACACATATGTCTAATGAGAGCTCTCAAAGCACAAGGGACTCAAGATGCACTTCCTCTTCACAATCACCATCTCTCGCCCACTCTGGCTGTGCAAACAAAGACAGACACAGACTCCCTCTGAGTTCTCTAAGGATAGATGTTTTTCTTCCTCTCCTTTTACTTAGGTGGGTCCAATGGCACTCAAAGGTAAGTATCTGCACACATTGAAGGCACGAACGTGCATCTCATCTTGCGGCACGCAAGCGGCACATCTATAATTGGAAACAGTCCGCGGGAGTGAGTTCCCAGTTAAACCCCTTTCACGGCAGAACCAGGCGCGGCGGGGAAGTCCCTTGCCAGCAGACTCCTCACTTTTAGACATTTAAATGCGAGAACGTGTGACAGTTGTATTTATGAAAGAGTCCAGGCTGTCAATTCCAGCCCCGGGAAACACGATAACAGTGGATCGCAACGCAAACTGGAATGCCGCTCAAAAATGCTTACCAGGGTAAGCAGCAGATATTGATTTGTGCTTTTCCCTGGTGGAGGTGATAAAAATAGGCTACAGAGATAGGAAAATTCTCTTTTTCAATTACTGGGGGTAAACAAGGACCTGGTTGAACAGATAATGGCAAATATCACCCAACAAGGTGACCTGGAGGCCCCAGTGGGGTGAACAGGGTGTAGACTATATGCAAAATAAATGAGAGGGGTTCAAAATACCTAATGCCTTGAGGACAGACTGTCCTGGGGTTCAGGGGATGTGACATCACAAAATCTGCAGGCTGGTGACAACTACAATTCCCTCTTCCTCTTGCTGCTTAGAGACTCTTATTTCAAATAGTCACAGCAATCTGTCAAATGCACCCGCAACAGCACATACAATGTAATATGGGCAGATGCGAAGAGACAACCTCCAAGGTTGCACCACCAAAGAGCTGGTCCCCAGTGCTCTGACTGAAGGTACATGGTATGACCATCATTTTTAACTGGAAGTTCGACAGCCAAGGGAATGAGCTCTCTAAATTAGACAGCAAAGAATTGAGAACTCTTCATTTCAAAATCACAGGAAGTTTCCCCTCCCCAGAGAGCGTTGTGGGCTATGCCTGATGCAGCCCAGCCCATAAGAGGGTCCTTCAGATAATTCTCCCAAAAAATGACAGGATTATTTGTTTAAGACAAATGTGTTCGCAACAGAAGAGAGAGGCAGAGTGTGACAGATACCTGTACTAAACATTAACAAGAGCACCAGGTCAATCTGGTCCAGGAATCCATCCACCCCTTAAGAAAGGAGCTGATTTCAGAATCCACTGAAATTAAGACCAAACTCTTCCTTGGGCCTGATAGGTTGAGGCTTGGCTTGGTATTCAACCATTGGAAATGTCCCTAGGGCACTCTAAGTTCTGTACCTACTAATCTTGAGTCCAGGCTTCTTGTTGAGGCCAACATACATCCTTCCACTGTTTCTCTTTATTCCACAGAAAAAGCAGCAAACGCCCTTACTCTAGCCAAAGGCCGCCTCGAGCCTTCCACCGCTGCCTGCTCCTCTCTGCCCTCAGTGCCGCTGCCAGATCCCATGTTTGCTGCAAGCATCTGGTTGCAGGGTGTGTGTGGAGAGAAACCCCGTGTCCTCCTCTCTCCATCTGTCACTCAGACAGGCACTTTCAACTGCATCAATCTGTGTTCTTTGTCATCAATGTTGCTCAAATTCTCTCAGTCTCCTTAGAATGGCTACAAAACACCATCCGGCACCGTGAATAGAGCATGACTCCCATGCTTGATGCTAATTTCATGCTCTCCCATCTGGGGATGCCCTATGGGGCCGGGCGGCAGGAAGCACTCAGGCCACAGGAACCCCCACAGCCTTTACCCTCACGAATCTCTGCATGGGGATGAATTGAAGAGAAACTCCCTTCCATCAAAGGCCTCGTGCACTTCCACAATGCCTGGATCAGCTGAAGAGGGCACAAGCCATGGACGCCTCCATCAGGGTGAGATGCAAGGAGCGGTGCTGTTCTGTTCTTTCTGCCTTCAGTCGCACCTTCTCTCATATCTCTTCTGATGCACATCTCTGGAGCTGCCCATCTCTACTCTATTCGACCTGCTTCACGGTGCCTGTGTACCTGTCATGCTAAAAAAAACCCTATCGGCTTTGGAGGTATATCGAATAAATTGCACTCCCGTGAGTATCACTAAAGGGATCCAGGGAATATCTCTTGATTTTTTTCTCAAGGGAACACTCACCACATGCACATCCCTTGTGAATATTGGAGACAGACTGTGCACAAAATAATTCTGATGTCTTCACATTCTGTATTTAGTTACTCGTTTTACTTCTTTCCAACTTTTTTCTCCGTTTATCTGCCTCTCCTTCATATTTGAAACGTGACCCTCATTCTCTCTTCATTCCCTCGCATTTTACCATCCTCTTGGAACGTTTCCTATCTGCCTGCTCACATTACCTCTTTCCCATTCACTTTTTCATCAGCCCCCCATCTTTCTTCCCTACTTTATTTCACGTCAAGTTCGGCAAACCCCATAGTCTGTTTTTCTCCCCATCTCATCTCTCTAAGTGTCTGTCGGAGTTGAGCCTGTGAGGCTCTGAGAGCATTCTGCGAACATTCACACGGCATACGACAAAAACACAAACGTATAAAACATGGCCTGCCCTGGCCCAACCACTCTTCAGCAGCAAATGCCAAACTAAAACACCAAAGTAAAGAACGCCCAAGATTGTGTAAAAATGGCGGTGCATGTCAAGACAGACCCAATACCATGGGCAGTGGCAAAGCAATACACAAGCCTACATAAAGTATGTAATATGAAAAAGGCAGTGAAGGATAAAAGAAAAGAAAAATACAGGAAACATGCCCTGTAAAATGAGGGTACAGTGTCAGAAAACGGGGATACAAGTTTGTTCAAATGAAGGTACACGTTTATTTAAAAGGGGTGCATCGCCAGAAAAGGGGAGGCCTAAAAAACCGATGTGCACCATCGGAAAGAAACCTGTTCACGCTGCACTTGAGAAGCACCCCCCCCCCCCCCCCTCTCAATCAATGATTCCAACACCGAAATTATGATTTGCCTCCGCCAAAACATACCACACTCTCCCCAGGTGAGGAGCAAAGTCGTGCAAGGCTCCATCTGACCTGAAAATGTTTAAATATGCTTTGAATATAGGATACACGGTTCCAATCTAGGAGTAATGTGGACGCCCCACATGCATCATGTTCGTTTTGATGGGGACCTTTGTATGGGGTGCGGTCAAGGGATGCCTTTCTTTGGGGAAAGGTGGGTGACTGACACCCCTCAGTTTTCACCAGGTTGAATATTCTATCTCATGGTTGGACGGCGGTCATAAGCGTCTGTTTAAAAAGGCAGTAATGGGATTGATGTGTTCTCCAGAGGGCAGCCACACATTCTGGTGGGCATTCCCTTTCTTACGTACCCTATATAATCCGAGACCCAGTGAGATGCACTTCCAGGAACGTGGAAAGCTTCAGAACCGGCTCAAAGAAACCACATCTCACCACCATATTGGTTCTTGTGGGAGGGGAAACCACATTGTTGCTGCCAGTGCTATACATTTTATATATGTAAGGGAAGGTTGTGCTGCTACTCTTGCTGGACTGGAGGGTAGGGCCAACATTTTGGGTATGGGTCTAAAGACACAGCCCCTGCATGTGCTGTCTGTGGGCGTTAGTGCACACATACGTGTGTGTGTGTGTGTATAGGTGTGTGTTAGGGAGGCCTGTTCCATTGGTGGTTTTGCTGTGTCTACCCTGTGTGGGGGTGAGATTCCCCATGTGACCCGTCCTGCATCAAATGTGTTTGATGAAGATTTGAAAGCCCCTGTGTCTCTTCTCTTCGTATGTTTGTCTATATGTGTTCTGCTACCTGTGTTATGTGTACGCACAGCTGGTGTCTACGTTTTAGCTGTTCTGTGTGTGAGGGGAACTTCTTCAATCTGCTGCCTGGGCTGTACCTGTTGTGCGTGCATACGTGAACCTTGCACTGTTGCCACGCTGCCCATCGTCTGTGTGTGTGCACGCGCACTTTTGTGTGTCTGTGTGTTGAGTGGAACTTGTGTGAAGGGGCATTGACTGACTACTGGGTTCAACAAGAGAGTACTTCTCACTTTGTGGCGGAAACTGGAAAACGAAACTCCAGCGAGGACTTGTTGGTAAAAAGTCTCCGTCCTTTCTGCGTTGTGCAACAACTACAGATAAGCAGAATCGACCATATGCATACTTCACTGAGCTTGTCTTTTACGTAGGGCCCCTTGCCAGTCCTGCGTCTCCGGTGACTGTAAAGAACACAGGTGTTACTATTATCAGCCGAATTGTTCTGGTTTTGCCGACCCGGGAAGGATTAAAAATTGAATCGGCTCTATACGGATTAGAATATGCGACCTACAGGTTATAAGCAAATCTCTACCACATCACACTAACCAACTGAGATATGTTGCTTACGTTGACAGGTAGGCGTAAAACTCACGTCCAGCCGTAAAGCAGTAAACTAAATATGCCGAAAATGGGGAACGGTTAAAAAGTTAGGCATTTAAAGAGACGCTTGTTTTTGGGTGACCGAAATGAGTTGGTCGGGGAGGACGAATTCTAATATCTCATCACCAACGGACATAATCTGTTTTCTAAGAGCAAAGTCCTTCTTATTTCCCATTTTATATTTTTGTGGTTCTAGACCTGATCTGAGCCATTCTCTGAGCGCCGCTAAGAAGAAAAGCCGCGTGACAAGCCAGTGCTATTCCTACAAACTGCACAAGTAACCGGCTCGCAGAGGCTCCCTTTACATGCACGAAGGTGGGGCAGGACAGTGTTATACACATTTAAAGTAGTTGGTAATAATATTTTTTAAATTTTGTTCACTTTCTGGCCTAGATAGACACAGAATAACGCATTATTCTAGTTAGCTGCTGAACGCCTGTTTGTGGTTGTGAGCGGAAAGGTTTATGAGAATGTAGCAGCGCAAGTACCATTTAAACGGCCTCTTAGCGCTTTTGGGCTCTTTAATAGTGGCCCTGTCTTGTGACCTTCCGTTAAACATGGGCAAGTTTGACCTTACCATAGGTGTCTGGGCGACCTCTGGCGCCCAGAGTGTCTCCCCTTTCAGGGTCTCCCTGGTTCTATTATCTGTGCATCTTAGCTACCACTGACAGTGTGTGTGTGGGAGGGTTATCGGCATGTTGTAGGGGACCCCGTTATTAGCTCTCTCAACACAGGGTCCCGGAAAGAACAATTAGAACACATTTACGCAATCTGTGTCAGATCGGTCCCATGTAAACAGACTACGGGGTGATGAGGGGTGAAAGCCATTCAAGGTGATAATGGTCGAAATCAGATTACAACACACACAACTAGTCGCCAGACATTGCTAAAACCACAAGTTCAAGCACAGCAAAAGATTTGAATAACTCTGTTTTACCCAGCACGTGGACGGCCCTTAATCCCACAAAACAGACATTCCATTCTGCAAAACGCTTGGCCGTTTCTGTGACCCTCACCTTCATGGCCAGGGGTCACTGGGGCTTGGCAGCGCTGCGGAGGCAGGAAAGCCGCCCCCAACGCGTGAGTTCCCGAACAAGGGTTCAAAGCACCTTGTGAATGACATGCAAATGTACTGCAGTTGTGACAGGCATACCTGGATTAGTTATTCTGTGCAGTCACAAATAATGAACTAGCGCGCACCGTAAAGGCACCAGACGGGTCTCTCTCCTGTCATGGTGATGACTTCAGACTGGCAGGGGGCTTCCCAGGGAGTGGGTGGCAGGGTTCCCTGCGGAGGGGAAGGGTTCACTCTGAGGGGAAGGATGGGGGTCGGCTCCCGGGAAGAAGAAGGGGCAACGCTCCAGGGGGCAGCTTCCTTACTTTTCAAGTTCCTCGAAGAGCTGGCGCTGGTCGGTGAGGCGGGCGCTGGACGCCATGCCGGCTTCTCCGGGGTGGTGCTGCCGCCTGGGGCGAGGCAGGGTCAGAGGCACGTCGAGTGAGGGGCTATGTGGGAAAGGCAGCGGTGCCCGGGAGAGTGGCCCCCTCGCCCTCTGCTCCGCGCCTCATGGATCCGTGCGCCCTCCGGCCGCTGCTGCTGCTTCCTTCATTCTCCGTCTCCTGCTTTACAATTCCCGGCACACTGTGTTTTTTTCTCTTCTCGGTTCTTATTTGAATTCCCAGCCTAAAATGAACACGATAAAGTGCAGTTTCCACCGAGCCACACGCCTCGAACAGATTACACTGACAAAGTGAACCAGAACCAGAAATGAGCAATTCTCCAGCAGCAAACCAGTAAGAAATATCCTGTAGTCCGTTACATCCTCTCCACCCCTCTCGGAGTGTGAAATGGATGGAGCATCGGGGGTGTTTCTCCGGTGACAGCGGCAGTCGCCTCACTCTGTCTCGCTCCCTCGGAGAACCGCGCGCGCCTCCTCCCTCTGCCGGGGGAGAGCTGCTCTGAGTTGTGCTTTCAGGGCTTGGACCTGCCTCCTCCCCGCGCGAGGGTATTAGAAGCTATGACTCTGTGCGTGCGTGTGTGCCAGTGGGGAGGAAGCTCAGCTCTCTGTCCCACACCCCCCTCTAGCTGCGGAACACACACCTTGCACGAGAAGCACACGGAACGTGCGTCTCTGGGACCTGCAGCGAAAGTAGGCTTTGTGCCCAGGCGCCTTCTAAGGAGTCCATTGGCACCCGTGCACTCTCCAGGCGCATTTGGCGTTTTTTTTAAATTTCAAATTGCATTTTGGCAGTCATTTTCATGAACTTTACCTCCCAACTGAAAAATCCACAAGCAGCCATCACCCCATGTCATCCTCTTTTGGGGCACAGACAGACAGACACACCAAGATGTGAAGCTTGTACAACAAGAAGGCAAAAGACAATTTATAGGTCTGGCATTAGCAAGACCATTTGATTTTACCGCAAAAAAAAAAAAAAAAATATATATATATATATATATATGTTCATTCATCTACTTTCATATCATTCACCTCCCCCCAAACAACTAGACCATACAATATGGCCAGGTATGAACTCACTGAAACCATTAGCTCACTTCAGTGTGAGTGACGCCAGTCTACCATTTCCCAAGAGCACGTCTGCACACAAAGTAATTGTCTTCGATGGCAGGGGCTACTAAGAGAAATTTGCGCTTGGACAGAACAAAACAGGCATTGGCACAGCCAAAAGGCGGACTACAATGCAAGACGCATTGGCTTTGCCAATGTGTGTTCTGTTGTTGCCTGGGCTTTACCAGCTGCACCCTAGCCTTTAGCCCAATATGCAGCTGAGGGGGACCCAGCCGTGCAGCATACAGATCGTTTATTTTTCTCTGCACCTCAAGTTCCGGCAATCACCTCCAAATAAGGGCTAATGCATATGCGACAGAGAATCAGCGACAGCTCCTCCGCTAAGGCGGAGGAGCATCACCCCCACGAAAAATAAAATGATAATAACAGAACATTATTATCATTTTATTTTGACAGTACTTGCTCAGTTTTGTTTAAGGGGCGGGCTGGGCTGTCAACCAGCAGGGGAAGGAGTGGTATGTGTACCTAAGTGCCCATGACGATTTGGCCGGCCGTCTTTGGCCAGTCAAACCATCATGTACACTTTTCAGGATCTCTATCCAGGCTTTATTACAGCCTGGGTGCAGGACATGCCCAGGCTCCTATTGCCTGTCTGAGCGCCGAACCACAACCCTCAGGGATCGGCTTGGAGAAACTTGGAGCCTGGGTGCTTCCTGTTCCTGTTCCGACGAAAGAACAGAGGAGAGGCAGCGAGCAGGTAAGTATGATTTTCTTTTTTTTTTATCCCTACTACCAGCGATTGGCTGTTCTAGTTTGTCGAAACAAACCATGGAATCCCCCAATTCACGCAGGACGTTCCAGTGGCTGTGATAATTTGCGGTCCGCTGAACTCCCTCCTCTTCGCAGGACTATCCCTCGATCCCAATTCAATTCTCAGATCAACCTGGACCTAGCATTCCTCCCCAATTTGAGCCCCAAAACCCCGTTCAACAGGCAATTGCCTCAGGCACCTATTTGTTTTGTCCTGAAGATGATCCCAGCAATAAGTTAAAGTGATCGAAAAGTCGTCAACATTTTGCTCTCTGACATAACTGTATATTTTGTATTAATATGTGCTAGGGTGCTCTATTATATTCTCCGTTGGCCTCGTAACTATAATCTTTGTTGGCCATGCCTTCCTGTATTGCCTGAGCCTTTTTCAGGTCTAACAATATATATGTACCCACTCATATGTTTTCTTTTCCTTTTTCATTAAAAGATGATGTCCAGTTGGACAGCCAAAAATATAGAAATCATTGCATCTATATATACGAATTTTCGCAAATGTTGTTTTGTTAGGGACCGTTGTTCCTTAAAACACATCAAAGACAAATACAGCACTACATATTCCCTTCCTCCGAAATACCAGTTACTTAAGTACTCTGTTCTATTTCATGCAGCTTGTCCTGAAGAAGGCTGGTTAACTCAACACTCTCCCAAGCACACCGCCAAAAGTCATTACGCATGCAGTGGTTACACAATATTTTGCAAAATATCCATCTGGTGGTTCCAGAAAGTTTTGTAGGGCTCTGTGATGTAAAGAAGTTGTTGTGACTAGAATGATAATTGTTGGGATGGAAAAGCCCTCTGCAAGGAAAGAGACATGAAGCCCTGTTTGAGTGCCCAACTACACTGTTGTCTGGGTCCCTAATGCTGAGTTGTTCTTCATAGACGAACACTGATCATGCATGTCTCAATTTATAGTTAGCCTAGTGAATTGCATGTCAATACCTGCTCAGAATGGCCCAACAATCACAAATGTCTCAATTTATCGGCCTTATACCTCTCCTGATGGTTCTAAAAACCAAATTTGACTATCACATTTAAATGAATATTCCTCACTTATTTTATTTTCGGCAGAATCACCAAAATCAATGATTTCACCGACAGCACCTCTGATCCTTTGCTGTACACCCCTGTGACACTGTCTCTGCCATAATCTTTTAAATTACTTTGCACGCAGTGACCGAAAATACATTTTCAATGTTGGCCCAAGGGACAAAATAATACACAATACTTCCAGAAGCATGTAGAGGTAGCCTGTATAAAACAACTACTCATCTCTCTTGATGCAAATCTCAAAGCAACAATCAACTCATCCTTCCTCCTTAAAATCATCTGGTGAGCAAGCTTAGATCTGTATACTTGATTTCATTTCTCTGCAGCACGACACGTGCGAGGAGGTGTCTGGTTCACTGTCTACCAATGACAAAGGCACAGGTGAGAGATTTCGTGACTGCATGTTGACCATTAGCAGCTGGATGTACAGAAATTGCTAAAAACTAAATTCAGGAAAGACTGAGGTCATTCTATTTGGTAATCAACTTTTTCCTTTGGTCTCCATCTTGGTGACCAGAGGAACTAGGACCTTTGCCCGTTCATGTGAACAAAGCCAAAAATGTAGGAGTTGTTATGGACAACAAACTTACCTTTGGTCAGCAGGTGAATGCAGTTATTTCATTCTCTTTTTACATCTTGAGGATGATCAAAAAAAAATCCTTCCCTATATTCCCCCTGATGCACAAAAAACGGTGGTTACTGCATTGGATCTATAGAAAATTGATTATTGTAATGGCTTGTATCTCAATATGCAGCACCAATATACAAATAAATTGCAAACCTTTCAGAATGCTGCATCTAGACTGCTCGCAGGGATCCCCAAATTTAAATCTGCCTCACAAGCCATCCATAATCTGCACTGGCTCCCAATCATGCAACATATCAAATTTAAGGCACTTTGGATAACTTAAAAGGCCCCGCATGGTGCTGGCCCATAGTTCCTTGAGAAATAGTTTTAGGTGGTATGAGCCAACCAGAAACCTGAGCGCCTTCAAGCATTTTTCGGAGGGGACAGAAGGTTTGTGACCTGCACTGCCAAAGCTTGGAACTAACTTCCCCCATACATTTGAGAGACATGTCTAATCTGTTTTCCTTCAGGAAGGAACTTAATACATGGGTTTTTGTCTAATTCAATGTTTTTCCGAGCCCACTCAACAGAGCTAGCACCAAAACACCTCCTGATAATCGTGCGTGCTAAAAGTTCCTATAACATAACATCAGGCTTTAAAAAAAATCTGCCATCCTGTCTCAGTTGAAGAAACTGGCTTCTAAACTAAAAAGTCTTTGCAAACTACTGACCAATGTCCAATTAACCCTATCAAGCATGATCATCAACAGCAACGGATGTTTACAGGGCTGTTGTATGACTGACTTGTAACCTTGAATTAAATCTTATCCTTCATCATCATCAGTCCAGAGTGGGTAGTGAGTGGCACTGAAACCATACTGGCTAGTACATGAAAAGAGGTGCTACTCAATGGAATCATCACATCGGAAGGTGCTATATGGAGCATCTTGGTGTCATCGCTTTCATGCATATTCCCCATAATCTACAAGTTTCCTTAGAGTGCCTGCTGGACCAAAACCAGATAAACATCCAAATACATACTGATAACACCCAAATCCACGTTTTGGTAAAACAGGCTGGTAAATGAGATCAACATCACCATCTTCCTGGTCGAGGAATGGATGGACAAGCAGTCACTCAAGCCTAATGGAAAGAAGGCAGAGGTTCATGTATTAGGCAAGAACCCATCTTTGTGGAGTCCCCAAAAAAGTCCAGAAAGTTTAGGCCTCTACCGGTGCTGGTATTAAAGGCAAAAAATCTGGGAAATGTGGTGGACGAAAAACTGTCCATGAAACCACAGGTGACAAAATTAGCGCCCATCGGCTTTGGTACATTAAAATGGCTGCAAAAATTCATCTGGCTGCTACCAACTCATGCTCAAAGAACATTTATTCAGACACCAGTAGTATTTAGGCTGGTTTACGGGAACGTATTGTATCGTGGAGCAGACAAAGCTGCTAATAAACACCTGCAAGTAGTCTAGATCTCTGCAGCAAGGATGCTTTTCAGGCTGCCAAAAAATGCCTCTGCATCAGGTGTTTTACGGGAACTACACTGATTACCTATAGAAACAAGAATTCAGTTCAAGGCCCTATGTTATGTGCACAAGGCCAGAGCAGGGAAGTCCCAAGGTATATTCAAGGACTGGTAAACGCTTACCAACTGTCTCGGATGCTATGTTCCATTGAACGCTCTCTATGCATGGTTCCCTCAGTTAAACACCCACGCATGGAAGGCCCGTACTTTACTCTGGAATGGGCTTCCTGAATTTCCGAGAAACTGTCCATCACTAACGATATTTCATAAGCACCTTAAGACATGGCTGTTCTAGTCCAAATGAAAGACTTCCATCCTGTTGTTGCTGCACCAGGAAACCCTAATAGGGTAGCCAAGCGCTCTGTAAATGGCTATAATAATATTAATAACATAATCCGAAACTTAAAACTTTTATGATAATGGGAGGGTTGGAGCTTTTCGAAATGCAGATTTATTTATAAAAGATAAAGCAATATGATAGGTTCTAACATATTGTCTTTCTTGCTCCTAATGCATGCTCCTTTTTAGTCTCCACATACTGCTTCATTTGAGGCCACCAGTTGTCCATACTAGCTTCTGTTTGCTATACTTGTGCTGCTCCCACAATCAAGATTAGGATGCCAACTTAATTTTAGAACGTTCAATGTTGTTTTCTGGCATATGTATTTTAATAATCTGCTACTGATATTTACTTTCCCAAACAGTTGCATACCGCCTGAACATGGGTTGTGAAATGACAATGGTCCAAGTACACGGGTTAAAAAACTGCTCGCTACTACAAGCCATCTCCCTTAAAAAATACATTGCTCTTTCCTAACAGAGTTTAAAGGATTAAATATGGGGATTCCTAGATATCACAGCACTTTTAGCCTTTTCTCCATCATACAGTGTTTCCTGCTGCTGAAATCTTACGCTCTACCAGCAGTTACGTCCAGTCTTTACATATGGGAATAAATGCGTTTTGTCTGCTCCACTGGACTCAAGTTGCCTTTCATTCCATCCACTTTGCATTATTTATATAGTCTTGTATGGCAGAGGAGGAGCCACATTCTCAGAAATGTGTTCTACCAACCCAGCAATGAGTGTGGCAGTCGAAATAAAATATTTAATATTAAATGCTTAAACATTAAAAATGAATCATGAATGCCCTTTAAAAATTAACTTTGCACAAACAACTTGCTTTCCTAGGAACTCAGGTTAGGTAGCTGACTGTACCGCCAAGAATGTGCGAGACTACCACAGAAATAAGGTTAATGACCTAGAAAAGACTGGCAAGAATAACTACATTTTGTTTTTAAAAAAAATAGAATGGAAAACAAATGAAGAAAGTACACGCATTAATATTTTCTGCCTCAAAACAGCATTGGCCAGTGTAAAAAAACAGAATGGACAACCTCGTTGCAAATTAGAAACAACTGGACTTTTTCAGCAGTCCAGGGTCATATCCCAAGGTGGAATCCATCTCAAAAGGGTTACTACAGTCACACCCTAAAGAGGAATCATCACAAGGTGGAAAGCATCTTTCAAGAGTTACTGCAAAGGCACACCCCAAGGTGGAATCGATCTCAAGGTGGAATCGATCTCTCAAGAGTTACTACAAAGGCACACCACAAAGGGGAATCCATCACAAGGTGGAATCCTTCTCTCAAGAGTTACTACAAAAAGGCACACGCTAAGGTGGAATCCATCTCTCAAGGGTTACTACAAAAAGGCACACCTCAAGGTGGAATCCATTTCTCAAGGCTTACTACAAAAGCACACCCCAAAGTGGAATCCATCCCAAGGTGGAATCCATCTCTCAAGAGTTACTACAAAGGCACATCCCAAGGTGGAATTCATCACAAGGTAGAATCCATCTCTCGAGGGTTCCTTCAAAGGCACACCCCAAAGTGGAATCCATCTCTTGAGGGTTACTACAAAGGCACATTCCAAGGTGGAATTCATCACAAGGTGGAATCCATCTCTCGAGGGTTACGACAAAGGAACACCCCAAGGTGGAATCGATCCCAAGAAGGAATCGAGCCCTCAAGGGTTACTACAAAGGCACACCCCAAGGTGGGATCCATCTTTTAAGGGTTACTACAAATGCACACCACAAGGTGGAACCCATCTCTCAAGGGTTACTACAAAGGCACACCCCAAGGTGGAATCCATCTTTCAAGGGTTACTACAAAGGCACAGACTTGCACGGAGACAGTCCCCTCCAGGAGTGCAGTGGTGGAGCAATGAGGGGGCGGGGCGGTCCTCCTCAGGCAGCACGAGTTTTGGGGATGGCAGCCTCCCCACCCTCCCTCGCTCTTACCTGTGGCCGTATTGGGGCGCCAAAGACAGGAATCGCCAGCACCCCCTACCCTCTTACAGGTGGCTGCCGATGGAGAACTCAGTGGCTGCGACGGGCGGAAATAGGTCTTGCTATGTCAGTACAGGAGTGTGCTATTGCATTGATAACATTTTGCATATAGTGCATTGTTATGCAGAAGTTTGTGACTCTAGGCCACTTCATAAAAGTGTGCATCTTTTGTTCCTTCTTACATGACCCATTTGCTAGCTTATTCCAAAGAATTCAGGTATCAATGGAAGTATCAGCGACAGCGTTCTTTGCCTGTGTTGTATGTAATCATGACACATGCTTTACATAGCAAGTAGACAGTGCAGTAGAAGATAGGAGAAGCAATGGTTACAAAGATCAGTGGTGGAGGTGATTGGTGATGAATGGAACAATAGGGTGCCCATTTCTTTCAAATGATCTGCCTTGCACACATTTCAGGCATGGTGACAGGAGTGGATTTGTCCAGACCCACAATATCTTTGGTCAGATGCCATGGCCAACGTTAGAACCCACAGTCCAGATTTATTAAGATTTTGTGGCACAGCCCCAGTGCAAAATCCATGGTGGCATTGCCAAGGTACTGATAAAGATTTGCATGGCTTCGCATCGGATTTGATCCCAATAGTAACGCAACGGGTACAGATGGATGCCCCTTGGCTTTTGATAAAGCCACACTTGAAATTCTTGTTGCTAATGAGGTCTATTGTAGTTCCTGCAATATAATGTGCCTCTCTCTGGACCTGCTGCATGCAAAACTGAGAGAAGCTATCTTCTTTCCCCCGGCTGACAACACCTTCATGAGTGATGTGTTCTTGCGGCAGGTGACAGCTGAGACTTGAGAGAAAGCCCCAAGTGACATTGAGTGTGTGCACTGCTGTCACCCACCATTTCCATTGAGTCTCTTCATCTACTGTGAATGGAGTAAGAGGCACATCCACCATATTTAATGGTCCTCAGTCCTCCTCATGTTCATGCTTAGCGCACTGTCTCATTGTTTGCCATGTAGCGTGCTATACCTGGTCCCTGCTTCTGGTGCCTTGAAGTCAGCAGATCCGGACCTCCACAATGCTGCTAGTGACGGGGGGCTATGACCTTGCACGTGCATATACCTGTCTAGGTGTTCTTCACACCATATATGAGATATAGCAGGTACTGTGAGTGCCTGTGTTAGAATACATTCCTTGCTCTGCCTGTATGTATGTGTGTGAATGTGGCGCTAAATTCATGTGGGATTTTGGTGTAACCTAAGCACCTGCGACCAAGGAGGACGGCCCCCCATTGAACTGAAGGACTAGATGCCAGAATCTTAGTGGCTCACACAACATTTTGAAGGGGACCTGATAATTTTGCATCACTCAACTGATGAGCGCATGTAGAAGTGCCTCTATTATTGCGTGCCTCTATTTGTACATGAGCACCTGTGTGTGTGTTTGTGTGTCTTTATACCTACATTTGTGTGCACAAATATCTCTACAAATCTGCGTCCTTGCACGTGTGCCTCTGAACTTGACATTCGTAAAGCATATGCGTGTGTTTTTTCATCTAAGACTATGCATGGATCTGCCTGTGTACCGTTACATATCGGGCTATGTATCTGTCTGTGCATGTCTTGTCCTGATTTCCCCTCTTCCCCCACACTCTCTCTCTCTTTTCCATCTTTCTCGCCCCCCAACTCTCTGTGGCTGCCCTCTCTATCGTTTTCTATTACTTTATTTCCCTCTGTCGGACTATTTCTCTTACTCCCACTCAGTGGTGGCTAGTAGGCAATGGGGGTGGGGGTTGGGGGGAACGACGATGGGGGGTGTTGAGAATATTATGTAAAAAAAAAAAACACACCTACCTTTTCTCCGCCGGCCGCATTGCTCCTCTGACTCTGTGCTCTTCCTGACTTCAATCCGAAAGAAGCTACAGAAGCTCCCCTGAGCCAATCACAGCACTGCAATGCAGCGTTGTGATTGGTCTGAGCACTGTGGATCGGCGCTCAGATCAGGACAGGGAGCCTGAGCATATTCCTTACCAGGCTGTCCATTACAGCCTGGTAGGCAATATACAAAGTGCGCATGACTGCCTGCCGGGCCAAAACAGCCTGGCCAAGCAGTCATGCGCACTTAGTGTGCATAGTCCACTCCTCCTCGCACCCTGAGCCACCAGCCACCACCCCCGCCCCGCCCTAACTCAGCACGCAGAAACCAAAAATAAAGCAATAATAACCTCGTTATTATCGTTTTATTTTAACCCTTTTCAATGCTCTAAAAGCAGTGGGGCAACGCTCCTCCGCCTTAGCGGAGGAGCCGCCCCTGCTGTATCACTTCTTTCCTACTCCCCTAATAACGTACTTCTTTTGTTCTCTCACTTCATCCCTCACTTCCTATGTGACATCCTCTTTCTCTCCCCCTCCGTTTTCAACCGTCTGTTTTTCTTCTCTCTCCCACTCTCCTCTGTTTTTCCTCTTCCCTCCCCTGTGTCTGTTCCTCTTCCTCTCCCCCCCACCTCCCTTCATTCTGTTAACGCGGTAGGCTGAATAAGGGATGGAATTGGTTCCTTCTCCTCGAGGAAGGCCCACGCAGTGTACATCCTATCTGGGATTTCTGATCAGTACTGCTGAGGCACAGCCAAGCTCTGCATGCAAACCCACATGCCCTGCAGACCTTCATATAATTAAATCCTTAACTTTCACATTTGCAGTATCTCTTGTGAATTTGTATGCAGGAAATCTGGATCAGCACTACACAGCGTTTTAAAAAAATGCAACGTCTCTCTCGTGTCAATCCAATCCTGCATCAGTGAAAGATCTTCACATTGAATCTGTTGACCAAATAGCTACAGTTATTTGTTACAATTTTAGAATTCCATGAAAAGTACCTGGTAAAAATTACAGCTACTACTTTCGACAGCTGACAAAGTCTTTCAAGCACACAACACATGCTGTACACTGCCCTAATGCTGGGATATATTTTCTTGGTTTAAATACCACTAGAAAATTATTTCTGATTTTAACTCTATGGAAAACGGCAAAACAAAAACAATAGTATCTACTTCTCCAGTCAATGTCGCACATACAATTATGCCCGAGCGAAATTTGAATTACGCTGTTCTAATTCGCATCTTTTAGGGAATTTAGGGGCATATCAGCAATGAGGCGATATAAAATTATCGCCGCTTTTGCGTCCGTTTTCGGGCGAAAAGCGGCGATAATTTTATCGCCTAATTAGCAAGGTCATGCTATCGCGTGAAACCTTGCATTAGCGCCCGGATTCTTAATGCCCAGCTTTGCATCTCTAATGAGATGCAAAGTCGGTGTTCCTGACCTGACATGACAGGAGAAATGTCGCTAGGCGACATTTCTCCTATCATCAAGCTCCACGCTATGAAGCATAGCGGCAAGAAAAGTAGCGATAACCCCTGTTATCGCTACTTTCCTTACGCCTGCTTCAGGACTGACTTAGCCATGATATCCTATGGAAGGTGGATATCATGGCTAAGTATGCGAGGCCCTATCAGCAAGCTAACGCCAAACTTTGTGAGATTATCGCTGGGCTTCCAGCGATAATCTCACTGTTTGGCAGTTAGCGCTAGCATTTTTATCGCTTTTGAGATAAGCGTTGCTAATAGCACGCTATCTCAGCGCTAAAAATCCACGCTAGCCAGCGATAATTATCCTAGCGCTAAGTGCGCTTAGTGATAATTATCGCTGGTTGTTGCTGATATGCCCCTTAGAGTTATGTTTGTTACGTGTAATTTTTTTAATTCGGCGTTTCGTAATTACACTGCAATTTGTGACAAAATTATATCCACGAACCGGGGGAACAACTCGTATAAAGAGAACACAAGTGGCTGTTGTTCATGGTAATGTTATTTGTGGTGCTAATTTCCTTTTTTTTTTTAGCACAAAATGCATTCTTGCTTCAAAAATTGTTATAGAAACGCACTTTCTGCTAAAATATGGTATTAAATGGTGGTTTTGTGTTTCACACAATTGCATAGTTTTCCCTAAATTTCACTTAATTATTCGAAAGCGAATTGCGTGAGTTTCGCACACCACTAGATACAAAATGTTTGGTTGAATTTGTAGCAGGAGTGGTACAACTAAGCCAAACTGGACAGTAGGGCACTCATTTATTTAAATACTGTGGCTCGCGGCTGACAATGGCATTCAGAAATTTCATGTAACTTATTGAAGGTCTGAGGAAAACAACTAGACAATAAAAGACTCGAACGTTGTCAAGGACATTAATTGACAAGAAGAAAACCTAAATGAGAATGAATTATTAGGTAAATTAAATGGTTTAAAGGGACATGCAAAGCTAGCTGCAGGAAATTGAAGGAGTGGATGCGGCAGCACCATCCATATTCAAAGTTGGGCCATGCCACCCTTTAAGAGGAGTGTGTTTTAAGCCATTAATTGTTTAAATGTTATATTATGGTTGACATTTTGGCATTACATTGGTGATGCTAACTGAATCTAAAAGATTGGAGGCAAAGCCTTCATAGTTATCCCACAGCATCTTGATGATGTGGCTGAGCTGTTTGAAGGGATTGTAATGTTAATAATGTTTGTGGAGAACCATGCCCCCAGCGGGTTGCCACAGGTTTTAGTGTACAAGACCAGATGTAATTTCAAATCAAGTGAAAAATACCACATTAGTCTAGAAAAGTTTCCACTCTCTTGATTTTAAGACAAGGCGCTCATATTTCAAGAGCAGCAATGTTCTCAGTGATTTCAAGAATCCGATTTGGCCTGCCGCTCAGTTTGCACCGGAGTCTATTTCACATTCCTGGCTCAAAGTCAGCAAGAGAGAATCTCACAGTGCTGACTTTTCTGAAGCATGCTGGGTAGACAAAGTGGTGACTGATGGAGCATAAAGACCGTGGGCCTGATTCACAAAGGTAAATTACACTTTTGGCTTTGTTGCTTTGGAGTAAGTTTACTTCTTTCGTTATTCACAAACTCCGAGTGTATACTTACTGCAAACTTGTATGTTGCAATTTTGACGCCTTTGTGTGGGTGGCTGACATCCCTCCCTAAGCCCCTCCCTAGTCCACCTTATTTCCCCTCTTTCTATTGTCTAATCCCATGCACTTTTATCAAAAGTTTGCCCCTTTTGCCACCCACTCCCTCCAGTCCCACCCACATTTACAACTGAAACTAATTCTTAAGTGTGTAGAGACCTCTGCACACTTAAATATAGGCAATGCGAAGGTGTACAATTTCTTACATAGTTTGTGTATTGGAATTCTTAGTACTACAAAAAGTACTACAAAGTGCAATTTGTGAATACGTCCCACAGTCTTTAAGGTGATTTTCTAAGGCCTAGTTCAAAAGAAAAGGTGTATGAAGTGAGTTTGAAGGTCAGGGGTGCCTCCTCCTCAAAGGCGGAGAAGTGTTGCCCCATTGCTTGCACAGCAGAAATAAGAAATTATAATAAAATAGTTATTATTATTTTATTTTTCTTTGCTGGGGGCTGAGTTAGGGTATGGTGGGGCTGGGATCACAGGCTGAGGAGTGGTTTGCACACTCCAATTGAGCATGACTGCTTGGCCAGCAGTCTTGGGCCGGCCAAACAATCATGCACACTTTGCATCTTCCCCACCAGTCTGTAATGCACAGCCTGGGAGGAACATGCACAGGCTCCGTATCCCCGTCTCTGTGCCGAACCACGGCGCTAAGACCAATCACAACACTGCATTGCAGCATTGTGATTGGCTATGGGGAGCCTGGGTTCCTCCTGATTCGGACCTCGCCAAGAAGAGCTGTAATGCGACAGAGAGATGGCGGCCGTTTCAAAGGTAATTGTTTACAAGTGTTCAAACCCCACCACCCTGTTCCCTGCCAACCGCCACGGTTGTAGAATGCCCTCACTGTTACGTTCTGGACTCACTGGCACTAAACTGTGCCATAGACTAGGCATCTTAAGTAAATGATGAGACACGCAGAGGTCAGACCCAATGTGGCTGGTTGTCCAGAAGCAAAGTGAAACATTCAAGCCAAAATCAAGTGAAATGTATATACATCTTATACTCTGAATATCGACCTATTGATTAATAGGTCAAACTAAATACCCAATCTATTTAGCACTAAAAATGAGATTGAAGCTGTTTTCAACGACTCTTGTCAGTCTAAAGGAAGGGGCGATGAAAATGAAGCACCCAGAAGCATAACCTCACGCTGATCCCTGTTGGTTCAAAACCAGCATTTCCTCTGCATCCATCCCTGCATCAGCTGCAGCCTTTGGGAGATGCTCCCCACCTCCACCTGAAGCACCACTTCACTATCATCTGTGTACTTCTGGATATAAAGCCTCAGGTCCTGAACACCTAAGCCAATGATTTCGTATAGATGTTGAACAATGGTAAAGCAGGGCAAGCTTCTGAGGAACACTGAATTTTATTTTAACTAAGTTGGGGAAATAATGCCATGCTTGTTCTGTTATTAGCTTTTTACAGTTTCATATGATATTTAGGCCCTAGTTATGGTGTTAATGAATTTAGATGCTGGTTTAATATTTTCTGTCCTCACGCTTGTCTTTATTGCCATTCTCACTATATATTTCACAGTAAGCTACTTTGAATAATCTCCGAAAACCTCTGTTTCTACTTTTCATTCAATCTTTTCACTTACTCTCTTGAATGATAGATAAATGGTAAATAAATCCAGAGTGAATTTATTATCACTTTAGCTTTTTTTTTGTCTAAGCTGAGAACTGGATGTTCTACATTGACACACACTGTTCCTGCCTTGCTGTCGTCTAAGTCTTCTTCCTCTCATTTTCCTAGGAGACATGGCATTTGTATCGAGGCTGTGATCTCTTACAATCCCTTTGGGATTGTGTAACTCTTAACATTAGCCTGCTGGCTCAAGACCTTTCTAGTATGGATTTCTCAACTTTCTAAGCTTTATCTTCACTTTGTTTTTGTTATTGTCTTCTTCTTGAAGTGATGTCTTTCTTTGTTGATTTATATTCTATTCTCTCTGCTTGGTTTGATATTACCTTGACTTTAATACTTCCTTGCGATTTTAAAATGAATGACCTAGCCTTTTTTACTTTCTTTTATCTCTTACTATCTACAAGTGTTTTTTTTTGTTTTTTTTTTTGTTCCTCATCTTCACCATGGCTGAAACTTGCGTGAGCCAGAACAGAAAAGAAAGGCATATAGGGCATTGACAAGCTGTCTCAGCGGATAGCTGGGAGAGGTCTTACCGTAAATAGAAGCTGACCATGACCCCACAGCTATGTCATACGTCCTACCAATCTTAACATCTTGTAGTGGACTCAGCACACATCAACCACAAGCCACTTCCACCATAGCTAAAATCCGCAAGAGAGTTGGCATCTATGCCATGCGGCTTAGCAGGGAGAATAAACCATGGCTTCATAATCATAGGACCTGGAAAAAAAAAAAAAAAAAACCCAGTCTGTTATTGAGACCAATCAAGTAAGTGCCAGAAAGCTCTTTTGCTCAAATTGCCGGACCTGAGGAGATCTATTTTCGAGATTTGTAACGTCGACGACTGCCAGTCATATAGAGAAGGTGGAGATGCCTCTTTCCAGCGCTTACATATTTCTCTTCGAGCCGTCAGGATGGAATAGAACACAAGATTTTTTGCTGGACTTCGCTTCTGGTCCACGATCCCAAATATTACTAACCGCAGGTCCACAACAACTGTGAAACCCACAGCAGATGAAAGTTTAGTGCTGATAGAATCCCAAAAAGATGACGAATGGGGGCACTCAAAAAACATGTGGGCATCAGAAGCCTCGACTAAACCACAGCGGGGACATGCCACCAGAACACCCGGAGTAAATTTAGAAAGCCTCTGAGGAGAATAATAGGCCCTATGGATAGTGAAGAGATGGTTTCTGCGGAGCCAGGCAGGCTTGACCAAGTCCCACATGGTGTTACATGACACTTGCCAAAGTTCATTCAGATTTTCATTTGGCAATAAGGTGCCCCACAGATGATCAGGGAGAAGAAATTCCCCATCTATCTCATCCAAGATTAAATTGTACCAAAGGGAAACTTCTTTAAGTTGAGGTGCTCTGTCCAGCAATGTTGACACCAGTTGGCTATTTCCTCCTAGGGGCATGTTGTAACTCTGAGGGGCACTGGGTGGATGTGACTGGGCCCAACTTGAGATTTGTATGTACTTTAATCTAGAAAGGTTTGGGCCGACCTTGTTTACCAGATATTCCCAAGGAAACATTGAAACTATCTACAAGTGTTACCCTACCAGCTCACACTAAGGGACATCTTTTATATTTAATATAACCAGGATCCTTCTCTTTAGTTTTTTGAAATCTTATGTGTACCCAAGCTGCCTTTCTTGATTTTTTCATATTCTTTTTATTATGAGGCCCATCCTTGCTGTACCTGTAACCTCTGATGGCCCTCTTGGTTAATGTGACTTGCAACAGGTATATTCTTCTACCACGTCTTCTACTGTATCATCCTGACTTCTTTCTCATTCAGATTTTGGAATTATAATGCTAATTTTAGAACAGAAGTGTTTTGTTTGGTGATACTTTAAATGCTCTTCATCCTTTACCACATAAACTAACAAGCAAGCCTCCCCAAACATGATTAATTAATTACTTTCCACTCAGCCTACTTTACAGTATAAAGCACAGCACCACTTGCCTGAGAACAGGTCTTCAACCAATTTTCAATAGTTCCTTCTATCCCATGGTGCCCTTTAAAACTGTCTTAGCAACACTTGGCTTCTACATACTGTCTTAGAGACATTGGGCTTCTACAGAAGCTCATAGGTTACTCATGCATCATTCACAATGACCCGCATAGAGTTTCAAAAATGGTGCTTCTAATTCAAAAGGGCAACAGCAGTGAGGATTTTAACATTTGAGGAGTTTGTCCTGAGAAAACCGAGCTGAGCTAAGTGATGGCTATGATAGAGGAACTGGGGTTTGTTCAGTGTATACCGAGAGCCACCCAGTCTTCGAGACCTCAGCTTGGATTGGTTGTTTACTCAGTGGGATGACCGGCCCATGGTTACTTCCTGTTCTCAAGTGGACAACAAACATAGGGGGATATTCACAAGGAAGTGGCGGAGAGAGGCTTTATCCTACTTGGCTTAATGCCTCTCTCTGCCAGTTCCGAAAAGCAAGGCTGCACCATATTCACAAGGACATGGTGCAGCCTTGCTGTTCCCCCTGCAATGGTGCTAAGTTTCACAACTTAATGCCAATGTAGGCACCCTTGCACCAGAGTGCAAGGGGTCTGCCAGCAGGGAGGTTTGTTTATGTACAGGAAGGTGTCCCTGTCTGCACATAAACAAACCTAAAATGCCATTTTGAAATTACATGTGTGCTGCTTCATGCAGCACACATGTAAGTTACAAAACGGCATTTTTAAGAAAATGTTTGTTTATGTACAGGAAGGGACTCCTTCCTGTACATAAACAAACCATGGCATTTTGCATTTTCCATGTGTGCTGCACAAGGCAGCACATGTGGAAAATGCAAAAACGAGGAGAAATAAAGCATTTCTCTGCATATCGTCAACTTAAGACCAGGGTTTTTCTGGTCTTAAGTTTCACATTAGCTCCTATTTACACTGCCCTTGTGAATAGGGGGCAGCACAAATATCAGTGGGTGTTGCGGTGGAACGCCCACCACAACACCCACTGCACGCCCCTTTTACACTAAACACAGTGTGAAAGGGGGTCTATTTACAAGGCAGCGTCAAGCTACATTAAGTGGCTTAACGCTGCCTTGTGACTAAGGCAAGGCCCCTATCGCCACCACAACGTCACTAAAAGTGATGTTGTGGTGGCGATAGGGGCTTGTGAATATGCCCCATATTGTCTATATTAGGAGACGGGCTAAGGAAATATGTTTTTGCAAAGGTCAATTAGGAGGCTGGCAGTAATTAAGCTAGTTTAATAAAAAAAAGTCCACTGCTAATATGGGGTGGAGCTTTTTTCACTACTTTCAACTGACCGACAGCCTGCAATTGTTTTTTCTGAGGAAAAAAAATAAGGTATCTAAAAGAGCCATTATAAAGAAACAAGAAAAATTGGAGCTAATAATTTGGTACCCATGTTGAACCATGCCCAACCCAATGTGTTAATGGGAAAAGGGCTCTTTGACCAGGTATCATAGGCTATTTAGTGGTGACATAAATTAACGTACTCACTGCAGGAATGTATGTTAACAATGTGCTCAAAGCATCACATGCCAGAGTCCACCGTTGTTTTTATCCTTCCATGTTTAATAGAATGATCACTGTTACATAGTGCAGAAATAAACAGCTGCTAATGATGCCCAGAGGGTGCTTCAGTCCTGAACATGTGCTTTAAAACAACAGTTATATTAGAGTACTATGCTTTTCATCTATCTTGGAACTTTGTCCCACGTCTATATGAAAGCCTTAGAAGGATGCTTTCTTGTACCTGCTGTCAGGGCCGGACTGCCCATAGCGGGCACCGGGCATTTCCCTGGTAGGCTGGAAGGCTGGGGGCTGGGTTGGGACTAGTGGGGGCAATTTTTTGTTAGTGGGGGCCAGTTTTGTAGCAGTGCTGCAAAATCGACCCCTTGTAACAAAAGAGCACGCAGCAGCGGCGCAGCAGCGGTGTTCCCAGAAGCACCCCCAGCCCCACCCCCCACGCCCCAAGGCCGGTTGGACCTAATTGCCAGGGCTGGTTTGCGATCCCAGTCCGGCCGTGCCTGCTGTTACCTTCTTGATTGATCGTTTGATTTATTTGTGCAACGGACCTTTGACTCGAATAATGGCCATTGTGATACCTTTATTAAAAATGCAGCACTGTCCATGTCAAAAGAGAACACCAACTTCCACATTTGGAATCTGGTGTAGGCAGTAGACATGCTCATGCAATAGTTTACGATGCATAATTTGTCGAATAAATTAGTGCAGGAGCCCCAAGTGTTTCTTACTGGGCAATCTCTGGCTCTGCTAATGAGAGCATTTCCAAATACCAAGGCTGCCTAGTTTTTATTCCACCTCATGCCACTTTCCTCACCACCCTACACTTCCTGCCTCTTTCCCTCACACATGCAGGTTCTTTTTTATGCCTGCTTTCTTTCTTTGTTGCTGTTTTCCTATCTTTTTCTTTCTCTTTCTTTCTATTCTGTTTTCCATTTCTTTCTCTCGGTCAAAGTCTAATGATGAAAAGTCCATCCCCAAAAAAGAGACGCTGGTTCCCGCCACCTGAAATCACCAACACAAATTAACCACTGAATGAAAATATATTTAAAAATGCATCTCTTGTGTAGTAGAGACATTCATCCCAGACTCATTCATGAACATGAGATGGGGTCAGTATTTTGGCATCTAAGTAAATTGTTGCTCTAGGCTAAGAAAAACGTGTTCGTGCTGATCCTTACTCCGATGGATCTGTTGACTGACGTCAAAACAGTATATCACTCTCTGCTCCTGGATCATTATGGGAAGGGTGAAGGTGATACATTCTTTGAAAAAAACAAAAATCTTTTTTTCTCTCTGGCCACTGGTAAACCTTTCAACTTAGAGAGCTACGTATTTATTTATTTATTTGAAACTATTCAACATGGTGAAGATTGGGTGTTCCTATGCATCTGCCCATGCATTCCCACACATTCCCAGATTTACCAACACTGGGGGACCTGGGAATGTGTCAGAATTATACGCCTCCAAACCAGAGGTATACTGAGGAGAAATATCTATAGTTCTCCTAATTGTTTCCTCTTTCTATGTGAGCTGCATTGTCCAGCACTCATAGAGGAAAAATACCTCTGGGGATTGTTTTTGTGCAGGAATGGCCCCTTCCTGCACAAAAACAATCCGGCCTACAAAGCAGGCACCGTGCCTGTGTTGGTGCTAGGCAGCAGTCAGTGTGCCGACGCAGGCAGAGAGCAGGAATGCGCTACATATTGTGAAATTCAGCGCATTCCTGCCCTGTCCTTTCCACGCAGTGCAGCACAGCTAAGCGCAGCAAGATGGCTTGCTGCGATGCGTGAAATGTTGATAAATATGTGCCTACGTTTTTAAATTGTAGCAAACAACCAAGGCCGGCTTTAGCGCTGGTGGCGCCCTGTGCGACAATCATTTTTGGCACCCCCATACAGCATGACTGCCTCTTCGAATTATCTCACTACTAACGAGCAAAAGTGCCCCTCATCTCTCCAGTCATAAACTATTACTAAACACAGCGGCCCCCTGAGGTCAGAGCCCCCTCCAAAGGTCAGCACCCAGTGCGGCCGCACCAGTCGCACTGCCCTAAAGCCGGCCCTGCAAACAACTAATAACATTGCAATCGTGCAGACACTTTACAAACAAGGGATACAATTGTAACTTTCTTTTTTTTCTTTCTGTGTTACTTTTTTTCTCAGTCAAGTAGTTTCCAGGAGACTGACAGCGTCAGATGTCCATGTCTGGTTGTCCATTATGCTGCCGACTGAACCTAGGAGATGCAAGTGGACTTCACTTTGACAGCCAGGGCGGCTTCCATTGAACTCACGCGCCGCAGTCTCGCGCAGCAGGAGGAGCCGAGGTGGAACAGAAACACTGACACGAGCCTGAGGTTTCGGCGGGAATTCAGCATCGCGCAGGCGAGTGTTATTTGGCCCTGGGCTGTTTTCTGCTTGATGTTGTGGAATGCAGAAGTCTGTGACACATGGGAATGCCCACAGACTCTCCTGCGAGCTCCAGAACATTCCATTAGCAGCTGGATCGGCGCGAGCCACAGGCCATCCAAAGGTCATGAAAAGAAAGGACAAGAAAATGAAGGAAAGAACCGGAGGATGCACTAATTACTTTTCCCAAGTTTGGGTTGTTGTTGCATGCAGTTGAAGGCCGTATATTACAATTATTTATAATTAATAAATGACAGGCTGTCGGCTGAGATTTAACAGGCGATTTGTCAAGAAACCTCGACAATGAATATGGTAAGTGTGGAATGTGCAGTTGTTAGCAGCACTCTTCTTGGGTTGCCGACTTTAATGTATGCTTAAAGAACTTTATTTGTTATTAGGGACCCCATGTTTTCGATCTGAGCTCTCCGCTGGAAGCAACGTTGGATATATGCTGATATTCATAAAAGTTTGTGGAATAAATGACAATACATTTCCTGATTAAAACAGGAAGTAAAAAGCCTTTTCGACAAGTAGCTGTATCTTACTCCAGACAAGTTACTCATGAATTGAAGGGTGTAAGACATGCATTTCCTGAATCTCTGAGTAAGCATGTGTTACTCCAAGAAATTCACTCACAAGTAAGTCACACTAACAGTGCTTAATTTGTGCAGGTGGTGGCCACCTGCACTTTATTGGGGACCGGGATTTATTTTTTATTATCAGACTTTGATCCAGAAAAAGAAAGAGAAGTGGGGAAATACAAAAAAGGGACTGATAATGTTAGAAAAACAGAGGCAACGAAAGTTAGCTTGGATAAACAAGCATTTGCAATGCAATAGGTCTCGCAGTTACGCAAGTTTATGCCACTGGCATTGTAAATAACAATGCCTTTTATTTATGTTTATAAAAAGAAAACAAAACTAAAAGGCATTGTTATTTGCAATGTCAATAGCTCAAACTTACGTCAATGCGAGACCTATTGCATTGCAAATGCTTGTTTTTTTTGGGTGGAGTTTTATATAGCGCGAACTCGACCCGGAGGTATCAGAGCGCTTTACATGAGCACTAGTTATGCTACAGACGCACCCATACATTTTACAATAGCGATCGCTTTCAGTGCCGCTTGTTATTGCAGTCTCTTGATTGGTTGACAGGCCAATTCCTGTTTACTAAGGGTTCGTCCCCCTTATAAATCTTTTCGTGACGTCCCGTTCCAACAATCTTGAAATGTTGTGATCTGATGATTGTTTTATAGACTGTAAGTTTTAAGGGATCAATTTTTCGAAATAACTTTATAGTGATGGAGCTACGTGAATCACTGCCAGGGGCAGATGCCGGGGTGCCATCAGGTGCGGGTCACGAGAGAGCCTGGCACATATCGCCAGCTCGCACCAGTATCCGACCGCTGCTTAGCGCCTGGTTCAAGTTCCCACTAAGTGGCACTACAGGTGGACCTTGGAGCCAGGCACAACTCTCCAGCTAGCGCCAACGTGTCTTTCTGGCAGCGCCTCAAAGCCAGCCAGTTAGACACCACCCTGACATCCCGGGCTTCAAGGATTAACGTTTCGGGGGGGGGGGGGGGTGATCCACAGGGCTGCGCACCCACAGAATCCCATGATCCTGCCTCACGTGACACTACAGATATGGAGGATTCATTCTGAAAGTGAATAAACACTCCGGGGGAGTATAAGCGAGCAGAGCCCCTCTGCGCCCCAACCCTGGCCCTGGCTCAGTGCTTCGAAGGGTCCAGCTTCGGAGGCCAGGCACAGGCCATGAAGGCTGTCCTATGACCACATGTCCTCTCTGAGGCTTTTTCTTGGGAAGTCGGGGGACAGTTTCCTAGTGTGTACTAGACGTGCAGAGGAATGTAGTCCCAGCAAGCAAGGTCACCGTATTCCTTCATCTAGATCCGCAGCTAAATTGTTCAATTTGAGTTAAACCAGAACTACAACTCCCACAATACTTTGTCGTCTACTTAAGGACAAGACAGGAACATAAAGTCTCTGATGACGTGGTGGCCAGTCACCTTAAGGGACCGGTCTGTAGGCGCGCGCCTTACACAGACTCCTGGGTAACAAGCCGGTACAGAAAAACGAAAGGAACAGAGGGCAGAAAGGCACGAAAAACGAGTGGCACAGAGGGCAGAAGGGCACAAAAAAACGAGTGGAACAGAGGGCAGAAAGGCACAAAAAAAAAAGAGTTTTTACACAAAGACGGTGCACCAAGGAAAAAAGTCTCTTCAATAAGTCCAATTTGTTGTTCTTTTATTTCCATTCAATTTCTCAAAAAACAGACTCAGCCAACGCGTTTCGTTCTCTACGAACTTCGTCAGGGCTGTGAGAAAACATAGATAAAAACATACATATGTATAAAAAACACACATAAAAGCACCATACAACACAACAAACTACATAACCAATACTACATAGAAAAATAACATCATTACAAATTACCATATAAATTAATAAACACACCTCAACAAACACAAGAATTCAATTATAAATTATGACAAATATATATGTTATATACAAAAAATGAATCAGACATGTATAGCATTTACAAACACATATAGAAAAGGTCAATCAAACATATATTACATTTACATATACATATATAAAAACCAAACAACATACGATTTAGTCAAACATATATATATCACAAAAAGTTTAAGAACACTCCATAGTGAACACATATATATTCTGATTGATTTCACGGACATGACTTATTGTGTTAAGCCCTCCCACAAATGCTGCCCAATGTTAAAAGAACAGAACTCCTTTAGATCAATTTAGAAATGTAAAGAGAACTCTAAGAGATAATAATTAATAATCAGGTATATTGGTAAAGTTAAAGAAAATAAACCTTTTGATACCGAAGACACTACCTCGGATTTGAAGATGATCTCTACAGAAACAGAAATAAAGGGAAAAAATTCTATATAACAAAAGAAAACAATGTAAAAATCAAAATGACAAATCTTACCATGGATTATCTCCAAGGAACGGCCACCATATATTCCAAGAGAAACACTGCCGTCCTTCAAATGTAATATGAGTATATATGACCTAATACGAATAGTAATTTCCAAAGAAAAGGCAAAAAGACAAAAGACGAATTCCATTAGGGCCTCTTGTGGGCATGACCAATCACAATCTCCTCAGAGAGCCATCTAATTCATACATAAGGAGATGACAAAAGGCTTACCTCTGCAACTGTAGAGGTTCTTATTAAAATATCACCAGCTAGTCCAATATTCAATTAGTCAAGTCCCCTTTATGTCCGGTTTATGTATTTCACGAAAAAAGGTTAAACGACCTTGTTGTCGTATATTTATGCCCACAGTACAGGCTCCATCATTCTACAAGAATAATATAAAAAACACACGGTGTCAAAGAAGTCCACTATGGTTATAGAACAAAGTATTTTGATAAATTCTATGGCATATTCTTAATGACAGTATGCTCTGACATATCACAAGAATAAAAGATATGGTTATCACCATGATATGTTACATCGCTTTACAGACCTGCGGGTACTACTTACTTATACGCATAAAACATTAACGTTAGAGACGTTTGGAGCAAGCGAACGATCAACATTATTGTATTCACCTGTCTCGAGAAGTTATTATTAACAAAGTGCATACGGTCGCGTTAAAGACCGGAGGGTCCCACCTAATCGTGCGTTAAAATATTTAGCATCAAAGACGTTTTAAGAAATGCGAATAATCAATATGATTTTCACTAATTGGGACACGTAACTATCCCTATCTGACTCCCAATAAGCTATCAACTTACACGAGCACCGAACACGCTCATGGTAGCAATTAAGGAAAAGCGTTTCTTCTTATCACATAGTTCGCCCCAAAGGACAACAATAATAAGAATCATAGAGTGAAAATATTAAACGATGAAACCGTTTTTCAAAAGTATAAAAGTGGTATAACACCATTATACTCCCCCCCACGTGTAACATAGCGATCTCGTCTTACCTTTCAAAGGAAGGGGCGCTATCTCGTGTCACCAGCGAAACCCTACCCCATAGGTCAGCCGTCTTAAATAGGCCTATCCCCCGTATCACGTGGTGTATGTCGATGTTTATAGGCGAAAATACAAGTCCTAGTGTTTGTTTCACCTCTGCGGGCGCCATTTTGAAACGGAGTTCCCATATATAGTGTTAAATCACGTATCGGTTAAACCCGCATATGTATAAGAGTCGTTAAAAAAAGGATATGGGAAATACGATGTCCAAACCAGTCCCATATTAAGATTACAAAAATACTATCCTCATAGAGGCGATTCTTTTAGTCCAAGTTTTTTAGTACTCAAACGTCATGGGAGTAACATGATCAATATGTTTATATGTTTGGCCATACGTAATGTAATATGTGTGGCGACCAATTTTTTGTATATACCACGAATTTCAAAAACGCTGTATTGAAATCATAATGTTTTACCAGTAGTAGCGTATAGGTCCAAGTAGCGACCAATGCATATCGTTTGCCAGCGTATGCGATACTCAATACTAAAAATCTTTATGAGATCACAAATCATGGGGAAACCTCAAAATATAAATAAAGCATTTTCTATATAAGCAGGTGTACGTCACGAGAATGTACATATATTAAAGTCAATGTAGGCACGTAAGTCTAAAAGGTTAACTAGAGGTTGTGTTAAAGTATAACTTCGATATGATCCATATACAATGTTGACGTACCCGTATTCCCTGATGTTAGTCCCATCTTTATCTAAACACTTAAAGTGTATATCATTAGAAGCCAGATTTGGCGTCAATGATATTTATAGTGGTGTTCGCTTGATCTGCACGTATTTCATGATAAATTATTGGTCAACCCTCCATGGGCTCAATATATAATAGGTTATTGTTGATGTTTCAAATCAGTATATAACAATGGAAGTCAACACTTTGAAGAAGAAGGGAGAAGAAGAGGATGAAACAAAAAAGAGTGAATGAGATCCAGCAAAGCCCAAGTAATATTCAAGAGATGTTTTTGGAGCTACATCTATATAATATATATAAAATATATGAAAACGGACAACTATTATCGATGTTCTCACGATGTCCTCCAATCAGTAATGGATAGTAGGGTTTCCTTTTGAGAGCGAAAGAGAATAGTAGTAATGACCACCAGGGGTTATCTACTACTAGTTTATTCATTGGAAGAGGCGAGCAGACACGGAAGTAAATTTTATCAGATTTATCAACCCAAATATCCAGCAGGTATCAAGACTGAAAATAACATCCAACACGAAACAAAAACAGCTATATGAAACAATATGTCAGTCCAAGTGTCCGACTATAAAAAATAATGCATTTCCCCATCCGTATTGTGGCCCAGGCTATTCGCTCTCAAACGACAAATCCATTTGGATTCTTTCTGTCTTAACAGCAGATCCCTGTTGCCACCTCTCTTTGGTTTTGGAACGTGTTCAATTGCATGGAACCAGAATTCCAAATCATCAGGATGTTCATTAGCGTAATGGTTAGTGATTGGGTATCTGATATCTTTAGATCTTATTGCCCTTCTATGTTCCTGGATCCTGAGTTTTAAAGCCCGAATGGTACTCCCGACATAGATTATACCACATCTACATCCCAAGACATAAATCACATATGTCGTATTACAGTTTACGAAATTCTCAATTCTGTACTCTTTTGGGCTATTGTAACGGAAAAGGGATGTTTTATTCCTGCCTAAAGGGCAGACATTGCACATTCCACATGTGAAGAATCCCTTTGGTTTCTCCGGTAACCATGTTTGGGTTCTTTGATGAGAGGTTACATAACTAGGACAGAGTGATCTTTTCAGGGACATACCCTTTCTGTATGTGATAGATGGTCTGTTGTTAATCACATCTCTTAGTCCTGGGACCTCCACTAAAAGATGCCAATGCTTTCTAAAAATATTGAAGATGGTGTTACTATGGGAAGTGTATTGGGTTATGAACCTAACCTTGGTGTCAGTTGCATGTGTTCTCTTTTTGTCCTGTAATGTCATGTTTCGGTCCATCCTACTGACCCTAAGTTCAGCTCTATCCAGAGTTGCCCGATCGTAGCCCCTTTTGTGGGTTAACTGTCCGAATTTCCCGTGTATCTATGTACTACCTAAGGTACACAAGGGGGGGAAATTTCCCCCTGGGAGACCAATCATTTCTGGGGTGGGCTCACCCACAGAAAAAATATCAGAATTTGTTGATCACAAGCTCCAGAAATATGTCCCAAACTTGCCCTCATATGTAAGGGATAGCAAGGACATTTTAATGAAGTTCAAAGATTTCGATTGGTCAGATGAGTTAACCTTTGTGACTCTGGATGTAGAGAGTCTCTACACCTGCATCAACAAGACATATGGTATCAAGGCAGTTCAATCCTTCCTTGATAGAGAAGACGCCAGTTTTTTTGACTACAATGAAATGATTGTTTCAATGATTAACATCATCTTGGACAACAACTTTTTCCTTTTTGATGGTGAATGGTTCCAACAGACACATGGAACCGCAATGGGTTCCAGGTTTGCTCCCTCTTACGCCTGCCTTTTCATGGGATGGTTTGAGAGGGAGCATGCCTGGAACAAGAATGCCTCCCCCTGGACTAATTACATCGTGTACTGGGGGAGGTATATTGATGACGTGATTTGCCTGTGGTCCGGGTCGATTGACCAATTAAATCAATATGTATCCTTTTTGAACAACAACACATACAATGTAAAATTTACAATGACTCATCATAAGGAGCATATCAACTTCTTGGATATTACTTTTTACATCAAACATGGGCAAATACAGAGTACACTATATAGGAAGGAAACTGCGTGTAACGCTGTGCTGCACGCAAACAGTGCACACCCTCACTCTGTAAAGAAGAACATTCCCTTTGGTGAAATGGTGAGGGTCAGACGGAATTGTAGTGAGGAAGACATGTTTCAGACACACATTGAGGACACCAAGAGCAGATTTGCTAAAAGGGGCTACGATCGGGCAACTCTGGATAGAGCTGAACTTAGGGTCAGTAGGATGGACCGAAACATGACATTACAGGACAAAAAGAGAACACATGCAACTGACACCAAGGTTAGGTTCATAACCCAATACACTTCCCATAGTAACACCATCTTCAATATTTTTAGAAAGCATTGGCATCTTTTAGTGGAGGTCCCAGGACTAAGAGATGTGATTAACAACAGACCATCTATCACATACAGAAAGGGTATGTCCCTGAAAAGATCACTCTGTCCTAGTTATGTAACCTCTCATCAAAGAACCCAAACATGGTTACCGGAGAAACCAAAGGGATTCTTCACATGTGGAATGTGCAATGTCTGCCCTTTAGGCAGGAATAAAACATCCCTTTTCCGTTACAATAGCCCAAAAGAGTACAGAATTGAGAATTTCGTAAACTGTAATACGACATATGTGATTTATGTCTTGGGATGTAGATGTGGTATAATCTATGTCGGGAGTACCATTCGGGCTTTAAAACTCAGGATCCAGGAACATAGAAGGGCAATAAGATCTAAAGATATCAGATACCCAATCACTAACCATTACGCTAATGAACATCCTGATGATTTGGAATTCTGGTTCCATGCAATTGAACACGTTCCAAAACCAAAGAGAGGTGGCAACAGGGATCTGCTGTTAAGACAGAAAGAATCCAAATTTATTTGTCGTTTGAGAGCGAATAGCCTGGGCCACAATACGGATGGGGAAATGCATTATTTTTTATAGTCGGACACTTGGACTGACATATTGTTTCATATAGCTGTTTTTGTTTCGTGTTGGATGTTATTTTCAGCTTGATACCTGCTGGATATTTGGGTTGATAAATCTGATAAAATTTACTTCCGTGTCTGCTCGCCTCTTCCAATGAATAAACTAGTAGTAGATAACCCCTGGTGGTCATTACTACTATTCTCTTTCGCTCTCAAAAGGAAACCCTACTATCCTTTACTGATTGGAGGACATCGTGAGAACATCGATAATAGTTGTCCGTTTTCATATATTTTATATATAATATATAGATGTAGCTCCAAAAACATCTCTTGAATATTACTTGGGCTTTGCTGGATCTCATTCACTCTTTTTTGTTTCATCCTCTTCTTCTCCCTTCTTCTTCAAAGTGTTGACTTCCATTGTTATATACTGATTTGAAACATCAACAATAACCTATTATATATTGAGCCCATGGAGGGTTGACCAATAATTTATCATGAAATACGTGCAGATCAAGCGAACACCACTATAAATATCATTGACGCCAAATCTGGCTTCTAATGATATACACTTTAAGTGTTTAGATAAAGATGGGACTAACATCAGGGAATACGGGTACGTCAACATTGTATATGGATCATATCGAAGTTATACTTTAACACAACCTCTAGTTAACCTTTTAGACTTACGTGCCTACATTGACTTTAATATATGTACATTCTCGTGACGTACACCTGCTTATATAGAAAATGCTTTATTTATATTTTGAGGTTTCCCCATGATTTGTGATCTCATAAAGATTTTTAGTATTGAGTATCGCATACGCTGGCAAACGATATGCATTGGTCGCTACTTGGACCTATACGCTACTACTGGTAAAACATTATGATTTCAATACAGCGTTTTTGAAATTCGTGGTATATACAAAAAATTGGTCGCCACACATATTACATTACGTATGGCCAAACATATAAACATATTGATCATGTTACTCCCATGACGTTTGAGTACTAAAAAACTTGGACTAAAAGAATCGCCTCTATGAGGATAGTATTTTTGTAATCTTAATATGGGACTGGTTTGGACATCGTATTTCCCATATCCTTTTTTTAACGACTCTTATACATATGCGGGTTTAACCGATACGTGATTTAACACTATATATGGGAACTCCGTTTCAAAATGGCGCCCGCAGAGGTGAAACAAACACTAGGACTTGTATTTTCGCCTATAAACATCGACATACACCACGTGATACGGGGGATAGGCCTATTTAAGACGGCTGACCTATGGGGTAGGGTTTCGCTGGTGACACGAGATAGCGCCCCTTCCTTTGAAAGGTAAGACGAGATCGCTATGTTACACGTGGGGGGGAGTATAATGGTGTTATACCACTTTTATACTTTTGAAAAACGGTTTCATCGTTTAATATTTTCACTCTATGATTCTTATTATTGTTGTCCTTTGGGGCGAACTATGTGATAAGAAGAAACGCTTTTACTTAATTGCTACCATGAGCGTGTTCGGTGCTCGTGTAAGTTGATAGCTTATTGGGAGTCAGATAGGGATAGTTACGTGTCCCAATTAGTGAAAATCATATTGATTATTCGCATTTCTTAAAACGTCTTTGATGCTAAATATTTTAACGCACGATTAGGTGGGACCCTCCGGTCTTTAACGCGACCGTATGCACTTTGTTAATAATAACTTCTCGAGACAGGTGAATACAATAATGTTGATCGTTCGCTTGCTCCAAACGTCTCTAACGTTAATGTTTTATGCGTATAAGTAAGTAGTACCCGCAGGTCTGTAAAGCGATGTAACATATCATGGTGATAACCATATCTTTTATTCTTGTGATATGTCAGAGCATACTGTCATTAAGAATATGCCATAGAATTTATCAAAATACTTTGTTCTATAACCATAGTGGACTTCTTTGACACCGTGTGTTTTTTATATTATTCTTGTAGAATGATGGAGCCTGTACTGTGGGCATAAATATACGACAACAAGGTCGTTTAACCTTTTTTCGTGAAATACATAAACCGGACATAAAGGGGACTTGACTAATTGAATATTGGACTAGCTGGTGATATTTTAATAAGAACCTCTACAGTTGCAGAGGTAAGCCTTTTGTCATCTCCTTATGTATGAATTAGATGGCTCTCTGAGGAGATTGTGATTGGTCATGCCCACAAGAGGCCCTAATGGAATTCGTCTTTTGTCTTTTTGCCTTTTCTTTGGAAATTACTATTCGTATTAGGTCATATATACTCATATTACATTTGAAGGACGGCAGTGTTTCTCTTGGAATATATGGTGGCCGTTCCTTGGAGATAATCCATGGTAAGATTTGTCATTTTGATTTTTACATTGTTTTCTTTTGTTATATAGAATTTTTTCCCTTTATTTCTGTTTCTGTAGAGATCATCTTCAAATCCGAGGTAGTGTCTTCGGTATCAAAAGGTTTATTTTCTTTAACTTTACCAATATACCTGATTATTAATTATTATCTCTTAGAGTTCTCTTTACATTTCTAAATTGATCTAAAGGAGTTCTGTTCTTTTAACATTGGGCAGCATTTGTGGGAGGGCTTAACACAATAAGTCATGTCCGTGAAATCAATCAGAATATATATGTGTTCACTATGGAGTGTTCTTAAACTTTTTGTGATATATATATGTTTGACTAAATCGTATGTTGTTTGGTTTTTATATATGTATATGTAAATGTAATATATGTTTGATTGACCTTTTCTATATGTGTTTGTAAATGCTATACATGTCTGATTCATTTTTTGTATATAACATATATATTTGTCATAATTTATAATTGAATTCTTGTGTTTGTTGAGGTGTGTTTATTAATTTATATGGTAATTTGTAATGATGTTATTTTTCTATGTAGTATTGGTTATGTAGTTTGTTGTGTTGTATGGTGCTTTTATGTGTGTTTTTTATACATATGTATGTTTTTATCTATGTTTTCTCACAGCCCTGACGAAGTTCGTAGAGAACGAAACGCGTTGGCTGAGTCTGTTTTTTGAGAAATTGAATGGAAATAAAAGAACAACAAATTGGACTTATTGAAGAGACTTTTTTCCTTGGTGCACCGTCTTTGTGTAAAAAGTTTGTATATCTGGGTTTCCAGTAGAGCAAAAGTACGGCATGCTCTGGACGTGTTTTTGCATCTTCTTAAAATTTATGTATTGAATTTGGATTTGGTGTGCTTAACTGTGGTCAGCCGTACGTTCTTTTTGTTTACAGTTCATTTAATTGACCGTTCTGCACTCTTTTCCACTTTGTTATTTCATAAATATTAATCCAAAGTTGGGGGCTTTATTCCCTCAGACAATATGCCTAAATTTCAGGATGGACGCGAGGAATTGGCTATGGACCTTTTTGGGACTAGTGTCTCTAAAAACACAACAACTGTAACCAATACGGCTACTGTGAGCCTTAAGACATTATTTGTGAAACTAGAAAAATTGCGCAAACAGGAGCTAAGTAGGTGGTGGGACGGAGTCACCTTGGAACAGTACATGAAAAATGGCAAAATTCCAAGGGGACTCCGTATCCTGATTTTCCCGACATTTGAAGATCTGAGTGGGGATCTACTTAAAGAATGGGAATGCAATCTGGAGGGTGCATCTATAACAATGATGAAAATTTTGGTAAGACACGCTGCAGAGAAGGGAGAAAAGCTACAGGCAGAGATTGAGCTCCTAGAAAAGGAAATTAACAACATAACTGAGAAGGACCTGATTGAGAAAAATTACACAATACTTAAACAGGTGATGGATGATCACCAAGTATACTTAAAGAACAAAAAATTAAGTAAAATAAGAAGAGATGATAGGGACTACCAAAATGGCAGAATATACACTTTTGCCAAGAAATTTGATGGGTTGCAGGGAAATGAGGATATAATTAAGAAAAGAACAAGGGAAGATAGAGATGTTAGTGAGGAAACAGGCTCTAATAGCAATCTATCCCTTTCCTCTTTAGGTAGTTCCACATCAAGTCATACAATGCCAGAGGTCCCTTTAGAAGAGGGGGCCTCGTCTTTCCAAAAAGAACTAGCCAACCTAAGGATAAGCAACCGCCTCCAACAGAAGAAAGACCAAACAAAAAGAGGCGGGGGGGTAGGCGATCATGGAGCAACCAAAAGGGGAGGCTTGGCAAACAAATCGGGTGCAATACCCAAAGTAAGGAAGTAGCTGCGGGTGGTCTGGCAACAACAGGGGATCTCTTGACCAGTCAAAATGTGAATACCGACTTAAAGATTATAAATCTCTCAAATAAAATTTTGGACGATGATGAAAAGAGTTTACTGAGTAAAGGTCTCAATTTTTGCCCAACACAAGGGGGGGATTTTGCTAGCCTGCATGTTGATCTGTTTAAATTCACCAGGACATTGAAACTTAAAGATTTCTTTGCGAATAAACCTTGTGAACAAGGGGGTGACAGGGGTGTACAGAGTGGGAGTACACACACCATACAAGAAATACGCAATATACATTGTCTCCTCTCCCTGAATCCAGATGATGAGGTGAATATAACTACGGTCCTCGATAACCTAGACATTAATCATAGTGCGAGTATTGACAGTGGACTACGTCCAAAATCTAAGTTTATACCCTCACATTCTTACCATCACAATATTGACGATTTTCATAATAAAATCACAGAGGAGCTCTATAATATTGAAACACCCAAAAGATTCACTCCCAGGTCAACTACCAATATTACAGCGGCGGAGAGATTAGCCCTGACAAGACTAAATAGGGATACGAACATAGTCATAAGGGAAGCCGACAAAGGCGGGAACATCGTGGTAATGAATCATGTAGATTACATACAGGAGATATCAAGACAGCTCAGTAACGAGACATACTATCGTAAGATCAATGAGAACCCCATCCCCAACAGTACAATGAACATCAATGCAAAATTATTAGAGTGGCGGGAATCAGGACTTCTCAGTGAAGAAGAATGCAGATTTATGTGGGTTAACTGTCCGAATTTCCCGTGTATCTATGTACTACCTAAGGTACACAAGGGGGGGAAATTTCCCCCTGGGAGACCAATCATTTCTGGGGTGGGCTCACCCACAGAAAAAATATCAGAATTTGTTGATCACAAGCTCCAGAAATATGTCCCAAACTTGCCCTCATATGTAAGGGATAGCAAGGACATTTTAATGAAGTTCAAAGATTTCGATTGGTCAGATGAGTTAACCTTTGTGACTCTGGATGTAGAGAGTCTCTACACCTGCATCAACAAGACATATGGTATCAAGGCAGTTCAATCCTTCCTTGATAGAGAAGACGCCAGTTTTTTTGACTACAATGAAATGATTGTTTCAATGATTAACATCATCTTGGACAACAACTTTTTCCTTTTTGATGGTGAATGGTTCCAACAGACACATGGAACCGCAATGGGTTCCAGGTTTGCTCCCTCTTACGCCTGCCTTTTCATGGGATGGTTTGAGAGGGAGCATGCCTGGAACAAGAATGCCTCCCCCTGGACTAATTACATCGTGTACTGGGGGAGGTATATTGATGACGTGATTTGCCTGTGGTCCGGGTCGATTGACCAATTAAATCAATATGTATCCTTTTTGAACAACAACACATACAATGTAAAATTTACAATGACTCATCATAAGGAGCATATCAACTTCTTGGATATTACTTTTTACATCAAACATGGGCAAATACAGAGTACACTATATAGGAAGGAAACTGCGTGTAACGCTGTGCTGCACGCAAACAGTGCACACCCTCACTCTGTAAAGAAGAACATTCCCTTTGGTGAAATGGTGAGGGTCAGACGGAATTGTAGTGAGGAAGACATGTTTCAGACACACATTGAGGACACCAAGAGCAGATTTGCTAAAAGGGGCTACGATCGGGCAACTCTGGATAGAGCTGAACTTAGGGTCAGTAGGATGGACCGAAACATGACATTACAGGACAAAAAGAGAACACATGCAACTGACACCAAGGTTAGGTTCATAACCCAATACACTTCCCATAGTAACACCATCTTCAATATTTTTAGAAAGCATTGGCATCTTTTAGTGGAGGTCCCAGGACTAAGAGATGTGATTAACAACAGACCATCTATCACATACAGAAAGGGTATGTCCCTGAAAAGATCACTCTGTCCTAGTTATGTAACCTCTCATCAAAGAACCCAAACATGGTTACCGGAGAAACCAAAGGGATTCTTCACATGTGGAATGTGCAATGTCTGCCCTTTAGGCAGGAATAAAACATCCCTTTTCCGTTACAATAGCCCAAAAGAGTACAGAATTGAGAATTTCGTAAACTGTAATACGACATATGTGATTTATGTCTTGGGATGTAGATGTGGTATAATCTATGTCGGGAGTACCATTCGGGCTTTAAAACTCAGGATCCAGGAACATAGAAGGGCAATAAGATCTAAAGATATCAGATACCCAATCACTAACCATTACGCTAATGAACATCCTGATGATTTGGAATTCTGGTTCCATGCAATTGAACACGTTCCAAAACCAAAGAGAGGTGGCAACAGGGATCTGCTGTTAAGACAGAAAGAATCCAAATGGATTTGTCGTTTGAGAGCGAATAGCCTGGGCCACAATACGGATGGGGAAATGCATTATTTTTTATAGTCGGACACTTGGACTGACATATTGTTTCATATAGCTGTTTTTGTTTCGTGTTGGATGTTATTTTCAGTCTTGATACCTGCTGGATATTTGGGTTGATAAATCTGATAAAATTTACTTCCGTGTCTGCTCGCCTCTTCCAATGAATAAACTAGTAGTAGATAACCCCTGGTGGTCATTACTACTATTCTCTTTCGCTCTCAAAAGGAAACCCTACTATCCATTACTGATTGGAGGACATCGTGAGAACATCGATAATAGTTGTCCGTTTTCATATATTTTATATATATTATATAGATGTAGCTCCAAAAACATCTCTTGAATATTACTTGGGCTTTGCTGGATCTCATTCACTCTTTTTTGTTTCATCCTCTTCTTCTCCCTTCTTCTTCAAAGTGTTGACTTCCATTGTTATATACTGATTTGAAACATCAACAATAACCTATTATATATTGAGCCCATGGAGGGTTGACCAATAATTTATCATGAAATACGTGCAGATCAAGCGAACACCACTATAAATATCATTGACGCCAAATCTGGCTTCTAATGATATACACTTTAAGTGTTTAGATAAAGATGGGACTAACATCAGGGAATACGGGTACGTCAACATTGTATATGGATCATATCGAAGTTATACTTTAACACAACCTCTAGTTAACCTTTTAGACTTACGTGCCTACATTGACTTTAATATATGTACATTCTCGTGACGTACACCTGCTTATATAGAAAATGCTTTATTTATATTTTGAGGTTTCCCCATGATTTGTGATCTCATAAAGATTTTTAGTATTGAGTATCGCATACGCTGGCAAACGATATGCATTGGTCGCTACTTGGACCTATACGCTACTACTGGTAAAACATTATGATTTCAATACAGCGTTTTTGAAATTCGTGGTATATACAAAAAATTGGTCGCCACACATATTACATTACGTATGGCCAAACATATAAACATATTGATCATGTTACTCCCATGACGTTTGAGTACTAAAAAACTTGGACTAAAAGAATCGCCTCTATGAGGATAGTATTTTTGTAATCTTAATATGGGACTGGTTTGGACATCGTATTTCCCATATCCTTTTTTTAACGACTCTTATACATATGCGGGTTTAACCGATACGTGATTTAACACTATATATGGGAACTCCGTTTCAAAATGGCGCCCGCAGAGGTGAAACAAACACTAGGACTTGTATTTTCGCCTATAAACATCGACATACACCACGTGATACGGGGGATAGGCCTATTTAAGACGGCTGACCTATGGGGTAGGGTTTCGCTGGTGACACGAGATAGCGCCCCTTCCTTTGAAAGGTAAGACGAGATCGCTATGTTACACGTGGGGGGGAGTATAATGGTGTTATACCACTTTTATACTTTTGAAAAACGGTTTCATCGTTTAATATTTTCACTCTATGATTCTTATTATTGTTGTCCTTTGGGGCGAACTATGTGATAAGAAGAAACGCTTTTACTTAATTGCTACCATGAGCGTGTTCGGTGCTCGTGTAAGTTGATAGCTTATTGGGAGTCAGATAGGGATAGTTACGTGTCCCAATTAGTGAAAATCATATTGATTATTCGCATTTCTTAAAACGTCTTTGATGCTAAATATTTTAACGCACGATTAGGTGGGACCCTCCGGTCTTTAACGCGACCGTATGCACTTTGTTAATAATAACTTCTCGAGACAGGTGAATACAATAATGTTGATCGTTCGCTTGCTCCAAACGTCTCTAACGTTAATGTTTTATGCGTATAAGTAAGTAGTACCCGCAGGTCTGTAAAGCGATGTAACATATCATGGTGATAACCATATCTTTTATTCTTGTGATATGTCAGAGCATACTGTCATTAAGAATATGCCATAGAATTTATCAAAATACTTTGTTCTATAACCATAGTGGACTTCTTTGACACCGTGTGTTTTTTATATTATTCTTGTAGAATGATGGAGCCTGTACTGTGGGCATAAATATACGACAACAAGGTCGTTTAACCTTTTTTCGTGAAATACATAAACCGGACATAAAGGGGACTTGACTAATTGAATATTGGACTAGCTGGTGATATTTTAATAAGAACCTCTACAGTTGCAGAGGTAAGCCTTTTGTCATCTCCTTATGTATGAATTAGATGGCTCTCTGAGGAGATTGTGATTGGTCATGCCCACAAGAGGCCCTAATGGAATTCGTCTTTTGTCTTTTTGCCTTTTCTTTGGAAATTACTATTCGTATTAGGTCATATATACTCATATTACATTTGAAGGACGGCAGTGTTTCTCTTGGAATATATGGTGGCCGTTCCTTGGAGATAATCCATGGTAAGATTTGTCATTTTGATTTTTACATTGTTTTCTTTTGTTATATAGAATTTTTTCCCTTTATTTCTGTTTCTGTAGAGATCATCTTCAAATCCGAGGTAGTGTCTTCGGTATCAAAAGGTTTATTTTCTTTAACTTTACCAATATACCTGATTATTAATTATTATCTCTTAGAGTTCTCTTTACATTTCTAAATTGATCTAAAGGAGTTCTGTTCTTTTAACATTGGGCAGCATTTGTGGGAGGGCTTAACACAATAAGTCATGTCCGTGAAATCAATCAGAATATATATGTGTTCACTATGGAGTGTTCTTAAACTTTTTGTGATATATATATGTTTGACTAAATCGTATGTTGTTTGGTTTTTATATATGTATATGTAAATGTAATATATGTTTGATTGACCTTTTCTATATGTGTTTGTAAATGCTATACATGTCTGATTCATTTTTTGTATATAACATATATATTTGTCATAATTTATAATTGAATTCTTGTGTTTGTTGAGGTGTGTTTATTAATTTATATGGTAATTTGTAATGATGTTATTTTTCTATGTAGTATTGGTTATGTAGTTTGTTGTGTTGTATGGTGCTTTTATGTGTGTTTTTTATACATATGTATGTTTTTATCTATGTTTTCTCACAGCCCTGACGAAGTTCGTAGAGAACGAAACGCGTTGGCTGAGTCTGTTTTTTGAGAAATTGAATGGAAATAAAAGAACAACAAATTGGACTTATTGAAGAGACTTTTTTCCTTGGTGCACCGTCTTTGTGTAAAAAGTTTGTATATCTGGGTTTCCAGTAGAGCAAAAGTACGGCATGCTCTGGACGTGTTTTTGCACCTTCTTAAAATTTATGTATTGAATTTGGATTTGGTGTGCTTAACTGTGGTCAGCCGTACGTTCTTTTTGTTTACAGTACAAAAAAAAAAGAGGGAAACGAGTGGAACAGAGGACAGAAAGGCACAAAAAAGAGTGGAAAACGAGTGGCACAGAGGGCAGAAAGGCACAAAAAAGAGTGGCGCAGAAGGGCACAAAAGATGAGAGGAGCAGAGGGCAGAAAGGCACACAAAAAACGAGTGGAACAGAGGGCAGAAGGGCACAAAAACGAGTGGAACAGAGGGCAGAAGGGCACAAAAACGAGAGGAGCAGAGGGCAGAAAGGAACAAAAAAAGAGGGAAAACGAGTGTAACAGAGGACAGAAAGGCACAAAAAGAGGGAAAACGAGTGGAACAGAGGGCAGAAAGGCACAAAAAACGAGGAAAAAAACGGGTGGCACAGAACAAGAGCGCACTGAAGCTGACGAGGAGGGAGTGGGAGGGGGGAGTGGGGGCGGGCGCAGTGGTGCGGGCCGCAGTTGTAAAAGGCAGGGAGAGGGTGAGATTGAGGAAGGGAAAGATAGGGATCAAAGGAAAAAACAAGGGGTGGCAAATGGTGTGCACTTTGATGTCCTCAGTGGCCCCGCGGCTCACTGAGGACATCAAAGCAAGTGATCAGGCAGTGCTTTTCAGGCTGCCAAATGGTGCGCGCGCCCAGGGCACATGCACTGTATTTGGAGGCCTGGAAAGCACTGTTTGCACTTCCAAAAGTGCTTACTATAAGTCTCGCCAGAACAGCGCTAAAGCGCTGTCTCAGACGAGACCTAAAAAGAACCAGCCGAAGTGAAATAAGGAATCAGAAAGCGTAGGGCGGTGGAAGAAAGAGGCATGAGGTGAAATCACAACGTAGGCACCCTTGGGATTGAGCTTCCCCTCATTTAGCAGGGCCTCTGCACTTTTACGAATTAAGCACCGTGCACCAAAATCTGGAGTAAGACAACCTGAATCTGGCATGCTTTTCAATGTCCTGTCATAATGCACCAATACTAAACCTTAACCCGCTATTCAATTGCTATTCTTTGAACAACACATTGTCAGTTGAATGAGTTTTGATCATGCAGAGACACAATTTTAAATATTGGATCTTAATACAGTGGAATTGTGCATTAAATAATTTCTTATAATTGTTAGGTACGTATTTCTATTTTAATTATTTATTTACTTGCCTACAGGTTTTGCGGAGAATGTGTGACACTTTGTAGTCATTTGCAATTGAATACAAATTGGTTAAGAAATTTAAAAAATACAAAAATAAAACACAATGCAATTTTGCATGACTTAGAGGAGTTTCTTTGTGTGGTGGCACATTCATGCACAGAGTTTCGCTCTTCCTCCACAATTGGTCTTCCAAATAAATCTGTATTACATTTGGGATGAACATTATGAAGCAAGATGTGAAATTCTTTCAGTATAACTGAGTTTGAAAATTTCAATTCTGCTCCAGTCCCCCACCAAAGGCAGGAAAGAGCAAATTTACTTGAAATGTGCATGCACCATTAGCGTTGTGACTACGATGCGTCCATAAAGAAGGAGCAGGGTCTAAGAAGTGTGAGGAGAAAGAGTACACAGGAAAGATGCATTAAGTTCCATTGCTAATTTTCTGTGACCCTGTATAGTGCTCCACTGACTTTTGGCTTGGACTTTTGGGACTATAGAAATAACACCACATACATACATACTAAAATACTTTCCATTCTGGTTCACCTATTGACAAACATGACAGTGGCAATTAGCACCTCTTGCATGAGGCAAATTATCAATCAGTGGCAGATGAGGGTTTGGTTATCAGGTCTGGCTTGACTGCGCAGCTGTTGGCAAGACTTACGGGTACAAATGCTTTTAAATATAAGTAGAGGGAGCTTTGACTCCTCCCAGAGGAGTATTCCTCTTTCACCACACGCCATTGTCTGTCTGAGATATCATTCCACCCTCTATTGAGTGCTTGCATTGTAATGCATGAGGGACTATTATACATTTCAAAAGTACACTGAATCATCACACATTAAATTGTGTATCTCATATATGCCTTCCGTCCAAAAACAATGTTTTTAGTTTGTTTTTCACTGCAACAAGCATTTCTTCATGTTTTCCTCAGGACTCTAAATGCAAGCCTACTTATCAGCGTTTGCAATGCTTGTTTATCTTGTGGTGGAGGGAACTGGAATATGTTGTTTATTGACATTAGCACAGACAGTTAATTTGATTTGTCTATATTCTTGTGGGGTTTCACCAGGTGAAAGTGATATTCCTAAGCAGACTCCAGAGAAGAGATCATTTAGGAGCTGTGTTTCAATTATGCCTTGCGTCTGGTTGGAAAGTATTAATGTTAACTCTCCCTTCACCAAGCATAATGCAACAAAACTCCCATTGGCAAAGACACATCGTGGACCAGGAGGCACATGCGCATCAAACTATTTGTGATAACCTAATCTGTTGATTAGGACCCAGCATGACGTCATTGCCTTGGCCATCTGTCATTACTGTATAGTGCTCCTCCATTACTTGATTGCAACTTTTCCAATTTTGCATACTGCATCTATTGCGAGAACACAAAAATCAACACTCAGCACAACATCTAGTCTACAACTAGAAGAGAATATACTCAATCAACTCAGAGAGTTTGAGCTCATCCTGTATACTTGCTTATAATGTGAGTTACCTCACATGTTACAATGAATTTGCACACAGTGGAGCAGAAAGCCCTATATAGTTTCTCCTGCCACATCTAATTCCCTTCCTCTGGTGTCTTGGGACCCTCCCCCAGAAGCTCATTTGTAATTTGCACCACCCACTCGTGATATTCCAGTTTCTCTACTGAACACAATAGCAAATGAATCATCCATGTTTGCATTGAGTTTGAGGATTTCATTGGACATTTCAGCTAAACATCACATAACATCACAGCCTAAGCTCCTAAATAAATCAATATCAGCAACATTTCACAGAATAGCCTGGGTGGTGCACCACCGTTTCCATGATATATATATCAATTCTAGCACGGTGACCACACATAGGAAAGCAAGAGTTATAAAGTGTAGTCTCTGTCGTTATACATGACATTTGTCAAAGGCCGAGAATTCAATATTGACTCCCTCACAAAGAAATATGTTAATGCGGAAGGTAGCAGGTATAAATATTACTGTGGGGGAGAAGGATGCAGGTATGCTAGATATGTACAGGATTCCACAGAGTTTGATTTCTTCATAGGTGTCAAAGAAGCAAGAGTACAATTCAACCTTTAGAGCAATATTTCTTTCAGAATATCTGCTCTGATGTGCTCCCTTTGTGGCTGCACGGGATTCCAAACAAAAGGACTGCGACCAAATAAATATATATTCTCATTCTGCACACCCTATAGATCCCATAGATGGATGTCACAATGCTATCGCTGTTGACTTTCCGCCAGGAGGACCAACCAAATACAGGGTCTTTGTTTTTGGGGTACGCTTTTCTAAGATTACTCTATTACTTATGGCAAATGGTCACAAATATTCATCGTGCTTGGTCTTATGATTGTACACATATCTGACATGCATAAACATTCATCTGGTTCAGGTAAATGTGCATATAGGTGCTTAAGACCAGAAGCAAATTGAAGTGATTTAAGGGAGAGATCTTGCAGAACCATCAATACAGAGCAGTAATAGGCAACAGAAACCACATCTAGGATTATAAAAACATAACAAGAATGCATGATTTCTTGTTCTGTATATTACAGGGATTGTGTTAGCGGCTTCCATCCCAACTGCGGCTCACGCACAGGCCAAAAATCGTAAATAAATATGAAGGTCTTGAATATTTACTTGAAGTATTTCAATTTTATATTTCCTTTCTTATAATATTACAGACAAATATGCTTCTGGAACAGACAAGAACAAAGATCTATTCCATCATCCCCACCTGATGTAAGATTAGGAGAGAAATATAGAGGCACAAAACTGTTAGAGTTTTTCAAACTGCTAATTTGGGGAGAATTCATGTCAGTTAATCTATAAAAGTATCTCACCAAACAACTATCTCGTTGCAAATGTACTATGCTGACCTCAGAAACATCAGGTCTGTTACAAAAAAGAGCAGCACTCCATGTTTTCTAATAATACTTAAGAAATCACTAGATAGGTCACACACTTCCTTCCTTTCCTTAGATTTGCATTTCAGAAGCAGGCACTCCAGCCTGTTTGCATGCGTAAATGTTCCCAAGCATTGAGGATTTGAACTACCGCGTTGCTCAAAGAGCTGCATAAAAGACAGTGCTGTATATGTTTACCTAGAAGTTCTTGCCTCTGCAAAACCTATACTGTCTCATGACATGCAGCCTAAAGTCTTTCTTATTATTGTCAGACTATCCTTAGGCATATTTAGAAGCTATAAAACATAAGGGTTCGATTGACAAACACTTGCTCTTGAACAAGTTCAGACATGCCAGAAGTTCTAAAAATGATTCTTTGGTTTTTACAATGCTACTGTAAAAAATAACAAATGATTATTTTCTAAGGCCATGAGTGAAGTCTGTCTTAGAACAGATCAGGACCCCTTCTGTGGATCAGACGATTTTGTTTCCAGGATAAGATATACAGCTGTCAAATCTTCAATATGCCCGGCTACTCCTCTAAAACACAGCAGTGTTTAAAGTTTATAAGTGCAATGGAGGGAAATGCTTTTTTCTCCCTCTTCCGTGTTTTTTTTGTATTATCCTGGCTGTAAACAAAAAGATATAATGACTACAAGACCATCTAGAAAGAAAATCTCTTTTTGGATTATGGCCATAAATCTATAATTTGAATTTGTTGATAGAGATTGATGGAGATTTTCTACTACTTGCACTGAAGAAAATAAGCAGTAAATTATTTTGTTGATCTAAATTTCCTAAATCACATTTAGTGCATGGGGTATGATATAGAATCCAATATACAATCCCATCATTCAATACACAATCTGATATCTAAAATAAGTCTGTGTGTCAAATGAAATGGAAGAAGAATGATATGTATCATCTAATGGTCCTACTCCTGTAAAGCCATACTATTGATGAGCCCAAGGGACCTCCTGTGGTTGCTCTGGGAGTAGCCAGTGCTCAGGGAGACCATGGTCAGCATGGGATAAATGCTTGTTCTTGCCTTCCCAAGAGACTTCATTGAAGTCGGTGAGTCCCTTGAACAGAGAGTGAAGTTTCTCTGACACAAACTTTGAATTTTCCTTCATACATGATTTACTCAAAGCCACTTTTGGAGCTTTTCTGTCTGAATGCGAACTATATTTAATTTATAAGTAGCCACAATGAAGTGAAAATGAGAAGGAGTTTGGCTAGGGATAATTTAGCAATGCTCAGTTTAGAGCTGCAAACCCAGGACACACTTTTTGAGCCACATGGCAGTTAACTGGGATCTGATTTTCTACAGCAAATCTAGAAACAGAAGATTCGCCCTGTCTTAAAGAAGAACACTTGTATTCTGTCCCCAGCGATGCAGTAGTATCACAAAACACATGCAAGAAGTGACCCTACCCTAAGGCAGGTCAAGCACATTTTTGAGGAATATTTTGTTTGCCCATGGATGGTTGCCTGAACCAGATTGTTGTCAAAATGTAATACTGAGATACGTGTCTTTGATCACTGGCTCTTTGTCTTGACAGGTGATGTCAACCACCATCAGCAGGTCTCATTTGTTCCTGGATGTTTGTACCTAGCTCAGAAAGATTTCCTCAAGGACAAATTCAGTGATGTTGATAGCATTATAGTTATTGATCTGTACCAACATGTAATTCAAGTGTATCTACATGACATAGTGAGTATCTCTATGATTCGGTCTCCTCCACATATGCTTTATTGAAAATCGATCAGCATATGGAGGAGGAGTTGTTTAAGACTCCAGTACACCTCACATAAACTGTTTTGCCCAAAGGCACACATTTGAGGTCCTAGCTGAAGAAGATGGCTTGACACCATAACAACTCAAATCCTCCAAAGAGGTTCTACTGTCCTCAATCTAACAAGCTTAAGAGACAATGGAAATTGGTTTTGGGGTGCTTGTTCCGATGCCCCCCCATTCAGTCTTGGGCCTCTTCATTGAGACGGCATATGTGAGCAGCAGCATGTGACTACTGCAATATATATACTTAATGTGTGAAGCAGGTAACTAGTGACTGTGACATGTACAGAAGACACAAAGACATTTCACCCAGTCTATAACTAGTGACTATGACATGCACAGAAGACACACATACATTTCACTCAGTCTATAACTAGTGACTGTGACATGCACAGAAGACACACATACATTTCACTCAGTCTATAACTAGTGACTGTGACATGCACAGAAGACACAAAGACATTTCACTCAGTCTACCCAAATTATCAAACACAAATTTATTTCCATCTCTACTGACGTCTGTCAACATCCAGCAAAATTGAAACTCTGGTAAGACATATTGTATTTAAGAGAGGACTGCTAAATTCAGTACTTAAATTATGTTCATGTGTTCTCAGTTAGCTATAGTTCAGCCATCAGATAGCTGTATTATTGAAACACATACATCAATACTTATTATATAGGGTCTCATTCATAATAGATTATATAAACTTGCAACCAGTCCCAAACTTAACCTCATACCATACATACAGAATGAAAGGATTGTTCATGTGTTGTGCTTGGTGAATGCTTTTGATGATAGTGAAACACCACCATGTGGTTACAGTAGACTCCCCCCAAGTCCACAGCACTGTAGTCCCAACCTATGTTCCCTGTAGGGTGCACACGTGCACGGTCCCTACACTTTCCAGGCGCACAGGGCCTCTGCTGGAGAGCGCATCAAAAGAAAGACTTCCTGAACATTTAAAATCATTAGTGCTGATGGAAGCTTTCTCTTGGTGTGCTCTGTTAAATTAGCATTACACCTGCTCCTCCATAAGTGTTCTGATGGGGGCCTCTGGAAGGGGAAAGTATGACTTTGGGAGCAGGTGACTGTTACCAATGCCCTCTGCTCCCCTAATGGTGTGAAGTGCATTCTTATGTAGATGCACCCTAGATGTTTACAAGACATTTCAAATCCCTATTCCATGTCAGCCACCTTTCACATGGCTTCTGACTTTGGAGCTGGGAAACCAAGTTGGAATCCCAGCATTGGCTGAACATCCTCTGATTCTAGGCAAATCACTTACTCTTTTTATAATGTAACTGGTGGCAATGTAACTTAGACTTTGGGTAATGTAACTGGTGCCCATATAAAATGTTCCTATACCTTGTGCTAAATAAAAACAGCAGAACATGCACAGAGACTTAAAACAAAGCATTAGCATAAAAAAGAAAGGCAAATAGACACACATTTAGTGGCTGATTTGTACAAAGTGAAACCATAACTCACAGAACAATTGTGGCTTCCCTGCTTAAATTGTGCGATATAAGGCAAATATTTAATTTTACCAAAATCTTTTCTTCTTTATTGCATACGAAACTACTTTCAAATATGTGAGTTCAGAAAATTAGTTGTACAAAAATCTATTGGTGTGATTTAATAGACCATAATGTTACTCTATAATTATGTGGGCCACCTACAGGCTTTACATGACAACTCTCTTGCCTCTTGGTTTACTAATTGTTCAGGTTTAAAAACAATCATTTTAATAAGCACTTCTCTCTGCATTGTTATAATGTCATGTATTCATGTCAAAGCTTCCACACATTAAAGAAGTTTGTTGTATGATTTACATAGCAAACATTTTCAGTGCTTGGATCCTGCACAGGCTTTAAGAGCCAAGCAAGACCCTTGGCTCAGCTCTGGTTTGACTCTCCCTCTTAATATGTTGGCTCGCCCACCCCTACCTTAAATAGTGCAAAAGAGAGAGGGTCAGTTTAGCCTGTAGTTAGAGATTCTGACATAAAAAATTGCAAATACAATTTATCTTCTCATTATTTTAATATAATGTTAGGCTGTTCCCTCCTAAGAACATAAAGCCAGATCATGATTGCGTTGGAAGGGGGAGCTTTTTTACCGTTGATCTGCAAATATATCCGTGTGTGTGTGTGTGTGCTTTACTGATATGCAGGATGCTTTGACTCTGGCTTAGAAATCTGAAAGGTTATACATTTCTTGGGACCAAATGACTTTGTAGAGCTGCTCCTCTGTTATAATCTTAATAATTTAAAACAAGTAGATGCTGGTTGTATGTTTTTTAACACTTACTGGCTGATTTGTAGGCATACATACCATGTTGAACAAATATGTCAGGGTGTTGTAATTCTTAAAAAAATTATAATCTGTCTAGCTGTTGTAGTTTGTTTTGTGGTTGAGTGCAGCCCTGACAATACTCGCCTTATGCACATATCAAATCCATATGTGCCAAAGAGCTCAGTTGTGTGTGTCAGTTGTTTGTAACTTGCCCAGTGTTTTGCAGCCTGCTGATCCGGAGTGACTTAAGGAAGTTCTTTGCAGGAGAGTGGGTAACACAGAAAGTCTGTGCCTCTCCTCTCACAGTGCACAGGTACAACACCTGTACAGAGCCATGTAACTGATTTTGCTCCTAGTAGTTTGAAATTAAATCCTGCACACCAAACCCCATGCCTTGTCCCTTACATGCATATCTTGTTTCCCTGCATGAGCCCGGTGCTAGACTGGGACTTCTAATATCATTTTCGGGCTGCCCCCGAGAAACATCCTTAGTCCAAAGAAAGCACTGGGTCTGTCTCTGAGCTGGAACACCCAGAACTAGTCACAAGCAAATGGGAGATCTCAACACCTGGCTGTCACCATCCTTCCTGAAGCAGCAGTTCGGGACAGACAAAGGACATACCTGACCTAGAAACTTCCTCACCTTCAAAAACAAACTACAGCCAAATCTCGTCTCCTTGCCAGTCACCAAATGGCAGTGCTCAAGTAGACTAATCTGCATCTCCTTGTTAATGAAAGATGTCATTGAATTTTTTAAGGTAGTCCGGCCTCTCCCTCCTCACTTCAGTGGCTTGGTTTCTGCCCTCCAGCTACAGGAATACAGAAAATGCACTTCCAGTGTCGGGAGAGCTATTCTCACCTCCATCCTATGCCATGCTAAAACAGGCACATTCAAATGCTTAACTTTCATACTTAGGCAAAGCTATTGTCAAGCAACTTTTAAGGCTGAACATCAGAAGACATGACTCCCACATTTGCAGAATCTCGTTTTGACTTTTGCCTTTTTTACCCTGGGGCAGATTTACACAAGGCCCATGTGTCACTTTTGCACCGCTGTTGCGTCACTTTTTGTGATGCAGCGGTGGCATAAACAATGCATCACGTTGTGGCCCATTTACAATCTGATGCATCTAGGGAGATGCGTCACCTTGTAAAGCACTGCGCCACATTATACCTGCGTCAGCTATAATGCATGCAGGGTGGGCATTCCCATACAGGAAAGCCTCATATAAGTGACGCAGTGAAAGCTACAAGATTTCACTGCGCCACTTCTAGGACAGCACTGCGTCAAATCCAAGGAGTGACACAGCACAATAAGTATAGGCCTCCCCATGCATTGCTGGAGTTGCGTTGTGCTTGCGACACGACCCCATCAATGTGTGACTTTTATGCCAACAGATGCATCAGCATTTCTGACGCATCTGTCAATCCTTGGGCCACGGCGCGCTGTATTTTAAACACAGCGCATCCATGGGGGCGCAAGCGTTTCACATGGAAGCACAGGGAAACTGACACAGCTCTACAGATGCGTCAGTTTCTTGAAAATCTGCCTCCCTGTATATTCTCTCATATTTGATTACTTTACGCTCCCAACCCCTCAACTGATCAGCTGTCCATGCTAAAGCAGTGGCCTAGCAATAGCCTAGAAGTGGACTTACTGTTCACCTGATTCCTAGGGCCTATCAAAGGTGCATAATCCAGATCTATCTCACATGCAAATAATGATGTTTCTTTTTACAGTTTGGTATCCTTGAATTGCATGCTATGTCAAACGTCTACCATTTGCGCCTAAAACCCTCCCTGAAAATGTTAATCTTTACTTCAAAACTTCCAATTGTCACCTCTTCTTTTGTCTTTGAATTGCACTGTCCTTGCTGTCCATCCTTTGCATGCTTCCCATCTAAATAATTTGCATATTTGCTTTAATCTCTATTACTCAAACGTCTACCATTTGCGCCTAAAACCCTCCCTGAAAATGTTAATCTTTACTTCAAAACTTACAATACAATAGTTACTAAACGATCTGTTAACTTTCCGTAGTGTCCACTCCGGGTCCTTCCGCCCCCTGTGGACTCATTAATAGATTGCAGCTGAAGGACTAAGGGTCAGGCATGGGGTCAGCCCTGAGGTGTCATCTTGGGTTGAAGGGTGAGTGATCTCACTTCTGGCAAACACCACTGATTCTGGTAGCTCTCTCTCTTGCTTAGTGAGTTGTCTTTGATGCACATGTCCTTGGCTGTAGTGCACAGAGACCATTCACTGCAGCACACAGGGAAAACAAAAATTTGAGGGAACATTGGTCTAAACCCTTTATTAAACCAACCACTAAGCAGAGCATGCCATCTAATCAGTTTAAGGTAATTATATTCAGCTTTTTCCAACGGTAGTTGTAAAGCAATTGTTTATACAACTGCATACTACAGTCCATCATGAGAGTAATATAAAACAAATTCATTCAAATTGAAATTTTACAAACGGAAAAATTAACCATCTACCGTCTGAACTGAAAATACATTCCCCAGAATCTTCTACCCACAACACAATGCCTTAGCAGTATTTATCAAATGTGGTAAAATCAGAATCATACCACAAGGTCACTATATTCACAATTCTCAGAGAGCCTATCTATTTTATCCACAATGATTCCAAAAGAGGCCTGATTAGAAGACAGTAGCACCAGTAATTTAAATGGGGAGGTACTGAGTGATGGCACTTTTTAGGTCTTGCCTTGGCGAGATCTATTGTCGTCGACTTGGTTGCCGAAGGGGGACAGGAGATGTGCACTTGCCCAGACAGCAGATATGCATGCTCACGGCGTCTTGCACGCTTCCACCGCACTTTCACATTCGCACGCTCAGTTTCCTTCAGCAGCATCAAGCGAACCTGAACGTTTGTCCCAAAACCTCAGGCAGGTCCCCGGATCGTGAGCAGATCTCCAGGCTCGGGGGTAGAGTTCCATGGACAGGGACAGTTGTCCAGGCACGTGAGGCGAGCTCCAGACATTCGGGCAGATATCCATACATCCGGGCAGATCGCCATGCACAGAGGTAGGTTTGTGGGATTGTGAGATGATCTCCAAACACTTTTATGGATGGGGGGGGGCAGTTCTCTGGGCACGTGAGGCGATCCCCATACATCCCGGCATATCCCCAGGCACAGGTCTCAGACTTGCGCGCATATCCTCTTAGCTGGAGTTGATACACCGCACCGATATATTCAGTTCGGAAGGCTGCCCCCATTCCCACAAAGGGCAGGGGAGCTAGTTGGAGTAAGACCCACCAATCAAATAACATCAGCCCTTGTGGGAACACATCGCCTGGCGGAGGGGGGAGGGGCAGTGTCTCCGCTCTAGGGCGAATGTAAGCCCTTGTCTGCCACAGAGAGTAGCGCTGTGGGCAGGCGGCAGTGCAAGCTCTCACCCATGACATCTTCCATCACATGACATGTCGCTGCCTCACTGGAGGGCAGCCCTCTGCCCCGTGGCACACAGATCTCGGTGCCTGTACTGCCCCAGCCGCTAGAAGCAGGTTTACTGCCACGCAGAGACCTCAGATCCCGGGGTGATGTGGACGTGGGAGGTGCAAAGTGTCGCCTGACCAGCGTCTCACTCACCCATCACAAGTCACTGCATCGCCAGAGGGCAGACCTCCTCCCGCATAAAGATCGTTGTGGGGATCTAGTGCAGGAGCCTGTAGTGTTGGTGGAGATCTAGCACATGGAATTCAATGGTTTGTGTGGATCTAGCACAGGGGCGGTATGTTTGTGGGATCTAGCACAGTTGACTCTGGGGATCTAGCACAGTGCACTCTGAGGGGCTCTAGCACTGTGCACTCTGTGGATATCTAGCACAATGGACTCTGTGGGGATCTAGCACAGTGGACACTGTGGGGATCTAGCACTGTGGACTCTGTGGGGATCTAGCACAATGGACTCTGGGGATCTAGCACAGTGGACACTGTGCGGATCTAGCACTGTGGACCCTGTGGGGATCTAGCACAATGGACTCTGGGGATCTAGCACAGTGGACTCCGTGAGGGTACGGTGCCTAGCAGTGGAGCCCCGTACGCTGCCCACTTATGTTGCACAGTGCCCCAATATATCTGAGAGTAAGCTGCACAGGGCCCTGCTGTGTACTGATGATGAGTTACCCTGCTCTGGTAATGTGAGGGTAAGCCCAGGGTACAGCCTCCATTTTTTAATGGGAAAAGCAAAACTAAAAGTTCCAGAATGCAAAGTGCTGTAAGTACAAAACAAAAAAAAACACAGGTCGGGCTTAAAGTGTTGTGCGTGACAGGCAGCCACTGTGGAGGTTTGCAGAACATTACATGCTTTTCCTAATCAAACGTATTCCAGAGTCAGTGGGCTGTAACTTATTAAAGGAGATCACGCTATTGCTTGACCATCATGTTATGCAATTAATACCCTCACTTTTAAAGGTGCTGCAATTAACCATTAAAGGGTAAATGTTTAAAGACACCTTTCTAACATTATATGCTTTTTACTTTTTACCAAACTTGGCTACATTTGTGTATTGTCTTGCTGACTTTCTCTTGGTGTACCTTTCACTTGGCACTTTAGCGGACTTGATTGTCTCAATAAAGTACTCCTTACCTTACCACACCTCATTACAGGAGATGATGTGTTCATGATTGTTCCAGGATATTTAAAATTAACACCTGGGCCTCTGCAGTAATGATGGGGAGGTTTTATTGACTGATTGATTAGCGCTCGCTACCCAAGAGTCTCTAGGCACTAGGGATGTCTGTGGGGCTTTTTGTTTCTCCAGAAGTGAAGCTGGGGTCAAGGGGTGCAGCCACAAAGCCATGTGTGCACGCCCACCGCCATTACTTCATCTCTCTTATAAATGTCATGGACTCCAGTGTTGGTCCAGGAGGGCTGGGTTCGTGCCAGATATTCAGCGTACCACACAACACAAATTCACATGCAGCAGTTATCCTGAAGCTTCCCTCTTGGACCCCCTTCATGTGACCCTCCCCCTCCCCTCCGTGATGAAATCTTTTCAGGCTCTCTGACTGCAGTTATGGGGTTATCTTACCATTTCTACCAGTGAGCGCAAGTTTTACAATGCTGCGTCTAATGGCTACAGTCCTGACTTTTATGACGAGTTACACGCGTCTCTTGCATACCTGTGTCCTCGCGCTAGTGTATACGCTGTCTTTATGTACACTCGCACAATGTAATCTCCTAACATCGATTCATAACAAGGTGCGCTGTGTCTATAGTGTGTTTTACATTCTGCCAACCTGAAAAAGGCTCTGGTGTCACCCGAATGTGGTGTGTACTATATACAGTGAGTCAAATGGAAATATTGAAGTGCAGGTACTCACTATCTAGAATAACTGTGTACTCCTGAAGAGTATCTCCCATTAGCTGTATTCCTGCGGTGTTGAGAAGCACAGGAACTCTCCATTTCAAATTGAAGAAGTGCTGGTACTCAGGACTGGAGACTACCCGCCTGCTTAAAGTACTGACTATGTACAACTTCAAATAAATAAAGAAAGAAAATAGATATTGTTGCAGTAGTGAATCTGACGAATACCTTCATCATCATATCTCTATTAGATTATTCAACAATACTCATAAAAGAACAGCAGTAATAAGACGCGTCATAAAATCATTAAACATCCATATACAGCTATACACAAGCATAAGAAAACAGGTTACGATAAAAAGGAGTCCAAAAATTCATTAAGTTGCACCAGCGCAGAGCACTTTTTAAATATCCTCCAACGGAATGGCAAACAAGCCTGCTCATATCTCATTCGGAGAAAATACAATGACGGTTTGTATTGGCAAAACCAATAAGCTTTAAGAATAGGCAGTAAGTGCCCGCGCCAGAAAGGCTCATAATAGCAGCAAAAAAAATCCCACTTCTTTTAAACCCGATATTTCAGCAGCAGCACCCGTCAGTCCAGCGTGCAACTCCATATATTTCATCAACGACTGTGTTTCCTGTCCAGGGCTTTCATGGTTAACCTAAAGCATTCTGGATGTAGTAGTCTTGGTTTGCTTCAACTGAGCAGGTTAGACTAACCTGATAGACCTGATGTTTAAGGTTGAGAGTCCAGGGCTGGTAACAGTGTCTGTGATGACATGGATGGTGACCCTGCTCCTCTAGGGCCTGCTATAGAGGGCTTGAGACTTGGGAGCCCCCATATTACAAGTGTGCTGCTAAAATCTGTTAAAATCCCCACCTAGAAGAAATACCCTTACTGCGTGATGACTTTATTTCACCAGGCAATTCTTGCACCCATTTCTATGTTTTCCCAATGGAAATGGGGAATAACATAGAGAAATGGCCTCTATGACTGATATTACCAAGCAGTGACTCATACGTGCTAACACATCTCCTTATAGACACAGAATGGGTACAATCCTTTGAATCATCAGGGCCGATATTTCTATTTCCACACTGTCTGGTCAGTTCAAATTCTTCAAGTTTTTAACAGGACAGACCTGCCCGGTCAAAAACTGCTTAATTTGAAGAAAATCTGTCATCTCGAAATTGTGAAAAAGAAAGTTTGTGTAGAGTTTAACAGTTACCGTGGCGCTTGCAATAAGAGCATTCCGTGTAGTGTTGGTTTAAAGCACCGCAAAGTACCCAAAAATAAAGCTTTAAAGCTGCCTACAGTTCAAACAAGCATTTGCAATGCAATAGGTCTAGCATTTACGCGAGTTTGAGCTATTGACATTGCAAATAACAGTGCCTTTCATTTTTGTTTTCGTTTTTAAAACATAAATAAAAGGCAGTCATTTATAATGCCAATAGCTTAAACTTGCGTAAATGCGAGACCTATTGCATTGCAAATGCTTGTTTATTTTGAGAGGGAGAGTAACTGCACTTTTCAAGAGTGACTTTAATATTTTTAATTGGAGAGTACGGAGAGTACGGACACTTCACAGAAACAAGCAGGTACTCTGGTACACCTGCACTTCTATTTTTCCAATTCAAGCACTGAGTAGCACCCCAAACATGAACCAGCCAGCTAAAGATGTAAATTTCTAAGAATGTTAAAGTCATTCAAATGTGTACTCTGGTTGGACTAGGTGATAGGCTGTTATTATGCTGGGAAAGTGATGACGCACTTGGGCCCCAAGGCCTGAATATCAAAAATCCTCAAAGAAATGTACATTACATGACTGGGTACAATCCACTCTTTCCGTTGAGCGCAGCAGACGAGGCATCCCCAGTGATAATATAAGCAGCAGAAAACCTGCTATTTTATGTGAAAAGTGACTGAACACTGACATTTGTCAGTGACAAGTGCTCGTGTGTGGGTGGTTGCCATATACCAGTGATAACTATGTGATGACAATACTGCAGGGCACTGCCTGCATTTCAGAGCAGCTCTCTGAGTGAGGATGCCAGCATTAAACGCGCTGCAACTAAAGAGCTCTAAATGCGTTAAAAGCGTTACATGATTTGCTACAATAAGATTTGATGGATGTATAGTGGACAGATTTTCTTATATGCACTTTAGTGTCAGGAGCCTGCCATACTGCCACCTGGTGGTGCTCCAGTGGGGCCTCTGCAGCCTCTGCAGTCTTGCGTTAAGCCCTGATTGCTAAACAGCACTTCCCTCCGTGCCAGACTGTCCTCCATTTTCCATCTAGTCCCAGGTTTCACACAAACTAGCTGATGCATTCTCTAGTCCTCTCATTCCTGAAGCCTTGAGGAGATCACCTTCTGGAGGAGGAACCTGCGTGTCCACAGCCAACAAAAGGCACATGCACACTTTCTGGTTGTCTTCGATCTCAGACGAGATTCTTGCTTCCTTGGTACTCTTCATATGGGTTTGGGACCTTTTGTCTTCCTCTTTACGGGACAAAAGTGGAGCTATGATTCCCAGCATCTACCTCTCTGCTCCCGTGCTTCTTTCTTGAGCTGCTTGGTATATGATTCACTTGCAATCATCTGCCCTAAAGAGACTTTGCTAAAACCTGGTCAAGTTTGCTTCCTGCTCACATTTGACACGTATTCCATGTTCCTAGCTGATTTAGAGCTTTTTGATTCCGGGAGTCGTAGTTTATGTTCTGGTGCGGCAGTTCCTTCTGTTAGAAACTCCTGTGCTGGTGCTCTAGCTATTTCTGACTTCCCATGCAGATGATTGCTTCAGAAGCATTTGCTTTTGTGCTAGTTTGTGAGCAAATCATTTAGTCCTACATGAATAGTCAATTATTCTATCTTGATACTTCCAGTACTTGCTCCAGTTGCTTGTCTACATTTGCTCGTTTTGGCTTTATATGTCTTGTTTGCCCAGGTAGTTAATTGAGTTTGGTTGCATGATCTTTTTACTTCTCATACTTTTGTTCCAGTCCCTGTTTCTTGGAATCCTGCATTATTTCCAGAGCCCTGCCCGTGTATTCTGTCACGCTTGCTCTGTTCCATGTTTTTTATACCTCAGCTCAGTATATCTATGAGACCCACTGCTGAAAACCTTTTTAGAGCTATCAAAAGGTACAACTGAGTAAAGAGGCGAGGTGCCTCACATGCAACGTCTCGATTTAACAGTGTTCTTCCACGGTAGCTGTTTGGTTTCTACTAGGACCCTGTAAGAATAGCTGTTACTTAACCTATCTTAATCTCTGTTAGGTACAGAAAGATCATTTTCCTCAAACCACCCTTACCCTCTGCCAGCCTGGCTAGTGTGCCCTTCTTCCATGTTACATCGTTTTTGTATATTTTATTCTTGTACACATTTTTCTTACTATTCGGTTTCCGGCAGGTCCTGCCCAGTTCCTGTTAGGGCTCCCCCAGTGTTCAGCACCTGTCCAGTCTATACTCTTCCAGACTTTATGTACTCCTTGGGATGTCACTCTCTCTTTTCTTGAACTCCTTTGTGAAAGCTCCCACTTTTAACTATACTAACCCAAATCCCAGGCATTTGCACAGCCACTACATTTTAGGCTGGCCTGAGTGGATGAGTACCTGTAAATGTATGGGCGCTGATCGCCTTGCTAGATTTTCCTGGGCCTCTATGTAATTGATGTAACCATTTCAAATTAGAATCTGCATCTAAACACATGAAAAAGTATGTCTTGCATATTTCCTCCCATCATTTGCACACATTTCCATGTATTTGGTGTGTATCCTTAAGACTACACCTGGAAATGTCGCCAAATGTTAGGTCTCCATGGATGCTCTTCCTTCCTATATATACCATGGCTGATAACCAGCGTGTCAGCTAGTAATCTATAGCAGTAAGTATAGCAGACATATTCACCTACACAACACAACATCTGCTGCTGGTTATTTCTCCACATGGAAAACATTTTCCAAGGGGAGAATTCTATTCCCCTATTTGGCCCTTAAAAAGGGGGGGGGGTGTATTGCATCACACTTAAATCGTTCTTGTGCTTAAACACCACTAAATGTAAGCCCACAGACTGTGTGTGAAATCCATTGGTGGGGTTTGTGAATGCAGACAATGTTTTCAATTTCGGGGGGGTTCAGCACATATCAAATGTCCATAACTCTGATCCTAGGGATAACTCATATTCTCACCCTTATTCTTAAAGACAAGACTGCAGAAAACTTGATATGCTAGCCCATTTTCTTCAATAATAAGTTCAGTCTGCAGGCAAACATGTCCACATATACTGGCTCAGTAAATCAGAGTGAAACTTTTACTTTCACGAGTGGCGCAATTGTGTTGAATTTTGCTGTGCTTATGCGGTTTGTATACCTGTCTCTTGGTGCAGTTTGAAAAGTATCGGAGCTTTTTTTTTAAATACTTGATTGCACATGGTTTGTGTTTTATTGGTGGGGCTTTTCACTCGCATGTTTTCAGATGTGGTTTGCATTGCTGCTTGGACTTCTGGAATACATGTTATTGCTTTTATTGTTGTTCATTGCGTATTCATTTATGCTGAATGTTTCTCTCTCGTCTGTACACATCCCTGATACCTTTGCTTCTTGCGGGTCTGATTTACAAGAATGGCATTCTTTCAAAAACAGGGCTAAGAAATGGTCATTTGCAGTCTTGCAAACACGTCTTGCCATATTTAGAAAGTCGGTTGCATGAATATTGCGGTTGCTTACACATTCGGGTGAATTTCAGCTTGCTGTGCGTTTGGTTCAGTTGGTGGAACATAAATTGAATCGAGGTGTTCTGCTGATGGTACTGTAGGTTCAGTGAAACATTTATGCTCAATACAAGGACGAAGTTGACGGTGAATTCATGCAAAACCCTGAAGGTTGCTCGAGCAGAAATAAACAGAGGTAAGGCGTGAACTGGAGGCATTGATTGGAAGACTCAGGTTCAAATTCTGCTTAGGCAGATCTATATCTCCTGCTTGGTAATTAAGAATGCAATACTCAAGCATCAGCACAACACGTTTACGCTGATTCTGAGACTGATATAGCAATCATCAGCAATTGTTGTTACTTTGCAATCAAAATGTAGCTGTTTGAGCTAAGTTGCCTCGTGCAGTCAATAACAGCAAGGGCACTCTTTCTCTATACCGCAGGTCGTGTGTGGAGTCATATTTTACCCAACCATACCATTGTAACTGTTTCTCACGCAAACAAGTTCACTGTCTCATCAATTATCAAAACAAATTTATATTTTTGGTGCTGGTAAACGTTCTACTGGAAAAGCAAAACGTTCTTTAAACGTAACCATCAAGCTTGTCAACCTTAAAGGCAATCAACCAGCAACTCACCGAACACCTGGAACATCGCAACCTCCTGGATCCCTCTCAATCTGGATTCTGAGCCAACCACAGCACAAAGGCACCTGATAGTAGCCACCGATGACATTAGGGCCCTCCTGGACCATAGTGAAATGGCAGCGCTCATCCGTTTGGACCTCTCAGCCGCCTTTGACACAGTCTTGCATCACATCTTGATCAACTCATCCTCAACCTCCCAAATGGACGCACATCACTCCACAACTCAAGAACAAATTATGACAAGCACAAGAAGATGTGGAGTAGAATGGGGGAAGTGTTGGGGTGTGCAACATTTATGAAGGTTTTTAATTTGTGTAAAGTGCATTTTTTCTAGTAAATTATGCGGATTCATGAAAATACTGGTCATTCCAATTTCATATCATTTAATAAAATATTTGCACAGAGGTATGTCATTTCATTAATGTAAAAAATAAGCGATATACATATTTCAATTCCTGTATATATGGTAACACGTTACTACACCCACTGGAATTCCAGGTTTTGCGGGTAACACAGCATTCCACAATTTTCACCAGGTAATTTTTGGCAGATCAAATTTATTAAAGGACAGATGCCCAAAAAATACCGGGACATGAGAATTTTGTTATGGTAAGCACCAAAAGCTGCATATTATACCCCATTTTGCAGAGGTGAACTTGGAACAGGTACTAATTATTGCAGCTGTTAACTTGCGATCTCTTAAGTATTGGATTTTAGAAGATGCAGCAATTATAGCATCCGGGGCAGGGCCACTTGTAATTAAGGTCTTTGAGGAAAGTGAAATTGGGAAATTATGCAAGATTATGCGAGTGTAACAAAAATTTCACACGTCTAGTGAAAGGCTGAAACTGTACAGATTGAATTCTTAACCCCAGTTCAGTTTGTTCTTAGTCTTCATGAATGTCAAATTAAAATGTAAATTGTGGAGATTCTCCTTTCATGGACACAATAGAAGCAAACGCTAGGAGTAAGATGGTGGCCTTGCAACAAAGTATAGTTGTGAAGGACAAATTCCTTCTTCATATTCTCCAGTATTTGTGGTGGTTTTGCTTCTCTTTTCCACCCTGTGTAGGGTCTTACTGCTGTCCTTACATATTCACCCAGATCCATGACTGGATTAGGCATTGCAGATATTAGGTATGCACAAAAATGCAGGTTTTGTAGGTTTTCACCTACATATGCAGGTATCTATGAACTGGAATGCTCACACCCCAGCTCTGTGAGATTTGTTCACATGTAAAGTAAAATGCTGGTGTAGTTTTACATGTAAGTAAATCTCTTTAGTGGTGGAAATGTATATTTTCCCCACAAAATATGCGTTTACATTTCTAAACGAAGGCTTTTGCACAATTTTAGGGCAGGAATACATTTGTGAATTGTTCCCAGTGACTGCTAATAGAAAGTTGTTTTGCACTCTGTGCTCTTCGTCACATCCTGGATGGAGCAAGCCTTCAATTAGAAAATGTCACCATATGTTTAAGTCAATGTCACCATATGATTAAGTCACATACTGTTGGCTTCTTCGCTTGTTTAGGCAACTGGGTGAATGACAAGTACAACAAGGGATTAAGGCAGTCAGTTAACGTGTCCATACGCAGATTGTTTAACATATTACCCACATCTGCTCATAGACATGTCAAAATAGGCAGTCACAAGGGTATGATGTCTGAGGGACTCTCTCTTGAGTTGTAGGAGGCTGCTGGCCTGGGGTTTTGTGCTGATCTGCCCCCTTTCAACGAGTCTTCTTTTTTTCTGTGGCCAACGCAGTATGCTCAGCCCTGCTGGGATGTCCTCCCTGGTTAGTTGGTGTCATCTAATTTTAGTTTTTTCCCCCCATTTCCATGTTTGGCTGTCCCTTGTGCTAGCCAGTCCAGTGCATTCTGGTTAACTAGTTTCTTCCTCTTATTGTTCCGATCCACCTCCTTCTCACATTGCCCATGTTCCAGCTGTGCTGTACTCTGGCACCAGAGTTGTTAATGGTTTCTCCTTGCTCCGCCTCTCTTCTTTATTAACCTGTTCCTTTCCTGAGCTGGTAAGGGTAGAGTATGCATTGAGGCCTTCAAGTGCATTGAAAACGCAGCAGCAAATTTACACACAATCAGGAAGAGGAAGCAGGTCTAGCAAAACAAGGCCCACTGGCCAAAGAGCAAATGTCTTGTTTGCTATGGACTGTGAAGCACACTGGACCTCTTTTTCAGATTGCACATTTCTGCAGCCACTGTGTGGATGTAGGCATGCTGGGTGAAATATTCCATGCTTTAGGGTTGTAGAGGCAATGCGGGGCAACATGTCTGTCTGTGATCATTAAAGAGTCATCATTAGGATTGATAATTGGTGTCCCACCAGTGATTGGGCGCAGACCCTTTAAACTAATGGATCACGGTGTATACAATAAAAGGCAAGCTTCGATTAATGTTTTTTTTCTTTCTCATTTTAGATACAACATCTGTAATAGGTTTTCTAAGTGCTTTAAACCTTCAACAACATTTTCTCTGTGTTTAGTAGAACAGGGACCAGCCCTATGTAAGATCATCCTTGTTACTCTGCAGCCCTGTGAACTCTGCTTGCAGTCAGCAGGTCCCCCTGGGCCGCAGATCTAAATCATAGGCCCCTGCTGTGTGTCATTGATTTTTTTTATTACATGGATATGTCTTTTACAGACTGCAATCGCCACCTGTGTCATGTGCCCTGTGTGTTTGATGGTTAACGAGGACAGTGACCTTTAGCATGCCTCTGTCAGGGAGACATTATAATGGAACACATGATTGAATTGATTGTATATATTTACGTGAAATGGGCCTTTATTCCAGAGTTTCGCCTGCTATAGGCTCCGCCCTCCATCTGTTTACAGCAAGGTGAACATTCTCAGTAAAGGTACAGTACTTGTTCCTACATTTTGAAACTTAGCAGTTAAAGCTTTCCTTATTTCACCAACACCACCAACACATCGTGTGCTGGAATCCTCCTCAAAGCATTACATCCGGGGGAAGTTGGATAAACCGCTGACCTTTTGAGCCATTACATGTAGCTCAATTTCTCAGGACAAAATAATTCCTCATCCAGAGGCAATCGGACTAGTTTCACCGAATATGAACGAGCATCCTGTGAGACTGCTTCAAGGTCAAGGGTTGCGGGCAGGAGCACCGCCCGGTACCCTCCTGACATTTACAGCACAATGAGGAGAGCAGGCAAGGCATCCCCAGCCCAACACTAGCCTGCCCTTGGCTTTGATCTCCCGCCCGACCTTTATTAGCCTCCCATTGACATGTTTAACCCGCTCTGATCAAGTGAAAAATATCAGTGTGTTTGTACCCGAATAGCAGGAAAACAACACTGACCTACGGCCTGATGTAGAGTCTGGCGCATGGGTACTCCACCACAAATGAGACAAATATCCAGTCTGCCTCCTTACAAGTGCATTATACCCGGGGTGTAACGAGGTGGCCCCCGATCATGCCAAGGCCAATGAACGTCTGTGAGATATGGGAGACACAAGGGCCCCTCATCACATTCCGCAGGGGGCTCCATCACAAATGTGACAAATATCCAGTCTGCCTCCTTACAAGTGCATTATACCCGGGGTGTAACGCGGTGCAGGGGGGCCCCCGATCATGCCAAGGCCAATGAACGTCTGTGAGATATGGGAGACACAAGGGCCCCTCATCACATTCCGCAGGGGGCTCCATCACAAATGTGACAAATATCCAGTCTGCCTCCTTACAAGTGCATTATACCCGGGGTGTAACGCGGTGCAGGAGGGCCCCCGATCATGCCAAGGCCAATGAACGTCTGTGAGATATGGGAGACACAAGGGCCCCTCATCACATTCTGCAGGGGGCTCCATCATTTTGGATCAGATTCACAAAGGGCCTCCGCACTCGTGGCAGAGGCCCCGCAGTAGTGGGGACGTCTCCCCACTAAGGACAGAATCTTCGCGATGAGAATTCACATTGCGAAAATTCTACCCTGAGTGCAGAGACTCCCCCACGACTGTGGGGCCTCCACCATTAGTTGTTGAGGTCCTTGGTAAATCAGGCCCCTTGTGTTATTCCACTGATTATACGCGAATATACAGGTAAAAATGCAGACTGGAGTACTCATCTGACAAACTCTACATCAGTTCCCTAGTATTTGCGGAATCAGATGTTCAGGATCCTTAGCATCCCCACCCATTGGACTCAAAGGGCTTCAGCCCCCTCCCCGTCGTGTGTGGCAGCCCGGAATGAGACAGCTGCCCGGGCACACACACAGCCGCACCCGAGCACTTCACAGGTCTTTAAAAGACCATTTGCATGTTAATGAGGCCTCGCTGTTGTTTCACCCCTTCTAAGAGCCCCTGCAGCTCCACTCTGTCTATTGCTTAAAGATTCAGCAACCCCCCCGAAATCAGTTCCACTCTGCCTATTGCTTAAAGATTCAGCCCCCCCCGAAATTTTTTCTTAGCCCCCCCCGAAATTTGACTCTAGTTGCGCCTCTGATCCCCACCCCAAATCCAGCACACTTGTGTAATGAGGGTCCAAGGGACATAGTTACAAGCCCCTATCGCCACCACAGCGCCACTGTTAGTGATGCTGTGGTGGCGATAGGGGCTTTGCCTTATTTACAAGGCAGCGTTAAGCCACGTAACGTGGCTTGACCCTGCCTTGTAAATAAGGCACCATTTCACGCTGTACTTAGCATGAAAGGGGAGGGCAATGGGTGTTGCGATGGGCGTTTCACTACAACACCCATTGATTTTGACACTGCCCACTATTTACAAGGGCGGCATAATTAGGAGGCAGCGCCAAAATTATGACCAGGGAAAACCTGGTCTTAAACAAGCGAAAAGAGGAGAAATGCTTTATTTCTTCTCGTTTTTGCTGTTTCCATGTGTGCTGCATTGTGCAGCGCACATAGAAACAGCAAATTGCCATTACAAGTTTATGACGTTATACAACTTCTATGTGTGCTGCATTAAACAGCACACAAAAAAGTTACAAAACACCATTTAAAGATTGTTTATGTGCAAGAAGGGAGACCTTCCTGCACATAAACAATCTTCCCCTGCAACACAGAAACCCTTGCACTATGGTGCAAGGGTGCTTGCGTTGACACTAGGCAGCTAAATGTAGTGCCAGTGCAGGGGGAAACGCATGGCTGCACCATATTGTTGTAAATATGGTGCAGCCCTGCGTTATAGAAGTGGCAGAGCGCGGCGTTAAGCCAAGGTGGCTAACGTCGCGCTCTGCCACTTTGCTGTAAATATTTCTCTTTTGGCCACTCCCCTCTCCTCGATTCCTACCAATAAGGAATGGCAGTGAGAAGAAAGACCGAAAGACTTCTTGGAGTACAGAGAAGCCAAAGTGTCACTGATATGCGTGGCAGTCAAGTTGCCTATCTCTAGCGTGGCCATTGTGGTTCCTGATGGCGAGAGCATTTTGACGTAAAACATTCGGTGCTTTTTATGCGTAGCCGTGACAAGCACTGCACGTGGAGGCCATTGTATTACCCACAAATACGAAGCAAACGTTAAGTGATGTTCTCTGTTTGGAAGCCATTTAATGAGCAGGTGTTCAAAGCAAAATTACCAGGGGAGCGTTTTGTGTCTTCAGGCGCACCATTCAATAGAAAGCTATGAATTAAACATTTCATAAATGATCAGCGCTCTTTGTTGTGATGGGCGTCAAACAGTTGTTGTGCGTGTTTTATTTATGAACTGTGTACAGCACTGCCGGTTTAACCTTGCCAGTACCACGTTCCTGCCTCTAGACCGCTCTGCCTGTGCGCTGCCACCGAGCCCTGTTCAGCTCCTAATGATAGCAGCTATATGCATTTTGATTAACTACCGCTCATTTGCATGGATTACCCTGTCGAGAGGAATTTGCATGCATTGTGCCCAGATGTTCATGTGACAATTTCGTCTCCTGTGATTGATCAGGGGGCCAAGAAGGCCGCATCACAATGTTGTCAGGTATTTTATTTAAGAGTGAATGGCGAAAAGACATAAAAACGCTCATATCAAAGTGACATTTGGTGGATTACAACGAAGTAATGAAAAGAAAAGGTTGGGATCGAATCGGGGTTAATCGCAATATGCGCACTGGTGAAACATGGGATTTTTTTTTGGGGGGGGAGGGAGTGGTGTTTAGAAAAGTGCAAAAAGTGTACAATAACCGAACAGAAACAAATATCAGCTTTCATCACTGGTATTTCCAAGCACAAGATATATTTTCTACTATATTCTGATAAACAGATTTTCATGGGAAAAGTTATTGCTTTGAAGTCCCATACCCATGTTATTCACAGCAATTGTGCTACAATCAAACTTGAACACAAAAAAGAACTATGCTAATGTGTGCAAGCAGATTCCTCGGGTTTATATGGACGCAGTTTATTAACTTGGATGTAGAAGGCAATGAATATTCAGTGACTGCATCTCTGCCAAACACAAATAATGAAACCTTTAACCAAGACAACTCACAAAGCTCCGCATTCTTTGGAGGATATGCCAGTGAAGTTATTATCCAACAGAATTACTGTGCAGAAACATGACAAAAGGAATTATGGACACAAAAACGGCTCTCCTTACAGCTTTACGGCGCCTAAATACCTCGGCTGCTTCGCAGTGAGTAAACAGGAAGGCAGACATGACTGGACGTCATTGGAAGAATATTCCAAACTTCTGAAAACAAGGGCTACTTGAAGACGTGTCCTGTAGTCCAGGGTCGGATTGGGACAGAAAATAGGTCCAGGCAGCAAAACAAAAGTTGCCCCCCCATTAGCGAATTAGGGGGCATATTATCAAGCCAGGAGATAAAATTGTCGCCGCTTTACCGGCAGAAAACTGCCGCTAAAACGACGATAATGGGCTTGATAACATGCTCTATGGAATTCCAATTGAAGCCCATGTTAGATGTGAAGGACATCTAACATGGGCTTCAATTGGAATTCCATAGAGCATATTATCAAGCCCATTATCGCCGTTTTAGCGGCAGTTTTCTGCTGGTAAAGCGGCGACAATTTTAATGCCCGGCTTGATCATATGCCCCTAGATAAGTAAAACAGTGGCCCATGTTTGCAAATCAGGGAAGATATCAACTTGTAAAGATGCGCTATATGGGTGTTTTGCAGGGTATGGGAGACTGCATGCATTTGTGCAGAAAATGTTTGTGATAATATTGGGGGAATCTACAATTAACATGGCCCACCAAATGATAAAACTAGCCCACAAACACAAAAAAACAGGTCCACGCACTGACCTGTCAGACCAGCCCCTCTGGCACTGCCTGATTGCCCTATAGGCCAGTCCGACCCTGCTGTAGTTGTACAACTGTGACTGAGAGAGCAGTGTGTTAGCATGTAGGCAAAGCATCCACTTGTTGAAAACTAAAACAGCGATATGATTAAGCATTCACTAAAGACATGAATTCTCTCTAGTTGAAACATGTTTCTTGTCTTATGTTGACTAATGTCCGGACTCCATTTTGTATTGTCGTGTCTCCACGTGCTCAGCACGAGAAGAGTCCTACCTCTTTGCTAGTTGTTCTTATAATCTGCCTAGTAACAGTCTATAAATAGCTCCTTTGTCCGTCTGGCGCATGCCCAGACTTGACCACATCTGTTATCAGTTAGTCCTTGCTTCACCATGTTTTCGCGGGCTCAGGAAATTAGTTACTCCGCCCACATATTGATTCAGTATTGAAAATGCCCATAAAAGGTAATGAATTTCGCTTCATGTTGTATCCACCCACTTATGAGCCCCTCTTTTGTGTATAAAAGGGGACCATGTACGCAAGTTCTTTGTGCTACTCTATGCAATACTGAAGAGTGTTGTATAGGTTGTAGGACCACCCTTAAGGGTTAATAAACTCTGTCTTTGTACTTTGCAGTTCCCGTGCCAACTTCCTTCCAGTTTTTATTACAGGAGAGCGAACCCTTGTACTCTGTGGGCCTAGCTGGGGCCTGTATTCATCAATTGGCGCCCGTCACGTGGGGCTCATCGGCGACTCGGATGCTCGAAGGACTGGTCGTGACGAAGGTGAGGAATTTGGCCGGGGATGTGATCACTGCCAGTGGCGTTTTAGTCCTGGCATCCCGAGGTTTTCTTCCTTCCCTTCCGAGCTGACCTTTTGGGTGGCGCCGGTCCTCGACTGAGACCTCTTCTGTCGGTTTTGCCGTGACAGCCGTTTGGGCGAATTTTGGAGCTTGGCAGTTGGAATCTGGATACTCTTGATTGGTAAGAACCGTTGTACGGTACTTGCTCCGAGTTTTGAAGCCTGGGTTGGCTATTTGAGTTTGGTTTTGTGATGACCGGTCATGCTTTGTATTGATTACTGTGAGAATATATGCGTTGCAACACATATAGGCAGGTAATGTGGAGATATTTCTCCGGAGCTGTGTAAATTTGAACGGTGCAACGTTTAAGTGCCATTTTTGATAATACTGCCTATTTTGCATTATTTTTGAGCATGCCTGCTTTTAGCGCACTTCGTAAGTGGTGCTGCTGTTTTGGAAACCGGTTAAACCTCGAGGAATCTGCTCCAGCCCCCCCAGAGGGGACTCCTAATAGGGATATGTATGTGAAGCATGGTCTTTCTTCTATAATGTACAGCACAGTATGGAGGAAATACACCAAAAAGGATCCTGAGTTGCGTTGGCCTTTGTATGGATCATTTGATGTGCGTAAGATTGAGTATGTGGAACAGTGTATGTGTAAACGGCGTGCTTGGCAAGACATGTTTGAATGTGTACGGTTATGGGTGAAGGAAGTACGTGAGCGAGAGAAACGTGAGAAAGCGCTGTTTGATAAAGAGCAACGGAAGAATGATCATGTGCGAGCACAGGAAGCGAAGCGTCGGGAGGAAAGAGAACTGGCGGAGAGGCAAGAGAAAGAGCGTAGGTTGCAAGTCTCGGGTCAATATGCTGTCCGCCAGCCACTCTATCCTGTCCTTACTAATCTTGAAGATGATTTTTATTTATTAGATCGTTCTCCGCCTCCTTATGCTGGCACGTCGGCCCCGAGATAGCAGGAGTCTGGATTGGTTTCGGATAAGGTAGACACGCGGTCTATGTTGTCAGTCGAGCGTATGAGTGAGCTTCGGAAAATTTCTCTCCGTGCACTTAAGGGCAAGTTATCCCTCACTGAATTGTTGGACTCTTGGGAAAAGTGGCAGGATAGAGAGAAGTTGTATTTTTTGGGACACTTTTCTGATGAAGTGATTTCTGCCTTTCGGAAATATTCAGAAGTTTTTGAGCCTGATGATGTAGTATTAGATGCTAAAGCATTGCGTAACGGTGTTTTTTCTCCCTCTAAGGCACCTGATGCGGTTCGACGGCTGTTTGCATTACGGGACGCGGCGAGTGACCTTAAGGAGAGAGCGCGCCAAAAGGTAGGGGAACAGGAGCAGTCGAATCCACGTGTCGGCGATGACCAGTCATCTACCTCCCACTCAGATAAGAGCGAACTAGTGCATGCTAAACCGATGCGAGAGGCAGCACCTTTGTATGTTCCTCCTAAAGGAGCGGGAACTAGTTCGGATATTACTTCCGCCGATGCTAAGGGATATTTTGCGTATAATTGGGTCTATACTCCCTGGCATAGGGCTGATGTTATGGCATTGAAGAATGCTTTACCTGACCCCCGCAAAAACCCAGCGGCCTTTTATGAAGAGGTCGAAGGGGCCTTGAATTCTTGTACTATGACTTTGGCAGATATAGATTTGTTCTTTGGGCTCATATTACCACCGGATATGTGGAGATCTGTGCGGAAGGTGGATGATGTTCCCGCTTTTAAGGCTAAGTGGTCTGAAATTGAGGATGAGGATAGGGAAAGAAAACCCGCGCAAAAACCACCGCAGATTATTTTATATCTTCCCGCTGCTATCTTGACTAAGTTGAAAACGATTATTCCCCCTAAAAAGATTGACTGGAATATGTTAGCATCGTGTTAACAGAAGGTTGATGAATCAGTCTCAGATTTCTTTACGCGTTTTGAGGAGACATTTCACGATTTTAGTGGTCAGTCACTTACGGATGATACGGGTAGACATCTTTTTGTGGATAAATATGTGGCGAATTTATTACCGGGAATAGCAGCTCGTTTAAAAGCGAGTGAAAGTTCCTGGTCCACTTCGTCTCCGGCATCCCTCCTGACTATGACTCAGTATTATGAGCGTCAGGAACAAGAAGCGAAGGGGCAGGAGGAGAAGAAATGGAAAGATTTGAAAACAAAGGTGATGTTAGCGCAAGTGTATGGTCCGCCTCGTCGGGGTGCCGATAGAGGTAGGGGAGGATTCTCTGGTCCCCCTTCGGGTCTGTCAGATGTAAATCGGAATCAATGTGCGTATTGTAAACGGTCGGGCCATTGGGCCAGAGATTGTCCGGTGTTTTATGCATCTCGTCAGGGACGTGGTCAAGGTCCAGCGAGAGGTAGAGGGGGTTTTTCGAATTTCAGAGGGAATTCTAATGATCGTGCTCGCTTTGAACCTAACGCGCAGCAGCGAGATAGACCCAATGTATTTGATCGACAGCACCAGTACCAAATGTCAGGGATTGACAGCTCTGGGTACCATGATTCGCGGCATGCATAGGAATGCGTTGGATGGGGGTTGGAATCAGTTGAAGTGCCGGTTGATCAGAAGGGTCCTTATGTTTCAGCAAAGGTTTTGGGTTCTACTGATCGGTTCCTAGTTGATACAGGAGCAACCCGTAGTGCGCTATCCAAACAATTGGTTCCGAGGGCTCCCCCATCTGACTTAATGGTTACATCGGTAGGGTTTGATGGTACACTCTCTCGAAGCCCTCTTTCCCGACCACTTGCATTCCATGTTGATCCCTTTTCTGCACCCTGTCCGTTTCTGCTTGCCCCGAACACGCCTGATAACATTATGGGTCTTGATATGCTCAAGCACTTCAGAGCTATGATCCGCTGCTCCCCCACTGGAGCACGTGTGATATTAAATGATAATCACCCGATGACAGACCGGATGTGTGTGGTTGCGGAGGAGACTGCATTAGCTTCCTTCCCTCGTTCTTTGTGGGCCACTTCGGATACTGATGTGGGACAGATGGTGATTCCGCCTGTCCACATTAGTGTCCAGGAGGGTGCGGTGCTACCACGCCTCCCTCAGTATCGTATTTCCCAGGAGGGGGAGGAGGCACTCATACAAATTGTGCAGGATTTGATTAAGGCGGGAGTAGTGGAAGAAGTTCCCTATAATGTTTGCAACAGTCCTATCTTACCCATTTTGAAGAAAGATACGGATACTAGGGTTTATCGGTTTATCATTGATTTAAGGGAAGTGAACAAGATTGTGATACCTCAGTATCCAGTGGTTTCTGACATCACGACGCTCCTCACTTTGGTCCCGCCAACGGCGACCACGTTTTCAGTTATTGATTTGAAAAATGCCTTCTTTTCGATCCCTATTCACCCTGATAGCCGATACCTTTTCGTTTTTACTCTGAATAATAGGTCTTATAGATTTTGTAGAGTCCCTCAGGGCTATACAGAAAGCCCTAGTATTTACAGTCAAGCATTGAAAAGGCAATTGGATTCCTTTGTTCTGCCCGAGGGTGTCGCCCTTATACAATATGTCGATGACATCTTGTTGGCGGCTGACACTCTTGAGCTGTGTTAGAAGAGTACGTTATCCTTGCTTTCCTTTTTGGCATCTCACAATCACAAGGTGTCGAAGAAGAAATTGCAATTCTGTAGACCAAAGGTGACTTATTTGGGTCACCTTTTGTCTAAGGAGGGGCGTGCGCTCACGTCAGATCGTATTCAAGCAATTTTGGACACGCCAGTGCCTTCCACACAGAAGGACGTGCGTGCATTTTTGGGTCTTGTTTCTTTTTGTAGGCAATGGATATTGGGGTTTTCACACATAGCTAAACCATTGTTAGCCCTTTTGACAAAGGACACACCAATTCCCCTTCCCTGGTCGAACGAGTGTGAAATTGCATTTCAGCAATTGCGACAGGCCCTTTGTTCAGCACCAGTGTTAGGGACCCCTGATTATACGAAGCCCTTTTCACTGTATGTGCATGAGAAAGATGGATGTGCATTATCAGTTTTAGTGCAGATGCACGGCGACAAGCAGCACCCTTGTGCATATTTTTCAGCGGTACTTGATCCTGTTGCCCGAGCATTGCCTGGTTGTTTTCGCTCGGTTGCGGCGACAGCTGTGTCAATACGTCAAAGTGAGGGAATTGTGTTATCTCACAAACTGTTGGTATTAGTCCCCCATGCTGTTGATGCCCTGCTTAATCAGACAAAGACGCAGCATTTGACCAGTGCCCGTTTAACGGGATATGAGTTGACGCTTTTGGCTCCTCATATTACGTTAAAGAGGTGTGTAACGTTAAACCCGGCCACATTGTTGCCGTTCCCGGAAACTCAGTCTGAAGCACGGAAGGCACACGACTGTATTCTTGTGACTGAGGAACAGACAAAGGGTCGTATTGATCTCCAGGATACGCCCTTTACAGATGTAGATGGAGAACTGTGGGTGGACGGATCATGCCTGAAGCTACCAGATGGTACGACTTCAGCATCGTATGCAATCACCACACTGCAAACAATAGTGGAGACAGCACACATACCACAGAAATCAGCTCAAGCAGCGGAACTGATAGCATTAACACGAGCATGTGAGCTCAGTGCAGGATTGTGTGTGAATGTTTATACAGATAGCCGCTATGCCTTCGGAGTAGCGCACGATTTCGGCCTACTCTGGAAGGAGAGAGGGTTTCTAACGTCACATGGAGCGCAGATAATGTACGGGGAGTTAGTCCACAACCTCTTGACTGCATTAACATATCCAAAGAGGATTGCTATAATTAAATGTAGTGCCCATAAGAAAGTGGTTGATAAAATTGGAGAAGGGAACGCTTTGGCAGACCGGGTGGCACGAGAGACTGCGATGCAGCCTGGTGCTACTGCCATGTATGTTGTGAAGTCACAGGCAGAAAGATGGCACGATGCTAGGAGAGAGGTGCTGGAAATACAGAGGACCGCTTCCGATAAGGAACGGGAGCAATGGTCCAATGAAGGAGAATTAGATGACGAAGGATGTTGGAGAAATAAGCAGATGGATAAATGGAAGTTACCCACAGCCTTCGTACAACCTATGGTTCAGATGGCACATGGACTAGCGCATGTCGGAGCTTCCGCAATTGTTAAACTACTCACACGAGTTTGGGAGCATCCGGAGATCGCTAGTACGGCAAAGAGGGTAGTGCAGACTTGCATGATTTGCCTGAGGTATAACCCAGGAAAGGGTACACGAACTCCAGCAGGAGGATTTGCAACACCTACTGCACCCTTTGAGGTTTTACAGATGGATTACATTCAGCTTGAGCGCTGTAACAATCTGAAGTATGTTCTAGTAGTGGTTTGTGCCTTCAGCAAATGGGTTGAGGCATACCCTACGAAAGACAATACTGCAATGACTACAGCCAAAATGCTATTGAAGGAGTTCTTCCCTCGATCCGGTGTTTGCAGATTGCTATGGAGTGATAACGGACCTCATTTTATAGCAGATGTTATAAAGTATATCCTGAAGGGTCTAGGCATTACCCAGAAGTTCCATGCAGTATTGCACCCTCAGTCTGCGGGATTGGTAGAGAAGTATAAGGGTACTCTGAAGCATAAGATCGCTAAGATCCAAGCTTCGACTTCTTTGACTTGGCCAGATGCTTTACCGCTGGCATTATTGTCAATTAGATCGATACCGCATTCTCGAACCGGTCTCACACCTTATGAGATCGTCTTTGGGCGCCCAATGAATATTTGGGGTCCACCAAGACCTAAGTCTGTGTATGATGTACCTTGTGTAATGATGAATGATTATCTGGCACAGTTAACGGATAATTTGGTTTCTATTCATCAACAGGTCCGAGAAGCGCTCCCTGATCGGTCCACAGGTGAAGGTCATAATCTCCGACCTGGGGACCAGGTGATGCTGAAGGTTTTCGAAAGGTCGAACAGTCTGGAGCCGAGATGGGTTGGTCCTGAGCAAGTCTTACTTGCAACGAGGACGGCTGTGCGGGTTTCCAATCGAAAGAACTGGATCCATTCCTTGCACTGTCGCAAAGTGCCGCCCGAATTGGTGGAGCCTGCTGTATTGACCGACCATCGAGAAATTCTGACTGCGGAGAAAGGCCGTGCTGTGGAACCGAACGACACTGAGGAGCTCTTTCCGGACCAAGCGATTCCTGGAGGAAGAAGATATCACCTCAGACCGAGGAAGTGACTGCTGTATCCAAAGTTGTCAGAACAGCCCTTAGGTTAGTGAAACGGAGAGCCAATGTGGCAAGGGGGGGGGGATCAGCCCTGCATTAGTGTAGCGACACCCGTCTTGGCCCGCTGGTGAAGAAATCAACCGCTGCCTAAGGGGAAGAGTTCTGACAACCTTTTAGTTTCAGGAAGATATTGACTTTTTACTCTAAGATGGAGAAGAATAAGATTCTTTGCGCAACAGGTTTTATTATTACAGTAGCTATTGTTGGTATAACCACATGGTTTGTTGAGGATGTGACTCCTGCCCGGGAGTTGCTTGTTTTGACTACTCCAGTGCCTGAGGAGCACTACTTTTATACACTTCCGTATCAAGAACTGAAGCATCGTCAGTCTTATTTGAATAACACTTTCATCCAGATGTTGCATCATACCCACGTTGCCACGAATGCTACGAACTGTTGGATATGTGGTATGATGCCAGCTCATCTGAAGAAAGGAGGAACGCCATTCATACCTCTTCCTTTTTCTCATAATGGCTCCTGTAGAGCATGGTACACTTTGCTGTTTGCCACACGGAATCCTACAGTGGGACGATTACTTTTTAGACTTAATAGGGAGTGTCATCAAGATAAGGATGGTTATCCACAAGCGAATGGGACAATATGGGAATGGGAAGAGTATCGACCGGACAATAAATCAATTCCCTACATCTTCACGAACACCAGAGACACTACAGGACAAGAGCGCTTTGTGATTCAGGTGGCACAAGCTCAAGCGGACCTGTGTGTCCAGAGTGTGGGTCATATTCCTGTCGGTGTTAGTGATTGTATCATCGTGCTGAATATAGACGGGCTAAATAACAGTACTTTCTTAGCTTCCCATAACACATACTTCGTATGTGGGAATAAGGGTTATTATCGTTTACCGGCCGGTTGGTCCGGAGTATGTTATGTAGCATTCTTATTACCTCCTGTATTCTTAGCACCTGCATCTTATCATATAGATTTGAAGTTGTTGAATAATGTGACTGTAAATAGGTATAAACGCACTCTATCTATTGATGACGTTGATCAAACTGATACTAGCTTACAGCAGTATATTGATTTTAATTTAGGATTGTTTTTCTTTGTTGGAGCTGCCCTAAATAGTAGGAAAGTTCGAAGATTAACAAGAGTTGTAGAGGCTGTGACAAATCAGACCGCTGCTGCTCTTGGGAATCTTACGGAAGAATTGCAAATTACTAGAATTGTTGCATTACAGAATCGTATGGTATTAGATGTTATGTTAGCTGACCGAGGTGGAGCGTGTAAAATTATCGGAAGTAGTTGTTGTGTGTTTATTCCTGACCATACGCCATCAGTTTATAATGCTATCAATAAGTTACATAAGATTTCAGCTGAAATCCATACAGAAAATGGCACTTGGACGTTGTCTGGATGGTTTTGGGCAATGATCACCACATGGGGGTGGAAGGTTTTGACTGGTCTTTGTATTATTGTAGCAATTCTGTTTTCTTGTTGCATTTGTGTCCAATGTGGTCCTTTACTTTGTTCCCTATGTGTGTCATTCTGTATTCCTGATAAGAAAGCTATCGCCAATGTCACCTATCAGAAACATTTAACTAAAGAGGTAGAAGAGATGATGAAAATCGACATATATGATGATTATCCTAATAAGCCGAATGTCTTCAGTGAATGCTGAAAGGGTCGTCTGTTGAAAACTAAAACAGCGATATGATTAAGCATTCACTAAAGACATGAATTCTCTCTAGTTGAAACATGTTTCTTGTCTTATGTTGACTAATGTCCGGACTCCACTTTGTATTGTTGTGTCTCCACGTGCTCAGCACGAGAAGAGTCCTACCTCTTTGCTAGTTGTTCTTATAATCTGCCTAGTAACAGTCTATAAATAGCTCCTTTGTCCGTCTGGCGCATGCCCAGACTTGACCACATCTGTTATCAGTTAGTCCTTGCTTGACCATGTTTTCGCGGGCTCAGGAAATTAGTTACTCCGCCCACATATTGATTCAGTATTGAAAATGCTCATAAAAGGTAATGAATTTCGCATCATGTTGTATCCACCCACTTATGAGCCCCTCTTTTGTGTATAAAAGGGGACCATGTACGCAAGTTCTTTGTGCTACTCTATGCAATACTGAAGAGTGTTGTATAGGTTGTAGGACCACCCTTAAGGGTTAATAAACTCTGTCTTTGTACTTTGCAGTTCCCGTGCCAACTTCCTTCCAGTTTTTATTACAGGAGAGCGAACCCTTGTACTCTGCGGGCCTAGCTGGGGCCTGTATTCATCACACTTATATAATTTTAATAGAGTTTTATATAGGGCAAACTTGACCCGAATCAGATATCAGAGCGCTTTACATAGCACCAGTTGCATTACATGAGGGCACATTCATTTTTGTTAGGCACGGGCAGATTAAGTGATTTGCCCGGAATCACATGATGTCCAGCGTCATTGTCGAGACTCAAACCCAGTTCCCCAGATTCGAGATCGACCGCCCTAGCCGTTAGGCCAACTAAAATATCATCAAATGCACGTGGACGGAATTCCGGGTTTGGTGTTTTTGTACAGTGATGCACGGAGCGATATTGTACGCCTGCCATTTTCATGCTATTCACAACCCCACATCTGAAATCCAATACTGCTGCCATGTGAAATATTTAGATGAACAGCAAAAGAAAGACACATCACATTACATCTGACTTCTGCCAGACGTGTTTCTTATTAAATTCTCTTTGGAATCCGAATATGGCTATTGGCTAACAATCTTGAAATTGGACAGCAATCGGACTTGGGGATCTCTAAATATTTGTTATTTGAGTATTAAGTACATAGATATATGATTTCTTTTCATACACATGGAACAGACAGACATACTTTCAGAAAGATTTTTTTTTCTCCAAGTAATGATTAATAAAATCCACTTTGAGTTTATTGGGACCAGATTTCATTAAGAGCAACCCTACAACAATGTCAGCTCACCAATTTATAAAACCGTCCCGCATAATCAACTCAATCCAGCAAAACAGTAACTCTCAAACTTTGTACCTTCTGAAAATGTACGTATTTTCCCTGATCTCTTATTATCTTTTGCCTGCATCCCTAAATGTGGGAGACACTGGTAATCTAGCTCCATATAGAATCTAACTTCTCATGGATAAGAAAACAATTCTTGTCATCTCTGACAATTTCCTCAAATTTATCCATAGTTGCAATTTATTCCACCACAAAATTCTCAATTGGTCCAACACTTTCTACACAACTGGCTATGAGATCCTAAAAAACAACATTGTGGCAGCAGATCATATCATGTCCTACAACAAAAACACCAATAATCAACATCAGCGACACTAAACGTAACATGGTTTTGTATTCTGTAGTGTGCAATTTCAACTGCAGCATGATAGGCTGGATCAGAGGCTAAAGGAATTTCACTAAGCCTATTACAATAATTCTTCATGTGGTGTGGTAGAGTACAAATCCATTATATGTTTAGGATTGGACATTTTCTTTGAACAATTTCTAGTGATCTTCCTCTTTTGGAGCATCAATCAGGTGGGAGACAAATCTGTCTTCCTGATCTTATGCACTAAATCTAAGTGCTAGAATGATATTTACATGCCCCTTGACTAAACTTAGAAGAAGAGATCATGTTAGCACACTTGCAGTAGTGTAGCATAATACTGTGTGCCATACGCTACATGAAAATAATATCCACTATATTTAAAGGTAAGTATATATCTTTACTATTTGTAATTCCACTCATGCTTATCTCAAAAGATAAGCATGGGTGGAGCTAAAATTAGTAAATATATAGGGGCATATCAACAAGGGCTTTATCTCTGCTTTTTTGGCTTTAAAAGCCAAAAAAGCAGAGATAAAACTAGCACCCTATCAACAACAGGGTGCTAACACGCAAATTTGCATGTTAGCACCCTTTTACTCTACGCTTCCCATGCATCTCTAATGAGATGCAAAGGGGGCGTTCCAGAGTAAAATAATAGGAGAAATGTCGCTAAGCGACATTTCTCCTATTATCAAGAATGTCGCTAACCCTGTTAGAGACAAAAAAAGCAGCGCTAACCGCGGTTAACGCTGCTTTTTTACGTCTGCTAATTTTCAGACTTAGCCATGATATCCTATCGAAGGAGGATATCATGGCTAAGTTTGCCTGTCCCTATCAATAAGGTAACGTGTGATTATCGCTGGGTTTCCAGCGATAATCTCACGTTAGCCTGTTAGCGTGTAGATTTTTATCGCTATTGAGATAAGCGTTGCTAATAGCACGCTATCTCAGCGATGAAAATTCACGCTAGCCGGCGATAATTATCCTCACGCTAAGAGCGCTGAGCGATAATTATCGCCGGTTGTTGTTGATATGCCCCATAGTTACTTTACAATTTAGTAGAAGGTCATTGTAGTGGCTGACATTATCATAGGTCGATTTTAATGATCACAGTATATTATCATAAAACCATACTCGCTGGTCTTCAGATAATGAGACCAGAATTGTGTGAAGGGCATTCTTGACTCCTTGTCCTCCTATCGCAGAAACAGGAATGCTCGCTGGATAACCCTGATCCATCTATATTAGAAATCCAGATGAAGACTGGAGTGTGGATCTCTTAACTCAGTCATGTATTCCTAGCACAGAAACAAATATATATCTCTATGGACTGTCACAAAGCATATACTGCACATAGTGTTCACATTATATCTTAGAGGTTCACTGTGCTGTTTGGAAGCAGAAGGAGAGAAGACATCATCTTAATAGATTCATAAATGGGAAGGTGAGACTAGGTGAGTAGTGTGGATCACTTTTTTAGTGATGTCATCCTTACCATTCAAATGGACTCAAAAGTTGAACAATAAAAAGCACATCTGTTACTATTTCCTGTTGCAAAATTGATGTCTCAAGTAAAGGAGAAAATGTGAATAAGGTAGAAAATTAGCATTATGCTACCAAAAATGTACCTATGCTTGTGGGCAACTGGAAATGCCTTTCATGTACAACAACATCAAGTCTATGTTGTTTAAGTGTCAGAAGTTAAATTATTGATATTTTTGGATGCTTTATTATTGGATGCTTCAGCTTCCTAAACACATCTGTAAGTCATTGTTTAAAGTCACTACTCTACATAATGAATAAAACATAACAATTAAGTATGCAATAGTTTCAAATTATTTACAAGAACATCTCGGTTGTCAACAGCAGGATAATTTCATTTAATTTTATGTAATTTTATTAAAAAAAGAGAAAGATTGGTGGAAGACTTTTTTTATTGCTGATAATTTACAGTATGGCAGGGGAGATGCAACTTATCCACATAGCCCTTCACTTGGTCTCATTTGTTCTCAGTTAAAGTTGTTCTCAACCAGTGATTTTCTGCCCACCTTTGGCCTTTCATTGTTCAGTAATAAGCTAAGTATGTTGAAGCTTAGCCTTCCTTTACCATGGGCCACTGAAATTATGTGGCACTAAAAAACCACGTTAGGCATGCCGTGTTGAACAAATTACACTCCAAAGAAAGGCAACTTATGCATCAAGGTAGGGCCAATCATGTTCTGTTGGATTATCTTCTGGATAATTTGACATTTTAGCATACATTGATTCAAAAAGAATCCCAATGCTAAAGAAAACCATAGCTTTCTAAGAAAACAACTGTACTTATTCAGGGGATCTGATTTAAAATTCCTATCAACAATAAATGATTTAGGGACTTATTTAGAGTTTGGTGGAATGGACACTCTGTCATAGCGTATCCCATCATTTTGCCTTGTATAGAAGCACATAAAACCAATTTTATTAACACAATTTGTTAGTGTGAAATAGATCTCATAAAGCATACAAAATATTATGTGCAGCAGAAAAAAAATTACAGTGTACTCACTTCATTTAATAAAAGCTTGGTCTCTCCTATTAGATAGACCCCTGTTATGTTCTAAAACTTGTCTCTAGTTTCTGGTTTACTTTGTGTTTACACTACATGACCTCAGGAAGACCCTCTTTCTATTAAGCATCATCTCTACATCTCTCGATCAATATTGCCAGTTTCAAAAGCCAGTTTAGGAGGTTCGATTTGTTGAAAAAAATGGCTACTTTGAAAACAGTGTTTGTAAATGTAAACATTATATTATGTGATTAGTAAAGCAAACATTTTACTGCAAAATAACCATTTTGCACCTTGTTCGAAATTTAGCATTGTATGTCTATGTATGTTTCCTCCTGCAGACCAAAGCCCTTCATCCTCTCCATTAATTGGGATAATCATACAATCTGAGCAAAGTTATTACCTCTTTAAAAAGCTTCAAACAGCAATCAACAAACACGCAATATCCAGTTAACTTTGGCGTACTAGCAAACACCCCAGTGCATCCATGTGCACCACATTGAATACATTTGTTCAATATGAGAAAGAAAAATACATTATTTTGTTAAAACTTGCAAATTATGCAGCAGATGATGGCCTACGCAGTAATTGTTGAAAATTAATAATTATATGGAAAAAGCAGTGGTGACAAAGTCACATTTTGCCAATTGCTCTTTTTAGAACTAACCACAGTGACAGCATTGGAGTCTAATCTATGTCCTGACCGATTCCAGATTTTCATAATAGCCATTTAAAATACATTTACATTTAATGAGCCTAAATAAAACTCTTTTACATGAGCAAATACTTTTTCTGAAAATCTGTCCCCGCTCCTGCCTTTAGGTGTAGCACAACACTACTATTCAATCACTGTTACAAACACAATAAAAAAGGAAAATTGATAACAGTTATATGAACAGATGCAAATGCATTTTTAAATACAGATCTGATGTAGATAAACAAAATATCATAAACAAATAATTTCAATTGATAGGCTAACGTAATAAAAAGATACATTTGCAATTGCATATAAATGCCCAGGCATAAAAGCCCGCATATTTGAGCATCTTATGCAGCTGATCATCCATCATTTAATTTAATCTGTCTGCTCTTCAGTCCATTCATGATTCAGAAAAGAAGGGGAACGCAGAGACCAGGAGTTTCCACTGAAGGAAGTTCAGAAGCCATCCATGAATTTGATTATGTGGATCAAAGCAGACATACAGTGGAGCAGTAGTCAAACATTCAATCCCATACAGAACAATTGAACGTTTTTGATTTGAATGTGCAACTTTCTTCTTCTGAGATAGGGTTTTAGAAAATGATGAATGGTTGAAACCTATTTCATTAAGAAACTGAAACCATGTTACAAAGGAAGTGTGTTGAATGGTCCCTTGTGCGATGGAGATTGATGCTAATTGCGGAACATCAATGGGTTTTCAAGATATTCCATAGCACGATATGAGATATGCTCAATCTGAGGAGGATGAGGTGCTGGTTGAATAAGTAGCAACGCAAACAGTTCTGAGACATGAAACATAGCTTAAAATTGAACTCTTAAGGGTTCAGTGGGCCATTAGAATATTGACATGGCGGTGGGATAATATTTCTCGCATGGGCCACAATCATGAGGATTCCAGTGCCCTAAGTCGAAGCATCTACCTCTCCTTAAGATTCCCAGAATGTGAGGTTCTGGTCTTGGAGGAGAGGAAAATCTTTCATTAGCCCAATTAGTCCCAAACCTTTACTGCCATAATTTATAAAATAAATTTAAATCTAGTGTACGGCTGGGGGAGGTTACCTGACCCTGTTTTCAGAAGGGTGTTTTGTTTGTGGGCTAAAAGAAATATAAAGGTGAGGACAGGAGGTAAAGAGCAGTTGCTATCCATGATGTGGAAGTGAATGTGGGCAGGGATAATTTTTCAAATTATGTTCTATTCTGTAGCGAACCTCTTTATTTTATCAGCAGCAAATTGATGACCCGGTGTACCTGAACCCAAAATAGGAAGATTGACACTGTTCAGTTGGAAGAGGGCTGGCGCAGTGGCAAGGACGCCTGACTCCGGTAAACGGGGGCTCACAGTTCGATCGCCGGCGACAGGTTAGCCCAGCACCATGTGACTCTGGACAATAACTCGCTTAATCTTCGCGACGGCCCCCTTGACACTCTCGGGTAATTGTTCGTGCTTTACAAATACTGGATTTCATTATATTTTCATTTCATTTCAGTTCAGCACCACTGGACTCATGAGCTATGGGCAACACACTCTCACAGAGGGACAGGGGAATATAGTATAGAGGCTTAGGATCCACAAAGCAGGGAATTATAAATAAAGTCATAGACCATATGGACTTGGCTTATGTTATGTTACAGACTTTGCATAATGCAGCAGTTACAAATTTCCTGTTCACTGGACACGAGTGCTGGTCCTAGTTGTGACTACTGTCTGCAAATGAGGAGTTTGACACTTTGAATGGACTCAATTATCATTATTTGTCTAAGAGACTTTATTCTGCCACTTCAGTGTGTTTTTGCATTTTGTCTTTTGTAGCTAGCATCAATTGCTTCTGACTGCTAGCAAGGTTCTGCCATATCTCTGTGACAGTAAATTCATATTTGTGAGCATGAACATTTAGACAGAGCCCTCGTGGCTAATAGATGCTCTCTGTTGTTGAGCACACATATTTAAAAGAAACAGTATACATTCAAAATCATCAGAATGAAAGGCAACCATGCTCACACTGACCCCTTTTATTATTAATTAACAGTTTGCTGTAAATATTTAACCATTTATCACATAGTACGGGGAGCTTTGCTTAAGGTGGCGGGGACACTCAGAATAGTTGTGTCATGAGTCTTGTCCTGCATATCATGAGGTTTTGAAGGTTGCAAATGTACAGGAGGAGGGGTTTACCAAGGTGATGGCTAATGGTAGAGATGAGTTTGCTTCCACAGCTCTTGCATATTGATCTGGAGTACACTAGGGTGCTAGGTCAGATAGATGTAGAGGAAAAGGCTGTCCTACGGTGAAGAACAATGGAAAACAAGCATCTGTCTCTTCAGCACTTATAAACTGTTCTGGTGGGCACTAGATGCTAACATGAGCAGAGGAGAGTGGCTGTGGCACTGGAGACTGGCCTATATACAAACAGTTGTGGAGCACTCTATTCATTGTATTTGGGACACAGAATTTGGAAAGAGGTCGTAGAATGCACAGCAAGCAAATGGAACCTTCTCAAGATGGTAATGATGGACTGATGTTTGGTAGCCAACAATAACCCATCCTGCTTCATTTTGAGCAGTTTCGAATTGCTCATTTGATACATGGCTTGGTTGAGAAAGCTGCATTGCAGTAGCCCTGATGTGTATAAAAACTGCTCTCAATACCATGTGGTGGTTTTCAGGAAGCATTAATGGCAGTTGTTATGAGCTTAACTTGTTAGAAGAACATTTCCATTATTGATAGTGTTGCAGCATTTATTCATGTTCCAAATTACTCCACGGTTATTTATCTTGATGTTGAGGGAGGCTGTTTACCTAAGGGAGGTGGGGAAGGGGATACAGCTTTGCTTATGTGAGTATTTGGTGCAAACGTATTAAAACTCTTTTAAACCTATTCAGCATATTTTTGCCCACCCACAACTCTCTAGTTTTGAGATCTGTGGAGCCCTCATAAAATTGATGATTTTCTCCTGTTACACTTACATATATTTGAATGTTATTCAGATATGAGTAGAAGTGGGGAGTCCTTACACAGTCCATGAGGAGTTTTATTAATAAATCGAAGGGGGAGAAAAGGGTGAAGTAAGGTATTCTGGAAGTGACAGGGTCAGAAGAGAGCAAAGTCTACCTGGGTGTACTTTTTCACAGAAGCCTGATTGAAAGGATTTGCACCACTTCTGCAAGTGTTGTGAAACTATCTCTGATAAATGGAGATTAAGGAGGAGGAAGATACCAATGTCTTTAGGAGATGGTATAGAGGGAAAAGGGGATCAACATGCTGAGTGAGTCTTTGTTTGTGGTGTCCAGCCGGATGTCCTATACTTTCCTCAAGGAAAATATTTCTTAGTGGAGGAATGTGAAAAGCTGACGCAGGAGGGGTGTTTCTGTTGTATCTGCATATGTGTGTAGTCATGTGGATGGTGGAATTTGGCCATACTCACTTTCAGGATATGTTTAATGGTAAAATAGCCTGAGTTGTGAAGAGAATTGAAGATGTCAATGACCTTTGTGGTTGATATAGTTCGTGGGTCAAGGAGGTGGAGGGAGAATTTAACTTGTCATGGGAGAGTTAATCAGCTTTTGTGACTTTTCTGGTGTCATGTTTTTGTACATGGAAAACTAGAGTGGGTATATTGTGAATATTTATTTTTGATGGACTGTGTAGAACAAGATAGTGAAAGAAAAGCCTTTGTGGAATGATTGTTTGATCTGGGTGATGAGGATGGTGTCAGGTTTATGTTTATGATAATTGACGGATTCATAGATAATGTATCTACATTTAGACTGTCACATACCTTCAGGAATTATGCGATGGAGGAGATTGAGTGGTCCTGTAGTCAGAAACTTTAATCTGCAGCCACAAGAAAGTAAAGGATCCTGAATAAGCATGGTAGAGAATTGATAAGAAAGTTTATTGTGATGCCAGATGATAATTCTGCTACTGTAGAGATAGAAAAAAGAAGGTGAGGGAAGAAAGAGCGAATGTGTGTTTGTATGTATGTGTGTGGGTGTTTGCCATCAAGATTTCCTCAGGATGTGTTGAGATGGTTGTGTTGTGTTTGGTGAGCTTCATCTAATCCATTAATGTTGAATGGATGGGCCTAGCAGTTGTAAACTGTCTGCTAGCCCATATGTTTTGTCATAGATGGTATGCATGGAGTGCAACAGAGGGTGATTCTAGGGTTGTGTCCATAACCAACAACTACGTACGTGTTATAATCATTTGTGTTGTCTATTACTTTGTCTTCAAATGATACAAGGAAAAACATCAGGTTTTAGTAGGCATGCCAGAGTCTGTTGTATGATTCCAAAATGAGTTGGAGTTTATTGGAGAAAGTGGTCATTTTATGTGTTGGTGTTTGTAATTTTATATAAAATGGACAGAAAATCTTTCCTGTGCTGTATATTCTAGGCACGTTTTCTCAGTGATAGAACCTTGTAGTTCTACTCCAGGAGCTACATTTAGTTCTAATGAAAGTTTCAGATCTTTCAGGAACACTGATATATAGCAATTACAAAAATGCTGATGCTTTAAATAACACGATATTGCACCTGCAACTGAGATGTCAATAAGAAAATGTGACCAGTATCCACAAGTATCCTCCTGAGTGTCAAGAATCCTAAACGTGTGTAGCAGAGCATCATCCCTGTCCAACAGCAAGCTGCCAAAAAGGGATTCTGATGGACCTCAGAATGCATTTTTTACATACTATGCAGTTTCAACTCAATATCATAGAGGTCCTAATGCAGAGACATAGGGGCTGATTTAGAGTTTGGCAGAAACAGTACTCCATTGCAAAAGCAATTGAGTATCCTCTCTGCCAAACTGTTGGTCTGCCCGCCCAATTTAGGGTTGGCAAGACCAATAGTATGTCAACAATGGAGCCTACTCCAGCTTCTACACCGACATTCTCCTCTGATGGCCTGATGGAGTATGGGCCATCGGAGGTAAGCCACCTGCTCAATTTAGAGTAGGTAGTCAGATTACTTGTTTTTGCTGTCCATTACTTCCAAGTAAAACCTAGTGGCCAGGGACAGTAAAAATAATAAAATGACCCTGCACCATGGGAAAAAACTTCCATTTATAGGGGCTATTAGTTTTACAATAAAAAAATAAAAAAACACCAGTGGTTGGAGTTTGTTTCTGAAAGATGTAAAGCTTTGGAAAAGTTTGACAGCCAGCCATTATGTTTGACAAAGCCATCTTCAAACTTTTCCAACATTAACAGGTACCATTGTGACATTGTGCCAATGTATAGTGATGTCCATATGGTCACCAGACATCTCTAAATGTCCGGAGTAAAGTACTCCATTGCCCTGATGGACATAAACCCTTCTGCCAAACTCTAGATCAGGCCATAAATGTGTGTATACTGCATAGATTCCTCAGCCCGCTACAATTGAAGGCTAACTATGACAAGTGCCTCTAGCCTTTGTCCTAGGAAAGACACCATTAAAGGCAATTTTGTGGGGTCCAAGTGTCATCCACTAGTTTAGCAATTTAACTCTGGTATCATGACCATTGTCTGGTCACAGACATGCGGCCCCAACATGAAGGGCAAGCAATTCCAGAAGTAAACAACTATGGATTTTTATGTGTTTTTCAGTGTAATTGTAATTTTTACCTAGAGTGCCACGTGAGCACGACACCACCACCCTCACTTTCATACACCACCTTTATTTTTAAAGCATTTGTAAAAATGTTACCTATGTCTATCTTTTATATACTGAAGGTAGGAAGTCTTGCAGTCATTGAATAATGTGTTTTCTGATTCATATCTTATTAGATAATTGAAATTCTATTAAAAAACATGAAATACTTACTGAGAATAACAATCCTTTTGAAACTATGTGCCTTTTTTCATTAGATCCCACGTGTCGAGGAAGATAGGTTGGCCCCATCATTTTGTTATATTCCTTTTTAATTCCCAAGATAGAAGGAGAATGTTTGATGGGGATTACTAATGGAGGAGTTAGCTGACAAAGTAAAAACAGGGAATCCTGTGTTTTGAGTATTTTTACTAGTTAAATTGGGTGGCCTTGGTACAAGTCTTTAATAATGAGGCGTGAGCTTAAAGTTCAAATTATTTCGCTCTATGTTTTTAGGACTAGCACATTATGGGAATAGTTGTGAGTTACAGAGATTAGTCTACCAATGGTTTGAATTGTGGGAGTGATATAGTTGCCTACTTACAAAAAATTGTCATAATAGCTGAGAGTTTAAAAATTCACAGCTGTTGTGACATGATTTAAAAAAAAAAAAAGCTGAACTCTGCAATTGTTCCACCCTTCACAGCTTTTGATGTAACTTCAAAGAGACTCATTTTTCAGTTTTATATGGCGCAAACATGAGCGCCAGTTACATTACACAAGCACATATTCATGTTTTGAATCACAAGATAATGAGCCGACGTGGGGTTCGAACCTACTTTCTCAGCTCAAAAGTCCGTAGCTCCAACCTTAGCCACAACCTTGCCTACAAGAACAGAAGCATTTTTAATATTATATACAACAAAGTCATAGTTGTTGCTTATTTATCTTATGCAATTTACAGCCATTGACAAAGCCAATAGTCCTGGCTTGTTGTAAGTGTAATGTTACTTGTGTTATATATCTAGATGAACAGACAGAAGCAGCAAAATACCAGTGGAGCAGCACACTATGCTAAGTACAAAATTTTAGCTTAAGTATTTTGAGCCACACCCTTAATTGCATCGGCCACGCCCCTGTTGTTTCAATCCACTTAAAGCTCTGAATGGGACCATCCACTCTTTATGCTGTAGAGCAGAGGTCTTCTATCTGTGAGTTGCAACCCCCAGGGGGGGCCTGGAGTCCTGGGAAGGGGGTTGCGATTTTCCAGGCCTAACTTCTGCCTAGAATTCAAAATGTGCTCTTCCTTTTGGACAAACACAACCGCGCTCCTTAAAATGACATGAATTGAGTGTCATGCGCTGCAAAACTAAGAGGCCCAGCAGACATGTAAAACAATCTTTAAACTAAGCCTTCATGCCAGGGTTCCTGCCTGCCTGAATGAAGTGCAAATGTACCCTCGGAGTTAATCTTCAATTGTAAAGGATGCTTGGGAGTGGTTCTGGCTTTAATTGCTCGAATCACATCAAGCATTGTGATGGCAAAGATGTGTTTTTTGTATGGTGGTTAGCAACTGGGCTGTGAAGCCTGTGCTTTAAACGATAACTGTATTTACACAGTGATTAGAACCCCTGCAAAGGTGCTGAAAGGACAGTTATGCAAAAAAGCATAATGCATTACTTACAGTCTGATATTACACTAATCTACATTTTGGAAGCAAGTATAAAATAATGACTTACACATTTACAGTGCTTTCTGTCACAGGCTGTGACCTCAAAGCACTAAAAATACACAAGTCACTATTTTCCACTGCACCAACCAATTTTCGTTCTGCGGCTCTCTGATTACACACAGACCTATGAAGTGCATTAAATAATAGAGGTTATATAATGTACTGTATAGTGCATTTCCCACGGAGTAACAACTTTTTATATTTATTTTTCATTTAAGCTACCCATTATTTTATATGTAGCTACCTGATGGTGAAAGACCTAAAAATGAACAAAATATTTTAGGGCTGATTTATGAGAGGCTTGTGCCACTGAAGCATCAATTTATTTTTTGAGCTTCGGCGGCACAAGCATCTCAATCATATCTGTGAGGCGAGGCAAAGTCACCCTGCGTGGCTTTGCATGGCCTCATAGATATGGAGTAAGACAAAACAGCGCAAGTCGCTGCGTTGCCTTACTCTAAGTCAAGTAGCCATTCCATAGGCGTTGCGGTGGGTGTTCCCACACAACGCCCATGGATTTTGACGCTGCCCCCGAATTTACAAAACCATGTAAACCTGGGGCAGTGCCAAACCTTACGCCTCCCCACAGTAGGCGTAACAAGGGGAAATGTTTTCATTTCTCCTCGTTTTTACCTCTTTCCATCTGTACTGCATTCTGCAGCACACATGGAAAGAGCAAAACCACTCTCAGGATTGTTTTTGTGCAGGAAGGTGCCCCTTCCTGCACAAAAACCATCTGGCCTATGTTGGTGCTAGGCAGCAATTTGTGTGCCAACATAGGGGGAAATTTCATAAACAAGTTGCATTGCATTCCTGCCCTTTCACATTGGCATAGGGCAGCGCTGCAAGAAGACTTGCGGCGCTGCCCTACGCCAGTGCCTCATAAATGAGGCCCTTTGTTTTTAGCCACACCTTTGACCACGCCCCGCAACCACTGCCCTTTGGTTTCCTAAACACAGTTTAATTTATTTCCCTAATGTATAAATGATTTGCTGTGGGAATTTGAGGCGTTTATAGTTGTCGATAGTTAGCAATAATGAGGATGCTCAAGTTCTAGATATTTTTGTCAGGAGGGGGTCCTTACGTCTAAAAGTTTTTAACGGGGGGTCTCGGCATCACAAAGTTTGAAGACCTCTGCTGTGGAGGGATCATAACACTGGCTGTTTGCTAGCAAGTAGGCGGTACTGAGGTGTGCAGTTTTACAGCAGACCATTCTACAACCATTTTAAATGGCTAGAGAAAGTGGCTGACAGTGGAGGCATTCAGAAAATCTTTGTTTATCGCATCAACCTTTCCTCATGTGGATGATGGATTCGCTTTCTCCGACTAAGGCACAAAATGAACATGGGGCCATGGACATTGAGTGGGGGTGGAACAAGTACTGAAATAAAAAAGATATTGAGGTGAATTATATGGCAATTGTAGCATGCTTTTCAAATGGAAAGCCCCGTTGAGCAGTTTTGCCCCAGAGAGAATTAGGTGGTGGTGTCATGATGTCTCCAAGGCAGTTGGCAGCGCGCGGGATGCAAGATGGCCGCCTAAGCTCTATGCTCACCTGCTTATTTGACGACTATTTCTAGATGAAAGGGGAATTTATTTGGGTTCTCCTCCACACCAGCTCCTTATCATTCCTTGTGGAGGCTGCAGGTGGAAATATAGGCACCTGGTCCAAATGAATAAAGCGCGGTAGGCTCATTTTTAATCTCCTCAGGAAGGGCTCCTTTCACCTGCAGGACTCTGTGTGAACTGTGAGGAGGTGGGCATTTCTTCTTTAGCACCTCCTCTCTTCAGAAGCTTTCCGCCTCCTTAAAGGGATTTTCTATATCTCGGTTGCCTGGATTTTTTCACTTTCCCTAGTTTAAAGGAATTTTCTTCATTTTTTTCACTAACTTTTTACTTTGGAACTTTATTGAAACCTTATTCAAGACCTTTTTGCTCTGTTTTTTATCCAACAAATTTAATATTTTGCCAGGAAAGCCTTAGCATACTTCAAGGTTTTTGTTTCTTATATGCCATTTGCTTTTTTAATATATTTACTACTATTTAACTGCTCTCTGTACTACAACATGGAGTCCAAATCACTATTAAACCACTCAAATAAATGAAAACTAGTTGTTTCGCCACCTCCCACAAAGTCCAAAGCTACAGATACACAAGACAATTCACTATCAAACATTTTGGAGGAAATTCAAGCTATTCATATAAATACCTATAACATTGGTTCAGATATAAAACATATTCAGAGAGATATTGCTTCCCTATCTATGAGAGTAGCAGACAACGAAATAAACATTCTTGACAATACTAACGTTATTACAAATATGGCTCCACTTATTCCTCAGGTTGTTTCTCTCCAACGTTAATTGTTAGATTTGGAAAATAGAAATAGACAGTACAACCTATGCATATTTAATGTCCCAGAGGGAGTTGATGGACAAAGTTGGCATCTTTTCTTGGAAAATCTATTACCTAAACTTTTAAACATCAAATTTCCAGAAAGTTTTGAGATTGATAAAGCTCACACAATCCCCTCTATTCGTGAACCTCATCAAGTTAAACCAACCCAAATCACATTTAAAGTTCTGAGACATCATCACCTATTACTCATAAGGAAAGCTGCCCGAGAGATCCCTTCTCTCTTGATTGAAGAAAATAAAGTTTTTATTCACCAGGATTTTGCAAAGGAAACAGTTCAAATATGATGCCAATTTTCGGATTTGAGGCGGCGTCTACGAGAAGCTGGATACAAGTATGGCCTCTTTGATCCTTCGGTTATGCGCATTTGGAAAAATAATTTCTTAAGACTTAATACGATTTCTAGACCAGCATGACCCTATTCTCATGGATTGTCAACCATCCAGATCTACAGGCTAACATTAACTCCCCTTATTAGAGGATGTTATTCTATTCTCCATAGAAGGTGCACATAAGGTGGTTACTCTTGCTTTGTACCTCCGTCTCACTGTTTTATTGATATGAGGTCTTAGAGGTTGACCTCTTTATATGTTGTATGTCTTGTTTTGTCTTTTTTATGTGGGCTACTTTTCTTTTCTTTTCTGTTTTTCTTTATCCTTTTATTTGCTATTTATAATGTAATATGTCCATGCCACAAAAGTTAGTAGTTGCTTCCTTAAATGTCAAGGGTTTTGAGGCACCCAGATAAATGGTGAAAAATCTTAGAATATTTTAAAAAGTCCAATGTAGATATCTGTTTTTTTGCAAGAAATGCATGTGGATGATAAAATGCAACATACTATGTCCAAGGGATGGGTAGGACATACAGTTTCATCTCCTGCTGCAAAACGTAAAAATGGGGTAGCTATACTTTTCTCATGTAGAGCTCAAGTACAACTAATATCTCACCACCATGACCCAGATGTTAGATTTGTTTACGCTCAAGTCAAAATTGACAAACATATTTTAAACTTTGTCAATATATATTCTCCTACATCTGATGCTCCTGCTTTTTGGTCATATGTTTCTGCTGAAATACTAAATATAGGTAACATGTCCCTTATTGTGGGTGGTGATCCTTTGTTGGACCGTTCCTCTGCATGTAAATTTGGGCCTAACAAATCTTTCTTTGGTTTGAAATCTTTTTTGCCATTACTAAGTTGGTTGATTTCTGGAGATTAGAACATACTAGAGACAAATAATTAACTTTTTCTTCTAATGCCCATTCTTCTTTTTCTAGGATTGATTACCTATTGACTTCACATAATTTATGCCACATGATTAGGGAGTTTGTTATACACCATATTACAGTTTCTGATAATTTCCTAATCTCTTTTTCCTTATGTTTTTCTGACTCTCGTATTCCCAAAAAAGATTGAGAATGAATTGTGACGTAGTTCTTAATCCAACTAATTCAAAAAACTTGCCTCAGCCATTAGTGAATATTTTTTTAATATTAATCCATGTGATACCTCCAAAATTATCTATTGGGATGCCTTTAATGCTCAAATTTGAGGAGATACAATTTCTATTATGGCGCATGATAATAAATCATTTTACGCCAACCTCTCCAAATTAGAGAAACACATAGCAACTGTGGAAAGACTTTTTATTTCATCTCGGGATTTGCAATATAAGTGCCCACTTCAGAAATATAGATATGAATTTAATTGAATGCTTAGTAAAAAAGCAGGATTACTTATTTCAAAAGAAAAATCTAATTTTCATTTCAATTCAAATAAATCAGGCCGACTATTAGCTAACTATATACGCATTAAGCGTGACAGAATTCAAATTTCAGCCATCTAAACAAATAATGGTACTATATTGACAGGTGTTGAGGAAATACTGAGAGAGTTCTTATCCTTTTACTCCTCCTTATATCATGATCCTCTCGCTCTTCAAAATGATGTTATCATTGACTTACTTAATACTTGTCAACTACCTCACCTTTCTGACAGTGATAGACTAGCATTAGAAAATCCCATCGATATTCAAGAAATAATCAGAGCCATTAGAGCACTAAACCTCAATAAAACACCTGGCCCGATGGTATTCCGGCTGAATTTTACAAATGTTTTCAAGACCAGTTATCTCCTATCCTCCTTTCTCTTTGCACAGACTTTCAACACACTTCCATGATGGGAGGCTCTTTCAATGAAGCCAATATCATTGTCTTCCCCAAACCTAAAAAGATTCTACTTTAGCGTCAAATTATCGTCCCATATCTATAATTAATCAGGACTGCAAAATATATGCCAACATTTTAGCAAATAGATTATCTCCCCTGCTTTCCACTTTCATTCAACCTGACCAGATTGGCTTGCTTTGTCATGCCTTGTCTCTTGCTAAAGTCATCAACTGCCCAGTTGGTGTGTTGGCCTTGGATGCAGAAAAGGCATTTGATAAGATAAACTGGCAATTTTTATTGAATACTTTGGAACCTTTTCAATTTGGGTCTATTTTTCCAAACATGATTAAAGCATTGTACTATGCACCCTCTGCTTCCATTTTTGTCAATGGTGCGTGTTCTTGTCCATTCAGTTTATATAGAGGTTCACGCCAAGGGTGTCCACAATCTCCTTTCCTATTTCTTTTTGCCATAGAACCCCTCTTGTGTTCTCAATATTGATAAATACACAGGTGTTATTTTGAAAAATACTAACATTAAATCTTCTGCATATGCTGATGATGTGCTATTATATGATAATGATACCCTTATTTCCTTACCTATCATTCTCAATATTATTCATAAATATACCGCAGTTTCTGGATATTTCCTGAATACTAATAAGACAGAGTTTTTCCCCTAAATGTTTTTTGTAAATCTACAATGTTGGCAAATACTGATATATTATGATCTCCAAAAAAACTCAAATGTCTAGGCATGACATTTACTGATTCGGTTAAAAGTACACTTGAAACCAATTGTTCCACAATTTTACCTAGTACCAAACAGAAATTGGATAAATGGTCTACTTTTCATTTAAATTGTTAGGGACGTATTTAGACAATTAAAATGTCTATAACTTCACAAATGCTTTATTTGTTGTCCATGTTACCCCTTTATTTTCCCTCTACTTTTTATGTTAAACTATATAACTTTTTTACTAAGTGTATCTGGAACAATAAACCTGCATGCATTAGTCTTAAAACATTGCAATTGCCCAAATGTGAAGGAGGGGTTGGTCTTCCAGATTAAAAAAAATATAATTTTGCATTTCTTGTAGCACAATGTTTGTTATGGTTTCATAATATTTCTCCTTCTAATTCACCCAAATAGCTTACTCTGGAGAAGAATATTTTGACACCATATCCATTACCTGCATTCCTTACTATGGCCAACCATCGCCCATCATTGCAAATTTAAAGATTGCCCTTTTATCATTTGATGGAAAATTCTCTATTACCATTGCACTAAGAAAGTTTCTCTTTGGTTCAATCCCAAACTCCAATTTCATAAACATATTTCTTTTTGGAATTCATGGATCGCTGCTGGTATTTTCTTTTTTGCTGATATATGTCAAGATGATATGTTTTATTCATTTGATTATCTTCAAGCTAAATATAATTTACCTTTATCTGATTTTCCTAAATACACATTACTATGTAACACTGTTCCTAATGCATATCCCCAACTGTTCAGTCATACATGACATTTAGCTTTTAAAGTCTATAAAAAACTTTCTACTCCTATTTCCTCCTTTACACATTTTACTCAGAAATGGTCACCATACATACATTGTCAACTCTCTAATGTGTCATGGAAGGATATTTGGAAGTCCAACACTGCTAGTTATCTCCCGGCTACTCTCATACAAACTAATATTTATCTGCTATACCAATGCTTTTGGTCTCTGGATAAACTGTTTAAAGCTAAACTATTAGACACTCGAAACTGTTGGCATTGTAATTCTGTGACCGGAGATTTTCACCATTTATTTAACAACTGTCCTATTATAAATCAGTTTTTGTCAGACATATGGAATATCATAACCCGGATCCTTAAGATCCACACACCTTTATCTTTCCCTATTTTAAATTTTAAATCTTCTTTCCTTAAGTCTACATTATCTCCTATGGATTGTAAACTTTTGTACTTCCTTATTTCTACTACACTCAAATCCGTCACTTCTAATTTGAAAGATGCTACATTACTTTCAGTTAATGCTTGGTGGGAATGGATTATTTTTCTTAGATGCAGGAAAGGAAATTCTCATTTCCACATACTCCTAATGAATCATTTACTTCCAGGTCTAACATGTGGTCTAGCCTAGATTCATATATTACTGCTTGTTCTTCAATTTAAAGCATGCATTTTAGTCTTCATTAGTCAATATACGTTCATTGTAGCCCCCCTTTTTGTTTTATTTATTATTTAAATCTTTTATGCAATAGTTATTGATATAGTATTATAATTGGCTGCAAATGGATGTTTTAACCTTCACAATTCGGTGTAATTTTCTGTATTGTGTTTATTTTATGGTAAAAATACATTTAATTTAAAATGTTGAACACAAAAAAAAAGATGAACCCAAGAATGTAATATAATAACCTCACAGCTCATGCGACTGGTAACTCACCAGGAGACTGCCTACAAACTAAATCACAATTAAATATAGGATAGTGTAGATTCATACTGGGTAGAGTAGCCTGTTATAGTGTTATTTGTATGTTGACACATTAATGGTGTTAAAATATGCTTCTTCCTGACTGTTTACGTGGGGGGCCATGTAACCCTATATTAGAATAATCGTGCTCTTTTACCGAACACCAGTCCATCAGTGGTGGCTGAAGGAGGTCCAGGTGCTGCTAGGAATAGTTCAGTCAATAACAATCAATAAATCAGCCTTGTGGTCACTCTCTCCCATGTCCTAATAGTTAAAATGGCCGCACGGCAGCGAAGGAAAAGCAAGGTAAATTGAAGCACTGTCTGTGTGAAGTCGACCCAATAATGGCATTAGCCCAGGCATTAACCCTAATTATTAAACAGCAACACTAATCTTAGTGCAGTTAAGGCTTTTCTCAGAAGAAATAATGGCATTAAGCTTCAACTAGAATTTGATCATGCGCTGTCTCAGACCCGAGTGAAAAGCCAGAAAACAGATGGCTGCGGATAAAGAAATAACATCACGTGGGAAATCTGCAACCAAAGACGAAAAAACAGCTTTGCAGAATGATGTCCGAGCTTGCGTACTTGTAAATTCACTAGACCGCAAGATCAGTTTCGCTGCAAATTATTGTTTCACAGAGCTAAGAAAATAGAGAGGTATATTTATTAGGAAATAACGCTGCAAGTGATTTTGGAGCGCCGTGCTGCGTCATTTAAAAAATGCAGGGATGCGCTGTATTCACAAGAATACGGTGCACCCCTGTGTTTTCCCTTGCACCGGTGTTAAAGATAGCTGCCTAGGGCCAGTGCAGAACCCGTGCGCCATTTTGCAAGGGAGCCTGCGTTGCAGGAATGATTGTTTATATGCAGGATGGCTTCCCTTCCTGGACATAAACAATCAATAATGATGATTTGCTACTTCTATGTGTGCTGCAGCACACATAGAAGTAGCAAATCGCCATTAATTAATGATTGTTTTTATGCAGGAAGGAACACCTTCTTGCACAAAAACAATCATTACCAGCATTTTGCGCCTTGTATGTGTGGAAAAACACACATAGAAAAAGCAAAAATGAAGAGAAATAAAAGTATTTCTCCTTGCTGTGCCACAATAATGCCTGCATTTCACTGGCATTAGTGTTTGGCGCTGCATCAGATTTATAGATTCTAGTAAATCTGGGACATTGTCAAAATGCAATGGGTGGTGCATGGGAACAACCACAGCAGCTACCATAGCACACCCTTTTCACACAAAGTGAAGCGTGAAAAGGGGCCGTATTTACAAGGCAGAGTTAAGCTCCTCAAAGCGTCTTAGCGCCGCTTTGTAAATATGGAGCAGAGCTTAGCGCCACCGGAGTGTTGGTAAAAGTGACGCTCCGGTGGCACTATGCTCTTGTAAATATGCCCCTAAGATACTTGATTTGGTGGAATTTTCTATAAAACCTACCAGTCCAAGAGCAGGCGTATATTCTTCTTGCCACTAAATAAACCCTACATTTTGACATTACAAAATATACTTGAACGGAACAGAAATTACCAGGAGACAGGGACAAAGACTATTCTAAATGGCTATTTTTTCTTTAATCCACCTGGCATCTGTCACGGAAATCCCAGATCCTGAGTCTCAACATCAGAATATGTTGGACTTTAAACACCGGGTGGGGTTAGGGTCCAGGTACGACTGCACCAATTTTACTAGCTGTCTGGCTAGTCCACAACTGTAAATGTTGCCTAGTGGGCACTCCCAAACAAATTTCATTGGAGTAGTCAATACAAATATGGTAAAAGCCAAAATAGTGGTATCTTTATATGTGTTTGCAAAAATGTGGATGTCTCTCAGACATTTCTTGGTCTTCTAAACTTGACACAGGTGTAAGTGTGCAATCACTGTGCAAAAATATACCAACATTTCTGTTTGTTACAGGATGTTGAGGACCAGATGCATTTTCATATAAAATATTTTCTTAGAAAGGGAAAAAAATATATCTTTTAAATGTCTTTTATTTTCCAGACATTCGCATGAAAAAAAGCAACTGGCGTTTCTTTCTCTTTTAATAGACCCATGCGAAAATACGGAACTTGTTTTCATTTCGTTCATGCACTGCACAACTTAATAGACCCATGCGAAAATACTGAACGTTTTCCTTTCGTTCATGCACTGCACAACTTAGATATGTGTAGTCCAGGTTTGTGTTTAGAAGTGTAGGACAGTGCTGTAATTTCTGAAGGCGTGGGCCTGGTTGCAAATTTCACAAGGAAATCTGTTTTCCAAGTGAAGGAATAAAATAAATAATATATTCAGATTGTTGACATCCTATGCATATCTTAACATTATAAATTCAGAATTTCTATAGTGGTAGAATATGGGAATCAAGTTTGGCATCGTGAATCTCAGCAAAGAAAGACACGAGGTGTACTGAGATTTAATTATTTCATTCTTAACTGACCCTCTGTGTCTGATATAGACAGAGGCGTAGCTAGAGCTTGTGGCGCCCGGGGCTATCCCTCAGATTGCCGCCCCTGGGGGGGCGGGGGGGGGGTGTGGTTGCTGGGGAAAAAGGACGGCAGGCACTTGAAAGAGGACCGAGAGACACGTAGTATCACCGCTAATAGTTACCTCAATCATGCAAGTTACATGCACATACATGACACGGTCCAAGGCTACACAGTTGAATACACCGGTGACTGGCAGTACAAAAGAGAACACACAGACTGCATGATCTATCTGGGGACTCAGAAAAACCGCATGTGACATCCATCAGAGAGCTGCGTGAGCAATTACCTGGTAATCCCCTCAGCACAATGCAAACATGCACATACATGACCCTGTTCAGGGATCCATCATCTACAGCTGACATTAAATGACCATTCATCATGGTCCCCCCATTAAAGCAGTGCACTTTGTGATCTGCATGGTACATGTTCTTTGCAGTAGGCACATTAACCCTCTGTGCTACCTTTCCAGGAGTCAACCCTTCCACTAGACAAAACTCAGATCTCTCTCTAGGAACAACATTAATCACCGAAGTTATCATGACATTTTTATTGTTTCTGAAAATTGCTGGAGGCCAGGAAGGAGGAAGCAAGTTTTTTTTAAACCATAATTTACTTGCAAACACTACGCACCCACCCGAAATAGGTACCCAGTGCGGTCACACCGTTCGCACCGCCCTAACCTGCTCAAGGTTCATGTGACCTCAGTGACAGAGTCACAGTGACTGGATCACTGTTGCTCTAGGGTGTGCAGCTTCGTAGGCCTGCCCGCAAGACTGGAGATGAACTTCAGTATGGATTGTGGTGGACAGGCCTTCAAGGTGAACCCACAATTGACACCACTAGGGTACACCTGCTTGTGATAAGACATTAAGCCTTCTAAGGTCTAGTGGGGCCTTCTAAGGTCTAGCATGGGAATATGCTCCCTCAGTAGAGTGGTCTGGTGGACTGGTCATGAAGGCTGAACCCAGTTCCCCAGTTCCAAATTCGACAGCTCTGGCCATAGTGCCACATCCTCTCCCCCACTGAACACCATACTGCCCCACTGAGAGAAACTTGCACTGCCTTCAGCTACAACCTAATTGTGCCCGCTATAAACACTAGGATGTGGCTCAATTCAAATTATGCACTTGATAAGAGTAATATGCTGCCTAAAAAAAAAAAAAGTAAAAGCAAACACTCATAGGGAATGCAAGATTAAGTAAAGCCTGTGAAATGTAAGCAGAAACAATATGGTTACCTTAACAATCTCTCACTCACTATTCAGAAATCAGCGAGTGGTTTTACCTGAAAAGTTAAGGACATGGCTAGAGGGCCCTGAAGGGAACCGTTTCAATGTCCATTGCTTATATCCTTAATAAACATAAGCAGTAAGGTTTAACCCCTTGCATGCTTCTGACGGAACCACTCCGTCATGAGCCACGGGCGCCGTGTGCTCATGACGGAGTGGTTCCGTCATGCTGCGGCCGTTGGCGGCCGCTCCGCCCACGCGGCGCTGATTCCCCGCCTGTGCGGGCGATTTGCGCAAGTGGGTGGAGTCATGACGGAACCACGCCGTCATGAGCACAGCTCGCCCGTGAGTCATGACGGCGTGGTTCCGTCATGAGCATAGCGGCGCCGCAAACCCCCCCAAACCCCCCCAGCGCTGCAGTGGAATTCGCACCGCAGCGAAGGGGTTAAAAAGACCACACCCATAAACACAGAGCCATGGTACACATTTTGTTTTCCAATCCACCCATCAACCAGGTATTGCAGTACCTCCAGGAATGGTACACTTTCTCACCTGGGAACATCAATGCTGTTCAAAGAAAGAGGAGAAAACAAAAGTAGCGCTTCACTGGCAAACTCTGCAAAGTAATGCTGATGTATTTGGATGTGAGTAAAACCAATCTGGCCACTTTGCAACCACTCTGTCTTGCTTTATTTAGTTATGTATTTATTTTTCAAATTTAAAACCTTCTATTTCTCTCCATCCCGCTGCACTTTGGAATAGAAAAATTTCAGAAAAAGGGCATTTCCCGCAACAGTGTTTTTCTTTTTTGGATCCATCTCACAGGGAAGCAACTAAATGAAAGAAGGAAAGAGAGGTTGTGAACCATTTCTTCAAGTTAAGGTTTTCAGTAAGTGAGGAGCGAGACAGAAAGAGAGGGAATAACAGGAAGAGAGAGGGGGGGCAGCTGCCAGCACAAAAAAGAAGAGGACATTGCCCAGTCCTATTCCTTCTCTGCACGTCCCCGAACGTCCACGAAAGCAAGCCGAGCCTTATCTGAATGCCTTTGTCTGCCCCAAAATAGTGCCGCCTGGGGCGGACCGCCCCCACCGCCCCCCCCCCCCTAGCTACGCCACTGGATATAGAGCATTCTCTCAGATACATTCATACTACATAGGATGTTCTTCTGTGTAATCCAGGTCCCAAAATTAGCAATAGAGAAGTACCCCCTTCCATGGCATGGCACCGTTGCTAATGAATGGCTAACCACATTTTGAATGAATTGGTCTGAATGTTAGATGGGTTCACTAACATATAAAAGGACCTTTATGTGAAAAACTGAAGCACTAATGCGTGTGCAACCGACACGCATGCTCGTAGCTGTTCTCTTGATAGTAGTGCTAAAACAAAACACAATAAACAAGAAATTAAAAATGTGACTTATGTACATATCTTTTCATTATGGTTTACTAGTCACTACTGTCCACGAGATCCTCTTGAGAAACACATTTACGTTTTTTATACTTTGGGAAACCAAGCACTTCGCTTCTTGCTCTCTGCCTAATACTTTAACCATACTTAGCTATTGTTTGTTTTTTAAAGACTAACATCTGACATTTCTTGGTGGAGGGTCCATATTTTCAAATAGATATTGATAGTACGTCTCAGTAAAACCGACATAGATGATCGGAACAGTATGAACCTACTATGAGAGGAAGGACAGTACTGGTACATCACAGCAAACAACAGCCAGTGTAACGGTACCAGCATTTCTATACACAAAGCAAGTATGAAATGCAAGAGAACTGGCATTGGTTCTTGCATTAGAAGTTCTTCTCTAACAACAGGACCAAGGGGTGGACTTCAGTAACAAGCAATCAAATTTGTCTTGCTGGTAGGTTAAAAGCTGAACATCATGCAGAGACCTTCAGCATAAATACCAGGACAATGAACAATGGCTGGAAATGAGACATTGGTAACACACTTGGAAGGGCAAGGTCAGAGTGCTGGCCAAACAGTGTCTATAACTTCATATCCAACTGTTTAGGTACAAGATGTACAGTCGTCGATATCCCCACAACAATGTTTGTGGCGTGTTCTTCAGATGTGATTTTTAGCATATGCTGAAGAACGTGCCACAAACATTGATGTTTACCTCATGTAGAGGTCAGAACTGTAGCAGAAAGTCATCAATGAGCATGGCTTGGACACGGCCATGCTGCTGGATGAATTATGAATGCATTGATCCAGTAATATCACCATTATTATATTGCACCAGGTTTTTTAACACACATGTAGTTAGGAGTTTTACAAGGGTACGTGAATGTACCATTAGAAATTATGCAACCCGTATTTCATTAGGGCATAGAATTGTAGAAGCTTTTAATTTTCAGAATTTATTTTCAAATGACTTCTTAATGATGTTAATTAATGAGTGATTTTGAGTTTATCGTTAAAAGAGTGATGGCAGTAATCAATTGTTTAACCACAATTCGCTGAAGTGTACAATATGACGTTTTCAGTTAGTTGATTTTACATTTACAGACAGTTTTGCTTGTGTTTTTCTGATCAAAATACAAGGTGTGTATAGATTTAATATTGAATGAACTTGTTTGATCTTTGGTTAATTTTGATTTGTAGATTATGGTGAAATATCACCCAGATGAAGGACCAGCAAGATCCAAAATGCATTGGAGTTCAGGACTAAAGAACATATGAATACAATAATCTGTTGTGAATTAATAATTTGGACACAGAACATTGAGAATTGATTGGTGCTATCACATGAAATGTGAAGAGTCACAAGAATAAGCGATCTTGCGACAGGGAAGAATTACAAATAAACAAAAGAATTCTGGTTTATATTAGAAATTATTTTGTTTATTTTGTTTAAAACGGCCATGGTAGCATGATCAGCCAGTGCACTGGGGACTACACTTAAGAAAGTACAGCCAGTATTTGAGTATTTGATGTGTCAGTTGGTTGGAGGACTAACCCACAGATCACGGACAAATTGAAAACAATTGGTTTAAATTGAATGTAAAGGCCCTCATCTCAAAACTGCTACAACTATATCAAAGCCTGGGGTACAACGTATTGAAAGGCCTTAAAGGAATCCTCAAAACCTGTATCAAGTGATAAGCTCGTGAGGTTACACTAAATCCACTGAGAAAGCAAATCAACTTTGTAGTGACTTTCTTTTTTCACCTGTTACATTTGCTAAGAAATGACTTGCCTTTTTTAACTAAACTACATCATGACCACCTTGTAACCTTACGCATCACTCTAGATTTGACTAATGTAAAAGTGTTTATCTAGTTCTTTCAAGTAACTTGATGGCCTTCCTCCAAATCCTCGAATCTGTTAGAATTTTACACTAATCTACTACTTAAAGGAAGCCTCATTGGTTGGGCACTCAACAAAGAGTGGACCTTAAATACCTTTCGCTTTTATAAGATCTTCTAAGGCTAGGAGAAATCTGACCTGTTTAAAAAGTTGCAACCTAACATGCCTGATCACTCCGTCTGATCCACTTCTTTCAATTGTTTTTTATGTTCCATGAGTTAGGACAGAGCTTGCAGAGGGCACTGACATTGAGGTACAAATTACAGTGGGAGTTAAAGAAATGTTAGAAATAAATAATTTCCCTTCTCTGAGTATATCATTATCTACTTGCTGGAGTTGTCTCATGATATCTTAGAGGCAAGAAGTCTTTTTGGTACTAGAGTGCTTAACAAACAAACTTATAAATTAATATTTAAATATAAATAAATTATCAATGCATGGTACTGCTTGTTTTTATATGATAGTAGATTGCACCTCAACCTCACTGACAAGATACATCACATGTGGCAGCCATGAGGCCTCTGGACAGGTAGTCCCACAGCACCAAATAAAGACTTGCTTGCATTTTCATCTGCAACTGAGCTACAAAGCAAAACAGAGATAAAAAATATTAGCTGCCTAATACTCAAATATCACTGGATGAAGGAGAGTTATCTGAGAATCAAAGGAACAAATGGCAGGACCAAGATTCCCGGCACCCTGTAGAAAACACTACCTCTTTCGGTATTCGTAATTGGAAACAACAGCTTCCCAATCAGAAATCAAAACAGTTTGGGGGTTAGCTGGATCCAAAGCTATCCTTTTACCAATGAGTGTGTGTCAGAATACAAGTTTTCAATACTGTGCTACAAAAATCTAATAGCAAAATATTGTCAACCAAAATCTCAACAGTGTAAATGTATATTGCTATGTAATGATATTCTATATTTAACTCTACATTTACGTACTTTCAAGATATATATACATCAAGGTATGTATTTATGGAGATAAGGATAGTACCACCCTGGCCCTTGCAATATGGGCCAAAGCCTCTAATACAATTGCTGACAGGACCTCACACAGCCAACATTTAAGGGTCTAATGGATCAGATTTTAACTTTTATTTGATTCCCAGTGATTATACGTAACTTGAATAGAGATATGACTGGAACACTGAAGTAAGTTCGTGCATGGTAAGAATTTTTAGGTTTATGAACAATACAATAGATGAACACATAATTAATGTTTTTAATAAAAAAGAGATTATTTCATGAACCATTCTTAAGGTCATCATTTTTAGCAATTCTTGAGCTATGGCCTGATGTCTTACCTCATTATCTTGAAATAAGTAGCGCTTATTCTCAGAAAAGAGTCACTTTAAATTTCGTGCTGGTGGTCGAGTAAACATCCATTGACTATTGTTTCATTTGAAAAGGTCACAGGGAGCGAAATACCATAAAGGGTCATATTCTGATTTGGCCGGTAATCCATATTCAAGTATAAACCTGCTTTTGCGACATTACAAGTCACAATTTGCGCTGATCTGGCAATTTATCCATACATACATTTTGCCAGGGAACCCAGGATAAAATAGTAACATTTGTGTGGAGAACAACTGCAAGATTACACATTACACATTCTTCCCTTTTCTGACCTGTGGAGCTCATGATGGGGAGGTAGTTCATCTCCAGGGAAAACTTGCACCCTGAGAGTTCAGTATTTCCCAAACAGAATTACTGCACATAAACACCTAGAAACTCTTAATAAGAAAAGTGAGAGTCTGATGGTCTCTAATGCTACTGCTTTGTGATGAGCCTGACACTAAAGTGATTTCTTTAAAGCATTGTGTCCTTAAATTGCAGACATGGTAAAGGACAGCTAATTCTCTTCTGTCAGAGCTCAGATGTAACAAACGGATATGCAGCAAATTACAGTTCCTTCCTAACTTAATATGTAGACCCCCCAATTACAGAGCTCCCAGCACACCCCTTGTTAGAGGATATTGTAGAGCGTAGCAGCTGCACGATGGAATTATTGCTCAGCAAACAAACTCTCTGATACATCTGAATGCATGGCTAATGGGCGCTTTACAAGAGTGTCTCAAGCTTAAATCAGTGATGATGTGTGCCTCTCCTATATCCTGCAGAATATCTCCCTCCTTTCACCATCATTTTAGCCTCTCGCGATTACAGAGGCGCCCCAGCCTAAACATGCAGGTGAATTTTACTGTGCGGTCAGGCGGTGGTGAGGGTGGGGTGCATTACCTGCAACAGGACTTCTGTAGCACAGGTCACTTTGAAGCAATTCTCCTAAAACGCAAAAGATTATTTTGTCTTCCTCACGTATGATGTCTCTTTTTTCATTCCCTTAATTGGACTTCAGTAGCAGGTTCTGGGGTCCTCAGGCCAGAAACCATGCTGTGGTATATACATAGCACTGTAATAAGCTCTTGGAAAGCACATTACAAGTGCAAAGTTCATATTATCAAGATTATTATTGTTATAGCTAACATTGGTATTGCTCTAGTGTTGAAAATGGATCAATTTCACAGGCAGGGTAATTTTGTGTCATCATTGGAGCAGTTGAGAACTTACGTAAGCCTGTCATGGTGGATGCATCTTCTTTAATAAAAGAACCACATTTTTGCCACTCTTAGATATAGCAAATAGCATTGTTCCATGTATGCTGTTGAGTTACTGCAGAACATAAACAGGATTTAGGCTTCAATCAGTAAGGCCACGCCTCATATCAAAAGTAACAACAAGAATACCAGTACTGATATTAAGCTTTCACTCCACTTTTTTTATGTGGGAACATTTTGAAAGGAAACAAAATGAACAAAGACCACTTTTTCAGTCGATTTAATCAATCAATTTTGGATATTTTTCTTTATATTTACCATGTACTCATGGTGTATTTACACGACTTAATTTGAACAAATAACACGAATTGATAACTGTACATATATAGACAAACTTATTTTATACTCCTTATTTACATACTACATTCATTTCAAAACATTCATATCTACATTCACTCCCATACCAAACTGGACAGTCCAGAAACAAACATACTCTCAACTGACAGATTCAATAATCACTTCAAAGACATAAATTTGAATAGGGCCATAGAGCAGTGTTAAACTCCGTAAAAAACAATATAATATTTTTTCAAGTAATTCTTGGAGTCCTTTAGGCCAAAGGTCTAGGGTCGACGCGTTTCAAGCCCCTTCTACAACCGGGGCTCTCATCAGGACCTGGGAGCTGTGATTGGTGCTCAATAAGTCATCCACAAGACCTCTTGATGTCTATGATGTGCAGAAATGACGAAGTGGGATTAATCTTAGATCGTGGAGCTTCCGAAGGGAATAATCGCTTCCTATGTTGCGTCTTTAAAGTAATGTCTGCTCCGACGTGATTTGATCACTGTGTTCGTTTGTTCACTCTCATCAAACTCGGAGAAAGTATAGGAAGAGATTATTCCCTTCGGAAGCTCCACGATCTAAGATTAATCCCACTTCGTCATTTCTGCACATCATAGACATCAAGAGGTCTTGTGGATGACTTATTGAGCACCAATCACAGCTCCCAGGTCCTGATGAGAGCCCCGGTTGTAGAAGGGGCTTGAAACGCGTTGACCCTAGACCTTTGGCCTAAAGGACTCCAAGAATTACTTGAAAAAATATTATATTGTTTTTTACGGAGTTTAACACTGCTCTATGGCCCTATTCAAATTTATGTCTTTGAAGTGATTATTGAATCTGTCAGTTGAGAGTATGTTTGTTTCTGGACTGTCCAGTTTGGTATGGGAGTGAATGTAGATATGAATGTTTTGAAATGAATGTAGTATGTAAATAAGGAGTATAAAATAAGTTTGTCTATATATGTACAGTTATCAATTTGTGTTATTTGTTCAAATTAAGTCGTGTAAATACACCATGAGTACATGGTAAATATAAAGAAAAATATCCAAAATTGATTGATTAAATCGACTGAAAAAGTGGTCTTTGTTCATTTTGTTTCCTTTCAAAATGTTCCCACATAAAAAAAGTGGAGTGAAAGCTTAATATCAGTACTGGTATTCTTGTTGTTACTGTTGAGTTACTGCAGTCATATATTGATTCAACATGTGGTGAGTGTGGCACTCATAATCCACACTACAGGGACTGGACCGGTGATCGTGTTTTTGAACCCAAAGAGTTCAGCCACATACTATCTATGTGAGGACCACTGTGGTGTCATGACCTGTCCAGGTGGTGTATTTAGGTATCTTGGAATAAGTGTGTTAAAAAAGTAAAGCTCAGAAATATTTGCTTTAGTCCTATGTATAACATGCCTGCGTATCAAAGCTTGTGTGGCATTAAGAGAGAGAGATGTTCGTGTGTCTGTGTGATGAGGACTGATTGTGTGGAAACTACAGCCCTAGGAGGAAAATGATGATGGAAGCACTAGAGAGCTAAACACTTTGAATAGTTAGTGGTGTAAATGTGTTTTTTAATTCCAAGCAAGTTTGAGGCAGGCCTGCCCTATGAAGATATAGACACTAGAACATGATTCACCATTGCCATCTATGAGATCCCTGGTCACTGTATGTAGCAGTTCTGGATATTCAAACATCACCTTGCACCATTGCCATCTACCAAATACACATCCCAATGGTTAAGCATGAATAGATGAAGGTGTTTTAAGTGCTGATAGCCTCAACGAGTCTCAGCAATGACGCTGAACATCCTGTGATTCTGGGCAAATCACGTAATCTCCCCGTGCCTAATAAAAAATAAAAAAAAGAATGTGTCCTCATGTAATGTAACTGGTGCTATGTAAAGCACCCTGATATCCGATTCGGGTCAAGTTCGCGCTATATAGAAGTCTGTAAAATAAAAAATAAAAAATACTAGTTATTTACATTGAATGCACTGTACAAAGCCTTCAAGTTCATTCATGGTCCACAGCTAATGTGGGTACTATTAAAATTACACCTGCAGCTGATATCTGCAGCCAGGTCAATTCTGTCAGCTGGAAGCCATGTTGGGCAACTGGCCACCAACAGCTCAGTCAGAGCCACAAGGGCATGCTAAAAATAAGTAGCCTACCATCATGGCCCATATTCAAATTCACCAAACAAGCTGGCTGATGAAAGGGACATTAATTCCAAGCACGAGGCAATGGACGGCCACGAAGTGGACTTTTCCCAGGTCTCATATTATGATATTCTCTGTAGCACTACCACATGCTCCCTCTTTGTCATGCACTGTGCTTAATTTGAGCCCCTGGCTGCAGGTTGGGCCCACTGTCACTCATTTTGTAGGACCTTTTCCTCACGAAACTTTGACCCAGAGCAAGAGAGAGAAAACACAAGAATGGGGAAAGAGTAAGAGAGAGACGAGAAACTGTGACAAAGAATGGAAGCAGGAGTGAAAAGAACTAGAAAGAGTAAAACAGAAAGGAAGGGAGTGAGGGTGGATGAAAGAGGCTTGCGGTGCCATCAAGACCACGCTGGTATGCCTCACCCCCTGGGTTCGGCCTCCTGCTCTGTGTGCCTGGAGAAAACAGCAATGTTTACCTGATGTTTTCAGTGCAACAGTGTCATGGGAAGGAAGGCCCCTGCAGCGAGGAATTCCAGGGCAAACGGAGTTTATAAATGAGGTTGTAAATTCCTCGCCATTGTGGTCTCCCCTGAAGTCAATAAACTGAATATGAGCTATTACCGACAACGAAAACGGCATCTGAGAACTGCTGCGTGTGAAGAGTTAAGAGTGTGCTGGTGGCGCCTGAACAGAACTGCTGGCTGAAATCTACCAACGCACACACATTCAGCAGCAGAGAAATAACCATGCGGATTTAAGTACTCTCGGAAATAAGCGCCAGCTCCCTGAACCCTGCCTTCTGCTCATCAAATACTCATAGTAACACAACAGTCAGCTATTTCTGAGAAAGCATAATGAAAACCCGAGAAAAATCAAAGGCAATGAAAACAATAGGCTATTTATAAAAATTAAAGTGTCTCTCTTAATTTAACACGAACAAGACGTCATCTCCTCGCTAATTTCTGCATGTGTATTTCGGCTTCGACACGGTGTGGATCAGCACAAATTCTCTGTACAGGAAATACCTTTAAATAGACACCAAAACATTCCTCAGACCAGTGAGCACTTCTGGTAAAGGTAAGCACAGTGGTGGTGTGTGAAGTTATGTGTGTACACCAGCAGCACCGCTGAAGAGCAAGTGTATGACAAATTATCAAAAAGATGGCGTGGTCGCCAATGTTGGCGCTCATAGCGCAGTGGATGAGCCGGCCATTCCGTGATTATTTGTGTGGGACCATTTTCACATTTCAGAAAGTTCTTCTGGCTCTCCATCAAAGTCTATTGCACAGAGCACACTTCCTGCTACTAAGTCCCTGGCCACACAGGCAAGTATATGCAGGTGCACTCAAGCTTCCCCTTGGAAGAGGTTAAGGATACATCCAGAGGATGGTCCCCAGAAGACAAATACCCCCATTTATGTGGCATTCTGGATGAAGGGACATAAAATGTCCTCTATGGAAGCGCATACCATTACACCAATTGTGTCTAGTGATATGTTCAATAAAACCAAATTCTGGCCTCTGTAAGTCATGCAGCACTGTGGACTATTTTGCGTGCTTCAAACTTCATAAATGTTTGTTCATTTTTTTAGCACACATTCAAAAACGCAGACTTGAAATAATCCCTTTGGGAGATTCCAATAGCTTCTTTATAGGATGTCGTGCTAGGGTAGCACAGCAAGGCACCTTGCTGCGCTGTCCTGTGACAAAGTGAAAGGGCAGGAATGCACCATATTTAAGCAATACAGTGCATTCCTTTACTTTTTCCCTGCATTGGTTTAGTTTATTGGTTTAGTTTAATGGGGCAAAAGGTCCTGTCGAATAGTGATGGTGCTCCCGCTTCTTTAACGGGCAGATTTATGAGGCCCTTGCGCCTCATTTACGCCGCCGTTGCGTCACTTTTGTGACGCAGCGGCGGCGCAAATCCTGCGCCATGCTGCGGGGTATTTACAACGTGACGCATCTGGGAGATGCGTCACGTTGTAAAGCCCTGCGCCAGCAGTAGGCGTACCTGTGCAGGGGGGGGCGTTCCGTCGCAAGAATGCCTCCTAAAAGTGGCTGAGTGAAATCTACAAGATTTCACTCAGTCACTTTTGAGCCCATGCTGTTATGTTATGTTATGTTATGTTAAATTGATTTATTATGCGCACAGCTACTCCAGCGAGGAGCGTCCCGGCGCACAGACAAGGAGGAACACAACACAACAGAAACGGGGACGCCTAAAATAGACAACTAAAACAGAAAGGTCTTAATGGCTCTTCGGAAGGAAAGCAGATCGTCTAACTGACGGATTTCGACTGGGAGGGTGTTCCAAATTAGTGCAGCTTTCACGCTGAAGGAACGACCCCCCATCCGACAGAGTCTAAATCTAGAGACCAAAGCAAGGGCCTGGCCCTGAGATCGGAGGCTACGAGTGGGGACATAGAAAGAAACAAGATTGGACAAGATTTCAGGGCCTATACCTCTTAATATCTTAAAGGTCAAGCAAAGGACCTTGAAAAGAATACGCTTCCTAACAGGGAGCCAATGCAAAGAGCGAAGGACATTCGCCACCGGGCAAAATCTGGGTAGGCCAACAATGGCCCTAGCCGCAGCATTTTGAACCCGCTGTAGGCGCGTTAACTCAGCCTGATTGGCCCCGACCAGAAGAGAGCTAGCGTAGTCCAGGCGAGAGATGATAGTAGCCTGGACTACAAGCTGTCTGGTAGGGGCATCAAAGTATTTAAGGACTGGTCTAAGACCTCTTAATAGACCAAAACAACAGGCTGCAGTTTTTTTAGTATGTCCTATGAAGGTAAGGCCAGCATCCAACCAGACCCCAAGGTTTTTCACCTCCGACACAGGGGTCGGAGTGGGTCCCAGCTCCGAAGGCCACCACTGATCGCCCCAGAGCTCCACTTTCTTCCCAACAACCATCACCTCTGTTTTTGAGGCGTTGAGCTGGAGACAGTTTTCTGTCAGCCAGCAAGCCACCGCCTTCAGACCGGACTGAAACCTGGGGGCGTCTTGGTGGACATCTCCGCTAAGAGTAACCTCCAGCTGAGTGTCATCGGCATATGAGACCAAAGTAAGGCCCCACTGCCTCGCGACATCAGCCAGCGGTCTCACGTAAAGATTAAACAACGTGGGACTTAGCGAAGACCCTTGCGGAACCCCCATGGCCAGAGGCTGGAAACTGGACGAAAAGGGAGGAATGGCCACACAGAAGGAACGATTGTCCAGGAAGGAGCGGAACCACTGCAACGCCAGACCACTGACACCGATCTCCTCAAGCCGATGCAGGAGGATGCCATGAGATACAGTGTCGAAGGCGGCGCTGAGATCCAACAATATCAGCGCCGCCGTCTGACCCGCATCCAACCTAGCACGCAGATATTCCACCATTGCGAGGAGAGCGGTCTCCGTGCTGTGACCAGCACGGAAACCGTTCTGTGTGGGATCCAGGGCGTTGGTCCGGGCTAGATGTTCCGACAGGGCCAGATTGACATGGGCCTCTGTCAACTTAGCCGGCCAAGGTAGCAGCGAGATGGGGCGAAAACTTTCAGGCTTAGACGGGTCTAGAGAGGGTTTTTTGATGATCGGAGACACTACCGCCTGCTTCCATTTGGCTGGAACTACCCCCGACTCTAGGGAGAGGTTGACAAGGGAGCGCACCACAGGGCGCCCCAGAAAGGTCTGGTCTCGGAAGAGAGCAGGCTTTACCGGATCAGATGGGGATCCTGATTTAACTTGCAAAGCAAGTTTGTCAAACCCGTCAGAGGTGAGAGGGGGAAATGAGGGCAGGGCGATCTGACGTAGTGCCTCATTGGAACTTCCCAGCGGAACCCCAGTGCTAGGGAAGGTCCGATAGATAGCTTGGACCTTTCCCAAGAAATAGGAAGCCAGGGATTCACAATGGGAAACAGAACTCTCGGCTAAAGAGATAGTCCGTTTGGCCATAAGATCTTTAACCGCCTTGAAGATGGCCTTCGATGGGTTGGTGCTGTTCCGAAATTCTTCGGCATAGAAGGCCGCACGAGCACGACATATGGCCCGGTGGTAGAGCTTAACCGAAGCGGCATATGCGGCTTTTAAATCAGCCCCATATGTCTTCCGCCAGGCCCTCTCCGCCCGTCTACAGGCTCCCTTCAAGGCACGTAAGGCTCCGTCATACCAGGGACTAGACTCGCGAGGGTTGATCTTAATCGATACAATGGGTATCAAAGCATCCAGAGCCCTAGTAAGCCAGGAGCAAAAGAGATCGTACCCTTCATCCACATTGTTCAATGGGCCCAAGGGCTCCACCGACAAAAGATGATGAAGGTCTTCCAGCCTGAGTTTGTTCCAGGATCTCCTCAATACCCGTCTAGCTGAAGAAATGGGAAGAGTCACTGATACAGGACACTGAACAGACACCAGGAGATGGTCAGACCATTCTACTGGGGTAACTGCAGTTACTTTGGCCTCAATTAAGTTGGTAAAGAAAGGATCCAAGGTATGTCCCCCGATGTGCGTAGGCTGTGTAACCAGCTGGAACAGTTGAAAAGCCTCTAGGTCCAAAGCGATAGTACGAGCTGTCAAACTGGACAGTGTGTCGAAATGCAGATTTAAATCGCCCAGTATAGAAAAGTTGGCGCAGTCAGTGATCAAAGTACCGACCGTATCAGAAAAAGCATTTCTAAACAACACATCACTGCCTGGCGGACGATAAACCACCATCCCAGACAGTGTAAACTCAGGATTGACAGAGACTTTGAAGGAGGCACTTTCACAGCCAGCGATCTTAAGGCTGTTCCACACACAGGGAAAACAAGACCTAACTATCAGTGCTATTCCCCCCCCCTCTAGATGCTCTGTTCAAGGTGTACGTCGAGTAGCCAGAGGGGCATGCCAGATTGAGAATGGCAGTGTCAGCTTCCTGAAGCCATGTTTCAGTTATAGCCAGGATGTCCGGGGCTTCATCCTCAATGAGATCATACAGATTTTGCTGATGTTTTAAAATCGACCTCACATTCAGGTTCATTATCCGCAAAGAGGAAGAAGAGACCCTGCTATGATGAGAAGCAGAACCAGATTTCCGAGATAGAGGCATAGGGGGGTCGAGTGTCAGGCCATTGCATGGACAACGGTACGGACCACAGAGAGGATGGACAGGCGGGCGTGCACAGCAGCGACTCACCTGATTGATGGACATCAAGCTCTCCCTAGAATATGTCAGCATGGCAACAGACACGTTGTTACACTCTCGCGAACCCGAGCCAGAGCCCGCCACGTCCCGCACGGCCTTAGCGCGGACGGGCGCAGACGGGCAGGACTCTGGCACGACTCCGGCCACGCGAGGACACGCCCGCTGCGCGATCCCGCTGCGCTAGGGGAGGAGCATTAAATGCGCGTTCCCCCGCTGGCGCATGCGCAATGAGCGCTGTCAGCCCAATCCTCACCACCCCAACCCAAGATGTCCGCCTCCCCGGAACCAGCCCGCCAAACGGCGGTGAGGGGCACGATTACAGTGCGAGTGAGGGGAGCAGTGAAGCGCGAGTCCAAAACCTAAAAAGAAAATAAACAGGTGAGATTTTAAAATAGCTCAGCAGCGCCGTAACGCTCCTGCAGCAGAACGCTCCTTGTCAGGGGGAGGGAAAGGCGGGGACTCGCTTTAAATGCGCGTTCCCCCGCTGGCGCATGCGCAATGAGCGCTGTCAGCCCAATCCTCACCACCCCAACCCAAGATGTCCGCCTCCCCGGAACCAGCCCGCCAAACGGCGGTGAGGGGCATGATTACAGTGCGAGTGAGGGGAGCAGTGAAGCGCGAGTCCAAAACCTAAAAAGAAAATAAACAGGTGAGATTTTAAAATAGCTCAGCAGCGCCGTAACGCTCCTGCAGCAGAACGCTCCTTGTCAGGGGGAGGGAAAGGCGGGGACTCGCTTTAAATGCGCGTTCCCCCGCTGGCGCATGCGCAATGAGCGCTGCCAGCCCAATCCTCACCACCCCAACCCAAGATGTCCGCCTCCCCGGAACCAGCCCGCCAAACGGCGGTGAGGGGCACGATTACAGTGCGAGTGAGGGGAGCAGTGAAGCGCGAGTCCAAAACCTAAAAAGAAAATAAACAGGTGAGATTTTAAAATAGCTCAGCAGCGCCGTAACGCTCCTGCAGCAGAACGCTCCTTGTTGCTTGAAGCAGGCGTAAGGATTGACGCAGCATTGTGAAGATAGGTCCCCCCAAAGCATTGCTGGAGCTGCGTCGTGCTTGCGACGCAACTCCAGCAATGCGCCACTTTTACGGCACAGATGCTTCACGCATCTGTGCCGTTTTTGCCCCATGGTGCGCCGCATTGGTGGCGGAGCTGTGGCGCACGATAACTGGCGCATCCCTGCTGATATGCAGGGATGCGCCAGTTATTATAAATCTGCCCCTAAGTATATTCAGACATACCAAATAAATAGATAGTCTATACTGACTGATCATCAATGGTGTAGATCCAAAAAGATATGTGGAGCTCTAAAGTGAGAGCCAGTAAAACGAAAAAAGATTACATAGGATAAAATTGATTTTAATTTGAGTGCAATTACACTGTAGTCGTGGAACTGATAATGCACGTCCAGTATCTAATGCAGCAGACTGTATGATTGCTGATTGGTAGCACAATGTGGTATTCACTGGTTTCACAGGTTTGTGGACTGGACTTCAGGTTTTCTGCTGAAGCCCAACTCTTTCCATGCATAAGGTGTCTAGAATGGAGAAGGTGGTTTTTTTGTTGTGGTCATTGCTAACATTACCTTTGCAAGACTCTTGTGTTCTGTGCCCTTCGCCCTCATTCTCCTTGTTCATATCAATTTATTGTTTTCTAGATCATCTGTAACTCCTTTCATAGGTAATGGGGGATATTTTCTTTAAACTTATATTTTAGCTAACAGGACTTAGTTTGTCTTGAGTTTAGTTTTGTACATTAGCTTGTCAAAACTGAAGGACTTCCTTAGGCATCTCATCCACTGGTGACTCACATTCTGCATCACAGTGCATACATTTGGTTGGTCCGTTGCTGACCTTTTAACTTTGTTCATCAGCATGTACTTGTTCCTGAGAGGATAAGATGCGGCAGAGTCTTTTCTGTTGTGTATGCATCAGTACTGTGCTTTATTTTATTGCCCCATGTTCCTCATTCAGGGGGATATTTAAAACAGAAGTGGCGGAGGGTGTAGTTAGCCTTCTTGGCTTAATGACACGCTCCGCCACTTCAGAAATGCAGGGATGCACCATATTTACAAGAATATGGCGCAGCCTTGCGTTTCCCCCGGCGCTGGTGCTACACGTAGCAGTGTAGCGCCAACACAGGCACCCTTGCCCCATAGTAAAAGGGTGTCTGCCTGCAGGAGAAGGTTGTTTATGTACAGGAAGGTCGCCCTTCCTGCACATAAATAATCTTGAAATGCCATTTTGTCACTTCTGTGTGTGCTGCTTAATGGGGCACACATGGAAGTTACAAAATGCCATTCTTTTTAAAGATTGTTTATGTGCAGGAAGTGTCACCGTCCTGAACATAAACAATCCAAGGCGTTTTGCTTTTTCGATGTGTGCTGCACAAGGCAGCACACATGGAAAAAGCAAATATTAGGAGAAATAAAGCATTTCTCCTCGTTTCGCCAAGTTAGGACCAGGTTTCCCTGGTCTTAATTTTGCCGCTGCCTCCTATTTAAGCTGCCCTTGTAAATAGGGGGCAGCGTCAAAATCAATGGGTGTTGCGGTGGAATGCCCACCGCAACACCCACTGCCCAACCCTTTCATGCTAAGAATAGTGTGAAAGGGGGCCTTATTTACAAGGCAGAGTTAAGCCATGTTAAGTGCCTTAACATTGCTTGTGAATTAGGTGAAGCCCCTGTCGCCACTGGAACGTCACAAAACGTGATGTTTCCATGGCGATAGGGCTTGTAAATATGCCCCTCAGTTCTTAGTCATTGATACCAACTTACTCTGCGTTTCGAAGTTGGTTTTCTTTAAACCACTGCCCACTTTCTCCAAGCTCAATGGCACTATTGATTTTTCTTCTTGTGTGCCTATTGTGTTACTCTTCACTCTAAAGGATGTTTTCTGTTTTTTAATTGCCAGGATGTAGGAACATTTCTGCAACACTCACTGCTTGAGCAGCCTCTGTACAGAACCCTCCTGTTTTTCAGGTACATTTTCACGAAAGCTGCTCCAAAGGGTTTCATTTAAGGTTTGGGATCAATAGCTTGCCAAACTGTTGTGTGACTGCATTGCTAATCCAAATTAGCCCCAGAGGGTCAGCGAGAGAAAGAAAAAGAGTGTTGTGCTCTTGTAATAAAACAAGCATCGATCTTCTTCTTTTCCTCAATTGAAGTAAGAGATTAATAAACTAATGAGAAAGGAATTCCATGATCTATACCATCCCATATTTACCATTTCACGCTATTCCTTCATCCAATGTTTATTAATTTGTGAAACAATGAAGATCCAATATGGATCGGGCTGTGCTTCAAAGAAATGCACACCAGAGGCTAACTAGAAAAAAAAATTAGGAATAAAAGGGTCCACGGCTTCCCACTAGGAAGAACCACGAAGAACACGAGAGCTGGTAACAACATTTTGTAATCGTCAGATGTGTTCAGTTCAGCTAAGCCTGTTGAGTCTGTGCTCCTCTGATTAGCTTAAAAGTAAGTGAAACTCTGTGTCAGCCACAGGTCAGATTGGTAAGTCGGGCACTCGGCCAATAGGCGATGGGCCGGTATCTGAGTTGCAGCTGTGGGCAGCTTCTTTGGGCAGTGTGGTGGTCGATTTGGGCTGTGTCTTTGGAGTTAAGATGTCGCTAGCAGCCTAGTGGGTCCTGATCAGCCTTTTCCAATGCAGATGGGCCTCCATTACCTTCCTTTTACCAACGGGGCAGAGATGTCATTCCCAGTCTCTCTCTGGGCTGGCCCATTAAAATGTATGCAGAATGGGCAAAGGACATGAGCAGAAGTGGCCTGACGGGAAATATCGGTTACATCGCGGTCTTCACACCGCAATACCTTTACAACGCGGGCAATACAACGCAAATCATTACAATGACTTGCACTGGATGGCGCTCTAAGCTAAGGAATAGTATGATTTACTATTCCAACACCTTCCCTACTGTAAAATAGGCTGGAGTTGGAATAGTAAATCATACTATTCCTAAATCCAGTGAGCCCAGCGCAAGTCGTTGTAACGACTTACGTTCTAATGGCTGCGTTGTAAAGGTATTGCGGTGTGAAGACCGCGATGTAACATCACATATTCCGGCCTCACTTATATTTAGGTGTGGTTCACCATTATGAACTAATCCGTGCACAAAGAGTCCTGGTAATGTTTGCATATTTTATTTATCTCAGTGAAGTTAAGAAAACATACATCTTTTAGAGAGCCCCGTCTCCAACTTTTCATAATACTTAAAACACTGAAGCAGTGTTTTGCGAAAAGGCGCAATCCTATTTGCGATCCCAATCCAACCCTGGTCAGGCAAATGCTTGTAGGACAACTAATACAAAACTGGAGGACTACATTAACCATGAGGCAGTGAGGAAAATTACTGAAAGAAGGGGCATTGGTGCTGAACCTCACGGAAGGCACACATTTGTGAAATGTTACAGGCTAAATTGTCTGAGTGCAGCCATAACTCTCTGCAGGTCATGAAATGAGGAGCGAACAAACTGTATAGTATTCATTGCTTTACTTCTAGAAAGTTAGCTTATTCGCAAAAAGAGTAGCTTCAAATTAATATATATTTTCTAGATTTGCGGCTAGTTTAGCAGCAGTAGAGTTCTTGACAGGAGTCACTACCTACTTAATGCTTAACCTAAATACCTGAACAAGCTTTGGCAATTGCTTTGCAAGTTCCTGCAAATCAACTTTGTTTTTCAGCAGTAAAAATATTTTTCCTGTATTTTTATCCCTTTGTTGCTCAAAGTTGCAGCTGAAGACTTCTTGCTTCCAACAGCGCCTTGTTGGAGTGCAATCACTCCTCACTCATACGGAGGTTGTAGGGACCTCTCTGCATCCTACCCTCTAATTCCACTCTGAAGCTGCTCCTCCATGGATCAACCCAGTGGTGCTGAGCCTGACGTGTACAGCAAAGCCACTATCTTCCCATCACAGTTCATCTACCATCTCTTTGGCTCTACAACTCCTTCATTCTATACCCCTGCGTGTGCAGTTTAGTCACTATTGGCAACCCCACTCCTGTCCAGTGCTCTGTTGCTTTATAGTTATGTTCACACTATAAAAGTTACATGCAGACATACATAAAGGCCATGTTTATGGTGACAATGCGGGTGCCCAATGATTAGGACGGAGGAAATAAACTACCACAGGATGGCCAGCATTCTGTTATGAAACAGGCCACAAGATTAGGGATTGGCACTAGTGGCCCACTGAATTTGTGGAGGCAGATAGATATAGGACACAGCAGTGACTAGTCAGTATTAGGTGAGGCAACCTGAAGAGACAGCTTGCACAGTTCCAAAGTACAATACAAAATATACTTGCCCACCGGTTGAGGGGATAGGTGAGGCACAGTAAGTTAAATAGGTAACGGAATGCCAATAGGTCAGGAGTTTGAATGAAAGTGCCTCATTGGTTAATGATGAGTTTAGGCATTCCCCAAGTCATCATGCATTCACTGTCACTCATCGTAACATTTATACATCCATTCATTCAATCCCTGACACTTTCTTGAATTCATCCACTTACTTAAGTATAATAAACGAGCACACAAACTCAACAACATATGAAAGATAATTTGAAAGAAAAAAAGTAGAAAAAGAAAATATGCTGCCCCTAAAACATGGCAGCCATATGCTTAGGGGTCCAGGATGCAGCTCTTAACCTATTGTGATCTTTCCTCACAGATGAATTTCAATCGGTTACTGTTAAAGACTTCACATCAGAACCCTATACGCTGCCATGTTTTCACTGAGCCCAACATTGTCCATTCTCTGCCTTACCACCCTGGCAGCCTTAATCAAATAATATGGGTTTTCACCGGTGTCTTATGCAGACGACACCCAGATTGTGGTTTCTATATCTGGTAAGGGCCTCGTCATGAGCAACATCTTTAGGAGCTGCATGAGTGCAGTGAGCCTCTGGATGGACACAAACAGTCTGAAGCAAAATTTGTCCAAGACTGAAGTCATCTTGTTTGGTAATAATCCCTCTTTTTGGTCCTCCATCTGGACATCTGATGAACTAGGTACTCTTCCGATGCTGGTTCAGAAGGTAAAGAACCTCAGCATCCTGGTCGACGACAGGTTGATGTATAAAAAGCAAGTTAATAAATTATCTCTGCATCTTTTGTCTCCATGCGAATAGTAAAGAAAATTGCTCAATTACTACCATTTGACATGTTGAAGACTGTCATCATGGAACTACAGTAGACAACTGCAATGGTTTATGCCAAAAACATATTTAAATAAACTGCAAATTCGGCAAAACTCAGCAGCTCTAAGATTGCACTGGCTCCCCGTTAAGAAGGGCATAGTATTCAAGGAGCTGTGTATGGCATGCAAAGCACTTCACAGCCTTGGCCCCTCCCTATCTAGGGGATAAGTGTAGATGGTATCAGCCAGGCAGAACTCTTCACTCGAGCTCTGCTATAGACAATTTGTCACCTGGGATGGCAGTAGTTTTGTCATCTGTACTGCCAAAATTGGAATAGTTTGCCTCTGGAACTAGAAAACAGCCACTTCCACATTTGGGTTAGGAAACTACTGAAGACCTGGCTGTTCAGTCACAACTAGCTATTGTTGTTGTCTATTTGCCTGTCATTGGTAGCACCAAGATGCCTCTGGGCATATGATGCGTTCTCCAAATTATAAAATCAAATCAATATCAAATAAAATCAATAATTTGTAGATGGCCTTTTTCCAAAGTAATTTTGCATGGTGTTTCATATTTTGAAGTTTCAAAATGGTTGTTTTGAACAAGTATGCTGGCCATCTTGGTATAGATAAACAGTGTGGACAGCAACATTCTGCGATGGTGGCCTGGTGTGGTGTTGTAGCCTGTCAGAATGCAGCGCAGAGTACATGAAATGAACAGCAAGCAAACAGTCTGTTAACAATGTCTGGAGAAAGGTAGAATTCTCTAAAACGATGAAAATAAGATTAGAAGGAAAGAGATTAACTAAAAAAAAAATCAAAATTTAGCAATAGAGCTAATGCTGACTGACAAAGAATTGGACATTTTAAAATTGCATCTGTCATATTGCCACTCACAAACCTTTGACTTTACTCAAACTAGAATTGGCCTCTTTACAGTTTGCAGAAAGCTCAAACTGCTGAAACGTGTTACTAACAAATCTGAAACCTAGGAAAATAGAACATTAGAATTAAAAACTATGTGACTTTGAAACAGTTACATGAATTGCATGAATTTGAACACACGATTTTGGGTGAATCAGTGAACATGACTACTGATGAATTTAAGAAATATCTTGATGTTTCATTCCTAATAAACCATTAGATGCTATTGATATTTTCCAACTCATTGTTAGTAACGTTTTGAGCAAGTAGGGTAATGCAAATTGGCATAAGAATAGGAAAAGAAATGAGTCTGAGGTTTGATGATATCAATGAATGAGAACAGTACAGTAATCCAGCCATCAGACAAGGTTTGAAATATGGTGGTCTAGGACACAAGTGGATGAGGCCATAAGACAACTGAATGACAGTGAGTGTTATTGTGTAATGACATGTTGGGGTAGACTGTGGTATGAAATTGATGACATAGAAAGACCAAAATCTAAATGAATTTTAGGAATATATTTTCTGAAAAATGAGTTACTGGTGTTCCCAACAATTTACTTGCTTACTAAGATACATGAGTCAGATCCCCCAGCATAGTTGCATCTGATGATAACCTTATTAAAGCACACCGAGCAATACATTGACCTCATTTTGGGTCTCATTTGTACAGATTTTGTCATCTCATGTTCCTGACAATGGACTCTTTATCAGAAATTGATGATACGCTTGACAAGATGACTATGCTTTGATAACAATGGATGTAACGCCCTTGTACACAAACAAAAACAATAGTGTGGTTTACATACTTGCTTGTATTTTCGACATCTAGAGCTATATATTTATTGGAACATACTATAATGTTGCTATCACTGATGGAATTTTGTTTATGCAATAACATTTTTAACTTTCAATATTGCACCACACATAACACATATTTTGAGGAAACATTGAGACATGTTAAAATAACACAATATCATATGAGACAAATTGGCTCTCAAGCCTTCTTTTGCAAACAGATGGGTGCTTTTCTTTAGGGTTTATCTAACGAGGAGCTTTTTGCTAATGAACAAAGGCATACTTGTGAGAAAGGATATGTTGAGCTTTCACCCCTGCCAGAACTTTTAAGCATGCAAGTAGTATGGACAGATTTACATACAAAATTCTGGAAATTCAACAGGTATAAAGAAAACAAAACTGTATTACTGTGTACCTTAACATTTGTAAAATGCGTTTTGGAATGCCAATGTTAAAAATGGTACATTGGTAGTAACAAATTCCCTGAAAAAATGCGATTATTGGAGAATATATATCAAGTGGCCACAAATTTTTATTTAAACTATAGTTTAGGTTGGAAACAACTTAGATACTTTAGTGTGGACAGAGTGAAACATAAAATCAGAGATGGTAACATAATTACAGCTCAGGAAAATTGAACATAAATACATTATTTATCTGGATGCCCGCAATATAGGTCTGAACTCTGAGGAATTGACAAATCATTTAATGTAAGCTGCTTTCCGATAATTAAATGATTAGAAGTTTGCCCACGAGTTATCTATTAAATATATATATTTAAAATTGCTGATTTTAAAGTAATTGTGTTTCAGGAAATTTGTTTCTAACACTTTTTCCCTTCCATTGCAGATTGGGAAGTACACATGGCAGAGCTTTACTTATATCAGTTTACATACAGTATGCAGATGTGCGTCGGAGTAGAGAATAAGCGGCTCGCTATGAACGGCTCTAATCTGCCTCACAACTATTTTTAATTGATTTACACTGTAAATTTACTTTTTAATGTTTTTTAACCGTGTCATGCACTTTGCACTTTGGTTATAGCTGATTAGGTGCCTTGCACCTTAATGTTCCCCTCTCTCCCATCCCCGCTTACCCATACTGTTGCCACCACGCTCCCTGGTCCACCACGGGTCAGCTCCCGATTGTGTGGAGGGAGTAGCAGCGTTACAGACCTCACTTACGGTTGGAGGAAGGGCGGAACCTCACGGACAGCAGTCTAGCTGCTAGACCTATAAATTACACAAGGCTTCCGCTTCGCGCTAAAGGCAAGCCCGTCTGCACCTGTCCGCACCAGTACGGGGCTAGGGGGGCCATACCTACTGTCCTTTCTCCCCCAGGAAATTATTTTTATTCACAGGACCTCCTTTTGCGCCTAAGGAAGGTTCCCAACAAAAACTGTCTGCCCTCCCTGTCATCAAATAACAACATCACTATATGCTCGCATTGCACTTTTAAACTTGATCAGTCTATGAAGACACAGACGTCATCCCTGACTCCAGCACACTATGAAATGTTCTTGCTCAATTGAAGATCCCTCCCCAAACACTCTGTACAAATCTCTATGTTTACACAGGAAAAACTCCCTGATGCCTTGTTTCTCACTGAGCAAAACCAAAGGGGATGATGGATGGAGTGTTGAACATTGCAAACACTCACCCCCAGTCAACTGATCTTGGTTTAATCCATCATCATTCTTTAGCTCACTCCGCCACCCCAGTTCAGACATGACCATATGCAAATCAGTCTGACCCTGTGCCTCATGGGGACAGTCCAGCCTGAACTGCCAAGCCATGTCTTCCCTTGACCGGAAACAAGCATCCTGGGACAGGTTTCTGGCTAATCAGCCGTCATTGGTCAGGCTAGCTTGAATCCAGTAGCAAAGTGAGCAAGGGACCCACGTCCGGGCATACCATGCCAACTTAGGGCAGGCAGTACGGGCAGGACTGTTCCCATAGGGCACAGGGTCAAGACTGATTTGCATATGGCTGGGTCCAAACTGGAATGGCATGGTGAGCAAAAAACAATGGATTTAGGCCCAGATCTCTGTACTGGGGTGAATGTATGACATTGTTCTGCATTCTGTCCATCAATAGTTCTTTTTGCATTTGTTTCTCACCGAGACATGGCTCAATAATGAATATGACCATGTTCTGGTACAGACTCTTCCCCCTGGATATTACATTCAGCGGAAAGATCATGAAAACAATAAAGGATCAGTTTAAATGTTGGATCACAGCAGACCCTCTTTCTGACTGAAAGAGTATGTCCTTCTCTATATGCTTCTTCCCGATACACACCTTCTCTGGCCTACTTATTTATCGCCCCCCCCCGGCATCTATAGGCATTTTCTTAAAGTTCTACCCAAAACAGTGGCTAACATAGCGATATTAGGAGACTTCAACATACATTTAGATGAATCCGTCAAGTCAATCGCTGTTGAACTGGTTAAGAACCTCTCAGCGCTCCAATTTAAACAAAGAGTTTCTGGAGCCACACACACTAAAGGTCATCTGTTGGACCCTATCTTTACGAACATTGAGGAACTTTCCGTGGGGGCTCCTTCCCCTTTACACTGGTCAGACCACTTCTTGATCCCCTTTCAATGGTCTATCAGAAGCCCATCTTCTTCGTTCAACATGACCAACTGCTTAGAGCGTACATGGACCAAACTTCCCCTAGATCAGTGGATCTCAGTCCTAGAAACCACCAAACCTGCTGGCGAACCCAACCCAATTTCAGCTAACATTAGGTTTAATGAATGGATCGAATCCTCTTTAGACCAGGTCCTCCCCCAAAAATACTCCCGGAAGAAAATCGGGACGAACATCTCCCCGTGGTACTCCCCAAAGCTCCGTGAGCTCAAACAAACCTCTAAAAAGTTAGAAAGATGTTGGAGAAAGGACTACGCGGTGACCAGCAAATTAAAGTATAGAGAGGGTATCAAATCCTATAAAGTAGAAATTAAACTGGCAGAAGCAGCTTACTATGGAGACAAAATTAACCTAGCAGCCAGACACTCCTTAAACTTCCCCCTTCACCAGCCCCTACAGAGGGTGCTCTTACTCGCTGCAATAAATTGGCATCCTAAAGTTAGCTGCAGGAACTGCTCTCCCAGTAATCCTGGAACTGATAAACTCATCTATCAGCTCTGGTATAGTACTACACCCTGGAAATGTGCTATGGTAAAAGCACTCATTAAAAAAATTAATCTTGATCCCGAACTCCTGGGGAACTTCCGCCCTATTTCCCTCCTGCCCATGAACTGTAAAATCCTCGAAAGACATGTCAATTCTGTCCTATCTGACTACCTAGCGTCCAACAACCTTCTGCACCCCTCACAGGCAGGTTTTCGCCCCCAACAAGGGACAGAAACTGCTCTCTTAGCGGTAGTTGAAGAGTCCAGAAAAATTCTGGACCAAGGAGGTACAGCGGCTTTTCTCCTCCTTGACCTCAGCGCCGCGTTTGACACTGTCAATCACAGCACCTTTTCAGAGCGTATGCCTCTCAGCTGCGGTGTTCCTAAAGGCTCCTCCCTGAGCCCTACACTATTTAATGTGTATATGAGCCCGCTGGCCGAGATAGTCCATCCATTCGGGATAAAAATAATAACATACGCCGATGATACGCAGCCCATTGTGGCCCTAAACCACACTGATAAATAATCTTCTGGTCTGGGTCCCTGCCTCGAGAAGGTGGCAGAATGGATGGATCATTCCCGCCTGAAACTAAACGGAGAAAAAACGGAGCTGATGCTCCTCAGAAATTCTTCCGTGTTCGACGTAGGGCGATTTAGGCCTAAGTGCCTTGGCCCAGCTCCCACACCAAAAAATCAGATAAAAAGTCTGGGTATGTGGCTGGATCGCTCTTTGAACTTTGAATAGCAAGCGGCTAAGCTATCGGCCACCTGCTATGGCATTCGCAGGATGCTCCGAAAAATCCTCCCTCTTCTTCCCTTCTTAGCCAGAAGGTTGATGGTACAGGCCCTCATTCCCTAACGCCTTGACTATGGGAATGCCCTATACCTGGATGCCCCTCAAGCAGCTACCGAAAAGCTACAGATTGTTCAGAATTAAGCTGCCCGATTACTTCTGCAGACCCCTCATCGACAATCGGCCAAACCTGCATTGAGGGCGCTCCATTGGCTACCGGTACTGGAGAGAAAATCATTTAAAGCCTTATGTATCACTCATAAGTCCTTCAGGGGGAAAGGACCAGCAAGTATTCAAACTATTGTCTCACCATACTGCCCCAATAGAAACCTTCGCTCGACCAACCTTCTTCTTGCATCAGTTCCAAAAATTAAAAAATCAAGAAGTGGTGGGCACTCCTTTTTCTACAACGCTGCCCAGCTTTGGAACACCCTCCCTTTATATTTACGTCGACAGTCTAATCTCCTGACCTTCCGGAAACTCCTTAGAACTTGGCTGTTCCAAAAATCTGTATAAACATTTGTGTCTACTCTGTCCGCTGATGTTGTTAGCGCTGGGATGCCTTCGGGTAGCTAGGCGCTTTATACCTGTTTTTCCATTCCATTCTATCTTATATTGGATTAAGGTAATATAAATAGACAATGTTGGTAACATGACCACAGCCCAAAAGGACTTTATTTTTACACAAGTAAGGATTTAGATCTGGCAATGGCTTCCATTTTATAATGGAAGAAGGTATAAGACTTCATTATTAATTATTATTTGATTTGGAGGTTATTCAGGGGGATATTGATACTGATGTATTAAGATATATTTCTACAAATAGAAATACCCACTGAGGTAAATATTTAAATAAAATAATGGATGCACCTCCTCTAGATCTCCTAAAAAAACTGTAGTACTAGCTGGCTCTACATAACTTCCAAGGATACCAACATAAAATGAATGCATGGTTTGATCTTACTGAGCAACAAACTATAGTGAGCACGTTTGTGATATATTTTTGGAATGGATATTTTGTTGCAATAAAATATTGTCCTTTCTTTATTTTTGGGAAGTTTGATTAAAGGAAATGATGTGGAATACATATCACTTCATGGCATGAGTAAGGCGTTCTTGCCGAAAGGTACTGCTGAAGCTCCATATAAAAGCAATTAAGATTTACCCTGCAAGGACTTCCAACAATTTGTTCATGGGACCCAGACAAGTAGGGTTTGAAATAATTTGACGGCTGTCGTTCCGTAGTCATGCACTTGATGTTGAAAGTGGTGTTGCTGCTGTGTTTATGGGCCCGTTTTGTGAAAAACAGGCAGGCATTCACAAAATTAGAACTGTAAACAACATTAAAGTTGGCAAAGCAAAATACTAGGGGCCATATGTAGGTAGCATCACATTTACCGACTCATAAATACCGAATTTTACCGATTCGGTATTTATGAATCGGTAAATGTGATGTAGGCAATAATTCGGTACATTTTACCGAATAGGAAAAATTCGGTAATTATGAGTCGGTATTTACCGATTCGGTAATGAGGCATACCTTCCCATTGATTCCTATGGGCCTGGAGGCCCATAGGAATCAATGGGAAGCCATTCACCATTACCGATTCGGTAATGGGGGGAGCATATTCAAGGGTGGCAGGGTGTCACATTGACACCCTGTTGCACCCCTGAATCTTGCATGTGTGCACATGTGGCGCACATACATGCCCTAAGGGCATGTATGGCTGCCACATGGCACTCTTAGATCTGCAAAATATTACATTTTGCAAGGTATTCGTTATTTATCACCAACCTGTATTTGGTGGTAAATAACGAATTCTTAAAACTAATGTTCACTCTTTAGAGTGCTCCCTACATATGATTTCAGGATTCGGTATTTACCGATTCGGAATTTTACCGAATCCTGAAATATGCCTCCTACATCTGAAATAGCTAACTACCGGTCGGTAACGGGATATTTACCGAATTTCGGCCGATACCGACCGGTATTTAGCTACCTACATGAGGCCCTAGGTCTCCAAAGAGGGTCTAGCAAGGATTATTACTGTGCAAATCTTCTGTCCCAAGGGTTTCTCAGAGGGGGTAACCAGCACCAAGACCCTTGCCTACTACGGTAAACTGTAGGATTCCATGTTACAAAATACCTCTCTGAAGATCTTAATGGAGTAATAACTACCCACCCTTACATTTCTATTAACGTTAACATATCTTTTTCACAATAAGTACTTCAGGTCCACTGACTTTATTATAACTTGAAATAATAAACACATCTAGTTTGTAGTCTTGGCTTGCCGCCATAATGAATAAATCCCTTCTGTATTGAGCATAAGCTTTCACACACAGCAATCAGAGAAGAAGAGAAAACATAGTTATCGAATTATCTAGGAGAAGTTGTTCAACACCACATCAGTGGCATTTGTGTCATCTTAAAAGGCAAGCTCTATCAATCATAGTGGTGTCTGTGACCAAAAGGTCAAAGACAATAGCTTTCTAATAAAGAGCCTGGTTCAACCAGCTGGATAAAAAATGATCACAGTTGTCTGAAAATCGCTATTTCTGTGGAAGCACAAAGCTTTTGACAAATCAAAAGATGAATCAGATGAACCAACATCTGAGCATAGCCTTTGTTCCTCTCTGTAGTACTATTGTAAGCTCTTTTTATATCACATGAGGTATAGCGACGGCTCTGCTGTTAAGCCAGAGCTTAAAATAGAGGGGTAGCAAAAATGGCTCATGTGGGACATTCCTCTTCAGGGGAACAGGTCAAAGGACAGATAAAGTTACAGTGTTTACCAAATTTAGTTTCTTAACGATTTTCAATCAATGTATTTCATTAAATGCATTTCTAACAAATTAAATCAATATAAACGTCTAAACAAAACATTGTTAACCCCTTCGCCATGGCGCAAATTCCGCTGCGGCGCTGGGGGGGGTGTGGGGTGAGCGCGGGGCCGCCATGCTCGTGACGGAACCACGCCGTCATGAGTCACGGGCGAGCTGTGCTCATGACGGCGTGGTTCCGTCACGACTCCGCCCACTCGTTATTTCGCCCGCACAGGCGGGGAATCAGTGACGCGTGGGCGGAGCGGCCACAGCATGACGGAACCACGCCGTCATGAGCACACGCCGCCCGTGGCTCATGACGGCGTAGTTCTGTCATGCGCACGCAAAAGACAATAATATAGAGATGCAACATCCCTTCTCACATAGGGCCTTATGTAGGTAGCCTTACATTTACCACTTCATAAATACCGAATTTTACCGATTCGGTATTTATGAAGTGGTAAATGCTATGTAGGTAATCAGTCGGTAAAAATTACCGATTCGGAATTGGTCGGTAATTAAGAATTGGTATTTACCGATTCGGTAATGGTAACTGGCTTCCCATTGATTCCTATGGGCCAGGAGGCCCATAGGAATCAATGGGAAGCCAGTTACCATTACCGAATCGGTAAATACCGATTCGGTAATGGGGGGAGCACAATCAAGGGTGGCAGGGTGTCACAGTGACACCCTGTTGCACCCCTGATTCCTGCATGTGTGCACATGTGGCACACATACATGCCCTAAGGGCATGTATGTCTGCCACATTGCACACTTCTAAGGGCCAAATAATGCTTTTTCTAAGACATTCGTCATTTACCACCAACTTTTAGTTGGTGGTAAATAACGAATCCACACTACACCCACACACTCCCCCTACATCTCATTTCAGGATTCGGTATTTACCGAATCGGTAAAATTACCGAATCGGTAATTTTACCGATTCCTGAAATGTCCCCCCTACATACCAACAGCCTGAATACCGGTCGGTAACGGGATTTTTACCGAAAATCGGCCGTTACCGACCGGTATTAGGCTACCTACATATGGCCCATACTGTTTATGTCCCTCAAACTATAAGGATACAACAGAATTTGTACTGTCTTGTATATTAAAGCATGAAATAGATTTTTTTTAAAGATGTAAATCCATGAAGCATATTGTTTATTGAGGTTCCCCATAGTATCTCAATCATGTTAAGCTATGGGTCAGGAGCATACAGAGATAACACATTTATTCTATTCAAGAGTGGTGATCTAATTTGATTAGTGGATGGCTGTGGGGAGGGCTATGCAGTGGATGCCATAGACAACCGTTTTCTGTGCAAAAAGTGGCATCTTAAAAAATGTGAATAACTTCTACTTCATCTCTAATCGTGAACTAAAATTAGCAATTTTCTGTACTGGATCAAACATATTACTTTTATAGATGGTGTTCAAAATACATTTATTTGTACTCCAAGAGGACTGCAAAGGAAAAAGTAAGCCTTTTGTCTCTGCATTATGGTATATGTGCTAACAGACCGTACCAACATAGGTTTCATACTTCCAGATAAGGAGCCTACACACATTAAAAGGTGAAATAATGAGGAGGGTCTTCACAAGAAACCTTTGTATCATAAAGCATAGCAATTGAGAACATGTCCTTTTCTTTTCATTTGTATAATCCAAAGACTGATAAATCAGAGTTTAGATAAAGGGGATCGATCAGAGGCTGTAAAAAGTGTATGGTGGTGCCACTCTGACAAAGATATTAATATGGACCCTTCAATATTGTCTCATTTTTCACTAGTACCACCTGGGTAAAAAGACATGTCTATATCATATGCTATCTGGTTTTAGACTCAAACATGGGACAGAAACAGTCCTTTCTACCTTTTCAGAAGGCACTCTGTGCCTGGTCAGTGAGGACTCCTGTTCCATCATATAATGTCGGCTACCTATACAGTATTTGATACATTATACCATCCTATCCTGTTGAAAATTCTACTCATGGTTGAACACACTGATGCCAGAAGCCAAAGATTGTTCTAAATCCTCCTGCCTGGTTACTCCCAATGAGTGGTCTTGGTCTCATTCACATCTAACAAGGTCTCCCTCCCACCCTGAGCAGAGTTCCACATTTATTGGTCCCCTGCTTTGACATCCTTTCAGTGACAGGACCATCATATGCTAATGATATACAGACTTAAATTAAATTCTTCAAAAACCAGTTAACAGTATTGACCAGTTAACAGTATTGAGTCTGGACGCCAGAAATTAGATTATTGCTGAACTAACACCAAGCATGACAGAAAATAGATTAGTGCTGAACAACTCTAACACAAAGCCTATAATGTTGGCTTCCAAAGGGAGACCAGCATTCCCATCCCCACCTACACCAGATCCAAAACAAAAACCATCTTGCAGTCTCCTTTGAAATCAAATGTCCAGGCTCCTTCTTGACTTATATCTTACTTTGAATGCAAAGATTTGTTCTGTTATGACATGCTGTTCCATCACCTAAATCAGCTAAGGAAATCCCTTCCTCTCTTACCCATCACACATAGGGCACTACTGATGGGGTAGCTAAAATTTGCAGGCTTGACTCCTGCAAGACATCGTATGTCAACTTCCCTTCACAACAAGTCTGTAAGTTTCAGAGGGTTTACAATGCTGTTATTTGACTTATTCATGTGTGTAGCATCCTCCCCAACCCGGGTATATGTAAATGATCACACCACACACGGAGCTCGGTATTACACGTTTTTACTCTTCAGAGTGTAACCGTTAACTGCCTGTACTACATTATGAACTTTCTTAACCACACCCAATCACTTACATCACTATTCTATGAAGTCCATCAGGGACCAGAGGGGGCGCGCTATCGCTAGCACACACAACACTACATCTACCCCTCGCTAATTAAAAAGTACACAAAAATACATATATATATCATAACTCCTCAATGAGTGGTTCAGGTCCTTGAATCAATCTTCCAGATCTCGTTGTGTGAGGTTGAGAAAAGATAGTAGAGGCATTTGCAGTAGGTACCGGTGACACAGACACAGTTGAAGTTTTTGGGCTCTCCTGACCTCCAAATAGAAGGGTCTCACTCTGAAAGTCTGGAGTCAACGAATTGTGAGAGAGGTGTTTGAAATAAGAAGAATCTCTTGTGATGGACTTTCAAGGACGATGAGCAGTCACCATGTTTCGTTTGTTAGTAAAAACCCTTAGTGACTCAGCTTCAAAAGGTTTCTGCCTGACAATGACTTGGTCTTCTGCTTTGAACACAGTACTCTGAGCACAGAGTCGTCTATTCGCATTGGTCTTCATTTTGCATTTGGGAGACAAATCAGTAGGGCGAAGTTTTTCAAAGTCAATCGATCTTTCAGTGAACCATTGTTGCAATTTAATTCCCATTGCTCACCCAAATATTAAGGTGGCAGAATGTTCAGCTGTGGGAGAATGAGGAGTTGGCCTTTATGCACAAAGAGTAGAGTGAAGAACTGATTTCAGTTCAAGTCTTTCCAGTGCAACGTGCTGAACGGTCTTCTGAAGGAGGCTCATAAATCGCTCAATGACACCATTCACCTGAGGCCAGAGAGGTATGCTTTTATGATGCTTGACATTTAGGTGAATGAAGAAATCTTTGAATTCTCGACTATTGAAAGGCGGGCCATTGTCAGATTTCAAAATCGAAGTAACACCCCATGTTTCAAAAATTCTTTCTAATTTCTCAATGACTCTGTCTTGAGTGGTTGACGACAGAACTTCCACAAGGGGAAAACGGAAGTATTCCTCAACAATTACTAGTAAATGATGTCCATTGTCAAGTGGTCCAAAGAAATCAATTGCAATCTTCTCCTGTGCATGCTTTGGCAGATCAGACATGTATCACAGTTTTGGGGTTGTCTTGGATGATAAGCAGTTGTACGAATGACATGCCCTTAACTCCTTCCCAACTCATTCATTAAGACGAGGGAACCACAGTCGGTCTCACAGGGCTTGTTTAGTAGCAGCAACAACTCCATAGTGTCCCTCATGTGCCAGTTGACTGACTTGTAGTCTCAGGCTCTCAGGTATAACAATTCTCGACCCTCATAATAAAATACTTTCTGGGATCACTGAAAGGACTCATTTTTTAATTGATGGTATTGAAGGGCATCATGAACAGGTCGAGTGTGTTTTCTCCAAGAATAATGTGCAATAATATCTTTGAGTATTGGCCAATCCCTGTCAGTGCTCATGGCACCAATGATGTGTTCCACTGATATGGCAATAGGGTGTTGCATTTTATGATGAAGTTAAAATAAGCATCAGCCGCTTTAGAAATTGTGCCATGACACGGTATTGGTATATGTGAGAAATAGTTTACAGGGTTTTGATTCTCTTCCTGGATGATGCACAATCGCATAATCATACTCCTTCAGCTCCAACCCCCACCTCTCAATGTGAGGAGGCATCTTGAATTTAGGATTGCTGAAAATGGTGAGTAATGGTTGGTGGTCAGAGACAACTGAGAAGTGCTTTCCATATGGGAAAATGGGAAAATGTATACCACGGTAAGGTTTTCTTTCTCAAGTTGAGAGTAAGCATGTTCTGTCGGTGACAAACACCTGATAGTATAAGCCACAATGTGACTTGGTGCATTAAGATGCCCACTGTGCTGGACAAGTATAGCACCTCACCCCACTGGGCTGCAATCAACAATCTCCGTTTGTAGTTTTGGATCAAAGTATACCATTTCAATGGCATTCTCAATCACTTGTTTGTTTCTCTGGAAGCTTTGCTCACATTCATCTGACTGTCGAAATTGAACATTTCATTTAATTAAGTCTCTTAATGGGACAATTGCAGTGGCAAAGTCACATATGTACCTTGAACAGAAACTAGCCATGCCAAAGAAGGACCGCAGCATAGTTACATCTTGTGGGGGAGAAGTGGGTGAAAAAGCTTGTACTTTATTTGGATCTGGAGTCATTCCACCATCAGAAAAGATATGACCAAAGAACTTGAGTTTTGCTTTATGAAACTCACACTTTGCTGCATTTAAAGTGAGACCTGCATCAGCAAGTATATAACACACTTGGTTAAGAGATTTATCATGTTCCTTTCATGTGGCCCCAAAAAACATTATGTCATCATTGTAATTGAAAGCATTTGTGACTAGATGTATTATGCAATGAATGACATCCTGAGAGAGTTCTGCAGCTGATGACACTCTGAAAAGTATTATTTTATATCTAAATAAAACAATGAGTCAAAAAGGTAGTCACATACCTCCAATTATCTTTCAGTTTGAGTTGGCGATACCCTTTGTTCAAATCAAGGTGGGAAAAGACTTTCCGGCACACGCATCAAGCTAGGATTTTGCGAGTCCTTAATTGCGAATATTAAGGATTCGCAATTAAGGACTCACAAAATCCTATGCATGTAGTATTCGCTATAATAATAGCGATTCCTACACATTTCTTATTTGTGACTCTCAAATTGCGAGTCGCAAATAAGGAATAGCTTCCCATTCATTCCTATGGGTCTACAGGCCCATAGGAATGAATAGGAAATTGCGCATGCAATTTCAGGGTGCAAGGGTGTCGAAAGGACACCCTGTTGCACCCCTGGAATTGGTGGGCATGTGTGTGTGCAACATAAAACTTTGAAAAATGCACAAAAGTGCTTTTTTCAAAGGTTTTGCAAATTACCATGGAGTTCAACTTCATGGTAATTTGCACCCCCTATTAGCGAAATCGCTAATTTTATTACTTTAATGCATTGCATTTAAGGAATCTCAATTTGCGATTCCTTGAATGCAATCACAATTTAAGTAATCGCAATTTAGAGATTACTTAAATTGTGAATTTTGCATTTGGGATGATGCATCTCAAATGCAAAAATACCGGTCGCAAAGGGGCAGATTCTGAGAATCTGCCCGTTTGCGACCGGTTTTTCTTTTGATGCATGTGCCTGTTTGTCTCCATTCAGCTGCGTAATCATGTCAGCAATATGCAGACCTAGATGTCATTCTCCTTCATTCGCCCTGTTAAGGATCGCTCAATGATGTCATGATGCTTTAATAGTGTCCCAAGTTCTTTCTCAACAGCATCTTGTAAATGAAACACAATGTGACTATGTGTTTGAGCAACAGGATGGATGTCCTCATTTATGCGAAGTTGCACTTTCATTGTCTTAAGTTTTCTTATTCCATGAAACAATGATAGAAACTGATTCACTATCTCTTGATAGGCATTGATGTTGTAGTTTACAGAAATCAGCCACATGTCAGCAACAGTGCTGAAAATTAGCAAACATGCACTCGATGAAGTGCCTTGCAGGACATGAATTGGTGCTTGTACTTCCGTCTGTTTATGCTTCACAGTTGCTAGAAATGAGCCTTGACTTTGCAGAGGAAACGAAGCAGCCGACATATACACTTTGGTTTTCAACAGGGTTAAATGGGGCACTGGGGACAATTCATTGTACTTTTCCACTGGCAGAAGGTTCATCGATGCACCACTGTCTATGATAAAAGATATGGAGCACGCATTAAACTTCAGTGTGATTTTGAGACAGTGTCCAAATGAATTGTGCACTTTCACTTGTAGAGTTCGCTTTGACCGGCATTCTTCTTTGCACAAAGCCAATCCTACATGCGCACGTTGGCTACTGGTAGACATTGACATCACACCCATCTTCCTCACTGTCGCTTGACAATTACAGTGACAAGCGTTTAGACAAGGAATTTGATGACAATCAATGGCGTTCAATTTCTATTTGCCTCAACTGATGTTGCCACTTGGCCTTGTGGGTGTGGTTGGAATGTCTCTGGAACTTTCTGACATCCATTTAGCTTTTTCAGTGTAACACAAGTGATCTTTCCTTCGCTTTGAAAGCAGTTACAAAATGCTAGAGAAGTCATTAGTTGAAAAAAAAAAGATTTCACAGTGATGCTAGTCATTTTGATAACTTTAATGGAAAAGTAACTTTATAAAATGCACATTGGGCTGCCTAAACAAGAAATGGCCTCAACCCTGTTTTGTCACTCATCACACCTACAAAAGCCAATTTACAAGCCTGGTTGGAGTTGAGGAGTCTGGATGCTAGGGAATATTTGGCCTGGCCTCTGGATCCAGGAAGGCAAATTTGTCAACAACTGGGCCTGAGCATGGATTAGCCATCTGGCAGAATCAAGGACAGCCTAAACACTTCTTTCCCCCCAAATGGGGCTGATAGGAAGTGCTCTCAGTCATTCCTAGAGCTCTACTGGACCCTTTTGCTTTAACTCCAGCAGGAGGGAGACACTCGTGGAGGGACAGAGACCTCATCTAAATAGCAGTGTGAATAAGGGATTGACTGGAGATGTTCCAGGGGGACGAAGGATTTAGCCACATTGAATTTAGGGCTGCTGCTCATTTTTACAGTAAAGTGAAGAGGAAGTGCAGAAAAAGGATTAAGTAAGGACATGTCTCGAAGCACAGGCTAGGGCACCTCACCACCACCTTCTCTGAACATTCTTGGTGCTGGGAAGACTACTTCTGAAAACTGGCCTGGTAGAAGAAGGAACATTCTTGACTGCTGGTGAAATAAAGGACTCAGGGACTAATGAATCCTTCTGGCATCTAGAAATAGAACTGCTCTCCCACAGTCAAATGGTTCACCTCTTGTTTCCTTGTGCTAGGGAAACAAAAAGTAGCATAACTCCCAACTACTTTGTCAGTAGTGGAAGAAAAGCAGTACTTAGTCATGTTTCCACCTTTGGAGGACTGGGATGCCCTTGCCCATCCACATTTAAAGAGTAAAATGCTGCGCATAATGCCACCACGAGCACCACCTTAGACATTATCCACCCTTTCCCAAACAAAAATCAAACACCAGATATACCCCACCACTATCTCTACCTTTTCTTCCCTCCTTCCCAGATGCAGCTATCTAAAACTCGAGCACTGACAGCAGATCTCTGAAAACTGTGTCAACATGGCTTGGAGTTCCGTCTCAGGATGAGTCTGTGGAGACCCACAGCTGGCAGGTAAAAAGGTGGTTGGTGGTTACCAAGCACTGCCTGCATTTTCCTGCCTTCCTCAAGTCTGTGGAGAACTGAGTAAGGTGGGTAAGATGAGTGACCATCCTCCTCTATTCCACTGCTTAGGTTATGTGTATGTAGACTAAGGTGATAAAATGGGAAGGCCAAGGAAAGGAGCACTTCTTTTTGTTGTCACAACAGTGTAAACGCATTTCTGTTTTCAATGCAGTGGTATAGGAGCAGTGAATTGCCAATGTTTTTAGAATGCTATTCATGCTAATGATATATTTCATAGAGATCAGCGTGACTGTTAGATCTGACCCCATGCACATGAAGGTGCTCCAACATACCTACCTCTTTCTGTACTATTTTGACCTCCATAAATGGTATTCCTATTTAAGTCTCTTAGGGCCTGATTACAATGTCGGGCGGACTTATGTCCACCTGACACCAATGCGGAAGCAGGACCACCTGACTAGGAGTCGGAGGTCCCACTGGCCACACTACAATGCAACCGCCATCACGGCGGTCGCAATGTGTATATTTTGCATTGCAGCATGTGCTGCGGGCTTTAGCACATGCCGCAATACAAACAAACCCATTTAAAACATCCCTGCACTATGTGGCAGGCACCATGCGGTGCCTGCCACATGGTGCAGGGATGTTGGTGCCCCGCAGGGCCCATAGGGGAGGGCCAGGGGGGAAAAGGGGGCTTACTAGGGGCTCCCAAAGTCACTTTCTGCCTGCCTTTTATTGGTGGGTTACCCGCCATGAAACAGCCAGCGGAAAGGGACATTGCAATCCCTATGGCGGTGCCTGAGCAGGCACCACCACTAATGTAGGAATTGCAGTCCCTCCGACAGGCTCCTTAAGCCTGTTGAATGCGTGGCAGATGGTCTCTTTGCCAGCCCACCATCGTAATGCGGCGGGCGGAACTGAAGGGACAGATGGTGGTGGGACCACCACCGATGGTCTGACGGCGACGGTCCCATCGTCATCGTAATCAGGCCCTTAATTAGGTGTTACTTTCGCCAAACTCAGTTGCGCTCATATTATTATTTATATTGAAGGAATGAAAAGTTGATTGTGCCCTTCAGGGAATCTTTCTTGCAATCTTTAAGATCTCTGCAGCGGACTCTCAACCCAATGAGCTATCCTACCAAATATAATGATGTATATGTAAGACCTGCTTGGCTACTGACTAAAAGCAATTTCAATTATTATTTTGCACAAAAAAATTTGTTTTATTTAGTCAAGCTTTCAAGCAAGGTCTTATTTTGAGAAACTTTTTCTAATTGTCTTCGGTCTACTTGCATAATGCATATATGTTTAAGGAAATGTGCTTAATATGACCCATTTGAATTGTGTTTTAATGTGTATTTGTCTGTTTTGTAAAAACACAAATGTTGTCATGATTGGAGAAATAAAAGAGAAATAATGTACTGCCAGAGTGTACGTACATCATTCGCGTTTGTGTGAAGTGTTTCCCTTAAAATGCAGCGCAGCCTTCGGGAGATCAATTAGTGCTGACATTTTAGCAGCTTGAGTACATTATTCCTCTGCCACGGCCGCTGTGTTTTTATGAGACATGATGTTTTTATCAATTGACACCATTTATTCTTAAATGGAGAGAAAGATACGTTTTTTTCGCTCAGGGAACATATTAAAATGTTGTTTTATGTGCGTTCAAAAATGATGTGGTAATAGAACTACCACTTCTCCTCAGGCTCATTTTCAATGTAGGCTGGGCGCCCTTAATTATATCAGCTTGTAAGTCAACCATTTCTCTCGTTCTCCATGAAGTGCTGTGAAATGAATGCACCCCCTCTGTCGAAGCCCCACATCTCACAGCCTCTCATCCTTGCATCGCCTTGGATCAAGAAAATGAGCATCATTGGGTCATGTAAGGAGATGACCTATTGGCTTAAAAAACACATTGATGTTATTATTGGTATTTGCAAACACATTAAGATGATGGACGGAGTGCTGAAACTTTTCAAACACTCACCCCCAGTCACAGATCTGGGTTGAATCCATCATCGTTCTTCTGCTCACCACGCCACCCCAGTTTAGACTCACATATATGCAAATCAGTCTTAACCTTCCTCCTCATTGGATCAGTCCAGACCGAACTGCCAGGCAAGGTCCTCCCTTGACTGGAAACAAGCATCCTGGGACCAGTTTCAGGGTATAGTGAGCAAGATCCAAGGGCGAGCAGGTCTGGCAGTTGGGGCTGGACTGTTCTCATGGGAAGCAGGGTCAAGACTGATTTGCATATGAATGGGTCCAAACAGGAGTGGCATGGTGAGCAAAAGAACAATGGATTCTACCAAGATCTGTGACTGGGGATGAGTGTTTGAAAAGTTTCAGCACTCCGTCCATCATCTTGTTGTGTTGCTATCATCGGTATTTGATCATTGCTGTTCTGTACGTCAAGATGACCGATCGAGTTTATTTATTTTATCCATTTATATAGCAAACCTAGACCTATTGGTATGAGAGCACTGTATTTCACAACATTGTTAAGATGTCGGGTATAACATTGAGAAAAAAAGAGGGCTTTAACAACTTGAGTGCGGGCTTGCTTTAGTTTTCTAAAGTTGTTTTCAATATCTTAGACTGAAGACCTTATGCTGTTTGCGACAGTACACAGTGCTGACAACTAGTGGATCTGCAACTGATGAGTTTACAAAAGGCAAAGCTAATCCACCATGTCATCTTAGTGTGGTTGACAAGAAAAAAAATGATTGTCCTGGCTAACAGAAACACTGGATATTTAATGCTCTTAGAAATTGCAGAACCACTTTTCATAAATGATCTTCACATTCAATCCTCTCACCCATATCAATCATTAGCCTTCATTTTTTTAATAAGCATCTATGTGCAGTTGTGTGCACTATTCTCTGCTTTGCCCAACCCAACCAGGTATCACTTGTTCTGCTCCTTCTTCTCTGCTGCATATGCCCTTTTCTGTGCTCCATCTTTTGTTCTTTACTGCTTGTTTCAACCAATTTGGTCTTATGGAAATGTGGCGCCACGTCAGATGCCTCATTTAATTGCGATGGAAGGAGAAGAATAATTGGAAGTGGAGGAAGAAAGAGTCAAAAATGGGAGGTATAACATTGATAATGGAGGCATATTTGATAAGCGAAAAGAGCCCAATCAAGAAGGCTAGTGAAAAAATATATAATAATTTGTATTTTTACTCAAATGTTATTATATGTAAGGGCATTCTGTGGTGTGAAAAATAAAAAAGTGATGGGTGGAACGTTTGAACTATTCTCAGCCATTGATATTTAATCTGGGGCATTCCATCTCATTCCAGTACCCAGAGAAGAGTTGCAGATCCTTACAGCAGGCCTCAGACTGCCCTAAGGAATCCCTCCAAACAAATCAGGAGTCCCCAACTTCCATATCAGGTGACATCTCAGAATGTCCAATCAGCCATGAGTACTTAGCAAAGGTGTAAACAAAGGCAATATCATTGCCTGATTGAGATTATTCATGCCAGGTAACGCATGGGACTACAATTTCAGGTAAGTCACCTACACCTGGTGCCTCTCTGTTAGACCTGTCATCCTTAGGATGGTCTTCTCCCAATGTTTTGCCTGCTTACCTCCACTTTTTGCTGTATCTTTTTGTTGGCCTTGGGACTCTGAGCACTTTACAACTGTCAACTAGTGCTAAAGTGAATGTGCTTCTACCCTAAACATGGTGACATTGGTATATGCATGATTGGAATGTTTAGTTTACTTATAATTCCCTTGTAGTTGTGCCACCCACACAAGTAGCCTTTCAAACCTGTCTCAGGCCTGATATTGCAAGGCCTTTGTGTGCAGTTTACTACCACTTCGACTTGGCATTTAAATCAATTGCCAAGCCTTAAACTCCACTTTCATTACACATAAGTCACCCCTCTGTAGCCCTATGGGCAGGGTGCTGTGTAACTAAAAGGTAGAATGTCTTTTAAGTGTTATGTTCTGGTGGTGACAAACAACTAAATTTGTTTTACTCTAAAGTGAGGCCTACTCCTCTCACAGGCTAGCATAGGGAATTCCATAAAGCACTGTTAAGCTGTAATTCCTGATTAAAAAGGAGTAGCTATATCATGTTTCATATCTTTGGAATAGTAATGAGAAATCCTCTTCAGTGGTAAAGTTGGATTTACCGTTACTAATTTAGAATTGCCAGTTTTAGAAATTGAACATTTCTCTGTTCTTAACTTAGCTCTGTGTGCCTGCAGCCTGTCTCCAATACATGTCTGGGGTGGGTGACAACTACATGTTGTGCATATCCTCTAGCCAGCCACAAACACAGGAAGGGTGGGTGTGACAGAGAACTCAGCCACATTAATTTGCATTCTGATAGCTATTCCTGGGCAGGAAGAGGGAGAAGGAGCTGACACTCACAACAGGCAGTGTCCTGTGCCCCACACAAAGGGCTGATTACCCCCTCACAGATAGCCTGGCAGACAGGGCTGGAATGAAAGGGGACCTGTGCACCTCAAGGGCTTGCTTTGAAGTCCCCCCCACTTCAAAGGCACATTTGGATATAAGTACTGGGTCGCTGACTCACCAAGAGAGAACACTACTGGACCTGTGAAACACTTTGCCAGGAGTAAGACTGCTGTGATACAAGGATTACCACTCTGCTTGATTGACTGTGCTGAAGGAACTGCTTCTCTGCTTTGCTGAGCTGTCCTGCTGCCTGCTGCTCTCTGCCCTGCTGAGGAGAAGGACTGTACCCATTCCACTTGAACCCAGAGTGACTCCAAGAGCTTGCTGTCTTTCCTCCTGTTTCTGAAGCCTCACGGCCATCAAAGGATGCTGCTGGACTCTGTCATCTGTGAGTCCTCCCTTGCCTGAGGTGCCAGTCCAGTCCTGGGCCTCAGAAGTGGGTTCTGCAGCTGTTGTTGCATCAAAATTGTTGCAACCACGATTTTGTGCTGATTGGAACCGATCCATTGCCCTTTGTCACAAACGCAGGTGCCAATAGACTACTTCGCCTTGACGGACAGTGCAGCTCGACACCAACATGCAGCGTTGCGTGGCATTGATGCAGCCCCTGCATTGCAAAGGGATACATCATCGCCTGCGTGGATTGACACTGACGCATCAAGACTTCCTCCATCCAAGGTATTTATCAGTAGGACATGCGTGAGTCATATAGCTCACCTGCCCGCCACCACAGGTGGCTTGAACTTTGCATATGACCCTGTCCAGCACGACCTCAAGTACCCCTTAGCGCTATTGACTTCTAATCAGTGAGCACTACCTTTTGATTTAATGTTTAAAAAATCATACCTCTGGTCCAACTGATTGGATTTTTGTAGTTCTGGTCTTGTTTTACTCATAAACGTTTTCTCTATTTTCCTAAACCTGTGTGTAGTATTTTTGTGATGTTTTCATTGTGTTACACATTGCCTTCTTAGATAAGCCTGACTGCTCTGTGCCAAGCTCCCAGAGGGTGAGCATAGGTTAAGTTTTAGAGTGTATCTAGCCTACCCTGACTAGAATTATGTATACCTCTGCCAACTTCTAACAAGCACTTCTTAAAACCAGACCATGCAAATACATACATAACTACCAAACAGCTCACAACGCAAATCTCATTTCATTCTACTCATCAGCACAGCACACTGTCCATAGAACACGCCCTATAACCCACGGTCCTCAATGCACACTCTGTAGTCTCCTCCGCTCCTGACAGCTGACTTGATCATTCTTTAATGGCTTACATCCATCTGTACACAAATCCTTGATGTTCTCATCATTATATGCGACAACATCCAACATATACAACTCACCCTTAAGATAGGAGGGGGACTCACCTTTATCCCCAAGTCCAACTTGACCTATACTCTAATGAACCAAGCTACACCCAAGTCAATTGAGCTCCTGAATCCCATTTTCTTATCATCATCACACAGAGCTTTCTTCTATTGGCTCTACAGACCCCAAGGATCCAAGAAGTATTTCATTGAAGAAATATAGGACCTCATCACCAAAGACTCCATAGGGCACACTTATTCCTTGTTCTACAGACTCAAATCTCCCCAGCAACTCAAGCAGAAAGACAATAAATCAATCCCTTGAAACATTCCTCAAGACTCTTGACATTATACCGCACATCAATAATTCCACCCACTACAAAGGCAACCCACTCAACCTCATGGTGACACCTGCATCCACAATCCATTGCAAAGCCCCCTAACCTTATATATGGGGTGAACACTACACCAACCCATTCCTGCCCACCACACCTATGAATACAATGCAACTGAAAGAGAAAACAGACCTACGACTCTCATAGAAATTCTCATGGAACCCCTTCAAAAGGAACACATCCACCACTCGAACACCTGCCAGCCCACATCAGAAGCCAACACACTTGTTTTGTAGAACACAGTACTAAAATACCATGTTGGACTCAATAAATCGCTGAAAACTTGGTCTGCCAACCCCAAACCAGTATTCACAAAGGTACTAGGAAGAACTCACAGACAACAAGGGCAACATAAGAAGACAAAAAAGAAATGAAGGTGCAGCAAGGCCCTCAAAGACCTCTCCTAACTAAGCTCTCCACTCAGTCTGCAGATCATTCATGAATTTGTTCAAGGCTGCCTTCCACAAGGTCACCATCAACGAACCAACTAACTGAAGCAGAATTCTCTTTAAAGCAGTCAATTACTGCATCAACCTTCACTCAGACCTTACAATCCCATATTGGTAGACATGTGCAAAGCCATTAATCACTTCTTCATGCAGATAAGCTAGATAAGGGCCCACATTGTCAATGTGAAGCTAGCATCCAGGGCATTCCCAACCTCCAATGCTTGATCCCCAAATGCACAGCTTTCAACCCACTCTTGCATGCTGAACTAACCAACGTCCTTAACTTTTGTAAAATTGATGTCCTCCTCTCATGAAGGTAACATTGTAACCTCCTCCATCACTAACTATCTTCATGTAAATATTTTCATGTCAATATCTTTCTTAGCCATGATGCCCTCCCAGCAGGCTTTAAAACAAGATAGGTCCTCTGTCTATTACAGAAACCTATACTCTACTCAGATGACCTCATTAACAACTATCCCATCATCCACTTTCCCTTCGTAAGAAAAATTGACAAGGCAACTGCAAGCCCAATTCTAGTTCATATATTGAAGAACAACCTATTTCAGGTCAATCAATCTGGCTTCAGACCATAATGCAGCTAGGAGACAGCTTCCCTCTGGGTAGTCTATGACACTCTCTTTTTAGTGACAAAAACAAGCCAACGCTTTGACCCCATCCTCCTTGACCTCTCAGTCACCATTGACAAAATCGACCATCAGGCTACTGAAGTACAAGCTCTTTACCACTCATTAGCAAAAAACTGCACAGAGTTCTAAAAGTCAACAAAAACAAGTTCAGCAAAAGAAGGCAAACATCTGGGGTGACCTTGCAGAGAAGGCCAGCCTCAACAGCCACAATATCAGAAGGAAAAATAATCAATCTCAACAGCCACAATATCAGAAGGAAAAATAATCAATCTGAATTATTCCACTGATGCAATGTTATATAGGTTTTAACCAACACCCACAATAGCTCGATTAGGTTATGTTGTTCCATCAATGATTTTAGGGTTCATGGTTTCCCATCAAAAGGCAGCACCTCCTCCCTGATACCAATATTCTGTATCTCCAAGGTGCAAATCTTAGGTGGCGGTAAGATCCTTCTTTTTGGCAATCTGTAATTACTGGATTCAGATTTTTGCATTCACTCTGCAGATCTCCCAGATTACTCGTGCATACAATTTTATAATTTATTTAGATAACATTTTGCAGGGAGATAAAAGAGGATTTCAAGGAATGACAGAATGGTGCAGCAAGTGTTCTTCTGCTGAGGAGTATTTAAAAAGGAATCCATCTCATTTTCAAATTATTCATGATTTTGTTTGTGTTAGTATGTGGAATAATGGATTTTGGAGTTAGGCAATTTTTGCAGCAAAACCACACGGAAGCACTGTAATAAAAGCCAGTCGCTTAGCATAACCCAAGATTTATCTTTCAAATTTTTCCAATATCTTGTTAAGTGAAGGCAGGGTGGCAGCTTTAGATGGATGCTTTATGGATTGCTTTGTTTTATCAAGTCGCTGTCCTTGATGGGCAGCAGAGAGGAGGAGGGGGTAAGGAGAAGCTGAAAGGAGAGGAGACTGAGACAGCAGGAGGACTATGCCTAGGACCTGCGGCTACATCATGCGCACTGCAAGAGAGAAACAAATCCCTGTTTTCAATCAGACACACAACAGAAAACACCATTTCTAACTTAAATCAATGTGACTGATGTTCAGTCTCAATGCACTGCAGAGCTGGTTGCTATTTGCTGCCCCCTGTAGTTTAGTTTTGCCACGATTCAAGAACAAAGTAAATAAAGCATTCTGTAAACTGCTCGAACCCCTCCTGAATAAAGTGCTTTGTCTGATCTGACAACATATTTTCAGCTTTGCACCATAACATAACGTTTGCAAGTAGTTTCTTGACTCTGGGAAAACATAGTGTGGATTTGGAAATACAGGGTTCGGAGTTTTGCAGGTAGAAAGGGCACAAAAAGAGTTTTGTGACGTTACTAGTTGCGCTTAAACCCCCTTTGGGTAAGTTACGGCCCATTTAAAGCAGCCTTTTACTTCAGTGGCTGTTATACGCTAAGTGCTTCTGGTCAGTATTTTAGGAAAGTAGGGATACACAGAACTCTTTAATCCAAGCTGGGATAACTCATCCAATGATATTGCGGGCAACTAAGCACTCTGAATGTAATGGCTGGAATCTGGTCCAGTACTAATTAAACTTTAATGGTCGATTTATCGATCCTTACCCTATATAACAGTATAAAGCATTTTGATTGTCACAAACGCAGAATCAGGCCGTTTGCAGCAGCAAAAATGCTTTTTGTAATGTACAAAGCCCAAATTGCAATGTACCAGTGAGAGAAGCAATTCTGTCATGAATGCACACAATATGCCATGAATTACCATAACACCAGGGCCAGCATTTAACCAGCAGTAGGCAGCATGACATAAATGCTACCAAGTTGCCAAAAACTATGGCCATTTCGCCTGGGACAGTATTTTACTAGTGGATGGGATCATGCCATCGACTCCCAAAAGTTGTCAAAGAGTACCACTATTATGCAAGGACCAGCATGACTTTACCAGTGATAGTGAATGTGCATAATTCTACGAATGCCCCCAAGTTGCCAAGAAATACCACAATTATTCGGACTCCATCCGAAGTCCTAAAACAATGCAAAATGAAGACAACAAGGCAGCGTCGGGATACCCTGATCCCTTAGGCCTAGACCAAAAAAACTTTCACTTTTTTTGCTGCAAATTCACAGAGAACCCACGACTGCAGAAAATATAAATAAAAAAAAGAAGTGTGGGCCCTGGGGTGGGCCAGGGCCCGGAGGGGCACATGTTTTTTTAGGGGGGGAGTGCGGCAAGTGGCTCCCCTCCCCAAGCCTCAGCGATGTCCCAGGGACCGCTTCCCCCAGGGCTGAGGCAAAAAAGAAGGGAGGGGTTGCCCGTCCCCCCCCTCTCAGAGCCTAATTAGGCCCTGGGGACCCCATCCCTCGGGCTAAAATGCATATATACATTATTCTCTATCTCAGGATCAAGGCCACACCAGTCCAAAACAAGCTGGGAATTTGGGGCACCTACCCTATGTCATGAAGCAAAATCAATAAGTTGAACTTTTAAAGAATGCGATTTTGTTGTCAATTGCACAGCAACACAAAGTTGGGGATATAGAGCGGTTTTAGACCTGGCATCCATGGCGTGGTTTCCCTTGGCCTTTTGTCTTTTGACCTCCAGTTTAGCTGACTTCATTTTTGCTGGCTTTAGGATTCTGGACACTTTACCACTTCTAACCAGTGCTAAAGGACATATGCTCTTTGCTCAAAACATGGTAACATAGGCTTATCCAAAATTGGCATATTTAATTTATGTATAAGCCTCTAGTAAAGTTCATTATATGTGCCCAGGACCTGGAAATTAAATGCTACTAGTTTGGCATGCAGCACTGGTTGTTCCATCCACTCAGTAGTCATTTAAACATGGCTCAGACCTGCCATTGCAGAGCCTTTGTGTGCACTTTTAAACTGCCATTTTGAGCTTTGCAAGTTAACCTACTTTCCAGGCCTAAACCTTCCTTTTTATTTCATACAAGTCACCCTAAGTTAGGCCCTAGGCAGCCCCATTGGCAAGGTGCAGCGTATTTAAAAATTAGGACATGTACTTTTAAGTTTTACATGTCCTGGTAGTGAAATACACTTAAGTTTTTCACTACTGAAAGACCGAGCTCTCCCGTAGGTTAACATTGGGAAGTCTGAAAATGCCACTTTTAGAAGTTTGACATTTTCTTACCATTCTGTGCCTCTGCCTGTCTCGGAATACAATTCTGGGTTGGGTGTCAGCTGGGGTTTACGCATTCCCTTTAGACAGTCACACAAAGGGAGCTGGAGTGTGACATTTGCATCCTGATGGCCAATCATCAGGCTGATGGGTCTTCCTGAGGTAGATTGGGAGGGAGAAGCTGAAACTTGCACCTGACTAGGGCTGTAACTATCCCCACCCAAAGAGCTGCATACCTCCCGGCAGTGCGCCTGGATCCAGGGCAGTAAAAACCGGAACCTTGTGATCTTCAAAGGCATCTTTGATGTCTCCCCCTCTCCAAAGGCACATTTAGGTATAAGTACTGGACCCCTGACATCACCAGATTAGAACTCTACTGGAATCAAGGACATTATGTCTGAAGAACAGCTGCTGTGCTGTAGGGAGAGACTGTCACTTTGCTACCTGTATTGCTGTGTTGGCCTACTGCCTGTTGATTGCAGTGCTACAGGAAGGACTGCTACTTCGCAACCTCCTCTGCTGTGTTGGCCTGCTGCCTTCCGCTCCTTTTCTGGAAGTGAGAGGGACTGGACCCATATCCTTGAACCCAAGATTCTCCAAGGGCTTGTGGTTTTTCTGAAGTTTCAGGGACACACAAGCCTTCCAGCAACTCTGCTGGTGCTGCTGGACTCTGCCATTTGTGAGTCCTACCCTTGTCTGAGGTGCCCACACCAGTCCTGGGATTCAGAAGTCGGCTCTTCAGCTGTTTTTCTGCAAAATCCGGTGCATAGACTCGACTGTATGAGAAAGACCAGCACATTACTCCCCCACGCCAAAGCAGTGCAAATCGCCGATGACACGCGTCCACTGCAAGGCTCGACAGCGATGCAGTGCTGATTCTTCGACACTGTCTGTGAGGCTCAACAATGAGGCAGTGTCAAATCTTCGACACCGTTTGCAAGCTCGTCTCCAATGCAGTGACCCGACTGTGGGAAAATTCTGATGCATTGTGTGCTTGACGTTGATGCTTTGCTCCATACAAGGTACTTTTTCAGCGGGCCCTGCGTGGGTTCTGTAGCCGGCCTACTCTCCATCATGGTTGCCCTAAACTTTGGATTTGGACTGGTCCCTCGGGACCTCAAGTAACCCTTTGACCGCTTATGACTTCTAAGTTCTGTTTTCACATTTAATCTTTACAAATTCATATCTCTACTTCTACTTATTGGATTTTTTAATCAATTTTCTTTGTCTTGTTTTACTCAGATACATATTTTCTATTTTTCTAAACTGGTGTGGAGTCTTTTTGCGCTGTTTTCACTGTGTTACTGTAACTAAAGTGTGCACAAATACTTAAACATTGCCTCTTAAGTTAAGTCTGACTGCCTTGTGCCTAGCCAACAGAGAGTGAGCACAGGTTAACTCAGGTTGTGTATCTGGTTTACCCTGACTAGGATTGTGCCTACTGCTTGGACAGGGTGTATACTCTGCCAACCAGTAACCTCAATTTCTAAAAAGCGGGATGACTCTCCTGCCTCAACCTGCACACTGAAGGAAGAGCGCCTCAAGACCCAAGGCAAAATGAAGGATGGAAGACTGTAAGTTTTGTGGTGTTTGGTCAAGGGGGTTCATAGATAAAAGTGGGTCCAAAAATGGGGTTGAAATCCAATACATTATCTGCAGACTTTTGTATTTTGCATAGCCCAAAAACTGCCTGCTTGATTTTTATGAAATGTGGCAGTATTACATATTAGGGGGCGCAGATGATTATGTGAGGTAGTGCAGGTAAGTAGAGAAGTATTTATAAAGTTATAAGGTTTGTCATATTAATGACATCTTGTAGCACACTATTGCTAAAAGTAGCAAGGAAGCTAAAAAGTAAACTAGGCTGCATATGTAAAATTCCAGATTTACTACATGAACAACTGAAAGACCCATTTATGGCCACATGCTAATTGAAACCTATAAACAAATACATAATGAATGGCATACATCTTAATCTACATATGTTTTCTTTGCATGCTTTCTGGCTCACAAAATAAAACTATGCCCAACAAGCCAAACGAAAACCATCTTTCTTATGTACTCCTGTAAATCTTAATTTTAACAATGATTGCCTTTCATTCACTTTGGGTTTCATATGTTGTACAATCCTACCCAAAGTAGCAAGGAAGCCCACAAAAAACAAACTAGACTACATATGTAAAGTTTCAGAATTGCTACACGAACAACCAACAGACACATTTATGGTTCCATGACTATATCAACCAATAAACAAATACATAACAAATACAACAGATAAAAAAAGAAATCACATTAAATTTGATTGCCACTCTGTTTTTACAGTTAGTATTCCTAAATATAGGAATTCTTGGGATATTAGCTCCCTAATAACTCTCCATTCATTTGAGGAATCACCACAAAACTTTCCAGAACTATAGCATTTTCTACATTTTTAGATGAAATCCTTTTTTGTGGTGAATCGTTAAGGGGGGTGCAGAGATAAAAGGGGACCCAAAACTTGTTTTTCTACCAATGCATTTTCCATAGATTATTATATTTCATATAGCACTAAAACGGCTTAATGGATTTACATGAAATTGGGCAGGATTATACATTATGGTGCAGAGGTGCTGCTTTTTTGGGTACTGCACTTAAGTACGGTAAGTATTTTTTAAGTTATAAGGCATTTAAACTTAGGGGCAAATGTATCAACCTTTGATGAAGAGCAGCGCAGCAAGTCATCTTGCTGCACTTCTCTGTGTGAAAGGTCAGAAATGTGCTGTAGCTACCATTATATGGGGCATTACTGTCCTTTCCTAACGCCGGCACACTTTTGGCTGCCTAGCGCCAATGTAGGCACTCTTGCGTCATGTTGCAAATGTGCCTGCGTTGTAGGCAAGATTGTTTTTCCAGTATGCAGCACACATAGAAAGAGGAAAAACTAAGAGGAAAAAAAAATATTTCCCCTTGTTATGCCTCACCAGGGAAGACGTATATTTGGATGAACTCCCAGGTATATCACTAATGGTAAATCTAGAAATGTGCCAAAATTCATGAGGGGATGTGTTGGAACACCCACCCTCCACCCATGGAATGCCTCCCTGGGGCATAGTAACTAAAGACAGTGATTTGCGCTGCCTTTTGTTACTCTTGATTTATCAAGCGAAGCAGGGCCTTGCGTGGCTTGATAAATCTCAGTTAGGTTTTGCGTTGCCCTCCTGACCCCTTGCATCTCCACTCTACACTATTACACTGTACGCAACACCACTGTATGCCTCTCCAGTCTATGTCACTCCACTATATGCCACTCCACTAGACGCTACTCCTATATATGCTATTCCACTCTATGCCATTCTATTTTTTGCCACTCCACTCTATTCTACTGTATTCCACTCTACTCTACAGCACTCCACTGTACGCTGTTCCAGTCTACGTCACTCTAGTGTATGGCACTCCACTGTACGCCACTTAATTCTAAACTATTTGATTGAACCCCACTCCAAAGTTTCCCACTCCACTGTATGCTATTACACTCAACCCCACGCAACTGTATGCCACTCCAGTCTACACCACTCCATTATACGGCACTCAATTGTATGCTACTCCACTCTGCGCTAATACACAGAACACAACTCCACTCTATACTATTACTCTGTATGAAACTCCACTCTATGCCTCTTCAGTGTACGCCACTCCACTGTACACCACTCTGCTATATGCTACTCCAGTATATGCTATTCCACTGTACGCCATTCCACTGTATGGCACTCCACTCTATGCTATTCCGGTGTATGCGACTTCACTGTACGCTTCTCCACTCTACGCCACTCCAGTGTATAGCACTCCACTCTATGCCACTACATTCTCTGCTATTCGATTGAACCCCAGTCCAATGTATGCCACTCCACTGTATGCTATTACACTCTACCCCATTCCAGTATAAGTCACTCTAATCTATGCCACTTCATTGTACACCACTGCACTCTACACTACTCCACTCTACACTATTACACTTTCTGCCACTCCACTGTATGGTACTACACTATACGCGTTTACACTCTGGACCATTCCACTGTATGCCACTCCATTCTACACTACTCCACTCTATGCTTTCCACTCTGTCACTCCAGTGTACTCTCCTCCATTCTATATAACTCCACTCTACAAAACTCTATTCCACTCTATGCCACTCTACTATTCTCTACTCTCCTCTATCTTTGTACACTCGACTGTCCAAATTTATTCTCAACTCTATGCCCATTCACTCTATTGTACAACACTTTATTCCACTTTATTACAGTTTCCTACACTATACGACACAGCACTCCACTCTACTGTATAAGACGCCACTCAAATTTATTACAGTTTCCTCGACTCTATACTACATCACTTCAATGCTCACTCTATGCTAATCTGCTGTAGTGGAATCCACTCTATGCCACTCCACTGTACACCATTCCACTCTACGCTATTTTACTCTATGCCACTACACTCTTCTACACTCCACTGTACAGTATTCAACTGTACGCTAATACACTGTATGCTACCCCACTTTACAGTAATCCACTCTACAGTGTACTGCACCTTTCACTGCTCCATTGTATGACATTCTCCTCCACTCTATATAACTCCACCCTATAAAAGTCTACCACATTTCATGACACTCTACGACATTCTACTTCAATCTATCACTGAAATTTCCACTGTCCAACTCTATACTCTACTCTATGCCCATACACTCCAATGTACAAACAACATTCTATTCCTTTATGCGACACAGCACTCCACTCTACTCTACGAGACTCCATGGTAGAGTGGTGAGTTATAGTTAGTGTTCTCTGGTTAGCAAGTTGAAAAGAGAGTGCAATGACGTCCGTTACTTAAATTAATTTTAAGGTGGTGGATGAATTGTAAATTAAACTTTTTACTATAACATTAGAATGTTTTACATTTTTTGTAGTTTAAAGTTGATTTCTATAGAGAAAACATATAACGATAACTAAGCTTAAACTTTTCGTTTTTTTCCATTGGAAAAAAATATATATATTTACACTACTGCTCAGTGGTGGCATTTGACACCATGCTGCAGCAGTTTGATAATGAAGGCTAGATGGTATGCGGTGGCTGCAGAACCTCAGAAGAGGCTTGTATGGGGACCACACATAAGGCAGGTTCATAAAGTCCTGAAGTGGTTGGAGTTTCGCATGTGTTTCATTGGGAACACTGATTATTGCAGGGCTTACAATAGTCCCATGAGGTACAGACGGGAACACCAATCACTCCCTATGACAGTGCCCTTGTCCATTTGTGGGTCATAGCACAACAAAGAGATGATAAATGAATGAAAAATAATTAAACGAAAATAAAACTAGAATTTTTTGTGAACAGTACTTAGTGTTGGTACTTAGCAGTATTGTTAGCTATTGGTACTTTCTCAGGTAATACAAAAGCTCGTTGAACCCTGTGGTATGCTTTTACGTCAAACCCTTTGGTATGGTTTTGTAGAAGGCTGATCTGCTGGCAAAAGTATTTCCCAGCCGCGGCCAGTGGAGGGAGTTCCGTGGGGCGGAAAGGCGGGACGGGGGAGGGGCAGGGTGGGGGTTCTAAAAACCGGAATATGGACAATTGCAGTTAAGTAAACAATAAAATAAATAAAACAAATTTCATAGCGCGCCCTGCATCGCAAAATGCGAAGCAGCGCGCGCTACGAAATTCGTTTTATTTATTTTAGTGTTTACTTACCTGCAATTATCCATATTCCGGTTTTTAGAGCCCCCCACCCTGCCCCTCCCCCGCACCGCCTTTCCGCCCCACGGAACTCCCTCCACGGGCCACGGCTGGTATTTCCTTTGTTAAAATATTGTAACCGTGGCTCATATGAAAACCAGAAGTCTGCATTTCATTTTTATAAGAACCTAATTCATTAGTTTGCAGCACCTGAGTATGATCTTTTAAGAATACCATGCATTTTTATGAAATAGACTACAATTTTCAGGGAGAAAGGAAACCTCTGCTCAAGCAGTCGACAAATTCATTTTTTTCTATCAAATCTAGCAAAATAAAACAAGCTACTAAGCTGTGTAATGGACTGTTCTATTCTTTGAACTATTGGTTTTACAACCCCCTGCACAGAAAAAGGTCGAAAGTGACTGCGTGAGATAACGGTCCTTTCTGAATTCCAGTTCTGAAAATATTTAGGTTCGAGAACATTAATCTTGGGAGATGCATCATTAGAATGCAATAAAGCAAAGTGTCACTTTCCCTCTTATGGACGCGGCAGAATACAGTGAAAGGGCCTTGGTCTGCGTTTGACTCAAAGATTCTCTCAGAGCTGGACTCGCTGATTTGGAGATGACGTGGGGGGAAATGCTTCACAAATGAGCATCCTGAACCTTCTGACGGCTGATTAAATTCAGAAAGCCATCCGTTTTTTTGCAAGATGATTGGAAAATTCTGCTATTCTAACACACACCTGCTGGAGTAAGTGAGATTGGGCGGTCAGACATTCTTTGCTAAATCCTTTTACATGCTCAAGTCAGCAGCAGAGTTCCTTTGGCACTTTGGAACAACAATTCGGGTGAATTCACCTTCTCCTGTCCTATTAAATACTAAAACATGTTCAACAGCACAAGGTCGGTGAGGTCTACCAAATAGCCCATTACAAAACATTATTTACATTAATATATATTACAATATGACTATATACATGGAGACATGGTTGATATAAGGCCATGGATACAGGGTCATGGGGAGGTGAAAAACAGGATTGAGCAGAAGGATTAAACAACCTTTCTTTAATGTTTGACAAACCTTTTTTGGAGCAGCTTTAAAAGTGGAGAGAGAGGAGGTGAATTCCAGTGATGAGGCCCAAGCAAGTTAAAAGACTAGATGCATGATGCATGCATACATTTCTGAACCTTAATTTCTCCCAAACTACTGAAAGGATTTACATCAGATCATTAAAAGCACACTTTCTGGCTCAAGATCTAGTTTTCTGCAAATTTGGTGTAATTGCTCTCAGCCATTTTGGCTGTAGCTGTGTCTAATATTCTCTTAGCTATGTCTAATATTCTCTATAGAAACTCACAAAAGGACAGCATGTTTTGGGACTCCCTCTTCATTTTTCTCAGCACCTGCTTGATGAATCCCTAGGAAACATTTCAGACAGGAGCTGAGGTAAATGAGATTTGTTTTAGAAAGTTCTGTGAAGATTCCTTAAACGGTGCAAACGTTATTACCAAACCCAAAAAAGTGTTTCCCTATGGAAAGGTGGCCCTAATTATAGCTACCCAGTGGTAATCTAAATTTACTGTAATTTAAAATTATTGGTAGGTCCAAACTGGGGCATACCATTTCTTTAATGGGCTAATCTGAACACACCTCTGAATGAAAATATTGACATTCTATAAGGAACTGCTGGCACTACTAAATAGGACAAATTAATACTTCATGTTGGCAACTCCACAACCTTGAGGGCGCATCTAGGTTGCTCAACTGCTTTATTCTAATTGAAACAACAGGGATGATGTTGTGTAATCAAAAAGCTGGACGTCTTCAACATACATAGTCTGGAAAAAGCTGTTACTCATTCAGTGGATATGAGGAGATTCCACAATACTGAGCAAAAAAGATAAAACCAGTGGGGACACCTCTGTTAATTACAACAATGACTCAGCCATCAAAAGGGAAGACATGAACAGGTTTCACAGTTTTTAGTGAATTAACTATTTTAACACAATAGGCAGATGTCACTTGATTAACTGTAAACAGATGTTCATTAAACTCTGCAATAGCTGAATGAGGAAAGACTACAAGAGTAAAAGAAGCTTTGACAAATAGCAATATGGTATTAGATGTTGTACAGGCTTGCACACAGCACTCAAATCTACACGGACAGCTGTGAGGACTTTATAACCAAGTCTATCAATGTAATTAAACATAAATTGTTTTCGTGCTAACTGTAATGGTTCATGACTGTTGGGCTTTGATTTGTATATTTCAGTTGATTCCAAATTGAGAAGCAACACAGGTGGCTACTTCCGGACAAAAGCAACGGATCACAGACATGGTTAAAATGTGAGAATGGCTAATGAGACACACAGCCATTCGCTCATTCTCTTGCATCACACCCAAGACATGGAACCACCTCCCTCAATACATCAGAGTCTTCTCTTCGCCTCTTGAGATCCCCAAGGAGCTGAAAACCTGACTCATCGTATAAGCACCTTTGGACCACACACCTACACATTTGCCCAAGTGCTGGGATTCCCACTCAGATGATTAGTGCACGATACAAATCAACATAACATAATAGCCAAGCAGCAGCTGAACAGCAAATGCATTTCAGTCAAACACAACAGGGGCCGTGTTATGGAAAGGGTCCTGGGCGCTCAATGGGCATGTGTGCCCACTTTGTGCACTTTGGTATTACAGAAAGGGCTGAAGATGCTTGTGCAGCCCTGTCTGTAATACAGATAGTGCTGGCACACATACAGACCAAGCGCAATCACAGAAGCTTTTCTCTCATTTGCATGGGGGTGTGGCCCTATGCAAATAAGGGAATCCCTTTACCTTTGCGCCCGCACCGTATTTCAGATGCGGGCACAGAGGCAAAGAGGCTGCCAAGGGGAGCACGGATAGTGCGCCACCTAAAAGGCGGTGCACTGTTAGTACACCCCCTGATGGCAGCCCTCTTAAGGGGGTAAAGGTGGTCCTATGGACCCCCCAAACATCCCCTTACAGGCAGGTGAAGTCACTCACTGCACCTGCCTGCAAGAGAATCTCTCAGACATCTTAAAAGTGCAGGTGGGTTGCCGCCTGCACAGTGAAATATGGAGCGGTTGCTTCAAAGCCGCTCCGTAAATCACATCAATGTGCTGCTCCCAGGGCAGCATGACTTTGCGGATGGCTGCCCTGGGGACAGTGTATTCCATATAATATGGTGCACTTACCTTGTTAGCACACCTTTTGAAAGGTGCACCCAGCGCTAACAAGGAAAATATGGCCCCTGTTGCAATAGTGTAATATATATATATATATATATATATATATATATATATATATATATATATATATATATATATATATATAATCTACTTGCGGTCGCCAGTAGATAGTTATAGTTAGGACCGTGTTTCCATAGGAAATCTCAAAATTCTATTTTGAATAACTTTGGCGCCGGTTGACGAATCCTTGCGAAATTTTCAAAACTAATGGGGCGCTCCGTTCAGCTCCTACCCTGAAAGTCTCGGGGTAATTCGTCAAGCGGGGGCCGAGAAAAAAGGGCGGTCCCAAAACATGTTTTCCCCATGCATTTTTCCATAGGACCTTTAGACACAGCTACAGCCCGGACGGCTGAACAGAATTACTTGAAATTTGGCAGAGAGGTAGCCATAAGGTCAAGGAAGTGCCTTTTGCAGGTCTGGTGTAAATCTGTCCAGTATTTCCTGAGAAAATAGCATTTAAAAGCATATCAATATCTATACGCGCGCAGGGTGCGCGCACTGTGCGCGCACTGTGCGCGCACCGTGCGAGCACCGTGCGAGCACCCTAACGTGCGCGAGCGTAATTCTGATTGGTGGTTACATGTTAGTCAACGTTCGAATCGGTCGAAATCAGGAAGTGTCGGCCGCCATTTTGTTTGTTTTCAGTGCAAGAGTGAAAAAGGAAGGTGGCGAACGTGAAAGGGGGCAGTAGAGAGTTCCTGGCCCCCTAGCCTTTGTCAGCGGGTCCCTGAACGACCCCGAAGGCAGAATTCTTTTTTTTTTTTTTTTAATCGCGGGGGTGAGCGCACTGTGCGCGCACGGTGAAAAAAAGAAAAAAAAATTAATACGTAGTTTATTGTAAAATAAATATATAAAAGAAATAATAATACATAAATAAATTAGCATTTCAAAAACCGTACAAATTCACTGAAAAAAACATAGGTTTCACACACGTTATAGTTAGGAATTAGCATTTCAAAAACCTTGCAAATTCACTTAAAAAACCATAGGTTTCACACATGTTATAGTTAGGTGGATATTTCACTCGTAAAAAACCAATGAAATTCCCCCGTTATAGTTAGTTCAGATAACTATAACTTGCGTGACCGCCACTCTATCACAAGGATGATGTCATCAGTGATGTCATGAGTGATGCCACTGACCATGTCATGAGTGATGTAATATGTGACGTCATGAGCAGTGGATTGCGGGCGCGCGAGTTATAGTTATCTGAACTAACTATAACGGGGGAATTTCATTGGTTTTTTACGAGTGAAATATCCACCTAACTATAACATGTGTGAAACCTATGGTTTTTTAAGTGAATATATATATATAAATATAGATAGATGGATGGATGGATGGATGGATGGATGGGTAGATAGATAGATAGATAGATAGATAGATAGATAGATAGATAGATAGATAGATAGATAGATAGATAGATAGATAGATAGATAGATAGATAGATAGATAGATAGATAGATAGATAGATAGATAGATAGATAGATAGATAGATAGATAGATAGATATCCTAGCCAAAAGCACAATATGGAGCACATTAGACAAAATAATGCTTAGGGCTAAGTCCCCAAAATGACAGTCTGCTTGAGTGGTGACATTGGCTCAGGGCAGTGTGTGGCTAGGGAGAGGTTGTTCACAAGAAGGCAAGAAGAGAAGATGATTGCCACTATACTATCTTGGATTGAGCCGACTCAATGCACGGGTCCAGGGGATTGTGCCTCAGAAATCCTTATTGTACCTGACAGGCCAGTAGCAGATGAACTTCAAGAAACAGCTGGTTTACAAGCACACATGCAAACTGATTGTGCAAGCCCTGAGAACTTGAGGTCTGGCTAATAGCCTTGGATGGACTCCGGCTAATCGTTATGGTAGCAAGGAGCAGGCCAGGGTAGATTCAACTCAGTCCCTCCACAGTGTCAGCAACATTGATTTACTCTTCATAACAAGACTTAGACACCACCAGGAACTGATGCTCATGATTCGACATCTCAGTAGAATCAGTGCTCAATTTGTAAAAAAAATTATACGTGCTGCTCCACAAAACCTCAGGCATCTTAGCGAGGAGGGAGTATGGGTAGTTGAGGAAGATTTTATATTTATGATTGGCAGTTGCAGCTCAAGAGCTCCATCCATCTCTTTCACATCTGCCTTTCCTTTCACTGTTCAGTCAGCTTAGTCAGAGAGCAGCATGCACTCAAGCCTGAAAGGAGAGCAACAGTATTTCTTTTATTTCCATTGAGGTTGGTAGGAATAAAAGAAGGACAACCAATACTCTGAGTAGTGAAGGAACACAGTATTGGCTGTTGCTCTTTTATTAACATGCACCTTTGTGGGCATATGAGATGGCCTGACTCTGCTGGCTCTGGCTGCTTGGCAAATTAGGGCAGAGGTGCCTTCAAACAGTCACCCCATTGGAAGCTACAAAGAGTTTGGCCGCTGGAAGCATGTGCTGGTGGGGCCCACCAGCAACCACTGGCACAAATTACATACTGAATAAATCTCTTCCATACAGCCCTTTTTACGGAAGGAGCTATAACTAATCCTTAAAGGGCCTGCACAATGGTTCCAGTGCTTTGCCAGATTATTTCAATGGCTCCACCCCCATCCGTGCTTTTTACCTTTCTGCTCCAGAGGCGGTTTCTCAACCATACCAGCTCTGCTGTATTAATCAGAGCAGTGCATTCATTGGCAGAAACCAAACTATATTGTAGAATCAATGCACCATACATAGTAAAAGGAACGCCAGCTGCACATTTTACCCCCAAAATGGGTTCCTTATATCGATGTGATGTTTATAGGATGGCAACTAATTTGATCCATGAAGAGATGGTTCGCACAAACCAGAATTGTTTCATATTACCTACATAACGATGATTTATGTGTACATTCATTTACTCAAATCAGAAACAAACACTTCAAAGGTTAAAGTCTGGTATGTCGTACATTTTAGGCAATGATTATGTCTAATCTGGGTGCCTAGTCATTCTGAAAAGAAAATCAGACATGAAAAATGAATACGCAAACTGTGGTGCGAAAATGTACTCATGCATTTTCAAGTGTTTCAAATACTCTTAAAAGCGAGTTTTACTACAATGAAAACTCAAATACTTGGCTGTAAGGCATAGTCAATAGTTGAACAGGGCAGTTCATCTTAAAAGGAAGCTTGCACTGTTCAGCTCCTTAAGCAGTTCTTCTAATCACTGCCTGAGAGTGAAAGAAAAAAGAGAATACTGGCAGCAGGGGAGGGAGAGAAAGAGATGTAGAGGGATACTAAGAGAATACAGTAGTAGGAAGAAGGTAGAAAGAGGGATAGAGTAAAGACGAGAGTGCCTCATTTATGAAAATTGTTGAATCACTACGTGAAAACAGCAATGCAACAGTTTTCACTGCGACCTCCTTGCGACACGATGGATGCGCCGTATTTAATGTAAGGCGCTCCATGTCCCAAGAAATTACAGATACGTCAGTATTTCTGGCGTGTCTGTAGGCAGAGTAACGACGCATTGTTGGAGAGTTTCGCAAAAGTGAAGCAACTCCAGCAATGGGTCATTACACTCGGGCAAGTCCCATGTTAAATGTGCCTGTGTCAGTCTTACGGCTGCTGTGAGGCAGGCATAAGATTTTGACGCAATGACATCCTAGTGGTGGCGCAGTGAAATCTGATAGGTTTCACTGCACCACTTCTACAAGGGCTTTACAGGGTTTTACAAAGTGACGCATCTACTCAGATGCGCCACTTTGCAACTAGGGCGCAACATGGCGCACTTTTTACGCCACCGGTGCATCACAAAACGCGATGCAACGGTGGCACAAAAGTGTCGCAAGGCTTCATAAATGGGGCTCCCGGTTTTATGGTATTTATTTTTTTGACATATCCGTCTGCATTTGTCCATGTTTATTTTTTGCTACTTTTATCTGTATTTATCCATATTTATTTTAGTTTTGTGAAAAAAATTAAGCTTAACATGGTATATTTCCACATTTATTTAACCCATAAGTAAGCACTCATGTTTGAATACCTGCCGTGTTACATTGATATGAAGAACCGCAGTTACATGAATGAATGCCCTTATATGAGACTATTCACGTTTCATTATCAACCATGTGCATATCTACTGCTGTATAAGTCTCTTTACTAAACTTAATTTCTTTTTTAACCCCCCTTACCTGCCAATCCACACAGCTATTGACCTGGCAGTCATGGTGGAGAGTAATTAGAATCACTCCAAAAGCAACCCAATTTCCGTTTTTATCCACATTTAACCCCTTGCATGCCCGCCCCTTTCCCCGCCCAGTGCCGCGCCTTTCATTAGCGGGCGGAGTTCATGACGAGCTGGACTCGTCATGGGCACAGCGCCACCGCAGCCCATGACGAGCCCCCGCCCAGTGCCGCGCCTTTCATTAGCGGGCGGAGTTCATGACGAGCTGGACTCGTCATGGGCACAGCGCCACCGCAGCCCATGACGAGTCCAGCTCGTCATGGGCACTGAAGGGGTTAAAAATAAATACAGACAAGGAAATAAATGGTTTTCTGTCTGTATTTATCTGTAAAAATCAGTAAAAACGGTAAACAGGGAGCCTTATTCATAAAGAAGGCCCAGAGAATGAGCGAAGAAGGTGGGTATACAACAATCAGAGAAAGAGGCTCGGTCATAAGTAAACAAATAGGAATAGGGAGTAAAAGAGACACAAACAAATCAAGCAATAGTGCGAAGGTGTGAGGGGGAAAAGAAAAAGTGTGTTTCATAAGAACGATAAACTTTAAATTGATTGTTAATCTTCAATGGCGCACTCGATTTGTGGCTGGCCAGCTGAACAACGACATGCGCGACCATATTAATATGATTTTAATTGTAATAAAAGGGAAACACATAAATACTAAAAATTAAAACGTTACATTTTTCAAAATAGTATTGTGCATTTTAAATATTTTCCTAACCCACCAATGTATGCCCTGAACCTGCATTTTGAGCCTTAAGCCCGCTTATTCAAATTGACAGGGCGAGTCAAGATAGTTAATATCGCATGAATCGCCATCAATATACATGCTATGCTAAAGTTCTAAATTACATATCATGAGGCACCGAGACGTGTCTGCAGTTGGCTCTGCGTGCAAAGATCTGAATGTCATCAGCTGGAATGTAAAAGGCTTTGTTATGCCGAGAGCTGGGAATGTTCCACTTTGTTCTCTAGAAAGGGAGAGGAGGGAAAGGAGCAGGACTCGGAAACTCTTGCGTGGTTTTGCCATTGTTCCACTTGTAATGCAGGTAAGAATGTGTAAGTCTCACCAGTTCTAAGCTACCTCTTTGTGTGAAGGAATTGCTTTAAAAGTTTGTGAAGCAGAACTGATGGAAGGAAGGCCCTGTGAAACCCCCTGTTTCCCGGAAGAGTTGCGCAGCGTCCTCACTCACGCGCCACCCCCACCCATCTTACTGCACCGCTAATGGTCACACTCTAATCCACTGAATAATCTCTTGTCAGCCTGCGTGACAAGGTATTAGCTCGGTGTCATCAGATGCTACGCTTCCACTACAAGTAACAACAAATTGTTTCCAATTTACACTCCATGAGGCGAAAGGTGCAGCTTGGGGGACGCTGATGTATGCACACTTTCTGCCAGATGTCCCCCACCCCACCCCTCAGAAATGGCCAATTGAATCAAATGCTAGCATGCAGAAACTGTGCTGCAGTAAGCACTCCGGTCTGATTTGTGTAGCCCGGAGCGCCATCAGCATGAATGATTCCGGCTTATAAAATTCAGATAAGCTGGAAGACTTTGGACATTCATGTTTTATGACTTTATAGCAAGAAAGTATGTGAAAATAGAACCTTGCGTGTGAGACTAGAAAAAGGATCCGTTGCTCTAGCTAGTTTGTCATACAATATATTTGCAACATATTTGTCGGCTATATCCCTTCTTTCATTAGCAATTTGCCAAGATTTCCAGTGCGATGTCAGAAGGCATTTTGTATACACAAAAATGTACATCACCAGGAAGGGCAGAGGACCAATGACATGCTGGTGTCTTAGTGTAAATGGAAATATGATTCAATACAATATGTTTACTCTCAGCACATGGCACGCGTGAAGATGCATCCGGTTTGTTCGTCACACATTGCCTGCCTACAGAGACACCAGAGTATGGAACGAGTGGATGTGTGTGCTAAAGAAATGCCATTGGTCCTTGACATTGGGTTTGGTCCATTGACCCTACTATGGCATAACAGAGGCCCCCAAGCTCCAGGGGGGGGGCCACAGCACAATACTGTGACTGTAGAGTTCCTGATTGAGTCTGGAGGGGCCCTCCACGTACCTTGCAGGGGGGCCCCCTCAAGTTCCGTTATGCCAGTGCCTGTAGATCATGCAACAGAGATGAGGTACATTCTTTGTACCTGCCGCAGTGCATCCCAGAACATTGCATCACTGTACTGTGCCTTAGCCTTTGCATGGATGGTTGCAGTTTTAGTCTGTATTTGACACGTGCACTCTGATAGAGCAACGGTCTCGCTTACTGCTCTGTGTATGGCTGAGAGCTCCTGGATCATTTAGTGTATCCCTTGGTACTCACCGTCATGGGGCCTCGAGACCTCTAACACAAGCTCTGCATTGTGTTGCCAAGCTACGTGGGCTTAAAATATCTACTCGGCTCTGTGCCAGGGAAATTCCACAACTGTCCTTGGAACTCCTCGATGGATGCCACAAATGGATGCCACAAATGGACTCCACAACTGAAATCGATCAAGCCCCAGGAAGCCACTAGACAAATGCTCCATGTACACCCCCAACTCCAACCCTTCTTGACTCAAAATGTCCACAGCCACAATAATGGTCAAGACTGTGCACCTTCCGGGGGCCCCTCGGTCTTTTTTCATGCAGGATGGGTTCCCTGGTTTTTGTCCAGTGTGACCACATGTATATCAAGGTACAGTCCCTTCAGAGACGAAGGAATCGATATGGACTATGCAAGATAACTGTATATATCACATGAGCGTTGTTAAATACAAAAGGCAATAAAATATGCTTTAAAAAAAAGGTACAGTCCCTTCAGACTGCACAGATACTTCAACAGTTGTAGTTCTTAAATATTACAGAATGTTTATTGCCAGGAAAAAGACATGTATGGGGTAAATCTTTATTCACAATTTAGCTATTGTTTGAATTACTTTATTTGATCGAAGTCATTCCATCTGAATACTTCAATGTGAAATCTTCGAGCCTTTTGGTTATTGATCTGTTTTCTTGTTTTGAATCATTAAAGGCTTAGATTAAGGGACAACTTTGCTTAATCCAACATAGGTGTGAATCACTACTATTGTCACACACATCACAGCAGAAAAAGATTGAAACGCAGTTAGTGGGAGCTGTTAGATCTAACAATTTGGTCTCATTTTGAATGAAGTAAAGATAACATTTTCTTTTTTATGGAGATAGATTTTAACTCATCCTGACTGACTGACTGACTGACTCATCATAGGTCCTTTTTTATGTTTTTTGTAAAGCTTCCGAACAGTTTTGTTTAGATATTTGTATTACAAAAATATATTTGGGGTGCTACAAAGTATTTACATGATTCATATCTTCTGTTTAAGCCGTGAAATATTTGCAGATTTTGATGTGAGGAGCACCCAAAGGTAAATGATTTGAACATATTCAATTCTAATTGGAGCAGGTTTTCCTCATTTTTTCCATTTTGATAACCATTGTTCCAAACTGGATCCATGTGGACTAACCAATTGGGAGGTGCCGTTCGCAGGCGCGGACTTTACCTGGTTGTTGCTGTGGAGCTTTCCATCGTCGGAGGGACATCGGGGACATCGGGACCCTTGTGACTCTTGCCCAGAGAAGGCTGATTCCCGCGGCTGGGACTGCGAGGCCCAGGGTGCTCTTGGTCATCGCACCTGGTGCCTCTTCCTGGCTCCTCCCCCTGATTATCTTCCCTTGATAACGCCTCACGGCCCCCGCTTCGCGGGCGCCGTTCGCAGGCGCGGACTTTACCTGGTTGTTGCTGTGGAGCTTTCCATCGTCGGAGGGACATCGGGGACATCGGGACCCTTGTGACTCTTGCCCAGAGAAGGCTGATTCCCGCGGCTGGGACTGCGAGGCCCAGGGTGCTCTTGGTCATCGCACCTGGTGCCTCTTCCCGGCTCCTCCCCCTGATTATCTTCCCTTGATAACGCCTCACGGCCCCCGCTTCGCGGGAGCCGTTCGCAGGCGCGGACTTTACCTGGTTGTTGCTGTGGAGCTTTCCATCGTCGGAGGGACATCGGGGACATCGGGACCCTTGTGACTCTTGCCCAGAGAAGGCTGATTCCCGCGGCTGGGACTGCGAGGCCCAGGGTGCTCTTGGTCATCGCACCTGGTGCCTCTTCCCGGCTCCTCCCCCTGATTATCTTCCCTTGATAACGCCTCACGCCCCCCGCTTCGCGGGAGCCGTTCGCAGGTGCGGACTTTACCTGGTTGTTGCTGTGGAGCTTTCCATCGTCGGAGGGACATCGGGGACATCGGGACCCTTGTGACTCTTGCCCAGAGAAGGCTGATTCCCGCGGCTGGGACTGCGAGGCCCAGGGTGCTCTTGGTCATCGCACCTGGTGCCTCTTCCCGGCTCCTCCCTTCTCTCCTATATAAGGCACGCCCACTACCGCGATAGCGGGACGCGTGCGGGTCGTAGTCCGGGGCGAAGACCGGGCAAAGAGCGGGCCATTTGAGGCCGTTCGAGAGCGGGCGAGCCAGGCCCAGGGCCCCATTACTGTTATTTATTGCTTGTACTAAGGGGCCTCCAAGGCTCTGTGCCTGACCTGACCGCACCCATGTCTGCCAGGGAAACCAGAAGCAAATCTGCCCTCGCTGTCGGAGCTGCCTCTGGCACTTTAGATATGTACTTCGCCAAGGCGGGCTCTCTGCTCATCGATGAGATTAATGTCCTGGAAAGACGCATCTCCCAGGAGATTGACTGGGTAAGAAGATCATCATTGGGTCCCCTCGCTCAGGCTATCTCTCCACCTCATGCGCAGGATCCTAATGTAGCTTCTGTTGCTCTTGATTCTGGCATCCCTGAGCCAGTTATCCCACCTATTTTTGACATTGACTCTGACATTTCAGCTTCAACTGAACTAAGTCTTCCCTCCCTTCCACCACCAAGGCCCCCTCTAACCCTAGAACAGATTAACACTCACTGTAGCAACCCCCCAATTAAACCATCCAGTCAGGGAGAGCGGGAGGGCGCAATCTCGAAGAGGAAAAGAAATGCACAAAATAATAAAGGGCAAAAGTCCAAGATCTTTAAGCCCAACATGAGGATCGCATCCAATCAATCAAGTTTAACCGAAACAGGGTCAGATCCCATAGACATACCCGCCCTTATATCTCTGGGACACAATCCTATTTCGTGTGGGGCTGGCCATTTCACTTCTGATCTTAGTTCTCTCCTGAAGAACCTACTTTTGCCACTAATGGACCGCTTGGCTTTAGTTGAAACTTCTTTAGTGAATCTTCAGAAGGGAATTCAATCACTCCTAGAAATACCCAGATCAGTGAAGCATCATGTAAGCGATCCCCGAACTCAACGTGAAAAGGAAATCTGTTCTCCGCCCAAGTCCACACAGCTAGGCGCCCAAATTGCATCCACTCCGCACATACCTGAACTCTTGCCCACACCTTGCCCTACTGATTCCAACCCTCGAGGGCCGACATTTGATCCTACATTAGGGACACGAGATACTGAAACTGGCTGTGGCCCAATTCATTTGCCCCCGGAGGCTGCTCCATATATCGTTGTTTTAACTGGTATTCCGGAACTCCGCCCTTTTGCCAAGGAGCCAGTTGATGCCCTGAAAAATAAGGTCATCCACTGGCTCTCCCAAAACAGACCCCTACCCCAGGGTATTCATAGCGAGGTTCTCATGGTGAGGAGGGTGCCATGGCTGGGGTCTACCACCAAACTTACCAAGGGAGACTGTATACTGATCAACTTCCGTGATCCACGGACGGTGGCACATATTTGCAACTGGCCCCACAATACCCAGGGATCCCTGATCCAACCCCAGCCACTTACATTTTTCTACCCGAATATACTGCTTGCCCAGGAGCAAGAACGATGGACACTGGTTGGCAGGGGAGGGAAGCGGGGCGGCCCAGGGTTTAGCAGGGACTTCCCTTCTGTCGTCCCCCCATGTTACGACTACCCACGTACATACAATAGGTTTAGCCCCCTAGACATGGTGGATTGACCACCCACTCGGGGGGGTGGTGCAGCCTCGCATCAAATTTCTTCTCCCATCTCCCCCCTGCCTTCTGATACTCCAAGTGCACAGGAGCACCATTTCAACATTCAAAATGCAGATGGTCGTGAGGGGACTACCTATTCTCCGCCCACTTTGGTTATGGGCAGCAATGCTCAAATCCCTAGTTTGTCTTCTGATCTGCACCTGGAGCCATGTCCAGACCAGCCATGCAGCCCAGAATCTCAAAACGGGACGGCTGCTCTGTTTCCCCTAAAGATTCTATCCTGGAATGTTGCGGGCCTAGCCAACAAATGGACCAACCCGGCCTGGAGCTCCTTCATAGGGGGCAAAGATATCTGCCTCCTACAGGAGACCTGGGCAAGAGAAGAGGTCCCACAATCTGGCTTCGCCACATTCTCAGTACACGCGACCTGGGGGGGGAGGGGCCGCCCGTCCGGCGGTCTAGCCATTTGGGTGGCTATAGATCTGGGCTGTAAGGCCACTATTTTTCCAACCGATTCAGAAGACATTTTAGCTGTACTGTTGGAATGGCCTAATTCCCATAATCTGCTCCTGGTCAATATTTATGCACGGCCAGTGAGCATCGCACAGGAATCGCCCACTATTGCAAAATTAGCGACAGTCTTGGAAACAATCCCCGAGGACATCCCCTTTATCATTGGTGGCGATTTAAATTGTCATTACGAGCCACTTCCAGGTATATTAGAGGGGCTGTCCTCGGAAGAAGATCTCCTGTGGTCCATTCCCCCCACGCAGGCTCCGGCCGTAAGAGCTTGCTCCCCTTTAGTTTTACAAATTATTTCCCTGTCCCTGAAATTTGGCCTTAGAGCTTGTAATGGTAGGCTAAAGTCGGACATCCCTTCTAGTTGTACATTTAATCGAAAGGGCTGCGAATCTCGTATTGATTATGTCATGGTCCCCCTGTCTTCATGGACACGTGTAAGGGACTTTAGCGTTCTATCTAGACAGGATAGTGATCACAATGCCCTCGAAATAGTCTATGACCATCCAGGACTGGACTCGAGAGGTACTCTAGGGACTGCAGAGGAGAACCCCTTGGCTCTCGCCAATAACAGGCGTAGAGTTAAATGGGAACATCTAGTCTCACACCAAGAGAAGGTCCCTCTACTTTACGCACAGGTTATTCCTATTTTTGAAAAGCTTGAGGCACTTAGAATAGAAGGAGTTCCCCAGATCATTTTTATGCAACTTGGGCAGATTCATGATGATCTGGTTAAACATCTTTCAGAAAGCCTAACCCAAAAAATAAACAGTCATGGTAGGAAAACCCCCCTCCCCTTGTGGTACAATAAAGCTTGCCGAAAGGCAAAATCCGACCTCTTACTTTCCATTAAAATGGGTAAGGATAAAGAGGATATTAGGGCAAGAAGAGTAGCTTATAAAACCCTAATTACTAATGCCAAAGGGGAATGGGAGCATGATAAGTGGGAAAGATTGACTACCTTCTTAGCCAGAGCTGACTCGCGCAAATTTTGGTGCTGTGTCAACTCCGGCCTAGAGGAACTGGTCCCGGCCACACTTTCCAATATTTCACCAAAAGTCTGGCAAGACCATTATCAGTCCCTTTACCAATCGCCACAGGATGCCCTAAATAGTACCATCTCCATTTTACATCAAGAAGGGCTGGTGGCCCCTCTTAAAGTCGATGAGGTGCGTGTGGCTGTAGTTGCCCTGGCATCCGGGAAGGCACCTGGGCTGGATGGCATCCCAGGTGACCTATTTAAACAGGAGCCGGATGTTTGGGCGCCCTATCTCACGATCCTTTTTAATGCCATCCTTGAAGGCATGGCTATCCCTGGTACTTGGCTGGGCGCAGAGATTGTCCCAATTTTTAAGAAGGGTTCGCCTCTGCTCCCGGCCAACTACAGACCTATTAGCTTAATCGATGTCTCCCAGAAGATCTTTGGTAGACTCATCCTGAATCGCCTTCAGGACTGGATCGAAGATAACAAGATTATGAGCCCATACCAGGCAGGGTTCCAAAGGGGGATGTCGACAACTGACCAAATTTTCCGCTTGCACCTTATCTACTGGAAAACGGTCCTTCTTGAGGGGGGCAGTTTATTCACGATTTTCGTGGATCTACGGGCCGCCTTTGACTTGGTCCCAAGGGACAAGCTGTGGGCAGTCCTAACGGACCTAGGGGTCCCGGCTGATATATTATCAATCTTGAAGAGACTCCACCATGGAAATTTTGCCAGGGTCAGGTGTGGTAGGGACGGCTCCCTGTCTGATGCTTTCCCCGTTGACAGGGGGGTCCGTCAGGGGTGCGTTCTCGCACCCACTCTCTTTTGCCTCTTTGTCAACGGGGTCATTAGTTTCCTCAACCAGCTGAGTAACACCGACGCTCCCAAGCTTGATGGCAGCTGGGTTCCCGCAATCATGTTTGCGGATGATACCCTGCTGCTCTCTAAATCTCCCATGGGTCTCCAGAGAGTCCTGGATGGGTTTGTGCGTTTTTGTACAGACCGTGGATTGGAGATCAATGCCACAAAAACGAAATATATGATCTTCAATCCACCCTCCAGAACTCGAGCACCACCCTCTATTGGAACAGTCAGGCTAGAACGGGTATTAACGTTTGAATACCTAGGGGTGGTTTTAAGCCAGTCCATGTTATGGGACCCCCACTTGTCCAAGATGAATATGAAGCTTGTTCAGCTTGTGGGGGGCATTGCAAGGATGGCGAGGGGTTTGACATATAGGCCGTTTGCCCCCCGCTTGCAGATCTACAAAACCCAAGCAAGAGCATCGGTGATATATGGAGCTGAATTATGGGGTCACACTATGGGGCAGAAACTCCAGACAACGGAGAATGATTTTCTCAGACGGTTGACCGCATTACCAACTAGCACTCCACTCATGCCGCTCAGACTGGACCTGGGCCTGAGACCGATTTCAGAGGTCCTCGGTCTTAAACCCCTGACCTTTTGGCGTAAAATCTGGTCGTCTCAGGATCTCTGGAAATATAGAGCCGAACTGGTGGAGATTCTGCGTCTGTGCAAAAGTACTTCAATACCATGGTTCACTTACATCAAACGTACCTGCGAAGCACTTGGTAGACCGGAATTGTGGTCAGATCCAGCACAGGCGTGCCCAAAGATTTCACGAGAGTCTCTTTCCAAGGCCTACTATGAGTATCACCTGAGTCTTTCCATTTCAAGCGCCCGCGAGGGCTCTCAAACAGCATACTTCCTGGGTTTCAAAGATACATTTTATCTAGAGCTTATTTATGATGATATGGGTCCCCCCCCTAATGAGGAAACTATTTATGCAATGGCGATACAACACACTGCCATTAAGGGCCTATACAGCACGCTGGGCACATACAAATCATTCTGCTCAATGCCCCATATGTTTACTCCCTGAGGAAACGGATCTCCACATCATATTTTTCTGCCCGACCTACCGCAGAGCAAGGAACTATTGGCTTCGGCCCTTTCTTAAAAACATGGGTTTCACCCAATGTGCTCCTGCTTATAGAATATTGAAAACGGACCTCTCCCCTCCAGTAGTCTTTGCAGTGGCAAAATTTTTAACATCTATGTGGTTTACCCGCATGCGATACATCAAGTCTTTATAAACGAGTTTAATGCTGACGATTTTAAAATTGTATTAATGTAAATTTTATTGTCTATATTGTTTTGTAATGATGTACAGTGTTTCTTTTATGGCCCTGGTGGCCGAAATAAAGATTTGATGAATGAATGAATTGGGAGGCAGGGAGCACAGACTCACTGTAGGGCGGGCGGGCCCTGTGGCGTTTGCTTGCACTGAAGGGTTGGACAAAATGGTAGGTTTAGCCAATTGACCCTGTACACTGCCTAGGTCATTCACTGCCGTGGTTAATAGGACAGTGTGGATTGAGCATAGAAGTTTAGATGCGATCCAGGCCCTGCAGCCGCCCCCCACTACACGTGGAATTCACCCAAGACCAGTGGAATATACAAACATGGGAGATGGATGGAGTACATGTTTATGTTTATGTTTATGTGTTTGAGAATTTTATTGCGCACGAATACCCTGGGGTGTCTCGGCGCATGCAGAGCTTCCTAATAACAGAAGGCAACTGAGGGGATCACTGGTTGAATAACCAAGTCTTCAAGAGCTTGCGGAACATGATGAGAGTGGGAGAAGTTTTTATAGCCAATGGGAGGGAGTTCCACAGCCTGGGGGTTGCTACCAAAAAGCGTCTGTCTCCCCATGTAGAGGTTCTGGTGCGTGGCACCGGGAGCAAGTGCGTAGAGGCTGATCGTAAAGCTCTTTTGGGAACATAGATTCGGAAAGCGTCCTTCAGGAACCTAGGTCCTGAGTCATGAATGGCTTTATAGGCAATGCATAGAGCCTTGAACTTTATCCGACTCTTTACTCTCAGCCAGTGCAGATGGTGTATGGCTGCGGATGTAGGGTGATGAAATGGAACGTCGAGCAGTAATCTAGCTGCCGCATTCTGTACTGATTGCAGCTTGGCTAGAACCTGCTCCTGAGCATTGAGGAATAGGCCATTGCCGTAGTCCATTTTTGAAAAAACAAGGGTGGTAATTAAGGTTTTTCCTGCAGTTGAGGGGAGGTATGGCAGCAACTTCTTAATTTTCCTCAACATATAGAAGGAGGATGCCGCCACAGCGTTGACGTGATGCTTAAAAGACAGTTTGTTATCGAACATGATGCCGAGATTCCTGACCTTGGTTACTGGAGTGGGGGGGGGGCCCATATCGCTGGGCCACCAGGTCGCAGACCACTCAGGAGAAAGCCTGCCAAAGGTCAGCACCTCGGTCTTATCGAAGTTCAATTTTAAACTGTTATCCGCCATCCAAGAGCTAATTGCCATCATCCCTTCCTGGAATCTAGCGGCGACTGCGGGACCATCTTTTTGAACAGACAGCACCAGTTGGGTGTCGTCAGCGTAGGTGGTTAGCCGCAGCCCGTGAGCTTTTATAACCCTCGCCAGGTCCGCCACATATATATTGAATAATGTGGGGCTTAGCGAGGATCCCTAAGGGACCCCGCAAGGGAGAGTGAAAGTGGGTGAGTAGAAATTACCCAGTTTCACCGCTTGAGTTCGGTTGGCCAGAAACGAGGCAATGAGATCTTTTGCGTGATGAGATACCCCCATGGATGTGACACGGTCGACCAAGATGGAGTGGTCGACCGTGTCAAAGGTGGCGGACAGATCAAGGAGCACCAGGACCGCCGCCCCCCGATCCATGATGGTCCTGATCTCATCAGAAGCCTTTATCAAGGCCGTTTCTGTGCCATGATATTTCCTGAACCCGAACTGAGTATCATCTAGAAAATTGTGATGGTCAATGAACTCGGATAGTTGCAGGTTCATAACTGACTCAAATATTTTGGCCGGGAAAGGTAGGCAATCAATAGGCCTACAGCTGGCTGAGTCAGTAGGATCTAGAGACGGTTTTTTCAATAGCGGTTTAATAACTGCCTTTTTCCAGATTTCCGGATAGATGCCTGATTGGAAAATGGAATTACAAAGGTCCGTTAAGGGAGGTGCTATGACCTCAGTGAGAGTGTTCAGTATCGCGGGGGGCATGGGTCAAAAGGGGAGCCGGACTTGATAGAAGTAACCAACCTACTAATGTGTTCAGTTGAGACCGGAAGAAAGTTGGTGAACTTGGGCGTGTGAGAAGGGGGATCAGGGGCAGCGAAACGTGTAGGGAGGGAAAATGAAGAGTAGATCCTGGAGACCTTAGTAAAAAAGAAACTGGCCAGCGCATTGCACAGAACTTGAGAGGGTTCCGTCGGAGGGCCTGTAGGGGGGTTGAACAGGGTGTCAACTACCTGAAACAGCTTTCTGGCTGAGTTTTGAGCTGATTCAATTTGGGCCAGAAAGAAGATACTTTTGCATTTTACAATGGATTTTTTGTATAGTGCTAGGGCATCTTTATAAGTCTGCCTATCGACAGGATTATAGTGCTTTCGCCACCGCCTTTCCAGGTTCCTACAGTGTTGGCGCTGTAGGCGGAGATCGTCCGTGAACCATGGAGCAGATGGTGATGCCCTGTTCGAAATAAAAGATTTAGCCGGGACCACATGGTTCACTGCATCAGAAATCCATTCCTGGTAACCTTAACAATAGAGGCGCGACTTTGCCTCTGTTATACATGCGCATTGACAAAATCTTCAATTATAATGTTTTGGGTTGCATTAATAAAATGGAAGCTGCTTTGTGCACGAAGAACAAACACATATCTTAAATGGATGAAAAGAAAGCAGAATGCAAACAGAGTAAGGTGAAATGCATTTAAAACCACAAAGGCACCAAGACACGATTTCTCTAGGAAAGTCATGCCATTATAAATTGCGTGATACGTTCAATGAAAGTCACTTTTGTGATATTCTCTTCTGAGAAGATGACCTATTTTAGGTCCCAGCCAGACAGCCCTGTCTTGAAGAGATACGTTATATTCAATCTGTGAGCTTCAGCCCACCCATAGGTGTACAATTTGATTGCTTCATCTTACTCTTATATCCTTGGTCCCAATTTGTCCATGGCATGCATATATCATGCCTCTTCTTGTGTTTTGCCCTCTCCCAGGGCAAGGACCAAGACTTTGTGTTAATCTACTGCTCCCATTTTAGGAGCTGTTTTTTTTCTTTGTGTTTCAGTACTCAACACAAGTGCTCATGTTTAACTTAGTTCACTCATTTGCTAAATCGTTTTCATCTGTCTTGTCTAATTTTTGTAAAGCACTCCTTCGCGCTCCCATGTCATGCTGAAGCACTGTGTGCTTCTCTGCACCCCAGTGCAAAATGTAACGGTTCACCATCTGCTTTCACCCCCTCCCTCAACTGAGCCACTATTGCTCTCTCTACACTGTGTGCTTCTCTGTGCCTAGCTCCCTTTATTCCTGGCTCGTTTGAAACTTGCAATGTTTACTGCTTGCCACCGCCCGTATTTATTTCCCCCCACCTATGCCTTTGTTATAAGTGTGTGCAGTGGAACAGCTTGCCTCCTAGTTTGTTAAAAGTTTTCCTCTGTACTGTTCCCCTATGCTTCCTTTTATAAACAGAGGGAGAAGATGTGTTGTAACTGCTTGAGCGACTGACTTTGAAGCTGGGGAACCAGGTTCGAGTCTTGGTGGCAGGCTCAACAGCCTATGATTCTGGGATAAGCCTGTTTCATTTCATACTTGCAATGCTTGCTGCATGCCACGCCCATATTTTTTCTCACCCGACCATGCCTTTGCTATAAGTCTGTGCAGTGGAAAAGCTTGCCTCCAGGTTTGTTAAAAGCTTTCCTCTTTACTGTTCCGCTATGCTTCCTATTATAAATGCAGGGAGAGGATGTGGCATAACTGCATGAGCAGCCAACTTTAAAGATGGGGATCTTACTTCGAGTCTCAGTGTCAGCTCAACATCCTGTAATTCTGGGAAAACCACTTTCTCCATGTCTAAGAATGAATATGTCCATCTGTAATGCAACTGGTGCTCATGTACAGCACTCCGATACCTTTGAATTGAGTTTATGCTATATAAAACTGCAAAATAAATGTTGGTTTCTGGCTAAATATTTTCGACTCTGGAATGCATTTTAAAATAGGCATGATCTTGTTATTACTTGTTGTAACGATTTTACCACAAAAAATGTTTTACGCACCTAGTAATTCACACGCTCACACCTACAGCCATTCTACAAGTCTACAGGCTCAGGCTTCATGCTTCTTTACTTCCCTTTTAGCAATGCTGAACAGCAGATGTGCTCTTATTCAACATGGCTAAAATACATTGACATTGACAATGCCAATAGCACTCGGATTGCCGAGACCTATTTGGATTTGCCAATGCTTGTTATTATTTCTGACTCCAGACATTTTATGAAGCAATGTACACAACAAAGGAAAATGAAAATAAAAATAAAGTGGAGAGAACATTTCAACCAACAGCATTTCGAGATCGTTTGTATTTGTCACTGTTCAGGTTTATTTCTTTGATGAAACCTCGTTATGAGCTGTCTCTGTTGTGCTGCAGCCGGATGACCCATAGAAGGAAAATGCTGTCATAATCAAGTGTCCTACGGCTTCGCGGTCACACACTCTGCTCCTTCGAGACATCCAGGGGCAACAATGCAATAAGGCATTTTACCGCTCAAAAGCTCTTATGTTTTGGAATGGCGTGCAGACCCTGTTTCTATTTTACCATTTGGGGTTGTGAGGTGCAGAAATAGGCTGGTGAAGACATGCAGAGATGGGGAGAGGGGCTGTGTGCCATGTGTAATTTACAATATCTGGCCTACAAAGTGTCGTTCACAAAAACACCAGGACTGACTGAAGGTGTAATGCAAGACCTAGGGTTAAATTAAAGAGAATGACACCCACATGTCTCCAGTCAATTCTTATGTTATATGTTTTGATCTCCAAAATTTATGTTGTCTGGTCAGTAGCGCCACTATTCAATGCTTTTTCCCGTGACTTCCTATCTCTAGAATGATCGCCTTTAATATTGTGTGCAACTTGAATTGATCCATTTATGTGGGATCTTCCAGTTTTGCACACAATGGCATTTCCTTCGCACCAAGGATATTTTACTTCTACTGTTGGAGGCATCAAGATATAAAAGAAAATTTGAAGGACAAAAATCCTTCTCTATTTTTGCTGTCATTGCCTGGATCATCATCCGGTTGAAACTTTGCTTCTCTTCTGACTATATAAAATGTAAAAGGCAGCTATTCAGCAGGCTCTTAATGTCTTCTTAGCTATAACGTTGCTATTTCTCATCTGCTTCTCCCCTTTTCACCTAGCATCAGGAACCCCTTGTGGTGTGTGCATGCTTTACAATACCACATTGTGAGAAACTGGGTTGTTGTTTGAGGGGGTTGTGAGTCTTTCTCAGGCAACAGACACAATCTTTGTGAGGGTGAACCAAAAGTTTTACTAAATCAACCTGTGATTAACCCTCTGGTAGCGAGGCATAAAAACAGTAAGGCTTAACTTAAAAGCAATGTGAAAAGTATCGATGCAGCACTCAAATGGTAATAAAGTGAAAACACAACACAAGATAAATCCTACACCAATCTGTGCATCACACTGCGTCAGTTCCAATAAGTTGTGAGGCGGGGCTTTGCCTCACTCTGCATCAGTTCTAATGAAGCTGGCAGCTGTGCACCATGGCTTGGTGGGGCTTCACCCCAGATTTGGTGGAACCCTCAGTAGGCCAGGAGGGGTTCTCTAATGCAAGACAAGGGCCCAGGACCTAGGGAGGCACCACGTTGACTTCAGGAAATCATTCCAGCAGAGGCCAGCAGGGCTCAGACAGATCCAGTTGCAGATCCAATGCAGCAGGTCAGAGGGCAGTTTCAGATAGGTCTGTGCAGCTGCTTGTGTCCGCGTAGCTCAGAACAGGAGGTCCATCAGCTGACCCTTGAAGTCACTCAGGTAGCATTCGGATGATGGGTGCAGGTCCAGTATTCCTTTTCAGACAGTAGGGTAGTATCTGGCTTCAGGGCTGTCCTTCTGTAAAATCTACAGGTCCAGGAGTGTACTGAAGAGTGGATCAGAGGGTCCCATTTTTATACCTGGTTGCTTTGAAATGGGAGAGTGTTCCCCCCTCACAGAGGTGTTTGGAATGTCAAACCTTTCTGTCCTGCTCCCAGTCTGTCTGCTTTCACAATAGGCTAGTGTGAGCTGACGCAGTGTCTTTTAAGTGCAAGAAGGGCTGTGCACAGCTCTGCCCCTCATCCTGCCTTAGATGCCCATCCTGCCAATAGCCAGGCCCTCTATTTTGTGGCTGTCTGGGAGGAACATACAAAGGCCAACTACTAACTACACCTAGTCATGTAGTTGCAAATAGATGGAAATCTGGCTTTTCTACTTGGTCACTCCTAATTGTGTGCCATTTTCTTGAATCTGTTTATAGTGGCATTAGGACTGCATGCCTTTTCATGATGCTATTCAGTGCCACAGTGTTTCTGTTCTGGCCATGAAATTATATTGATAAAATTACTTTCCCCCAATTGGTCTAACTAACTTTCATGAAAGGCTATGGCAGAAAATGCACCATTAGCATAGGAATTAATCATCATACGTGGGCTACAGTGTATATTAAACCACCAACATATATGACAAAAATACATGGTTGCCAGGAGCACCACTATGTTATGGCTGGGATTCAGTTTAAAAGCACTACACTGCTGTAACACATAGCAAGGAAGTGCCTCGTTCATGTAACAATATATGCATGACTATAGGGCAAGATCTTTAATATATTAATGTGGCCATTTAATATTTGAAATAGGTACCCCAAAGGTGACTAAGGACCTAAAAGCTATTTCCATTGTTTAGTTTCAGATACATTTTAATAGGAAAAGCCCCTGGCTGTGATTAAACCATGTATTTTACATCTTTACTTGCGATAATGCTAGAGAAAGCACGCAAAGTATTTTAATGTAGTGGTGCAAACAGATTTGTAATAACTTTAGTGAAAAAGTAACTCCATATTAATGCCCTTTGGGATGCCTTAGAAATGGCATGAGACCAATTCTGTATTTCATCACTCTTACAGAGACCAAAACACATTTCTGACTGGAATTTATGACTCAGCTTGACAGTAGCCTTGCCTCTGGATCCAGGAAGGTAGTGGTGTTGTCAGTAACTGGCCACTTAACGGGAATTAGCCATCTGAAAGACAGGATAGCTGGCAGAACAAAGGAAAGCCTTAACACCGCTTCTTTTGAATTGCTGATCACAAATTTGGTTTACAGGATGTGGATCTGTCCAATCCCTGGGCACTCTTTTGGCAGGAGAACCAGTTCTGACCTTGCCGGAGGAAACAAGAGCCCATCTAAGTAGAGAAGTGGCTAGGGGCCTTCCTGGACCTCTTCCAGAGGGAAGAAGAGTTCAGTCATCCTGAATTTTGAGATCATGGGAATTGCTCCTGCCAAGTGAAAAAGTTGTTCTGCAAAATGAGGTGAGCATAGGATTAGGTAGGAACATTTCTCCACCACTGCCTTGTGCATGGGATACGGCTGGCACCTAACCACTACTTCCAAAAAGAACACTCCTGCACCTGAAAAGACTACAACTCAAAAAGTGACCCTGCTGGAAGAAAAAATACTTCTGACTCCTTCTGGTAAATGAGTACTGAAGGACTCATGATCTCCTGCCACCTGCTGCCACCAAGGGACTGGAAATGCTTTCCAAAGGCCGAGTTGTTGGCCTCCTGTTTGCCAGCTGCAGGGGCAAAAAGAGGGACTAGTGACTCCAAGAGTGTCCAGCTGACCACAGAAGACTGGACATTCTTGGAGTCATGGCCAGAGAGAGATCTGGTGCCTAGAAGCATTCACTAAAGTCGTTGGTGCTGTAGGACTGACAAGAAATACCTTTCTAGTAGTTGCAGAAATGTGGAACTTAATAATCTTTTCCTCCTTTGGAGAAATAGGACAAGGTGCTGAGACTTAGCCATAGAGATTTCACCACAGGTCTGAACTTTTTACTGCACTGAAATTAGGTTCAGGGGGACTCTGCGCTGAAGGAATCTGGTATTGCAAAACCCTACCCAACTATAGATTTCAGCCTTGCCCTGCTGGAGGATTTTGAGAACCAAAAAAGTGACTACGTCTACAGGTAAAACCTTGAATCAGGACTAGGTGACAAATTCACCTTAGAAATGAAGCAGCCTAACTGGTTATGACATACCGCTTTATCCCATTTAGAGATTTTGATGCGAAAACTAGATGCTTCAGTGGGACCTTAACAATGAGGTATCTAATTTTAAGGGACCCTCACCCTCCTTCATGTTGGACTTTGCCCCACTGAGGGATTTTAGAGGCTACGTCCGAAGACAAGAACTTTTCACTGGGATGACCCACTTGGTGTGTCTGGCCTCCTTTCCATCACGGTCAGCTTAAAATCGTGCCTAAGTCCAGTTCAACTGCTATTGTTTTTCAACAGTATTTTACTTTTTAAAGGCACTGCGTGCCTTGATTTTTAAAAAAAAATAATAGCTCGATTGCCCAATTTTAGTGATTTTTGTGTCTTTTAGCTAGTTATTTTTTTTCACTTTTTCGAAATGGCTTTGGGAATTTAATTGTGTTGTTTTCTTGAATGCGAAATTGTTGATATTGTTGAACATAACGCATGTTTCTCTTGCATGCTGCTTGTGTAGTAGCAACAAGAGGTTAAGCAGAGTTCCTCTAAAACTTTTGTTGAGATCTAAACAGGGCATGTTTATTAAGTTGGTAAGGCCCCTCACCCTTTCCCAAACTAATCCCACTTTCTGACTGGGTCAGATTGCATGAAAAGGCAAGTTAAATACTAAAAATAGAGTATTACAATTATTAGGGTATCATTTGTAACAGCATTTGCCCTTTGACATACAAATAGTCAACTGTATGCCATCCTATGACTTGCTAATGATCTGTATATTAAAACGTATCTTGGCCACAAATAGTATATTGCTTACGCAAAATATACCAAAGCTGCTTAGTACCAGCAAACCTTGCATCTCATAACATGGAGCAATTTGAAAACTTTCAGCAGAAAGCAACATTAGCGCCAACTAGGACATATCTTCCAACCCAGCCCAAGGTTTCAATCACTTTGCTGATGGACGTTATTAGCAGCAGATCTATCCCTCTCACATCTACCTTCCAGCAAGCTAAAGGAGCCAAGACATGCAATGTTTACACCCGCTTCAAAAACATGCAGCATCATAGTACACTCTATGCCTCTGCAGTTTCACTAGTCACAGGAACATAAGCCAAATGGTGACAGAAGGAACATTTCACTATTTCTGTTACGTCTTACGTAATCTCCAGGGTACCTGAGGTAACGCAAACAGTGCAGTGCCAGAAGGAGGTAAGCCCTGATAATTTACTCGCAAAGGAGGCAGCTACCTGGGCAACCTATTGCCCTCAAGCATCCAGTGCCAATATTAGGCTACATTGGGGCCATGGACTATCTAACGTAACAAAGTTGGAGTGGGCGGGTTGCAACATTCCATTGGCGACCTCTGTGTCACAGCATGGTGCCTCAGGGGACACAGAGGGGCCTACCTGGTGCATCCCACTTTAAAAGCCCCTTGTACCTACCCCTTCCTCTGTGTCGCCTACTCTATGCCTATTTTCGGTCATGATCTACTTCCTTCGGACCCCAACTCTACACGGTGGAAAGATAATGCCACTCACCAGAAAATTGCAATGGCTTTTTTGCCAATAGTGCAGCACTGTTTAAAATGTGTTTATTAAATGCTCCAAGTTACAACTTCACCAACAAACAGTGCTATGCATGAAACATGCAGGGTGGCTGTAATCACATATATCAGAAATAGTGCTAAAGCCAGCTTACAGTCCCATTGGCTCAAAGGCAAGTCCAACAAACAACCACAGGGAAAATCCAGCATCCAAAATAACACCACACGCTTCACACAGGGTACAGTCTATACTTGTACATACCCATAGAGTATGCTCCTCGGGCTCACCAAAGGCATATATGTGTGCAGCCAAAACCTCGAAGGAGAAAAAATGTGGGGAATGACAAAGATATGAAAAACCTTGTGGCATAAATTGGTAAATTCTTACTGTCAACCTTTGCATGTTCACCAGCACCTTTGAAGGTACGATGCATATTTCTGCTTAGTTACAGCATTGTTTGTGCAAAGCACAATTATGTGGCAGAATCTGATACCCACTTGTAATCAACTCCTATGAGTTGGATAAGTCAGAAATAGTGCTAAAAATACTTTATAATTGCCTGTTTGAAATTGGTTGCCCCCAGGAATGAGCTTTATTTACCTCGCAGGTAATGGCGTTGGAATGTGGTACTTGTGGTCATACAGTGTGAAATAATTATTGCTGCTTTGTCCTCCAAAACCGCAGAAAGTTGTATAATTATTGGCTTAGTGGCATTTCTTACAATGCCAATGCATATTACAAACACCGGCCTTGCAGAACAAGCATTCATTCAACTCAACTGTTTTTACTGTTTGCTTGGCAGGTGATGAAAAGAAGAAACGAAAGCTCTGTGAGTATGTAAGAACCACACAGAGCATACAAGCAGAGGTGTTTTGTGAGCTCAGCAGCAACTGGTATTTCTTGCCATCCTCTGCGGGCTTATTTACAAGCCACTTGCTCCGCCCGTACGTCACTTTTTCCCACGCTAAAAGTGACGCACCGGCGGCGTAAGGGGCTTGTAAATAAGCCCCAGCTCTCTGGGCTCGGGAGCCTATTTTGAAACGCAGTTCTCCTCGCGTGCCTGTCCCTCACGCTCGAAGATTGAGGCTCCAAAGACATAAATTGTAATCCTGAAAGCACAGTAAATCCTTCCCTAACACTTTCAGCATTTTTGGAATCAGAAAAGAAATAATGGAAACAACCATGCCAAAAATAGATGTATTTCATTTTATGCAGCGGCGATTATACAGCCCCGCACTCAGTAATCTCCTGTGGGAATTACATTAGATCCATAGTGGAAAATATGCATTGCCCTCGCTGAAAAGCTCAAATGAGTGGCAGTTAAAATTTACATCATTATTTTCCCCAACGGGAGGGCCATCACAGGCACGTGCGCTGCCTCTAACAGTTAAGGCTGTGCTCAGCAGGATATTGATTTAAACATTAAAAATGGCTGCTGCAACATTCGATAATTAAAAATGTCACTGGAAATGGCAGACATATTTCAGATGCGGAAACATTTCTTTTAACCACCAGTTTAGTACACAAACATATCCTCCATTTTATTGAAAATATGATAATCTTCAAGTGGGACAACTTTGAAGAAACATAACATGCAAACAAACCAGTTAATTCTAAACTCTCCGATTGAAGCAGGATGTTTGTTGCCTGGTAAACCTGTTTTTAGGTCAAACTTACCAAACAGTGCAAGCTAGCTGATTGTAAAAGAAGTATTGTGGGTTTACCAAGAACTTAGATTCGCTTACAGCCAACCATTGCTTACCACTGGTTGAGTGTATAGTTGCTCCCATTCGCTTCCTTCTTGTTGGATTGCTTTCTTTTTAACAGCTTGTCCATCTTGAATGTGTCTCTCCCTTGGAGCATAGTTTCTTTATCGTTTCTCTAATTGGCTGGCTTTTATAACTGGCAGTCCCCGCTACTTTAACATAGTTGGTTTCACTCTTCTTTTTTATTTTTTTATTTATTGATCCATCTTGGTGCAGTAATTAAAAAAATAAAAATAGTAGCCATATAATTTTGTAGCCGCCATCCACAATGATACATACAGAAGCCTGCAAAATGACTAGGCTGCGCTGTTGCACCTTTTTTGTTTCTTTTTTTTTAACTTTTGGCCATGCTGTACAGCATCTCCAAAAGGCATTGGCAAAGTCAAAGGATAACAAAGGCTTGACCTATTGGTTTTGTCAGTGCTTGTTATTGCCTTATGTTTGTGTGCTCCACAGATACTCTCTCAGTGGCTTGTGCCTTCTCTTACTTCATATATGTCTGTCCACCTCTCTAATTTTATATTCTTCTAGCACACCCTTCTGCCAGCTCTTGTTCTGTTTGCACTCCTTTTCTAAATACCTCTGTCCCTAAACTCCTATACATGAATATCTTACTGTCTTAAGAACTCTCATTACTTTTTTATTAACCTTAATCATCTCTCTTTTCTCTCTACTTTTGCTCTCTCAATTTCCGTTTATCTACTATTTGCATAGGCCGCCCCTTACTCTATTTTGATCTCTCAATGTAGAGCAGTGGTGATGTGACAGCACATTCAAAAGGATCTAGGAAAGGGCATCGTACACCTTGACATCGCTGACATTATCTTGTGAACAGACATGGCATGACCTTCAATCCTGGTGGAAAAGTGCTCAAGAAATGTGAAAGATGATGTATCAAAGCGCACAAAGTTATGGGGACGTCATACAGCAAAATCAAGTAATGGAATTGTGGCTCACCATATTGCACAATGGTGTTTCTCAAAATGGACTATTTTTAAGGTATACGGGAGAAAACAGCAACAAATCAAACATCAATACAGTCAATAGATAAACAAATCTTATAGGATTTGAAGACTTGTAAGCATTTGGTGCATATTTACATCTGACTGGTTAGTTCAACAATAGTCACCTGGGTGTATGTATGCATGTGTTGATATTTGTAGAGCATGAACCCAGATTAAGATTAGTTGAATGCAGAACAGGGGGCAAGGCCTCCCAAAAGATAAATTAAATTGGAAGAGGTCAAGGCTAAGCTGTCGGATCAGGGCAGCCTGTGCGATCTATTGTTAATGACAATATATCTCTGAAAGGGGTATTCAAGGAAAATATCAGATAAGTATTAGTTTTGGTGATCTCACAAATTTTAAACACCATTCAGGTTCTACATGTACATGTGATTTGCTATATATGACCAAGAAACCACATATTGAATCCAATCTGTAAGACTGGCTGAGACGGGATTTCTTCCTTTTTCATTCGTACTCCTATAGTCTTCACTTTGTGGGTGAAAGGTGTGGCAGAAAGAGGTGCGACTAATTATGGAGATTATGAGGGCATCATCCATCATTTCTATGTGACCGACCATTACTTTCCACTGAGAAGATAACGTTTTTATGACCACTGTAAGAAATTAAGTTATTGGTTGACTGGGGTATGAATCCTGGTCAAGCAGCAACCCCAATCCTTGTCTGGATACGACAAAAGCACACCCCAAAAAAACCTGTGCTCATCCCCCTGATAGCTTGTCACAGAGCAGTCAGGCTTAATTTAGAGGCAATGTGTAAAGTACTTGTGCAACACTTCACACAGTAAAACTGTGAAAACACCACACAAAAAGGATCCCACATGAGGTTAGACAAACAGATCTTAATTTAATACATTTAACAAGACTAAAATGACAAAGTTTTAATTAGTAGATCCAGAGATATTGAATCTTAAAGTTTTTGATGAAATTAGAGCTGAAAGGCGTAAAGTCCAGGCCGACCGTGATGGAGTGCGGGTCAGCTACAGGGACCTAGTTAGGCCCGCTGAGCAAAATTACCTTTTTGTATCCTGGTCAGTGCTTTAAATGGGCCGGTACTGTCCGTTACTGAGTACCTACACTTTTTTATTTTGAGAGGGAGAGCACCTGCACTTCTCAATAGAAACGTAATACTTTTAATTGGAGAGTACTGGCACTTCCCAGAAATGAGCAGTACTCTGGTACTGAGTACCTGCACTTCTGATTTACCATTTCAAGTACTGATCCTGGTTTGTGGAGCGTTCAATGGATCGTTGTTGAAGATGTGTTACGCAACCAAGGTGATGCGTTGGTTCCGAAGAGCATCATCGTCGAGGCTGCCATCAACAAGAGATGTGAGGACCTGTGACGGTGAAGCATTGTCTCCCACTCTGACCCGCTAGATTTGATATAAAATATATTTGGGTGCAGTGGTTCCTATGCTTTGTAATTTAGTGACTTTTGGTATGTATATAATTGTCGGTCACTTCTGTTTTGCCTGAACATTTCTGTGCAGTTGTTTGTGATTTCCTTGGTTTTTAACACTTGTGCTTGGATTAGCCTGGTGGGGGATAATCAATTAAAACTGTTATATAAATGAAAACTCCTTATTGTTTAACTAGACAATTCCTGGGCGTTATGAATCTCCCAGTAATGTCATACTCATGAATTACTCTTTAGGGACCTCTGTCCCCTTAACTATCTAGTGTCCTAATGCCAGCAAAAACGAGGTCAGAAAAATGGAGGATAAAGGCAAACAGTTGGTGGGGAGACTGCCCTAAGGCTGACAGGTCTAACAACCACTTAACATACAAGTGTAGAATAGTAAATAGTGATCCATAGCTGTTCTTGTTTATGTTAATAATAGATTAATAGGTAGAGTGTTGCAACATTTGAGATTGACTCAGGACAAAAGTCTAGTGAAAAGATGAATGCAAAGTACTGTTTACTAATACCGCTTTAGTAATGTTTGACTCAGATGGCACTTGGAACTTGTTTTCGTTCGTTATTTTTTGCTCAGTAAGTGCACATGTTTTGAAAGATTTTGCAACAGATTTTATACATTTCTACAATAACTATATATAGTATAACAGTATATAACTGTTTCATGTTTAGGCATTGCATATGTAGTTAATGTACAACTCTTCACACATCTACAGATGAATAGGTTGTTTAATAATTATTAGTTTGCATTCTGTCTGTGCTGTAGAATGGAGACCACCATATTCAACCCAAACTAGTATTTGCAGATGGTCCGCCTTGATTCTTGCCAGCGTTGTTACTCTTAACTACACATGAGCCATTCACTAGAGGATTCTATGACCATACAAGTGTCTTGTATGATTTATTTATGGCCTCAAAAGCTGTATACTACAACATCTTCCTTCACTACATAACTAACGCTATGGTAACAGCTTGGAAGATGCCGATCCAATTCATATCTGTCTGGACAAAAATTCCAGGATCACCTCTCTTCAGCAGTTATCATCACCTGTCAGGTGTCCAAAAGGCTGGATTCCTTGCCTATAGATCATCAGTCATCCCTATTCCTTTGCAGGCAATAAATGTCTGCATGTGAGCCTAGTGAGTGGTTTCATCAATTATGGTATTTGAGGTGTCATCTGTGAAGTCATGCTTAATCTAGTTGGACTTGAGTGATTTCATGTATGAGGTCATGAAGCTGTCATGTATAGGGTGATGATCAGTACATGTCAAGGCATGAGTTATAGTTTTTACAGCATACCATAAGAGGCACATTTCAAGGTTTTTCCCTTTAGCTTTCTGAACATAACTTTACTCTGTGTGTTTTCACACTAATTTCTTAGGTTTCATTAAATGCATGTTGTCGGAAGCTGGCTCTGTATCTACTATACCAAAATGAGGTATAGTGTGCACAGAGTCCAGTGGAACCCCAAAGGTAGGCAGAGGTAAAAGTAGATAGCCCCTTACTCTCTATTTGTGGTAGTGTGGGCGAGCAGTAAGGCTTTATCAGAGGGTAGTGTTAAGCATTTGTTGTACACACACAATCAGCAAACGATCTCACACTCTCAAAGATAGAACTCAGACCAATTTGATCTGTATAAAAATATTATTAAGTTATTTTATTTTGAGAACCAAGCCAAGCCCGCCACAGGTAAGTGAAATAAATGCTTGGTAAAATCTTATGCAGTGTTTTACAATTGAATGCAGGTTCAAATGCAATTGATTGAAATACAGGTAAGTTAAAAGGTTGAAATTCCTTTTCAGATTACTTTTCAGTCGCTTTTCAAGTTACTTTTTCTACTCAGTGTGATATGCCTAGATATCACACTGGGACATTTCCTAGGGAAAAGGTAAGTAAAATCAATTTTGTACAGTTCTAGTTTTTCAGGTTTTCATATAATTCAACTCCACACTTGAAACATTTTTCAAGGTAAAACAGTCAATGTTTTTCAATGGAGAGAAATGAAGTTATCGGTTAACAGGTAAGTACTCGGGTCTTTGGGGTTGAGTTTCTGGGGTTAGAACAAGGGTTCTCCCAGGGTCAAGGAAGCACTCTCAAACCACCTTCACCAGCACTAGAGCGGCGGGGTGCAGAGTGCTGAGGCCCAATGTTATCCAATGGGGGAAAGGGAGCCTCCGGTTGGTGGCTGCTCACTTGCAGGCCACAGGGTTATGGGAGCAAATTTTTGGTGTTAGGCTCAGGGCAAAGGGTTGTCTGAGGTAGCACCCAAAGTACACCCGCAGCGGCACAGGGGCGGCTGGGTGCAGGGTGATGTTTTGGCATCAGGTGCTTTGTTGGCTTCAATGCGGATTCTCCGGTTTCAACAAAGACTGCAGGTTCGGGACGAAGATCTTCTGCAGGTGGCCACGAGTTGGAGAGGTAAGTTTGGATGCAAGGGGATGCTGGGACACCATTGGTTGGGCCACCCAAGGCCGTGGGACTTCGTGTGCAGGGCTGTCTCTAGGCGTCGGGTTTTCTTACCAGCTCCGATCGCGGTCGGGGGAATCCTCCAGAAAGAGACTGCAGGCATCGTGGAGAGGGTCGAGGCAGGTCAGAGATCACCAGATCTCAGGTCAAGATCAATGGAAAGACCTCCTCGTGGTGTTGGGCCACTTGGGCTGTGGGCATCGAGTGCAGAGTGGAGGAGACTTGTATATTTGGCCAGAGCAAGAGTCTGTGGTTGAACAAATCCGATGTTCACAGGAGACACAGTCTTTGGGGTGGAAGGCAGGGCAGGTCCTTCGGGTTCTTGAGGCTGCTAACTGCAGGACACACTGGGATTTCGCTTCTACAGGTTCGAGGTGGGGACAGGCCAGTAGGGCTGGGGCCACGTCAGTGGGCATCCTCCTCTTCTTAGTTTTAGCACGGCTTCTTCGGTCCTTCTTCTTTTCTTCTTAGCCAATTCTTGTCTGAGGAGGCAAGGTTCAGGGGTGCCCCTAAATACTAGATTTAGGGGTGTTACAGGTAAATAAAGGTTGGGATCAATGGATCCCTTCCTTGGGATGGGTACACTCCCTATTTTGCCACCCTCCAGTGGGAGGGGCACATATGCCTTACTCTGGTTGGCTGGGTCTCCCCATCTGCAAGATGGCAGGGACTGAGAGCTGTGCTTCACCTCGTCTCCCCCACCTGAGGGGTGGGGTCGGCAAAGGTGGGCACACCTCCCTTCCTAAATTGGTTTTCCCTGAGATTCTCCTACCCAAAGTGGGGGTTAAAACTGGTGGTGGACAGTTGCTGGAAGCAGCAAAAGGCCTGGGGAAGCTCACAAAGGTGGTAAGTCTTTGAAGCTTCTCCTTCATGGACCCTGCCCATCCTGGGGGAGGAGGCTTGACACTTTGTCCCAGGATATGCATTGTTTCAGACCCTCGAGAGCACAGGATCTCGATCCAGGGGTCCAGATACATGTCTGGTGGTGGCAGCTAGTGAGCAGCCACTCAGCCTGGACAGTAGTGTTAGGTCGTTTTTCAGGGGGCATCTCAAAGATGCCCTTTGTGTGCATTAGAAGTTTTGAAAATGAGGATGCACTCCTTCCCTTTAAACGACACCATCTTGCAAACTTCATTGAAACGTGCGTGCAACCAGTAATGCGGATCGCCCATGAACCGCTGATACTATTAAGTAAACCAGACAGAGCCAAACATTTGTGCTCGTATTGCTGATGCACTGCTAGAGACGGGAACAACTCCCTCCGATGTGAAAATTCATCCTGGTATTCCATAGTACTCGTAATCAACCTTTACATTTATCATCCTTTACTGCGAGTTATTTCATCCTGTTCTTCACCACAACGGAGACAGGTAAGTTCAATCTGTATCTTTTATTAACTTTTCCAATACTTGTTGTATGCCAATCCAGGCTTCATTCAACAGTACGTGCAGATTGACCTCCATATTACAAAAGCACTCTTTATAATGACCCAATGCATTTCGAGCACCAAGTGCTCTTCGTCAGGGGATTCTGAAACATAAGAGATAGACAGTTTTGACTCTGTGCATTTGTCATTAAATCCCACACTGGCATTAGTATGGGTTTAATGTGCTGAGAAGTTTGATACCAAACTTCCCAGGTTTCAGTAAAGCCATTATGGTACTGTGGAGTTCGTAAGGGCAAACTCCCTGTACCATATACTTTTAATGGCTTTACTGCACTTAAAATGTCTAAGAATTAGCTTAGACACTGTAGGGGTACAGGGCTCATGCACCTGTACCCTCATCCATTGGTATAGTGCACCCAGCTAGAGGGGTGGCTGATCCATGCCAGGGCAGTTGGGTTGTAGGCACGACACACAGGGATGTGTGCCATATTGACTCTTCACCAAAACACGCAGCCTGCAAAGGCAGTGTGTGTGTAAAGGTACAGGGCCTCTGCGGGTGGTACAAAAAGTGCTGCAGCCCTTAGAGGCCTTCGCTAGCCACAGTGCCCTTGGTACCTGTGGTACCATTTACAAAGGGCTGACCTGTTGTCAGAGAGTGACAACTGGGTTTCGTTTTCAATGCAGTTGTAGGGAAAGAACATGGGTCCTGGGTACATGTTTGGCAGGAGCCCAGGGCACACTCAGTCATAGTACATCAGCAATTTAGCAAATAGCGGGGGCAACCATGCAAAAGAGGGCACACATGTTTGTTAATGTCATAACAGCAAAGAAACCACAACTTGCCCATTTTGTATTCAATATAAAAGAACAACACTTTTTTGTGTATGCAAGGCATGGGTGAGATGAAGAATATATGTGTGATGCCACTGCAGTGTTCAGATGTAAAACATTTCCTTATTCATTCCTATGCAGGTGCTCCAAGCTGCCAATAAAACAAGGTGAGAGTAAATATTCAGGTGGCCTGATCGAAGATATGACTGATAATGGCTCAAGCCAATAGCTGAAGGCAGCTGAGAGAAAGACAGCAGTCAATTTCACCACGAATGGTGCAAGCACCATTACAAAACTTAAAAAGGATGCAAGGAAGCAGGTTACCCTAAATGTGTGTCTGACGTTTTCTTTTACATATTGCGGATCTTGGGACAAATAAATTCTGCATTTTTGAATCACAGCCCAAGAAGCTACAGCCCACTGCTCTGTGGAATGCTACAAAACCTTTCCATTGGTAACTCAAATTACCTCAAGTACAACCCAACAATTCAATATTTTTAGGTGAATTCTATACTTTTTTTTCTTCGGTGGTCAGCTGATTCCTGGATCCTATTCACAAACAAAGCTCACTACTTAAAATGTAAACATGAACGCTGTTCATTCAACATGATGTTTTTAATCAATGAATAAAGGAACCCATCCATTTCCTATTAACAGAAACGTTTCAATCAATCATGTGGGATCACCGTTTAGGAGCATTTTTCCCATTGTCTAGTAAAAAAGGAAACACACGAGTATGAAATATTTTCAAACTTGTATGAAAGCCGATATAGGAGCAACAGTGCTTGTAATTTCCCATCATGCCTTTCTCCTTTTCTGAAGGGGATAATCAGTAAGTAGATCTGCAGGGCTTCCATTAATCATTGTCAGTTGTGGATGAACTGCAGTTCTGATTGGCTGCCCAGGACCAGCCAGCCAGTAAAGGAGAAATCTACTGGAAGCATTTTTTTTTTACCTCTCTGTGCAATAAATAATCTGGAAATACTGAAAAAGCAAATTGAAAATCAGCACATGTAAAAGTACAGAAAGAGCAGCATTAAATTCGTCTCTTTGGGTCTGTGCTTCTCGTATTGGCAGCCATGTTAAATGCAAACAGTCGTAAAGGAAGAAACTGCTGTGGATGGTACAATAAGACGAAGTGCGTTGTTTTCTTTGGTATACGCTATTGCACCAAAAAGTAAGCTAAAGCAAACCATACACCTCTTGATTGTACAGCAGATAAAGAACAATGGGGGATATTCACAAGGAAGTGGCGGAGAGAGGCATTATCCTACTTGGCTTAATGCCTCTCTCCGCCACTTCGGACAAGCAAGGCTGCGCCAAATTCACAAGGACATGGTGCTGCCTTGCTGTTCCCCATGCGATGGTGCTAAGTTTCACAACTTAGTGCCAACGCAGTCACCCTTGCACCAGAGTGCAAGGGTGTCTGCAAGCAGGGAGGTTTGTTTATGTACAGGAAGGTGTCCCTTCTTGCACATGAAGAAACCTAAAATCCCAGTTTGTAACTTACATATGTGCTGCTTCATGCAGCACACATGTAAGTTACAAAACAGCATTTAAAAAAAAGGTTTATTCATGTACAGGAAGGGACACCTTCCTGTACATAAACAAACCATGGCATTTTGCATTTTCCGTGTGCTGCACAAAGCAAGTAATGCAACTTGTGCTATGTAAAGCGCTTTGATAACCAATTCGGGTCAAGTTCGCACTATATAAAACTCTGTTAAAAAAATAAAATGTATTGGAATCAAGGTCTTTGGTGATATATGGTAACATAAGCTTGGGTTCAGGGTTTATCCGGAAGGTTGTCAGTACTCTGCTCCAGTAACATTTTAGTGCAGGACATGACCATTTAATGTAAAAGTCTCATGTTCCAGTCTTGCATCTAAGGCAGTTAGGGGAGGAGATCTTGCTGAAGCGCCTCAACTTAACACAAGTAATATAGGAATAGGAGACGTTACAACGCATGCCATTACATCGCATGCTGTTGCTACGCAAACTTTTACTCCGACTTTCTGTCGGGGGCGCGCTGGAAATTGGAATAGATTAATTTTCTAATCCAACTCCAGTGTGTGCAACAGTAGGGTAGGTGTTGAAGTTAAATCCAACACCTTCTACCCACTGCTGCACACCTTTTGCGTTGCAACGACATGCGATTAATGGCATGCGCCCTAATAGTTTTGTTGTAAAGGCTGTCTCCCATAATATAGATGCTATGTAATATCCATATATACATAAATTATCGGCACATGCAGAACACCATGCACAAATTATAAACCAGTCACTGAGATTCCAAGAGAGAATATAAGAGAAGAAAGACTGCCCATTCACCCGGTCTGCCCCTTTTCCTGTCTAGTACACAAATTCAGATCCATTTTCTCCGGCTTCAATGATGATCACATGGTGGCATTTTTAGCCTGTATCTTTTTTGCATTTGTTATACTACAAAACATGGCTTAAAGCAGCAATTTTACCCTCTAGGAACTGTGACCTGCATGACTACAGAACATACAGCAAAGACTTTGAGTCTAAGGGGCTAATTTACAAGCCCCTTACGCCATTGGTGCATCATCATAATATGGGAAAAAGTGACGCACTGGAGGTGAAAAGGACTTGTAAGGAAGGCCCCCAAGTCATTATCTTGTCAATAAATGAGGGCATTTATCAATCAGGTATAGTCAATATCAAATAGCCTGAAATCAATAGAGGTGATTCATTTAATGTGATGGCTTTATTAATGGATGGTTAAGCAATATTAGGACTACTCAAACCAACAAGCTAAGATGAGCGCCTTGGTTTGTATGAACCGCTCACATGTGCAGGTTTGGAAGAATTTTGGACCTGGACCTGGAAGAGGTTCTATTTGATTATGAAAACATTTTGCTAGATGAAAGCTATCTTAATTGCTTTTATACACATAGGGCCAGAACCCACAAGCAGCGCCCATGTATTTTTAGCAGGTGCTAAACACAGTTACGACTGACGGTGCTGCCTGCATCAGGCGGAGAGCAGTTCGCCACCAAAGTAACAATGCCAAACTCCAACATGACGCAAACAACAAAGGGAAATTATTGTACTGGACCTTCCTAGTTCCCATACTGATTAATAGAACAGTTATGGCTGGGGACATTTTTGCACCATTTTGCGTGGCTTAAAATGCAATGTACAAAGGTAAAAACATACAGGCAGCAAATGGGTGCCCATTTGTGCTTGTAATTTGAGAGCCCTCTTTGATAAGTGTATTGGTATCTGTATTTTTAGTAGATTATACTCACACATAGGCAGCCCACCAATGTCCATGAATCTAACAATTAAAACACTTTAAGGCAAGAAGAAATGAATAAAAGTAGACCCCATTCCCACCACGTGCATCAGCTAATACATAATTTACCCCTGAATGGGGAACGACATGCAGATTCGGAAATTCTCGGTACAAATCGTCATGTTTTCCTCTTTCTGGAGGAAATAAGAGGTGCAAGTCAGCACATAATTACCAGCTGTTTGCAGAAGAGGGTGAATGTGTGCAGTGTTTAGGGCCATGGTGTGGAGGGTCAGGGGCATCAGGACAGCTGAGTGGGTTAAGTTACAGTTGGGGCAGCATTTTCTGCAGTAAGCGGACTGGCTGGAGTTAGGCACAGCAGGTAACCTCAGCATCTGCAGCCCTGCACAAGTCTCCAGCTCTAACGTTTCTGTACCTAGGATTATAGATCTGGTATTTCTAGATCTAGTTATCCTGGACCTGGAACACCAGGCTTTTCAGAATGAACTAGACGAGTTTCCACCCAGAGATACTGCTCATGGCCTCTCATACTGAGGACTTTAGTTGTTTAGCATCGGAATGGTGCCAGAATATTGTTGCCAGAATATTTTGTGACATAAGTAATGTGTCCTAACAAGAGTTTACAAAAATATCACCTCCACTGGAACTAATAATAGAAAATATCCATCCAATGGGGCAATAGTTTGGCAAATGATATTTACAATAAAACACAATTTTTTTCAGATTGTGGGCACAGCTCTTTCATTTTCCACAGTCGTGTGTTCAAATAACACACTGGCTTATTCTTATCTGTGCATTTGGTGACATTTAGTTATTTTTTAAAAAATGTTTTAAAGTTTTATAGAGCGCGAACAAGACCCCAAGGGGTATCAGAGCGCTGTACAGAATTGTCATCAGCAAATATACAAAACATTGAGAAAGGTAATGAAGTTACAACCTATGGGAAAACATTCAAGAATAGAGAGTAGTGTGTATCAAAGGAGCCATAGAGCTCTCTGACTAAAACATCATACAGTAGAAAGAACTAAGATGTGCGATGTGCATCAATGAATATTAACAAAAAGGAAACGAGCAAACAAAAATCGACAGTTGATGCAGTTGAAGGAGCTACGATGATCAATACAAAAAGACGGTAAAGTGAAAGTACATCGATATTATGGTTATTAGCAAAACACACGAGCATGATCAACGCATTAACGTTCGTTCATTAGTAGTCTTTTGACCAATTTTTTAAAGGAAGAAGTGGAGGGATTTGATCTGATCTCAGATGGCAAGGAGTTCCAGATTCTTGGAGCCATACCAGTAAACGCACGGTTGTATGATCTTTGCTTTTTGAATCTTGGAGGTTTCAGGAGAAGGGTGGACATACTTCTAAGGTTCCGGCTTCAGCGAGAGAGCTCAAGCTTGCTAGCTAGGTAGTATGGAGTATTGTGGTGTATGGCTTTATGAGTCATACAGGCTATCTTGAGTCAGATTCTAGCTTCAATAGATAACCAGTTTAGCTGCAAAAGGTCGGGAGAAAAGTGATCAAATTTCCTAGAACCTGTTATAAGTCTGGCCGATGCGCTCAAGGTAGCTCTGAGTGGGGCCAGGCTAGTTTTGGGAAGTCCTGCGAGGGTTACCAGTCCATATTCCAATCTAGGGATAATCAGGGATTGAACCGCTGGCCTGAGATCTTCGGGGGGAGGAATGGTTTGATTTTCTTCAGTGAGTTGAGTTGGAAATTGGCTCCCCTAGTAGTAGCACTGATGTGTGCTTTCATGTTTAGGTGTTTATCCAAGGTGATCCCTAAAGATTTGGCAGATCCTACTATGTGAAGTATGCAGTTTAGTGCCGTTAGGTGTTTAATCCAGTCAAGTGCAGGAGCTGAGTGATTAGGTGGGGTGAGCATAGAGTGCAGTAGAGTAGAGTAGTGCAGAGTAGAGTACAGTGGCATAGATTGCAGTAGCACAGGGTAGAGTGGCTTAGAATTCAGTGGCGGAGAGGGCAGTGTTGCAGAGTAGAGTGTTTTAGAGTGCAGTGGTGTAGATTAGAATGGCATACATTGCATTGGTGTAGAGTACAGTGACATAGAGTAGTGCAGAGTAAAATGACGCAGAGTGAAACAGTGTAAAATAGAGTGACACAGAGTGAAGTGGTGTAGAGAGCTGCAGAGTAGAGTATAGTGGCGTACTGTGCAGTGGTTCAGAGTAGATTGGCCTTGAGAGCAGTGGTCTAAACTGCAGTGGCATAGAATAGAGTGGCATGGAGTGTAGTTGCGTAGAGTGTAGTGTCCTTGAGTGAAGTGGTGCAGAGTAGATTAGAATGGCTTACAGAGGATTTGGTGAATAGTGCAGTGGTATAGAATGGATTGATGCAGAGTAGAATGACGTAGAGTGTAGTGCGATACTGTGCTTTGACATAGAGTGCAGTAGAGTGGTGTAGAGTGGAGTGGTGTAGAGTTGAGTCGTGTTGAGTAGAGTAGCATAGACTGCATTGGTGTAGAGAGCAGTAGTGTAGAGTGGTTCAGAATAAAGTCACGAAGAGTGAAACAGTGTAGAGTAAAGTGATGTAGAGTGAAGTGCTCTAGAGTGCTGCACAGTAGAGTATAGTGGCATACACAACAGTTGTGCAGAGTAGATTGGCATTGAGTGTAGAGCCTAGACTGCAGTGGTATAGAATAGAGAGGCATGGATTGGCACAGGGTAGATCCTAGTGACATAGAGTGGAGTGACATAGAGTGGAATGACGTAGCGTGGCATAGAGTGCAGTCATGTAGAGTGCAGCGTCCTTGAGTGAAGTGGTGCAGAGTAGATTAGAATGGCTTAGAGTCGATTTGGTTATTAGTGTAGTGGCATAGAATAGAGTGACGTTGAGTGCAGTGGTGTAGAGTGCAATGACATAGAGTGGTGTAGAGTTCAGTGGTGGAGAATGCAATGTTGCAGAGTAGAGTGGAGTAGAGTGAAGTGGGGTAGAGTGGAGTAGTGCAGAGTACAGTGGAGTGGCGTACAGTGGAGTGATACGAAGTGTAGTGGCACAGAGTAGATTAGAGTGGCATACAATGGATTCTGATAAAGTGCACTGGCGTTGAGTAGAATGTATAGAGTAGATTGCATTGGCGTAAAATGCAGTGGCATATAATGCAGTGTTGCAGAGTAGAGTGGTGCAGAGTAGAGTAGTGTAGAGTGCAGTGGCGAAGAGTGCTGTGGTAAAGAGTGCAGCAGTTTATAGTACAGTAGCGTGGGATAAAGTGCATTGGCGTAGAGTGCTGTAGAGTAGAGAAGCATAGATTGAAGTGGCATAGAGCATAATGGCGCAGAGAAGAGTGCAATGAAGCAATGTGGAGCCACCTGGAGTTGAGTGGCACAGTGTGGATATGGGCAGTGTAGAGTAGAGTGGGGTAAAGTGGAGTATGCATGGTGTGATAGCGTACTGCCATTAAAGACAACACACTCTTAATTCAAATACCCATTAGATTTGTACATAGTTTTACTGATGAAACTATATATCACACAGGTGATGTGGAAATGCCATCACCTAGTTTAGTGACTTGTTTTGATCATATTCAAATATTTGTTTCGACCACACTTCAGGATTACCAAAAATGTGCTTCATTTATGCTTTTCTAATTCTGATATTTTCTGATATAGCTGCACAGTTCAATATCAGACAGTTACCTTTTGTTGTGTGCTAGAAAAACAATATTGTACGGTATTCCTCAAACACACCCCCAGTAGCCAGTTTGATTGTCACATAAATCTTCTCACTCTGAAGTCAGAGAAAGTAAAATAAACAGCAATCTCCCTGGAAGACAGAGCCTGACATTTGACCTTTTCCTATGAATTCACAGCAAATGTGACAAGATAAGAACAAGATTTGAAGACCTGTTTACAGAAATACAGCACTGGTGGAAGAATACTGTAAATAGGGTTTGGGAAAGAGTAGGGGCGAACTCAAGCAGAACAACCTAAAACAAATAGAACCAGCAAATAGAAAGCACGCAAATGTAACTTACAAAGCACAAACCCAATGGTAAGCAAAGGCAAAATGCATTCCCAGGGAAGCTTTCAGAATGTTGCCAAGATGTTGTTAGCAAACCAGACAGACTGTCTGCGAGGCTTCGACCTAAAAAGGTGGGAGGTGGGAGAATTATGGGAAAAAGGAGGATACTCAGGAAAAAGGGCTAGGGTAGAGGACAAGGGAATTTCTGCAATGTACAGATTTGACATTTTCTAATATTGCATATTCCTGGCAGCTGCTTCTGATTCTAAACATTCCAATCTTTCTAATCTCTGTATAATTTATTGGTTTGGCAGGAGGGGACTTCCCCAGTCATGCCGTTGTTGTTTACTTTCACAAAACACATGCATCAAAACTCAATATGAACAAAGTTAATGAAGATAAAATCAGCTAGGAAAACATGTTCAACATGCTGCCTAGTCAGTGGCCTTCCTACTGAGAAAATATGCTTCAATAAAAGCAGGTTCAGTTTAAGTTTGTCTATTTTCAGTGATGCAATAGGAGCAGTAGGAAGGCATAAAGCTGCAGTGAAGGGCTGGATCAGATGCAGTGAAACATATAATAAGTCTCATAATTCAAGCTAATATGTAACCATGAAAGAGGAGGCAATCATCTCTCCGAAGAAATTTATCTAAAAGCGCCATCCTGTAAATCTGTTTGACTTTGCTACAGGGGATGTTGCACCTACGGATATAAAACAAAATGAGTTTTCTTAAAAGGTACAGCAAAGATAGATCAAGAGGAGAACCACTGGGTGCTCACTGATTGGATGACATACACATTATTTTTCCAAATGACTGAAACTCGATAATCATAAACACCATTTGTGAATCCACCTGGGAACATTTATGTCAATATTAAGTAGTGTCTGCACTGAGATATATGTAACCTTCTTTATTTTTATTTTACATCAAGTAATATTTTGTGAAATTGTATATTTGTAAATGTATGCTTGGTATTAAGCAAATTGATGAGTATATAAGGCCCTGTTCAGGACAATATGGAGAATAAATGCAGAGATTTACATCACCACCTGAACTGCTATTGTTCCTTTCACAAACATTCCCAGATTACCAGTTGGAAAGCTGCGATGGATGCAGATTGCCTGGGGTACATACATAATATAATTTGTATAGTGCATGTTCACCCGTAGGCATCTTGGTGCTGAATAACAGATGTTTATTGTTACCCAACTCAATTGTACTTGTAAAGGCTGAGGGGACCCGCTGGGACTTGAACCTGTGACCATGAGGTTGAACACAAGCCCCTGCAATGGATGCATTAGTTAATTTAGCCACCAGACCCAGCTACTGCTGGGGATGTCATGTGACCTCTCTCAAGGGCCCCTATGCCCACAGAGTGAATTTCTACATATCACAGAGTTCTGCAAAAGGTGAATGGAACCCTATGTGAAATCTACTACTGCAATCTGCTAAATATGGTTTCAGTTAAACTTTCTACCAACCAAAGAACAGTGACTGTGGTATTAAGAGGTCCGACTTCGATTTTCTGAGCTTGGAAATTAACTGTTGCAACCTAGGCTAAAACCTAAAATTCACCTCTTTTGATTTACAGGCAACTGCTGTAGGTTAAACCGTTGCATGGGGACAACCCGTGGCTATTTAGAGCACTATATGTATTGTAACATAGCATATTCATATAGCGAATAGTCAATACTACATTTATGTGGTGCTACCATTCTGCCCTAAGGTTCAAGCTGAAAGATTCATGGAACAGAATACAACAGAAGTAGAAGCACATGAGCAATGTCCAAAATATTCCATTACGGAAATCCCTAGCCAAAGTCACGTAAACTCATATTTTTGGACTATGTATGCACTGAAAAGGAGATGTGTGCGTATCTTCTAACTGGAGCAGCACAGTTGTACCAACCTGCAAAGGAAGACACCATATGGTCCTCTGTATCCCTCAACTCCTCCTAACCCTACTTGCTCCATGTGCAAGTCTTACGCCGTGCATGCATCCCACTGGGGCACTTCTGCAACGGGAGATAGCAAATGTCTTCAAGACACACATCGTCATTGCCTCGTTGAACTACTGGATTCTATTGCACTTCACACAAGACTTTGGTCAGATCCAAAATTGGCATAATTGCAGAGGAAATGTGAAGATTTATAAGGTAAATTTGTTTATTAACATTTTCAAAGCACAGCAAATGCCAGGGATCAAGCTTCTAGGCACAGAACATACATTAAACAGATAGATCAATTTCTTATCATAGCAAGTAGAACATAGACAATAGTAAAAAATACCAGAAACAATTCAAATACATTTCTTATGTTAGCAAGGTGAAAAATTGGCAATAGTAAACAACACGTATCATAAAAGAAGTCTGTTTAAAGATGTGGAGTGAATGAATAGAGAGGCAAACCTATGTTAGTAACAATCTGTTTAACAGAGGCCAGAAAATGGCTGGAGGGGTAATTGGGTGCGTGAACGGAGAATGAGAGAGGTGTTGGGACATGCTGACCGTATAGACAGGTGATTACAATGTATTCATGATTGATAGACATTTTTTTGTGTGGAATGTTGGCAGGACCATCTTAACATAACACAGTCTGGTAAGCAATTCTTTCTGAATGCTATCACATCTGTTACCAGAGCCATCACTATGGGAAAAGAATAGAATACTTTTAGTGCAATAATAATAAACGCACCCCCATCTGCCAAGGATGGAATTGTGGTTAATATTCTCAACTATCATGTAAATATACACTCAAATTAAATTAATGTACCTGATGTGGTTGATTGATAAACATAGCCAATGCTTTGAGAATAAGATGGAGTTTGAAATGCATGTTGAAAGCACTGGTATGTTCTAAACAAGAAGCAAGAGGAACAAGGGTTTCATCGTATGGATTCAAAACACAGCATACATTATTTGGAGGTGAAAAAAGGCAATACGCTTCACAATAGTGTCAATGCTATAACTATAGAAACTCTGTCATATCTCCTTCTTCAAGAGATACTGGAAAGAGCAAAAAGACCAACATGGGGGGCGTGGCTAGGCGCCGAGGTGAATGGCCGCCTGATCCCGGAGCTCCGCCGGGACCGTTGGTGTCCCACCGAAATCCGGACCTAATCCGCGCTGCGGGGAGTGCCCTTGTAGCTCCCCCGGCTCCCCCTGACCCAGTGCCCAAGAGGGCAGCTCGGTGACCCCAGGCGACGCTCGCACGACCCAGGAGGGTGGCCGCAGTGGTTGGCGGCGGCCGGACGCCCCGGCTCCGGAACTCTGCTGCGGCTCCCGACGCCACTTGAGGCCCCGGCGTGGGCCTGCCCGCTGACACGCACAGAGCGACGCCGTCATAGGAGAAAGCGGTGCATCGCGAATCGGAGCCGGAGATCATCGGCTTCCTCGGAGCAGGTGCGGGATCGTGACTGGGGCCGCGACGGACTGCTTCCCTGGCCGTGAGGAGGACGCAATTTGAGGCCGCGACGGAGCGGAGGGGGGCCTGCCGCTGAGAGACGCCCTGCCCTACCCTCCGGTGAGACCTCGGGACGCGCCTGGGGCTGTGAACCGCCTGGCTGCCCGGAGGTGAGACGGACCGCTCTACTCTTTCTCGGACCCGGCTGGTGGCGGCGGAGACCCTCTTCCCCCTCTCGCTCCCTGGCAGAGTGCTCTGGGCTTCAGCCTCCGTCCGTTGACCCAGCCCGGATCAAGGGGCGCCTGGGCGATGCGCAAGGAACCACCAGTCGTCCTAGAGAAGGTGCACGCTCGTGACTGGGGCTGCGGCGGAGTGACTCCCGGGCATAGAAGGGGACGCCATTTTGTGGCCACAGTCGAGCAGAAGGTGGCCTGCTGCGTGGGAGCGCCCGGCCCACTCACCCGGTGAGGCCCACGGCCGCGACTGGCTACTGCGTACCGCCTGGCAGACTGGGAGTGGGACGGTGTACTGTAACGGATTCTGGGCCTCCTTTGTGGCGGCGGGGATCTCCCTCCCTCTGTTGATCCTTGGGCGAGAGCGGTGGGCCAAGGGCTACGTCAGTGAAAGCTGGTCGGACCTCAGGACACCTCGGTTCTGCGGAGGGCGGTGCCGCCTGCGGCCCACAGGGTGCCCGGACCGCCATGCGACCCAAGACTGGAGCCGCAACGCAGGCCAACAAGCTTGACCAATATACAGTAGCCAAGGCGCCACCCCCGGCGGAAAGGGCTCCGAAGGATGATGCAGACCCCGCGGACCCTTCCCTGAAGTCCATCATGGCTGCGATTCAAACCCTGGGCACGAACTTGGAAACCAAGATGGACAAGATCACTATTGAAGTGGCCCTTCTCCGAGCTGACCTAGGGAAAACCACTGACCGATCCAAGACTAATGAAGTCGACATTAAGGCCCTACAGGACTCGGAGAAGCGGCTTGAGGGCAGGGTGAACGAACTAGTACACCAGCACCGCCTAATGGCCCTGCGGCTCGATGATCAAGAAGGGAGGGCTCGGAGAAGTAATATCCGCGTCGTGGGGGTGGCGGAAGGACTTGAAGGAGACAGTGTGGAGCTTTTCCTGGAGGATCTGATCCTACGACACCTCAAACCCAAGCGTCTCTCGAAGCTCTTCACCATTGAGCGGGCGCACAGGGCCCCTATCCCACGACCCAAGCCTGGAGCCATGCCACGGACGATCATAGCCAAAATTCTGAACTTCCGGGACCGGGACGCAATTCTTCAGGCGGCGAGACAGCACGGTGACCTACGATACGAGGGGGCCACAATCCGGTTCTTCCCCGACTTCACGCTCCAGGTCCAACGGGAAAGGCGCTCCTTCCAAGGGGTCAAGGCGGCGCTCCGCGAGCGTGGGATCAAATATATGATGTTCTTTCCCGCCAAATTGAAGATCATCGTTGATGGGCGATCCCTCTTCTTCACCACGCCGGAGGCGGTGCAGGAGTGGCTGGATGGGGGAGAGGCGACGCAGGACTCCCGGAGTGGAGAACTACAGCGGCAAGATGCGGGCCTGCCCGCCACGGAGTCGGCGTCAGGCCGCCCTGCGGGTGGTGCGCCGAGTCAGCGGTCCTGGCGTTCCAGGTCCAACAGCCCCCGCTGGGGCTCGTCCAGAGAAGGGACGCCACGCTGAGACCACGAGCAATAGCGCTGGAAGACATCGGACTGTAATGTATACCTCACGTGCCTCTATTTTGAGATTTGTTAACTCTGGGGTACTCTGGTCGCCTCACTGCCTCCATGGGTGGCTTCCCTCCATGGGTGACTCCGTGACAAGGGGGATGAACGAACTGGGACACCACGGGCGGGCGACCACAGGGGACTAGCCCACGAACTTCCCAAATTGAGTTTCTCGGTGGGTTCACCGGGGGGGGGTGGGGCGACAGGCGCTCTGCTAATTGGGGTGGTGGGTAGTTCTAGACCCACGGAGCAGGGGGCAGGGTGGGGGGAGTTGTTTTGGGATGGGGGGGCCGGGAGGTCAGGGCCAGCTCCGGGAGGGGGGGAGTTGAACGTCCGGCCGGTTGGGATTGTTGTCATTTGTATGATTTATCATTGTGGGGTGGGACCCAGGGAGGGGTGGGAGTTGGGGATCCTTTACGGTCACGCACATTATTCTCACATAACGGATGCCCGGGTGGTGGGACAAGACACCCTCTTACGACACAGCCATGGCTAGACGGTGGGAAAAAAGCCTTAAGATTCTCAGCTGGAACGTCAACGGTCTAGGGGACAGACTCAAGCGCACTATAGTTTTGCAGTTCCTCAAACGGCACCAGCCAGATGTGGTGCTACTGCAGGAAACGCACTTATTGGGTAATGTCTGTTACGCCCTAAATAGATATGGGTACACTCTAGCAGCGCACTCAGGTTTCACCACTGGATCGAGAGGAGTAGGTATACTCCTGCGCCGCTCGCTGCCCCTTCATGTAGACACCACCAAGACCGACCCGCAGGGCCGCTTCACGGCTGTGTCGGGGCGCTGGGAGGGCCAGGCGCTCAATCTTCTTTCAGTCTATATCCCCCCAGGCCTACAGGCCCGGACCTTTGAAGACCTGGGCTCACTCCTACTATCGCTACCCGAGGGTCGGCTCGTTCTGGGAGGGGACTTGAACGCTGTGGCGTCGGGAGCCCAAGACAGATTACCATCTAGAGACCTGCCCCAAGGGCAACGGTGGCTGCCGGACTTCCTCGAGTCTTTCGGGCTGACGGACGTTTGGCGCCTACTCCACCCCACTGAAAGTAGCTTTAGTTTCTTCTCCGGCGCACACCACTCCTTCTCACGGCTGGACTACATCCTCACCCTGCTCCAGCACGACATGGCGGTATTGGAGGCCGAATTCCTCCCCAGGGGTATCTCCGACCATTCACCGCTCCTTGCACAGATTACATTCGGAAGTAGGCGGGAGGGCAGCACTGCGCCAATTAATCCCTGGCACTTGAAACACGAGGTCACTAGAAAACACATATCCACTTCAATCACGCGCTACTTCACAGAGAACGATGGGTCGGTCGCCTCCCCTGCCACCCTGTGGGAGGCGTTTAAGACTGTGGTGCGAGGCGAGGCTCTATCGGCTATCGCGGCTCGGCGACGGGAACGTAGCCAACAGACCGTAGCGCTAGAGGAGCAACTTGGGGAACTAGAAAGGGAGGCACCGACCAGCGGCGACCGGGAGCTCAGGCACGCGATGCAGCTTAAGGCGGCGGAGTACAGAGCGCTGGTGTCCCAGGAGGCCCAGACGGTGGCTCGGCATAGAATTGGCAGGATATATGATCAGGGGGACAAAGCCGGGAAACTTATCGCCTGGCTGGAACGGAAACAACAGGCCAGCAGGGTGGTGCCGGAGTTGCGCACTGAATCGGGGAGAGTGCTCACGGAACCCAGGGAAATAGTACAACAGTTCGCCGACTATTACCGGCAGGTTTACAGGCGAGAGTCGGACAGGCCGGAGGAGGACTCCATGGACCTCCTCGCGGACATACGACTGCCTACTCTCTCGGACACAGATCGGGAGGCTCTCGACAGCCCGCTCACTGAGACTGAGCTCCAGCAGGCGATAGGGGACCTCCGTCCTGGCAAAGCGCTCGGCCCGAACGGCATACCCATAGAGATCTACAAACTCCAGCCAGACGTCACCAGTAAGCACCTCAAACTCATGTTCGAGTGCAGTAAAACACTAGGGCGGCTGCCCCGGGACCAGCGGTTAGCGACCATAGTGGCGATCCCGAAAGAAGGTAAACCCAAAGACGCTTGCGCATCATACAGACCCATCTCGCTTCTAAACGCGGACCCTAAAATACTTGCCAAGACGCTGGCCAATCGGCTTAAGCCGGTGCTCTCGTCGCTAATCCACCCTGACCAATCGGGATTTATGCCCCACCGCAACACGGCCCTCAATATTAGGAGACTGCATGGGGTGCTGGGGCAGTGCCACAGTCTTCAAGAGGACGCGGTGGTAGTCTCGTTGGATGCCACAATGGCCTTCGACACCCTGGAGTGGCCCTACATGTTCGCAGTCCTGCGCAAGCTGGGCTTTGGACCCCAATTTATCGCTTGGGTGCGATTACTGTACGCGGAACCCCTGGCGCAGGTGCTGGTAAATAATAAGGTGTCTGAAGTATTCCCGCTGGCCAGAGGAACTCGACAGGGCTGTCCCCTGTCCCCCCTCCTATTCGCCCTTTCCCTCGAGCCGCTCGCGGCCTGGATAAGACAGGTGGCCACCGTGCAGGGCATAACATGGGCGGAGGGATGGGAGGATAAGATATCTTTATATGCCGACGACATACTTCTCTACCTCTCGAAGCCGCGTGGGTCACTGATCGCGGCGCTGAATATATTGGACAGTTTCGGTCGCAATTCTGGCTTCCGGGTCAACTGGGCCAAATCGCATCTATACGTCCTCCGCGGGGACCCTCCCAGGCTCCCTGATTCTTGCCCTATTCGGGTGGCAGAGGACGGGTTTAAATATCTCGGAGTGTATATCACTGTTGACAAGGCTCTGCTTTACGAACACAATCTCAAGCCGCCGCTCCTTCGGCTTCAACGGGAGGCGAAATCCTGGCAGCATCTGCCTCTGTCATTGTTGGGCAGGGCAGCCCTATTTAAGATGCTCTCGCTCCCGCGGTTTCTATACGCACTTCAAAATTACCCGCACCTGGTCCCAAACAGCTACTTCCTAGCAATCGAAGCTGCGCTGCGCGACCTCCTCTGGGCCGGGCAGCCCCGAATCTCACTGGCCAAACTGACACTGGGGTGGTACGATGGGGGAATCGCTCTCCCCGATATTCGCAAGTACTACTGGGCGGCCCACCTATCCGCAATCAACCAAGGGACATACGGGGACGGGAATGACCCGGCTTATGGCATGGATAGATGGCTGCTGCCCGGAGGGAACTACGAAATAGCACTCTACTCTAGACGGGGGGCGCGCAAACTCACCGGGCCGACACTGCATTCGGTACAGCTGTGGCACATCGCACAGAAAAAGCTCGGATGGTCCGGAGTCCTCACGATGGCCACGCCACTATGGGCCTCGGAAGCGTTGGGAAATCTGCGCCGCACCAAAGGATTCCGCAATTGGGATCTTATCGGCATCTCTCAAATCAAAGACATGTGGGGACCTGCCGGGGTCCGCTCATTCGCCCAAATGCAGGAAGCCTACGAACTGGCAGATGCCGAATACTACAGATACTTGCAGGTGCGCCACTCCTTGCAGGCTAACATCCCACAGGAGGTCAAGTTGCCGCCAGCCTCCCCGCTCGAGGATAGACTGCTTGACGGACTCCTCGCGGAACATGCCATATCCCTCACCTACAAAAAACTTGTTAACAACCCCCCAGACTTGCTCCTTCCCCTCAGAGACAAGTGGGTCGCCGAAGGGCTGGAAATAGATGACGAGGAATGGATGCACGCTTTGGCTTCTCCACGTGAGGTCGCGATATCGGCCAGATTGCGGCTCATCCAATTGAAGATCCTACACAGAGTCTATATATCTTGCACAAGATTACATATGATGGGTAGGGGTGACACGACGCTATGTAGGAGGGGGTGCGGAGGTGATGGAACCTTTTTTCACGTGCTGTGGGACTGCCCAAAGGTTCAGAGGTACTGGAGGAGGGTGGTGCGGGAGATGGAAGAGGTCTGGGAGGTGGAGATTCGCCCCGAAGCCAAGAGGTGCCTCCTCAACATATGGGAACCAACTGACCTGCCGCCAAAAGGGAGGATCTGGGTGACGCTCGGGCAAATGGTAGCAAAAAGAAACATTGCCAGGCTCTGGGGCAGCGCTGTACCACCGAAACTCTCAGACTGGACCAGCGACATGGACTGGTGCATGCTGCAGGAAAAGACAGTATATGTGGCTAGAGGGTGCCCGCGCAAGTGGGTTGAGGTGTGGTCCAAGTGGAATGATTTTAGGGGGGGAATCTGCGAACCTCCTTCCATTGTGCAAGATGACCCCGGAGACGATTAGACCCGTGTTACCGCGACTCGGGGAGCTGGGAGTGGGGGGGAGGGTGCTGGCTAGCTAAGGGCACACATAAAACGCAGTGCTGACCGATGTTTCGGGAGGGGGAGGGGGGGGGAGTTGGAAGTTTCGGCACTTTATGCCTCCTGGGCAACCTGACCAAATTTGTGATTGTTTGCTTAAGTCTGAGACAAGTAACATTCTTCTCTACCTCACGATACGTGTACACTCCTTAACGCCGCCGTACCTCCGGGTTGACGGCATGGGGCTGTGTGATCAGATATGCATCCAAATGTGTTTTTCGCGGCCGGCCCGCTGGGTTGTAGGCTCTTTGCTGTGTACCGTACTGTTTCAAATAAAGGTTTTCAAAACTTAAAAAAAAAAAAAAAAAAAAAAAAAGACCAACATGAGTACTTGAATTGTCAACTTAAAGGAAGATATCTAACACTTACTTTAATGAAAGGGACAGAAAGCAGCCCTTTTCTGTCACCGGCACTTGGCAGTTAGCTTCACAGATTTATATACTGATTACCTACTTTAAGAGAAATGCTTGGCCACATCCAGCTAACAGCTTACTAAATTAGGATCCGATCATGCATGGGTCCTAAAATGGATACTGATTCCACGTCACCGAATATACATTCAAATGCAAAAGATCTAAGATGAGGTTACATTCATTTCATGACTGTAAAACCCAGACAGTCCTCTCCATAAATTCCAGGACCTCTAAAAAATATTCAAACTGTTGTAATCCAATTTATTTTGCCTAGGGAGACAAGGGCAAAAGAAACTGAAGCAAACGACAAGAACAATCCACCACTATAGATCCCGAGATGTTCAATATATGGTGTGTAAAAGGACGAGAATTTAAGAAATAATGGAAATGAATATCCCACGGAGCACAGCCGAGAAGCATGTGGCCGCCCCCCCTCTGCTGATTCCCCTTTCACTGCTCACCCCGTCTGCTGATTCCCCTTTCACTGCTCACACTGCATGGTCATGTCCTCAGTGTGCTGTGGGTGAACAGCATGCCAGTTAAAGAATAAGGGCAGTGCCTAATTTGAGGCAGTGGTTGCAGGTGTGGCCCACCAGCACTCATTTTTGGGGGGTCCAGCACTTATTTTTCCTTTATCACCTTTGATCTAGGGAGTAAAAATCACAAAGGGGAAAGAAGGAGGAAGAGAAAGACTGACAAAATGACATAAAGAGAAAGCAAAGATGAAAAAGAACCTGAAAGAGTGAGATTCAGAGGCAGGGAGTGTCTGGTGGTGAATTGTAGAGGCATAAGGTGGAATTAAGACTAGACCAACGTTCAATTGTGTCAGCGGCAATTCCATACCAGAACTGTGGACTCTGCCACTTATTCTTTCACAAACTAAGCACTGAATAAGGAGGTGTAATTACTAATACATTGGCACTACAGAATATAAGCTGTTGTTGCTGCCCTTTCTACTATACAGTAAAACGACGTTAAATCATGCATCACGTTGCGCCACATAAGCATTTGTACAAAACGTTAGTAAATATACCAAGGTCCACTGGAATTATGTGATTGTGCGGCTGCAGCGATTTTCACTTATTTGCAGATTTGCTGCATGTGCCACATAATCCATCATCTGCTGCACAATCGTCAGATTCTCACAAAAAATGTGCTTATGTGATTCTACCTCAAATGGTTTAAAAGTTTGTAAAAACACAGTGATACGGTGCAGTGCAAAAATTGACGGCCCACCATTCTGTAGATTATTGCTATATTTGTGTGTGAAACTGGTACAAATAAGGTGCAACCAATGGCCAGACAGTCTTAACGGGTGTAAAAAGGACAAAATAATCAGGTAGTACTGTCACAAAATGTTGCACATTATGCCACATAATTTGGCTTTTCTTGCCACATAACTTACTCAACCCTACCACATAGTTTGACGCTACCCTGCCAGATAATTCCAGTGGCCCTGAATATACCCCAAGGTATGTACTATCCACAGCCATGCAAGTGAAAGAGAGAAAAATAAGTCAAGTTACAAATGTTACACTTTAATCCAAAATCACATAGACATAGGCACTTCCAACAAACTGTCACTCCAAAGAACATTAGCATGAAATTGTCTTTGGGTTTTCCAACTTGAATAAAGTGTACTCAAATAGCATTATTATCTTCCTGAGAGCAGCGTTCTTAAAGGCTAATGCAGTAAATGTTTAGAAGCAAAACTGCCTAACACGTTTTTGCTACCACGAGCCTCCCACGATCAACATTAATTGCAAAACAGCAGGACTTTCAAACGCTTAATGCATGAGCGAGCAGGTGCTGATATTCATTTTAGGGAACTTTTGTGAGGGGGCAGTACAGTTCAATTTTGTATTTTCCATTCTCCAAATGTAGGCTGAATTTTGGGGAATGTTTACAACTAAATGGACTGAGCGTGGCATTAAGCCATGAAAGCTAATGCTGCACTCTGTCAATTTAAGAAATGCAAGGACTGCACCGTATTTACAACAATACACATCAGCCCTGCATTTCTCCCTGCACTGGTGCTAAATTTAGCTGCCTAGCGCCAACGCAGGGCGCCTGCATTGTGTGAATGATCAGAGAGATGATGTAGCCTTACGGCTAGAGCGGTCGGCCTCGAAGCTGGGGAACCGGGTTCGAGTCTCGGCAATGACACTCAACATCCGGCAAATCACTTAATCTCCCGGTGCCTAACAAAAAATGAATATGTCCTTCTGTATCGAAACTGGTGCTCATATAAAGTGCTCTGATACCTGATTTCTCGGGTCTAGTTTGCGCTATATAAAACTCTATATAAAATAATAATAATTGTTTATGTACAGGAAGGTGCCCCTTCCTTCACATAAACAATCATACATGGTGTTTTGCGTTTTCTCTGTGTGCTACACAATGCAGCACACACAGAAACAGCAAAAACGAGGAGAAATAAAGCATTTCTCCTCATTTCACCTGTTTAAGACCAGGTTTTCCCTGGCCTTAATTTTGGTGCTGCCCCAAATTTGCCCCACTCTTGTCAATATGGGGCAGTGTCAAAATCAATGGTTGTTGTGGTGGAACGCCCACCGCAACACCCGTTGCCCACCCCTTTCATGCTAAGTATAGCGTGAAAGGGTGCCTGCTTCACAAGGCAGAGTTGTGCCAAATTAAGTGGCTTAACACCACCCTGTGAATAAGGCGAAGGGCCTCTTGCCACAGGCACATCAGAAAAAGTGACGTTCCTGTGGTGATAGGAGCTTGTAAATATGCCCCTTTGTGTCTTTAGCATACACTAGGTTTAGGCATCTAATGTGCCCTACACAAGCCAATGACAACCTTTAGGAAAAAACCCTTTCATTCTGCTTGTCAAAATTATGGCCGTTCAATTGGGACAGTACAATTTTACCCAAAATACTTTCTGAATGTTGTAGTCTTTTACAGAAAACAACTGCACACATCTTGGATTCAAAAGTAAAGCACAGTTTTTTAAAAGTAGCTGACTATTTTTTTTACTGTCGTGTTTATGTAATTTACTACTTTAACTGGGTACGCTAGGAGCACACCAGGCCTAGGTGCCTTATTAGAGTTAATGTGCTGCCCAAGCATCAGTGAATGTGTACCTACACTGGGGCAGTGCATTAGGGAAAGGCAGAATGCTGATTGAAGCACCTGGTCCATCTTCCACTCTTCATGTAACATCGTAGCCTGTCTTTCAGTGGTGGACAGAGACTACCCTGCAGATGGGTGAGGTAAGTGACATCACTTGCTTGCAGGGGACGTTTGGGGTATCCATGGAACTTCTTAGCCCCACTTTTGGAGGATGCACTTAGGGGGGTGCACTGACTGCGTGCCAACTTTAATGAGGCACACATTCAATGTGGCCTCCGATAGCTTTTTTGCCTTTACTCCCATATCTATAATGGGGCAGGGTCGCAGAGGCAAAGTGTTCCCTAATTTGCACGGGCCTCAATGCAAATGAGGGAACTCCCCCTTGAGACTGTGCTGGATATCCATGTGCACTGGTGCAATCTGTATTACAGGAGAGGCCACCCAAGTATCTGCATCCGCTTCTGTAATACCAAAATATCCCAGGGGTGCAGAAAGAGGGTGCACAAGCCCAATGCACGCCAGGGCATTTCTAGAATAAAGCCCCAGGTCTTTTACCAAACATTTAAGCTGCCATGAGTTATAGAAGGAATAAAAACATTAAAATGTTAATGAGCATATATTGTCTTACTCTTTGGACGACAGAAACATGACCTATACTACACTTTTACTAATGTACATTTGCAGGGGATCATATTGCATCTTCTGTTAAAATCCCACATTTACTAAAGTTTTGAGCGGCCACTCATGCAACACACAATGATGCAAAAGATGGCATCTATTTATTTACCATTGTCAAGGCCCACTCCCACGCAGGGTGTTTGTTTTCTCAAATAGTTTTGCTGAGCAGGAGCCTTCACAACTGTGAAGAGAACTGCCCCAATGGCAGCTCCCGTCACAGAGTAGATATCTGATAGTGTGGATCTCTAAATATGACAGATAGTGCTCTTTCAAGGTGGTGAATGCCAAGGCAGATGTTCCTTGAGTTCTAGTCTTTTACTGCTTTTTATCATAGTCCTAAACCAACAAGGATCATCTTGCATAACTATATGAGATCAAGGAGAGATGACTGTGAGAATTTAGCACTTCCCCTTATGCTTTCAATCGGACCTTTAAACATGTTGGAAAGACTTAACATGTAAATAATTAAAATAGAATTGAGGAAGATGGCCTTGAATTGCCAATGTTTGTATTTGGCAATAGAGGTTCTGCAATGATTACTGAGCACAAAAATACATACAATTTCAGTGCATCCACTGAATAAGTAAATGAATGAAGAATAAAATAAATTTCTTCTATTACAGGAAGGCAAAGTCAAAGTTAGTAAAACCAGTGATACTGAACGATGAATGTCCTGAAAGGTAGAGTTGTGGTGTCTCGTAACAGCAGACACATATGTGGTATCAGCTCCTGCTTGACAATGCAGCATCTAGTAGATCCCACCCAGTCCTCTTTACTTTGCTTCTCCTCCACCACCACATCTTTCCCAATTGCAAGTTCCTGACCCTACATTCAGCCACCAATGGGCACCTGTAATATTCCATGGCTGTTGATTCAATTGATCAGCATGACCCAACACACCATGAGAAGAATTGGCCATGTAAGTGCCAGAGGAGTGAATGTGCCTTACAGACATTGCATCCAAGAATGACAGGGATCCAGTACATAAGATTTGATACAGATAGGAAAGCTATTTAAACTCGGTGTAATATATATGGCATGATATTTAATAAAATACAAATATGGAGCCCACATCAGAATGCCATTTTCTACCACAAACACACATCTACAATACCACATGCTTATTTTAAGCCTATAATGTTATGCCTGAATTCACAGAAGGATCACTTTACAAGCGTACATGGTTGTATGACTGCAAATTTCCCCACTATAAAGGCAGATTAACTACTTTACTTTGTGAATATGTTCTACAAGATTGCCATCACAATTGGTCCAAGATTCACAACTACTGAAAAAGAGTAGAGTGATTTTAGAGCAGTATTAATAAGAGCATGTCCGTCATTAAATTTGAAAACAGTGTGCTGAAACAACCACTTGTGGTGATGTGCATCATCTTGAGTCATTGACCGACTGATGTTGATCGCTAAATCTAAGCAATACTTGGCTCACCAGATGTGGTCTGAAATGCTCATGGAAAGCACCGTTCACGAGAAGGGGAATAATGAAGATGATTTGAAAAATGTTGATTTTAAAAGAAAGATTACTGTGCTACCTTACTGAGAGATGTAAAAAGGCAATGTGGATCAGAGTTGTGCTGGAGCTATTATAATAAAAGCATTGTGACTCATTATTTTCAAAAGGAGGTATGTGCAACAACAAAATCATCATAAATATCTAAAAAGTAAATATTTAAGAAAAAGATATTTAACAATTAGGACCAGATTTACTAATGCTGTTCACTGGGTCGGCATCACTTTTGGGACGCAAGCCCAGTGCAGAGTGTTGGGCTGGAATTTACTAACCAATGCAAACCAGGATTTGTGTTGGAAAATATATAAAATCAATACAAAGCTGTACTATGCATTTCTGTGCACTGAGGGGGTAGTTCCATGAGTGGTACATGGGCGTTCTTATGCAACCACCTATGGGTTTTGACACAAATCCCTATCTGCCAAAATATCCCTTGTGCCAAAATCTTACCCCCCGTCCCCACCTCGAGGCAGGCGCAGTGAGGAGAAATGTTTTCAATTGTCCTTATTTTTCCAACTTTGCAGCATGGTGCATGGTGCATTGTACAGCACACATATAAAGTTGGAAAAATATTAAGAGATAGTTTTTAGGTCGAGCCTAGCGGCAGCGAGCCATGCAGTAGTTGAGTATGCTGTGGAAGCCTCGCTTTCTCTCTGCCCATATTTTTGATTGGCTGGTGTCATTGTCCTTGGTAAATGCTGGCTTCCGATTGATAATGAGGCTTGTTAGTCCATCCTTGTTACCTCCCTGTCGCCATTTGTTACCTCCCATGAGGACTGGATCTTTTACTTGTGGCATTACAGGGTCTCCTTCATAAGTCGGTAAGCACTGTTTTGTTTTTATTTGCATCGCGGTCCGCTTTCACTTTAGCGGCCGCGCTTGTTTATTTAATTAATTTGCCGCGCAGGCCGAAAGGGAGCTTTTCTACTCACTAATCTAACAAGCATTTGCAATGTAATAGGTCTCGCATTTACGCGAGTTTGAGCTATTGACATTGCAAATAACAATGCCTTTTATTTTTGTTTTTAAAACATAAATAAAAGGCATTGTCATTTACAATGCCAATAGCTTAAACTACCATAAATGCAAGACCTATTGCATTGCAAATGCTTGTTTACTTGAAGGTTCCCCTTCCAGGAAGCATAAAAAACTCATCTCAATTATTTGTGTACCGCTCCCTGTAGAATCTGTATTTTTTGTGTATGGTAAGTACCAAGTGTGATAAATATCTCACCGGGTAAAAATCTCTCATGCAGTATTAATCACAACTGGTATTAATCATGCATGGATGGTAGAGAGATATGTTCTAGGCTGAATATGGAAATGCAAGAAATGGCAATCATCTATCAGCCCAAGGGAAAATATACACAGAGAGGGAAGGATGGGATTGTCCTAATGGCTTCTGTCATAAAGAATTTGACTTGGTGTACTGTGGAAGCCTGCATGAGACATATTCCACCTTTAGCCATAATGAAAGATTAGGTCCACACTATTAAATGTTGGCCTGCCAATCACCAAAGAAAGTAGTCTTGATTCTGCCTCAAGCATCTATATTCCACCACCAGACAATCTCTGTCTCTTTAACTCACTTTTGTAGTTTCTTTTTCATGCCTGCTTTCTCCCTTTGTCATGTTTATTCCTTCTTTCTCTATCTTCTTTTAAACCCTGTGCGTGTTTTGCTCTCTCTTGCTGTGGGTCAAAGTATGAGGAGGAAAATAGGTTCTGGTTCCCATAAGTATGTGTGCTGGTGGGCCCCACCTCCAACCACTGGCTCATATTAAGCACTGCCAGTAGCACTAGGTGCACATAAACTCTCAGAAGCTACAGAGATACCAAACAAAGGCAAAGCAAATTGCACCCCTGTATGTCGCGGGCATAAAGTAGAACAGTTAAAGAATAATGTGTGAACCAACACCACCTAAGCATGTGATATAGAGAGAAATTTAATTACAAAATATTATTTAAATCGATGTAACAAAAGCATAGAATCTTCTAACACACTTTGACTCCAAGAAAATCATCATATAATTCTGTTTCGGTTATCCAATTTGAATAATATTATTCAAGTGGCACTATTTCCTTGGCAAGAACTGTTTTTTAAAGACTAATGCAGTGAATGTTTTAAACAAAATTGTTAGAAACATTCTTATCTTTTAACTGACAGACGCTGGTGTAGGTGAACGCGGGGAATGAGGACTACTCCGCTGTTTTGTGTGCCTGCCTGTGGGCAGCCGTGGCCCGTGCAGGTATGGGTGGTGGGGCCGGGTGGGGGGGAATTATGACAGACGACGACGAGGGAAAATTAAATAATTATTTTACCTCATCGTCGTCTGTCGAAATCCCCCCTACCTGGCCCCACCGCTGTTACCTGCCTGTGGCAAGGCTTGTTGGAGGTCCTGCAGTGACCTTCAGTAGCCATACTCTTCTAGCCTTCTGCACTTCACTAAGAATTTTGAATCCATTGGGGCAGGACACCTCCTCGTGACAACTCCTGTTGCTCAGTCACGTGTTGCGGGTCCAAGATGCAGCTTAGAAGGCTCTTCGGAGGCTTTGTGGGGGTTAGTGCCTGTTGCAGGGTGCATACATGAGCCAGGTCCCTATTGACCCCAGCTTGCAACTCTGCCTTTCATTCTAGCAATAATGCTTTGTAACATTAGGGTGTTGCATGACATTAACACATGTTTAAGATTACAACAAATACTTGAAGGCAGGAAATGAAAATGTTATGGATATGCTGCTGATACAATGTACTATTCTGTTCACCTTGTCGGTTGTGTTTATGGAGAACAATTTGAAAGTGAGGGAAAGACTTTTCATTTACATAGTTCTGATGAGAATACCCAATTTTTTTCAGGAGCCAGAGTAGGCTGCAAGGGCACACAACTTCTGTATGCTTTGACCTGCTGGACATGTAAACCATGACTAGGTGCAGAGCTGACAGAGTCATGTGTTTAAAAGAAGTAATATATTATATTGTAATGTATTGCAATTGCAGTAGGTTGTGCTGAGAGAGAGGACAATGCATGCAGAGGATGGATGTACAATTGTATGTATGTAAGGGATTTGTAAAGCACTAGAATCAACACCGTAGGGGTATCTCCGCGCTATTGTAGAGAGGCTGCTGGAGATGCAAAGATCAGACCCGGAATAATTCCGTCTTCAGGAGCTTCCTGAAGCGCTGAAAACTGGGGCATTTGTGCGAATCCTCCGGCAAGGTGTTCCAGTATTTCGGGGCAAAGTAGGTGACAGTTTTGCCGCCTGTTCGTATTTTCCTGTAGCGGGGGACCACTAGCAGCCCTTTACCTTCAGATCTAAGTAGACGGTTCGGGCAGTAGACTTTAAACTTTGCACCCAGGTAGCTAGGGCTCGTACCAAAAGTGCTTTATGGGCGAGAGAGCAGAGCTTGAAGTTAATTCTCTGGCAGATAGGGAGCGAGTGGAGTAGTTTTAACAGCGGACCCGGGGAGGTGCGAGGGAGCTTTTTGAGAGCTAAGCGTGTGGCAACATTCTGTACAATCAATAACCTGCTCAGAAGGGATTCATTAGCAGATCCAAGTAGAGCATTACAGTAGTACAGGCGCCCAATGATCAAAGCCTGAATCAAAGTTCTACAAACAGACAGAGGCAACCACTGGAACACTCTGCGTAATAGACTCAGAGTATGGTAGCAAGTCCCTGCAGTAGTCATGATTTGATCCCTCATTGATAGCATAACATCCAAATGGACCCCTAGATTTTTCACCACAGTAGAAGGAGAAGGGGCAGAGCCTAACACAGCAGGCCACCACTTAGGGGATCACGATGCTTAAGCCGTGCCAAACAGCAGGATTGCAGTCTTCAGTAGTTCAGCTGGAGAAAATGTTCCGTCATCCATGCTGATATGGCTAGCAAAGCGCTGATCGATTAACTCAGTGTCCTTATCAAAGGACAGAAGTAGTTGTGTATCATCAGCATAGGAAAACAGAGTAAAGCCGTACTCCCTTATGATCTTGGCCAGGGGTGCCACATAGATATTAAACAAGGTTGGGCTCAAGCAAGAGCCCTGAGGCACCCCCTTGGTCAGTTTCAAGGTTATCACAATTCTGAGTGATAAAGGGTATAGTAAGGTGGGTCTTTGGCAGACCACTTTGCATCTTGCATCATGATGTGATGTGTGGAATAGACTGAGGGGCATATATATCAAATATTCACACAACACAATGCAGCAAGGCGCTGCGTAAAAGAGAGAGGGCAGGATTGCACTGTATTTAACATTATACAGTGCATTCCTGCTCTCTGCCTGCGCTGGCCCACAAACTGCTTCCCAGTGCCAATGCAGGCACCCTTGTACCATGGTGCAAGAGTGCCTGTGTTGGAGGCAGGATTGTAATTTGTGCAGGAAGGGACACCTTCCTACATTAAAAAAAATCCTCTGAGGCATTTTCCTCTTTCTATGTGTGCTGCAGAATGCAGCACAAGTAGAAAGAAGAACGCGTGAGGACCAATAAGCCTATTTCTCCTTGTTACGCCTCCCCTTGGGCATAGCATTTTGATGCCAACCGTGGACATCTGGTCATGCTAGAGCGGAACAAATTTGAAATCTCAGGCCGACCACGAAGGACCGTGCGTCTGATATGGTTCCCGGTAGGTCCTACTGAAGTTTTACCTTCTCAAAATTGTGCCTAGTGTCCCGTTCAGAGGTCAGAACTTTGCCGGCAGCAAAGAGAGCGTCGCTGGCAGTGGTCCACGGGGTGCAAAGTGCCGCTGGGAGTCATGGGCGGATGAGCTGGACCCTCGTGATTTCTGAATTTCTCACCATACTTCCAATCACCTATCCTTTTCCTCTGTATCCTTCTCGCTAAACTTTTAATGGTCCCACATCCATAACTCATTATTGAACATTGCTCCATGGCTTTGTTGCTAGCACTGTGCTGTTAAGTACATGAAAATGTGAATGAAACATTAATTATTAACAATGAAATATGGAATTGAGCAACTGATAAAGAAAGTATGCAGTCTGCCACCTTCTACAGATTTTACTTGTATTGAATATGCAGATGTTGCCAGTAACAGGCAGATTATGTACAGCCCAACTCTGATTGAGGTATTTGTGTGGAGCAGTATGGAACGCTACTGATGGAGCGGGTAAAATAAAAAAAAATTAATATACCCAATCCATTTATATATGTTTATATTAAAACGACTAGAGAACTAATTCTAATGAATAATAAAGTGTTGTGATTGAATTAACCAACCTAATTAACCAAGAGAATACACGTGGGAATGCATTTGCATGTCTAAAATAATAAGTGAACTAAGTTTGTACGCATATTAAATTTACATGTTTAGCTTAAGCAGTGTTAACGTGATTTGCGCTTAAATAAACCAGCATTAACGGCTTAAAATGTTGCATATGGCTAGATAAATGCATACACATAAGGGTATTAGTGAGGGAATAACATTGTTTAATTCATTTCTATGTATTAATCACGATTTTGTGTTTCTTTTACTTAAGTTGACTATTTCGGCCTACTAAAAGATGGCTGCCGACTGAATCCTCACTAAAGTACACGACTTCATGCAATTAGTAATGGAGGAAGGCGCCTGCGCTGACTACGTCGTGGCCTCTCCTTGAACCTCCGAACCAGGTCCATGAAGACTACTCTGGGCGAGATGCCAATGTCCATGAACATGGACCAAATGTTGCCATCTGGGAACCAAAAGCCACCTATTCACAATAGACTGATACTTTCCCGACCTGGGAACGGCTTTCCCATGCGCCTAGTTTATACATCATCCGTATGTGAACTTGGGAGAATGTTTCTTAATGTTTTGGGACAGGGCTGAATTCAGCCAATCAAAGACCTGGAAAAAATAAAAATGATACTGTAATATGTAAATTTTAGTATAAATATTAGTAGTCTAGAGAGAGAAATTAGGTTACCACCCAAAGAGCTTGAGAGGCACCCTGATCGATGCTACTCTATGCGGCACTCCACGCTGACAGCAGAGGACGGGACGGTAGAATCTCTGATGGATTTCTGAGGACCAGTTTCTGACTTAGAGAACGACAATTAGCCAGAATAGGTAATTATGACAAAAGATAATATCGCATTGTTAGGATTTAACCTGCAAATTTAATTAGATAAAGAAAAATCATTGTTTGAAGAACTGTGTCGGGTGGTTATTTTTTGTAATGTTTTATTGATTAATACCAAAGTCAATGTGTTTCGATCAAATAGCAAATCAACTAAATGATCTATTCGACCTCCGGATGGAGGTACTGTTAGAGTAAGTCAATAGATGAGTTTTCCTCTATCCAAAGTGAATAGCTGCAGTTCGGGAACAGGACATCTCTCCTCTGTAAGGCACGGATAGTTTTGATGAGAAAGAATGTTGGTGTTATGGGCCCCACCAGCGTGTGATGTGTGTATGTGCGTGTGACTGAGGAGTCATTCTGTCCGTGGAAGCAGGAGGAGATTTTGTGTTCTGAACTGCACCAGTATTTCTGGTAGCAAGATGATGGTTTTTATTGTTTTGGTTTGCTGATTTTGGCATGTATATAGTTGATCGATTATTGATTGGTATTGATGTATATATTAACACTATATGTTGAAGTCGTATTGAGTTCTATGACGTCTGTACGGCTTCTGGGATGTAAGAAGTCGGTGACAGTTCCGTAGTAGGGCAGAGGTAATCGCTGTTCTCGGGAAAGACGGGATTGTGGTTACCCGTAGGTACACGGGGAAAAACATGTGACAATTGAAGTTGCGCGTCGCATTGTCTGGGTTCGATTCGGTGACATCGCTGTGTGTTGTCATTAGAGACAATTTCTGTGTGAGAGAAGTGCATATGATAGCAAAGTGTTACCTGTGAAATTTTGGTTTTAAGTACCAGGAAACCAATTGGTATGCCGATAACGCTTATCACTGAAAAGGTAGCAGGTGTTCTCTGAGCTTGTTAGAAGGACAAAGTAGAGGTAAGCGCTGCTTTGTTAACGTATGTTATAATTCTGTAGTAGGACAGACTGTTCGCTGTTCTCGGGAAAGCAGGATTCTGTGTGAATGAACGGTATTTTCTTGTGTGAAAGTGTGTGAATTAAATAGCATTCGGATTAATTGCGGAACTCTGGTTTTATTTCTCAGGAGCATTGCGTTTCCACTTATGTGTTTAAATACTGAAGAAAACAGTTAATTGATGTTTGAAAGAGGGGTAAAGTAGAGGGATGTGCTATTTTGCCAACGGACGTAAAAATTCTGTAGTAGGGCAGAGGTAAGCGCTGCTCTCGGGAAGACAGAATTCTCGTGGGAAAGATCTTTTACTATTCTGTGGTTAGCGGAACAGACAATGGAGATGTTTGTACGTTGTAACTAACAAGTATTGTAAAATTGAAACAAAGTCTACCGAGTAGTCTTGTAAAGGAGGGGTAGACTGTAGACAGGAGACAGGAGCAGGAGCTGCTGCAGCGACTGTTGACTTCAGGTGGACAGCGCTGGCATTGGACAGCTAGTCAGTGATGTAGACGCTCCAGGATTGGTGCGTTAGGGTGAGCCGCGCTAGGATTGGAGGTTGTGACCGTGACATAGACGCTCCAGGATTGGTGCGTTAGTGTGAGTCGCGCAAGGATTGGAAATTGTGACAGTGACGTAGACGCACCAGAATTGGTGCAGAAGAAGAGTCGCTTTGCTATTGGACTAAAGATCGGACTGTAGCAGGGACGATTTAAAGGGGTTCACGAAAAGAAGGACAATGTATTATCATTCACCCGAAAAGAAGAAAAAATCATTATTTAGTAAAATACGGAATTGGTTTGTGAAGGACAAAGAGATTGTGACTAGGGAAGGACAGTTACTTCCCCCAGTGAAAACCCCCGCATCCTTCATGGTTGCGAAATATGGGTATCATACATGCATCTGGTTAGATAATTGGGCAAAGTATACAAAGGAAGACGGAGTTCTAGCGTTTCCAGAGGATGGGTCCTTTAATTTGGCAATATTGAGGAACTTACGGGAGAGGATGATTAGCTTAGATCCGCGACCTAGGCCTACGCAGTTCGAGGCATTAACAGAGTGGGAAGATGAGATGCATGAGCGAGAGAAACAGAGAAATGGCAGTAGGTATCGGTATATGTTTGGACGGCCAAACAATCGCGAAACTCATTGTGATCGGATGAGAAGGTGGCGAGATGCGAGTATGACTGAAGGATTGTTTCCCGTTAGAACAGAAGGAGAAAGTGGAGGAAGGAAATGCCTAGAAAAGAAAAATCATGTAGAAACCCGGAGGTATGGGGCTAACGAAACGGACGACGATGTCCTAGATGATATGTTTTACAAAAGTCCACCTCCATATAGGCAGGAACCAGAAACCACGACCGCAGGTACACCAGTGAGGGAAACTCTGAGAATCATTAAAACAGAAGTAGTGACCCCAGAAGTAAGAAGAAGAAATTCTCTTAAGGAAAAGGGAAAGGAAAATACAGCTGAGAGTGAAAATTCTAAGGAATTAGCAAAAACCACATTAGAAAATAAGAGAATTGACGAAAAATCTAGAAGCAGTTACAGTTCCTGTGACCATAGGTCCTGTTATGCCTATTTTTGAGAAGCAGAAAGACAGTGAGCACGGACTAACAGTCCCGTATGTAAGCAGTAGACAGGAAGAACAGCCCCTGACGAGAGCAAAAGAGAATTCCTGGGAATATTCTATGGGTAAATGTGAATTACATATGTCAAAGAACCCATTTTACTGTTCAGATACTGCCGAGAGAAGCAGAATGGTAGAAGGATCAATATTAGAACCGCAGAGACTGACAGAACCAGGGAATGTAGAGAAATCAGTGAGCATAACTACTGAAGAATTGAATGTATGGCTCAAAAACTTGCAGGATAAAGAAAAAGAATCTCATACTGTTGATGTGGCAAAATTACGGATGGTGCTAGAAGAGTTAATTGTAGGGACTATCCCCACAGAAAAGCTGAAAAATTACCAAGATGAGGAACTACTGTTCCTTTGTAAAAGTGTCACTTGGAGAGCAAAGAATTTACATGACAGACTAGCAGAAATAGCGAGTCAAATGGGAAATGACATGGACAAGGTAAAAGCTTTACAGAAACTATACCGAGTGGATTTTACAGAAAAAGACATTACGAATCTGAACGCTGCAGGACGAATAGGGCAGATTAGGGACATAATCACGGTATTAAGGAAATGGGGAGATGTGGACAAATGGAAGAGCAGGTGGTATAGGAAGCGGGATGACATCTCGGACAGAACATTTCCAGCGTTTCCTGTGAGAGAAAAGGAGAAGGTGGTGATGGAATTCCCTATGAGGGAGATCCCAGGAGGGGGATATGTGCATGTCCCATGGACCAGGCAGGACATTTTGTCATTTACAAATGACTTCCCTCGATTACGGGAAAAGCCGGTCGAGTGGTACAGACAGGTAGACAGATTTGTGAAATTGTCAAAAGTGCTGTGGATTGATTTGAATAGTCTGTTTGATATAATAGTGCCAGCAGACTTGTGGGCAGAATGTAAGATAGTCATAGATTGGCCCACTAAAGAATACCCGAGAGATCCCAAAACAGGAGCCCCAGACCCAGAGGTTATGAAGAAATACGAACAGGTCATGGCATTCTTGAAGAACAAAGTGCCTCCAAAAGAAACAGATTGGGTTAAAATAGATCGAACACATCAGGAAGCGAAAGAGTCAGTCCATATGAGAGGCTAATTCTGGCTTTCAAACAGTTTAGTGGGGATGACAATCTGGGAGAAAAGGACCTGAGTCATTTTGTGTACAGATTTGTGTATGGTCTGCGTCCCGAGATTGGGGACATGATCAAGCAGCACACCGTGGACTGGCAGAGCAAGAAAATAGATGAGATCCTGAAGCATGCTAAATACTTTAGTAATGAAATTGAGGCAAAGCAGCGAAAACTAAAAGAGAAAGCAATGTGGGCTCAAGTGAAAGTTGCAGAGAGACAGGAAGCTCAGCTGATAGAACAAGCAAGTAATCCAGGCATTAAATCAAAGTTTGGTCCAGGAAAGGGAAAGGTAATATAGAAGAAGCCAAGAAAAGGTTTCCTTGTCACAATTGCGGCAGATTAGGGCACTGGAAATCCGAGTGTAAAAATCCACCTGTTACTAATGATGAAAATCCGTCATTAAATCCACAGGTGCAGTGTGAGGGGAGTGGCCCATCGCCGCAACAGCAGAAGGCTGTTAATCTACAGAATCAGGTGCCAAAACCGCCTTTACCACAGAGCCGGAGCACACAGAGATATAGCAAAGAAACGGGATTCTACAATGAAGAACAGGTAAACAAACCGCAACGCGCGAACGCTGTGTCACAGTATTGGCTGCAAAATGACGAAAGTGAGCCAGAAGAGATTTATTGACGGTGCCGAAAAGAGGAAGCAGAGTGCGTACTTGGCGCATCTCTAGAAATAGATCAGACAGGACCATTTGTAGATGGGAAAGTTAATGATGAAAATATTACTTTTCTAGTAGATACTGGAGCTACACGATCCACTGTCAGATCAGCAGATTCGAAAAATCTTCCTCTTTCGGATGAAATAATCCAAGTAGTTGGTGTGTCTAACACCCAGATTAAAACGTATCTTACTGATCCTGTAAAGGTCAGAATAGGGAAATTTTCAGACATGCATAGAATTGTGGTGTGTGACACCAGTCTCGTGAATCTATTAGGAAGGGATTTGTTGTGCAAGATGAATTGCACCATATTCTGTACACCAGACGGAATAGCCTTTGAAACACCAGATGAAGATGTTCTGTACAAAATGACCATAGCTAACCGAGAGTGTGAGGTTGCTGGAACCTATGCAGTATTCAATCCAGATGAATTACCCCCAGAATTGAAACAGACAGTGAAAGCAGCAGTCTGGGACTTCACAGGGGAAGATGTAGGCCTGATGAGGAATGTAGACCCAGTGAGAATTGCTATAAAGGAAGGAGCTGTTTACCCAAACATTCCACAATACAGACTGACCCCAGAAATATTAGCAGGGGTAACCCCTTTGATTGAGAAAATGATCCAGCAAGGAGTGTTGAGGGAGATAATGAGCAGTCCATGTAATTCGCCTATCATGGGACTGAAAAAGCCAAGTGGGAAATTCAGGATTGTGCAAGATTTTAGAAAGATCAACAAGATTGTTGTCTCATGTTGTCCAATTGTTCCAAATCCCTCAGTGATTTTGTATCAGATCCCACATGATGCAGAATGGTACACAGTAATTGATTCGTGCCATGCTTTCTTTTCCATTCCGTTGCATCATGACAGCCAGCCGTTTTTTGCATTTCGGTTTGGAAACCGTACTTTGGCATGGTGCCGAATCCCACAGGGGTACACAGAGAGCCCCTCCATTTTCAATCAGTTGTTAAAGAAATCCCTGGAAAGTCTTACTATGCCTGAGAGTTCAGTTTTAGTCCAGTACATTGACGACCTATTGGTGGCGTCAAAGACACGTGAGGCCTGTGAATCAGACACCATAGCTTTGTTAAATCATTTGGCAGATGGAGGACTGAAGGTATCTCCAACCAAATTGCAATACTGTAAAAAGGAAGTGACATACTTGGGTCATAATATTGAGAAAGGCCTGAGAAAGGTAACCATAGATAGAATCAGAATCATTAGAGGAATGAGAGCTCCAATGACCCAAAGAGAGGTGAGAATGTTTCTAGGAATGGTTGGTTACTGTCGTCAGTGGATAAGTAATTTTTCCCTGATTGCCAAACCATTAGTGAAATTGACAAAAAGTGAAGTAAGAGACCCCCTTGAACTAAACAAAGAAGAATTGGCAACATTTAAACAGTTGAAGAACAGTCTTTGTGAAGCCCCTGCACTGGGTATGCCAGACTATGAAAAGGAGTTTGAGCTATACTGTAGTGAGCGAAATGGATGCGCACTTTCAGTGTTAATACAGAAACATGGAAGGCAAAGGAGACCAGTGGCATATTTCTCGTCAATGTTAGATCCAGTGGCGATTGGCCTGCCAGGATGTCTGAAAGCAGTAGCGGCTACATGCCGAAGCCTAGAGCAGAGTGAGGGAATTGTGATGGGGTATCCAGTAAGAGTGTTTGTACCCCATAGTGTGGCGATCCTTTTAACAAGGAGTCGAACACAGTTCATGTCACATAGTCGGCTGACTAAGTATGAAAAGGTCATTCTAGGTGCAAACAATGTGAGTCTGGAAAGATGTGTGAATGTGAATCCAGCTACACTTTTGCCTGATGCAGAGAGAGTGGAGATACGAGAAGAAGTTGATCATGATTGTTTGGATGTGCTTGACTATTGCACGAAACCTCGACCTGATATAAGAGATCTACCATTGCCAGAAAGTGATTATGTGTTTTTTGTGGATGGATCCTGTTTGAGGACGGATGAAGGAGTGTTGAGCGCAGCTTATGCAGTGTGCACAGTCTCAGCAGTTATAGAAGCATCACCCTTGAAAGGAGTTAAATCCGCTCAAGTAGCAGAAATAGTGGCATTAACTAAGGCATGCAAAATTGGGAGAAATGCGAGAGTGACTGTGATGACTGATAGCCAGAATGGCTTCGGAGTTGTCCACGACTTCGGCCAATTATGGCTGCAAAGAGGTTTCCTGACCTCAAGTGGAACTCCCATAAGGAATGCAGAAGTGGTTGGAAAATTGCTTGAGGCAATACAAATGCCCAAAGAATTGGCTGTGGTAAAATGTGCTGCTCATGGACAAGGTAGTGATTACATCACTACCGGAAACCGTTTTGCCAATGACATGGCTCAGTATTGTGCCCGAAACAAGTACTCAATTAATCGGTCAAAAGAAAAGGAAATGTCTTCTTGCTCCATAATGTTTACTAACGTTGTGGGAACATGGGATGAAGTGAGGCAATTGCAGGATGAAGCAGTGAATGAAGAAATGAGGTAGTGGGTAAAAGCAGGATGTGCACCCAGGGAAAAGGATCATGTGTGGGTCTATCAGGATGGAAGACCAGTAATGCCTGATAGCATGATGTCAACCATGGCACGGATGTATCATGGCCAAGGACATTTGGGAAGAGATGCCATGATAAGGGCTTTTAAGCAGACCTGGTACAATCCAAAATTTAGGTTGATAGCAGAAAGTCTCTGTCAGAGATGCCTGACATGTCAGCAGTACAACCCTGGAAGGAAAACTGTGGTGAGTCTAGGCACCATAGGTCGGGAGGGAGGACCTTTCACCAGAATGCAAGTAGATTTCATTGAAATGCCCCCTTTTAACAAATTGAGGTATGTGTTGGTGGTAGTTTGTCTGTTCTCTAGGTGGGTGGAAGCATACCCGACCAGAAGAAATGATGGAATCACAGTGGCCAAGCTATTGTTGAGGGAATTCATTCCAAGGTCCGGGTTCCCAATAACCATAGAATCAGACAGAGGAGGACATTTCTACAATGAGATCATGAAACTGATTTGTGAAGCATTGGGTGTACAACAGAAACTGCATTGTGCCTACCGACCAGAGGCTTCTGGTGTGGTTGAGCAAATGAATGGTACTATCAAAAACAGAATAGGGAAAATGTGTTTAGCCACAGGTTTGAAATGGCCTGATGTCTTGCCTCTGGTTTTGATGACCATTAGGTCTACTCTAGATAGAACGACAGGTTTGAGTCCACACGAGATCATCATGGGACGCGCCATGAGACACGTGTTTGTGCCAGTCAACAAGCTGATGACTATAACTGATGACATGATTTAGGATTACTGTAAAGGCCTGGCTGACGCAGTTCATTCTGTGTTTCACCAGGTTGGAGCGGATGCCACCACACTTGAAAAGAAACCAGCCCATGATTTGAGACCAGGGGACTGGGTGAGGATAAAAGTCCACAGAAGAAGAAATTGCCTGGTTCCAAGGTGGGGAAGGCCAAGACAGGTCATCTTGACCACAACAACTGCTGTGAAGTGTGCTGGACTGAAAAATTGGATACATGCAAGTCACACTCTGAGAGTTCCAAATCCAGCAGACGGCATTGGAAAAGAATACTTTGACGAATCAGAATCAAGTGATGAGTCAAGCAATGAGAATATAAAGTCAAAAGAAAATCCTGACAGGGGGGAAAATGAGCCAAAACTAGTTCAAACCCCCAGAGATTAAATTCTGAGGAAAAGATTGCAGATTTCCGATGGTTCAGATTCTGGAGATGAGCAAAACGCTAGTGGTGAACACAGAAAGAAGAAAAGAAAAGAAAAGAATGCCCAGTCAGAAGCAACTTTTACACCAGATGAGAGAGTAGAAGAAATTCCACCTGCGAAAATACTGGAAGAAGAAGAAGGGACAGTCACAGAAAGAGAGGGACAGATTGCGGAAAAGCCCCGAGGAGGTGTAGGGAACTGCAATACCCAGCTAGGTGAAGGGACAAATAGTCAGCAGGAGGATTGCGTGCCGGAGACCCGAGGAGGGACAGAAGTAGGGCCAACCCAAGAGGTGGAAAAGGAGACTTCTGAAAAAGAAAAATCAAATGAGACAGAATCTGGAGACAGTGAAACTGAAATACCAGAGGGTCGAGTTCTGAGAAAGAGAACTTGGATTGAGGAAAGAAACGGCAAACAAAGAAGAAATGCTAAAGGTGATCTCTGGCCAAACAAAATTAAGAAGCTGAGATATCGATTGACACGAGCAAAACCCTCAGAGGCTGAACAAGTGAATGAAGTAACCAGTCAGCATCCAGAGAAAGAGGGAGAAACAGAAGTGTCAGAAGCAAACAAACGAGCAAGAAAACCAAACCAGAAGTATAAGTCACCTGAATGGACGTACGTGGCACTGCCTGAACAAGGAGAAGAGGCAGATAGTCAAGGAAATCCAGAGGAGACTTGGCTGAAATTGATAAAAGAAGAAGAAACTGGGGAAATCCTGAGAGTTATCTTATCCGACATTGGAGAAGAAGCGGAAGATCAGGAAATCCTGCATGTGGATGACGAGAAGGAAGTGAAAAACGACGAAAAGCCAAGCTGAGAAATTTATATTGATCCTTGTAGGAATACACAGGATTGAATAAGAAAATCGAAGTATTTGGACGACCTGATAAGTTTTAGCTCTTGTAGGAAAGCTATAAGAGGCGGAGTAGAAGAGGCTAAGTCAAAAGACACGGTTAATTCTAACATAATGGCTAACATAGATGATAACAAGAGTAGATGTACCTTCATGAGAAGATGGTGCAAGATATGTTGCTGTTGTACAGGACTATTAATGCTTCTTTGGAGCGTACTCGCTCTTTTGATCTCTTTCAAAGTTACTTTAGATACACTAGCAGGACATACTGAGAATATGACTAATATAGTGAAAAACTCACAAAAAGTAATACCGGTTAGAACAAGCACAGAGCATGTGCATCAAGATAGGTCAATAAATGATTTTTCTAGTAATGTGTTTTCGAAATTGTTGTATGAATATGTTAAAACGATGGAAGTAAGGGATTACTACGTCTGTATGCAATTACCTGCATCCGTTTCAGAAGGGGTGACTTATCATCACCTCCCAGCAACTTATGGAATAACATGTAGTGTTTTAACTAGTATATTTTATCAAGTAGGGAAATTAGAGTACAATTTATCTAATATAGATAATATTCTTGGACGATTACCTATGAATAAAGAATTAAATCCAGCTAAAGATGCTAATGTGTTAGGAGAAATTTTTATAGAAACTAAAGGACTAACTCTAGAATATATCTTTAAGAACAATTTAACTTGTAGTTTGAAAACAGAAGAGAAAACATTTTTGGATATGGTTGAAGAGAGAAGATTGAAAATACACAAGAATGCAGAGGGACATAAGGAAGGGGAAAACATCTAGGAGATAGATGGGAAAAAGGAGACACCGGGTGGAGTTAAACCGACAATAGCTATAGACTCACCCTAGAAAGGCAAATTATGCATCATGAGGGAAAGGTCCCAATATGATTATATTTATAAAGGGACAAGTGAGTGTCATGATACTTATTTTATTGCATCCGGATGGGGATTTAGAGGTGGAGAAGATCCAGTTTTCCCTGGACTGTACTATATTTGTGGGAACAAGGCTTACTACAGGTTGCCCGACCATTGGTATGGCACATGTTATGTTGGCCTGGTCTTTCCAAAGATTTTTCACATGGATAGAGTAGAAAATAGTGGACCAAATAATCTACTAATGCGTAGCAAAAGAGAAACTTGGTTAGAAATTGTAGGTGATATTTTTGGAGCCTTGATTCCAGCAGTGGGAATATCTTGGAATGCAAATAATATTCGGAAATTGTCAACCATAGTGGATCGCTTGTCAACAAGCACCGCTGGAGGATTTCTCTTGGTAAACACTGAGCTGGTTGCCATGCGTGCTATGATTATGCAAAATCGACTTGCCCTTGATATCTTATTGGCAAAAGAGGGTGGAGTCTGTGGAATGCTGAAAGTTCAACATTGTTGCACTTACATTCCTGACGAAAGCAGAGATCTAAAAGTCTATATCAAGAATATTACCGAATTGCATGATGAAATAAAACCACTGGAGGTTGAAAGTATCTGGACTGGAATTAGTAATAAAATGGCTGCTATTAAAGCTTTCATAGGTAAATTAGGTAGTACTATAATAGGGAAAATATTATTCCCATTAACCTGTGTGATTTTTGTATTATTAATACTTAGATTAGGATGTATGTGTTGTAGATATAGAAGAAATAAAAAGAAGGTTAAAAGAGAAATTTACAAAAAGAGGGAAAAGAAACCAGAAAAAGATCTCAATGAAATAGAATTGGAAGAATGGAAGGAGAGTATGTATGACAAAACAAAGAGAGAAGACGAAAAGGAAACAGAATTCTAATTAAGCAAGAAGACATTTCAAATTTTCTGCAAAAGGAGAAATAAATTGAAAATTTTGTGGGTTTTGTGGTGATAAAATCACCAAAGGGGGGATTGATGGAGCGGGTAAAATATATATTTTTTTTAATATTCCCAATCCATTTATATATGTTTATATTAAAACGACTAGAGAACTAATTCTAATGAATAATAAAGTGTTGTGATTGAATTAACCAACCTAATTAACCAAGAGAATACACGTGGGAATGCATTTGCATGTCTAAAATAATAAGTGAACTAAGTTTGTACGCATATTAAATTTACATGTTTAGCTTAAGCAGTGTTAACGTGATTTGCGCTTAAATAAACCAGCATTAACGTCTTAAAATGTTGCATATGGCTAGATAAATGCATACACATAAGGGTATTAGTGAGGGAATAACATTGTTTAATTCATTTCTATGTATTAATCACGATTTTGTGTTTCTTTTACTTAAGTTGACTATTTCGGCCTACTAAAAGATGGCTGCCGACTGAATCCTCACTAAAGTACACGACTTCATGCAATTAGTAATGGAGGAAGGCGCCTGCACTGACTACGTCGTGGCCTCTCCTTGAACCTCCGAACCAGGTCCATGAAGACTACTCTGGGCGAGATGCCAATGTCCCTGAACATGGATCAAATGTTGCCATCTGGGAACCAAAAGCCACCTATTCACAATAGACTGATACTTTCCCGACCTGGGAACGACTTTCCCATGCGCCTAGTTTATACATCATCCGTATGTGAACTTGGGAGAATGTTTCTTAATGTTTTGGGACGGGGCTGAATTCAGCCAATCAAAGACCTGGAAATAATAAAAATGATACTGTAATATGTAAATTTTAGTATAAATATTAGTAGTCTAGAGAGAGAAATTAGGTTACCATCCAAAGAGCTTGAGACGCACCCTGATCGATGCTACTCTATGCGGCACTCCACGCTGACAGCAGAGGACGGGACGGTAGAATCTCTGATGGATTTCTGAGGACCAGTTTCTGACTTAGAGAACGACAATTAGCCAGAATAGGTAATTATGACAAAAGATAATATCGCATTGTTAGGATTTAACCTGCAAATTTAATTAGATAAAGAAAAATCATTGTTTGAAGAACTGTGTCGGGTGGTTATTTTTTGTAATGTTTTATTGATTAATACCAGAGTCAATGTGTTTCGATCAAATACCAAATCAACTAAATGATCTATTCGACCTCCGGATGGAGGTACTGTTAGAGTAAGTCAATAGATGAGTTTTCCTCTATCCAAAGTGAATAGCTGCAGTTCGGGAACAGGACATCTCTCCTCTGTAAGGCACGGATAGTTTTGATGAGAACGAATGTTGGTGTTATGGGCCCCACCAGCGTGTGATGTGTGTATGTGCGTGTGACTGAGGAGTCATTCTGTCTGTGGAAGCAGGAGGAGATTTTGTGTTCTGAACTGCACCGCTACCACCACAACTATACCTTCAAAAACACTTAATTTTATATGTTTTTCACAAATGTAATAATCTAGGATGATGGTAACACAATGGCTTCCTGTGCTCCCATATGACACAGAATGATTCTTTGCCGATTTTTAATGTTCTGATTCTGAGAAAAGTATATAAGCTCTTGTTTTCTCTACAGCACTCGGCAACAGTTTGTATCAATAATGTTCTTTAAATTATCCATATGTCCCCTTATTTTCTTTTTTTTTAGTTTTATATAGCACAAACTCGACCCGAAAATATCAGAGCGCTTTATATGGGCACCGGTTGCATTACACAAGGACACATTAATTTTGTTAGGGATGGGGAGAATAAGTAATTTGCCCAAAATCACAGAATGTTGAGCGTCATTGGCGAGACTCGAACCCGGTTCGCCAGCTTCGAGGTTGCCAGCTCTAGCCGTAAGGCTACATCCTAGTAATGGCTCTGCCCTAGAATGAAATGCATCATTTGCATTTAATTATTTATTTTCTGCATAATTTTTTGTCTCCCCTTGTAGCAAAGTTGGTTAATCATGTTGCATAATGTAGACCTCCTTTGCCAATTAATTCTGGTGGCTCTGAAAATGTGTATGCAGTAAGGTTTGTCAAAAATATGGGAGACCAAGTGCGGAATATATTGTTAAACATACAGTTCAAGTAAGGACAGTACATCAGTTTTAAACGAAAGAGGACATAACAATTTTACTGACATGAATTATCAAAAACATCCGGTTGCCAGACACTTTTTCAACGATGACCACGTAAGTGATTGTTAGGCGTATGGGAAGGAAGAAACTGAAGATGATGGAAAGAGCAGGAGACAGGTTGATAATGGTCCTTCAGCATGGAACAGTTTATTTTAAATGGTTATAGAAAAGGTAATTGTGTTAATGTTTAGATGTCAAGTTACAAAAAAATATAATAACAAATATTTTATCTGCAGCATTTCTGAGAGATATACAAGAACCACATTTCTGTCCCATTTTCCTTTGTATCATAACCACTTCTTTGGAATTAGATTAGTTTTTTCAAATTTTGTCCTAGTGAAGCATCTGAACTTTGTTAACATTCATTTACATATGTATCCAAAAATATAGCTGTAAAAGTGACATAAATTGTATGTGGTAATGTGTGTATTTATCCTTAATCTTATGATAAAAACACATTTGTCCTTGTTTATAATCTGTATTTTGGCAATTAATCTTGAATAATCATTTGAACGCACGGAATAATATATGTGTGACGTAGGCATTATGTCATTCCCATTTTGCATTTTTCTCCTGAGCAAAAAATGTAGATGCCTCTGATGCTTTCTGCATTTTCAAAAATTAGTGATAGCTTTAGAACCCAAGCCCAGAGCCAACTCTGTTCATGAAAATCTAGCTCAAATGTTGTGAATGTCTTAATTTCTTGCCCTACTCGTAATCCGCTGTCCTTTTCCTCTACATTCTTCGCACTATACTTTTGATGTGTCGGCAGGGCCGGACTGGCCGTAGCAGGCACCGGGCATTTCCCCGGTGGGCCGGAAGGGATGTGTGGGGGCCGGTTTTCGAGCGGTGGGTGCCGGTTTTGTTACTGGGGGCCGGTTTTGTGGCAGTGCTGCAATATCATCCCCCACTAACAAAAGCAGCAGCAGTGCTAAAGTGGCAACAGGCTGCCTCTCTCTAGCATCCTCCCTCCCCCTCGGGCCAGTCTGGCAGAATGGTCAGGGCTGGTTTGTGTTCCCAGCCCAGCCTTGTGTGTCGGTGTACCATACCCGTCCCTCATTACTGTGCAATGCTCCATGGCTTTGTTGCTAGGTTTGAGTTATATAAGTACCATTTGTGCATACATCCCCTCCCATCTGTCCCTCCAGATTTAATTTGATAGCGCACGGACCATCACAAGAAGCACCGAGTTTGCGATTCTACTAAACGCAATTTGAAGAATATGGCAACCTCAAGCAGTACCCTGAGAAATCTCTATACATGGCACCAGTAGTCAGTCTGTACCTGGCCTTTCTAAGCTTTGAGTATGAAAAGCTAGTTCACACATGCTGAATTGAGATTGGCTGTTGTGGCACATAATGTTTTCCTGCACTCAGTTTGGCCATATTAGTTGCATTGATGTCATTGTTGGTACATTCACCCATTGGGCCTGCCATGGACAGATTCTCATAAAAGCTCTGAAAATTGTTACTTTTCATGAAAACCTTTAAGTTTACATTATTTGTTATAGAGAGCAGTGCCTTGGACGCTTTGCTAGGATACAAAGAGCCTCATTTATTAGGCTCCTTGCAGCACTTTTTGACCTTCCAGTGCTGCAATGTGCTGCGGCATATTTAAAAGGCCATGTAAAGCCACTTTAAGTTGTAAATATATGTTCCTTTCACGCAGAACACTGCGTGAAAGGGGCGTTCCATGGGTGTTTCAATGGGTGTTCCCATGCAACACCCATGAAATATGAAGCATTCCCAGATTCACGAGAACTCATAAACCTGGGAAAGTGTCAGAATCTAATGCCACTCCAGGGGTGGCATTAGAGAGGCTCAACAAGGATCCTCGGTTTTTCCTTTTTCTATGTGTGCTGCAGAATGTGCTGCATTCTACAGCACAAATAGAAAGAGGAAATCGCCTGAATTGATTGATTTTGTGCAGGAAGGTATCCCTTCCTGCACAAAATCAATCAGCCCCGCAACGCAGGCACCCTTGCACCATAATGCAAGGGTGCCTGCATTGGCGCATGGCAGCACAGGGGTAAGGGCAGGAATGCTCCATATCGTATAGACTTTATGAACTGTTATTTAGGAGTTGTGGTATGCTGCCTTCCGCATTTGGCCAAACACCTGTGATCAAGAGCGCATGACGCTCGAAACGCGTAAGGACTATTATATTGGCTGATGAATTCTGTGTATAGAAATAAATAATTACACAAAGTGTGTGCCTCCTGAAGTCTGGTGGTTTGTGTATATATATATATATGCTCCAAGGTTGTCCTGGCACCTATACAAGGTTCGATGGCGCAGCATGAACACTACATGCCCCACAATTCTGTGCGAGATGGCTGACCTATCAGCAAGCAGCATGAGTGATTTGAATGACTGCGCACGCCATTGGAGAACAGGAGTGATCAGCCTTTGAGAAAGCTATATCAGCGAAACGCGTCAGGCTGCACCACAATAGCTGCATGGTCCATGTGGTATCGCTGGTCCTTGAGTGCTCCCCAATCTGGTCGACAACCTTGGAGCATACATTTACACGCGGCAGTCCAGCCGCGGGGGCAGCACCACCGCATCAATCAAAGCGGGCCGCTGGGTCGGGAATCTGCCCGGTTCACTGTGGAAGAACTGGCACCGAAAATAAGGACTTTCCAGCCCTTGTGACCCATACAGGGGAAGCATTAGAAATCTTCAGTCTCCTGGCACCTATACAAGGTTCGATGGCGCAGCATGAACACTACATGCCCCACAATTCTGTGCGAGATGGCTGACCTATCAGCAAGCAGCATGAGTGATTTGAATGACTGCGCACGCCATTGGAGAACAGGAGTGATCAGCCTTTGAGAAAGCTATATCAGCGAAACGCGTCAGGCTGCACCACAATAGCTGCATGGTCCATGTGGTATCGCTGGTCCTTGAGTGCTCCCCAATCTGGTGGACAACCTTGGAGCATACATTTACACGCGGCAGTCCAGCCGCGGGGGCAGCACCACCGCATCAATCAAAGCGGGCCGCTGGGTCGGGAATCTGCCCGGTTCACTGTGGAAGAACTGGCACCGAAAATAAGGACTTTCCAGCCCTTGTGACCCATACAGGGGAAGCATTAGAAATCTTCAGTCTCCTGGCACCTATACAAGGTTCGATGGCGCAGCATGAACACTACATGCCCCACAATTCTGTGCGAGATGGCTGACCTATCAGCAAGCAGCATGAGTGATTTGAATGACTGCGCACGCCATTGGAGAACAGGAGTGATCAGCCTTTGAGAAAGCTATATCAGCGAAACGCGTCAGGCTGCACCACAATAGCTGCATGGTCCATGTGGTATCGCTGGTCCTTGAGTGCTCCCCAATCTGGTGGACAACCTTGGAGCATATATATATATATATATATATATATATATATATATATATATATATATATATATATATATATATATAGATATTCCCCCGTTATAGTTAGTTCAGATAACTATAACTCGCGCGACTGCCACTCTATCACAAGGATGACGTCATCAGTGATGTCATGAGTGATGCCACTGACCATGTCATGAGTGATGTAATATGTGACGTCATGAGCAGCGGATTGCGGGCGCGCGAGTTATAGTTATCTGAACTAACTATAACGGGGGAATGTCATTGGTTTTTTATGAAATGTCCACCTAACTATAACCTGTGTGAAACCTATGGTTTTTTAAGTGAATTTGCAAGGTTTTTTAAATGCTAATTCCTAACTATAACGTGTGTGAAACCTATGGTTTTTTAAGTGAATATATATATATATATATATATATATATATATATATATATATATATATATATATATATATATCTTTCGTAAAGTTCGCTGGTTTCCTTGCCGCTTTTGCGGTGGCGGGCTCAAGCGAGGTAGCGATCCTCATTCATTTATCAACAAAGCCTTTCCACGATGAAAAAAGCGTTCTTGAGCCCAGTTCCTTTAGCGTGATTATTTATTTAAGAAATAGCAAACACACACCCGACGCGTTTCGGTGCCACTGCACCTTGGTCACGGGTCCAAGGTGCAGTGGCACCGAAACGCGTCGGGTGTGTGTTTGCTATTTCTTAAATAAATAATCACGCTAAAGGAACTGGGCTCAAGAACGCTTTTTTCATCGTGGAAAGGCTTTGTTGATAAATATATATATATATTACCTACTGGCGGTCGCCAGTAGGTAGTTATAGTTAGGACCCCTTTTCCATAGGAAAACCGCAACATTCTATTTTGATTAACTTTGGCGCCGGTTGACGAATCCTCGCGAATTTCTCAAAATAGGTGGGGCGCTACGCTCCGCTCCTACCCTGAAAGTCTCGGGGGGATTCGTCAAGCGGGGGCTGAGATAAAAGGGGGGTCCCAAAACGCGTTTTCCCCATGCATTTTTCCATAGGACCTTTAGAACGAGCTACAGCCCGAACGGCTGAACAGAATTACTAGAAATTTGGCAGAGAGGTAGTCCTCAGGTCAAGGAAGTGCCTTTTGTAGGTTTGGTGTAAATCTGTTCAGTAGATTCTGAGAAAATAGCCTTTAAATCAATATATATATCTGAGCCCGCTTACGGTACGCTTACCGTAAGCTTACCGTACGCGTACGGTGGCGTGCGCGAGCGCGATTCTGATTGGCTCTTAGATCTTAGTAAACATTCGAATCGGCCGAAACCAGGAAGCGGCGGCCGCCATTTTGTGTATTTCACTCTGAAAAAAAAGAGTGAAAACAAGAAAAGGGGGCAATGAGGAGAGTTACAGACCCCCTAACATTTGTAAGGGGGTCAAAGAAGGACAGAAAAGTACAAAAAAAACATTTATTGATTTTTAAAAAAATCGCGGGGTACGCGTACGGTAAGCTAACCGTACGCGTACGGTAGAAAAAAAAAATAAAAAGAAATAAAATTCAGATTTAAGTGTTTAGATATTAGGGGGCTCTAAAAAGAGCCGTTGTGTTTTTGAAGTGATTTTTTAGTGGTACCTACAAGTAAGTACCGATGCAGAGTCTAAGGTTCAAAAGGAAGACTCTGTTCCCTTCATCATTGAAGTGCACACCATCTCCTCTATAAATGTCTTGCATGTCGTAACGCAAGTTGTTGTGGTAAATGGAACCCATACCATAGTCACGGAGGAAAGCAGAAACAGATTTGTTGACGTGCTTTCTTGCTTTGTCAATCTGCGGACAGAAATGATTGGACCAGTTCCATTTTTGCCTTTGGCATATGTTAGAAAACACAAAGGCAGTTTTAGGGAAAAGTGAAAACAGTTGTGCAAAGGTGTCCTTCATAAGCATTTCCAGACCTACCCCAGTCAAAGTGCCTAGGTCATTGCCACCACAGTGCACTATTATGAGGTCAGGGTGTTGGTTTTGCATGAAGGATTTCACCAATGGCATCAACTGGTGCCACTTTAACCCTCTCTGACCAATCCATTTAATGTCTACATTTGGCAAAGCAAGGTCTCTCACCATATCTGTTTTCTCTGCATACTTTTCACTCCAGAAGACATAGCTGTGCCCTACAATCCACACTGTGAACATCTTCAAAGGAGAACTGGATGCACTCAGGAGGTGTAATTCAGTAGAATGGTAAAAAGAAATGAAAGACAGTTTGGAAATGGAGGCATACATATTTTTTTCATAAAAAAAGAACTGATTGGCTGTTTCATACCATTCTAGAATAAAAACTAGGCTGTATGTGTAAATTAATAGAAGCATGTTTTGTATTGGTACAGAAAAATGTGTTACCAAAGAACAGTACTATGGATTTGCTGTTAGGTTTGAAAAGTCAAGCACTCTTGCTCTGTGGAATTGAAACATTGTGTGGCGAACTTCTGACCTAACTCCACACAGCAGTGTTCCATGAGCTGTTGCTAAGGTAGCAGGCAGAAGTCAAGTTGGGGGAAGGGTACTAGGCAGAAGTCAAGTAGGGGGCAGGGTACTTTTGGAAAAGGGTTGGTTTTCAACCAATAGAAATGTGTGATTACATTTGAAAAAAAGGGGGAAGCACTGAGATTTGAAACTTACATGTATATGTGTGGAAAAATAGAGGGAAAGTTTGCCATTATCTGGTTCTGCTGAGAGGAGAGAGGTGAACACAACAGAGATCCTGGCTCTGATAATCTGCTGTTTGAGTGCCACATTTCTTTCACAACTAACTAATTTTAAAGGTGAGGATAGAGTTTGAGAGGAGATGTATATGGTAAATTAAGAAATGAATAATAGAAATGGAAATTCTTTTTGTTGAAGTTGCGTTTATCATTTTCTGTTTTGGGAGAAATTTAAATGTGAGGAACATGTAAAATAATATGGACTATGTTTTCACAATAAATTAAGGTGTACTGGAAAAAAAAAGAATAGTTTAAGGGTTTGAGGTTGGACTCAGTAATGCAAATACATTTAGCATCACTAAGGCTGGTTGCCCTTGCTGGAATGTAGGCAGCCACCCAGGTTACACATGGTGGTGGTCTGAAAAAGCAGTTTGGACATGTGCATTTAAGAAAATCAAAAAAGTGGTTTCATAATGTGTCAGTCTGTAAAAGTGATTTTCACTTGCCCAAAAAAAAAGAGCAGTAAGTGTGCTTTCAAATTGGCAAAGAAATTTCGTTTTGGGACTAATGTGAAAACATGACTCTGTGTGCAAAGAGGAATTATAGGCAGAGATTTATTGCGTTTTTTTCTGGTGATTTCACAGTTGCATTAGTAGGAAAAAGGGGGAGCGATTTTTTGGGGGAAGAAGCAGACTCTTAGCACACACCCATGTGCTTGCCATGTATAATCATGCACAGTATTTACAAGCGAGTGGGGTTTTCATGTTTCAGTCTGTAATGCAAATACATTCAGCATCACTAAGGCTGGTTGCCCTTGCTGGAGTGTAGGCAGCCACCCAGGTTACACATGGTGGTAGTCTGAAAAAAAAAGTGGTTTCATAATGTGTCAGTCTGTAAAAGTGATTTTCACTTGCCAAAAAAAAAGAGCAGTAAGTGTGCTATCGAATTGGCAAAGAAATTTCGTTTTGGGACTAATGTGAAAACATGACTCTGTGTGCAAAGAGGAATTATAGACAGAGATTTATTGCGTATTGCTATGGTGATTTCACAGTTGCATTAGATGGAAAGGGGCAGCTATTTTTCTGCTGAAACAAACATATCAGACGGTATTTTAAAGAAATAACTATTGGTATTAGATGATATTTTTTTAGAATATTATGCATTTCTATAATGTTAAGTTTAAGTAAAAAGAGATTCTGGGCTTTTTTATTACAATCTTTGTGATTGTTATTTTTTTTTGCCCGCTGTAAAATGATGAATGCAATTGCTTTCACAATTTATAGTGAAATGCAATATATTCTGAAAACAGCAAAAATAAGGCAAAAATATTTTTTGGAAAAAAATGTAAATATGTGTACTGTATTATAAAATGTTTTAAAAATATTAATACTTTTTTCTTTTTTTTCAGATTCATATAGAAAATTTTTGAAAACTAGAACCATTTTTAAAGCTATTTTTAAAAAAAACAAATGAATAAATATTTTTTTGAGTGAGTATGGTAAGTCAATAATAATAATTGTAGTCTCTCAAGGACCTTGTAATGTGATAATTGATTTTTAGTGTTTTTTTTTTAAAAATAAAAAAAAAGTACGCGCACCGTACGCGTACGGTGAAAAAAAAAAAAAAAAAGTTTTTAAAAACATATATAAAAAATAGATGAAAGGTAAGGTTGGCTCTTAAAAGAGCCGTTGTGTTCATGCAGGGACAGAGGAAAGAAAGATTGGGAATATTAGACGGTACGACAAGTGTGCTGATCTATTTTACTGTTCACTAGGGAAACACTGGTCTCCCTATAAGTAATTAGATCGTGACAAGTGGCGCACCGTACTTCAACCCTCGCAAACCGAGGGTTAATTTCCAGAGGGCCAGCAAAAGGAGATGCTCCCCCCACAGATGAAGGGCTCACCTGACCTGCAGAAGAAGGAGTCAGCTCTGCAGATGATGGTCCAGGCTGAGCTGCTGTGGATGTACTTGCTTGTCTTTCTGAAGAGTTACCTCCAAAAAGATGACCATGTGTCCTTTCGTGTACATCCTTGAGGTGTCTCTTCATGGTGTGATTCCCAAAGGAATACTTCCTGTCAGGATTACCTCTAGAAAGTACACGCTGACACAGCCTGCAAGTTACTAAGGGTGCATTCACCTTTTGCTGGCCTTCAGGAAAAGTAAAATAATCCCATACATAAGAGGGCTTTTGTTTCCTCGATCTCTGCCTCAAGACAGTGCTGCTAGTGCTAGCCTCACTCTCAGAAGAGCTCTGCTGTTCTGCCATCGTATCCCAAAGACAAACCAGCTCCTTCTCCTAAGGGATCACAAGCAGAAATGAGGGGAATGGGTGTGGTGTAGGAGAGTTCTAGAACTGAAAGTAGTTTCAACCAATCAAAAGTTGTGTTTCATGATCACATGACCTACCGTACGCTTACGGTACGCTTACGGTACGCTTACGGCAAAAGTGCGCATGCGCATAACAGACACTACCCAACACTACCCGACACTTCCGCGTAACGTGCGCGTGTAGCGCACACGCGTACGCGTCCCACGCGGAGTACGCGCGGCTACGCAAATTGCGTAACTATACGCAAGCAGCGTGGATAAATTACGGACGTAGCGTAAACCGTACGCTTACCGTGAGCTTACGGTACGCGTACTAAAAAAATAATAAAAAAAATAGAAAAAAAGTACTGCAAATAAATTTTACATGTTTATTTTAAAAAAAATATATAAAAAAAAAAAAAAAAGAATTTTAAAAATTTAACCATAGTCTTTATAAAAGGTAAGAAAAATAAAATAAAAATATGTTAAAAAAAATAGAAGAAAAAAAAAACAATTAGCATTTAAAAAACCTTGCAAATTCACTGAAAAAACCATGGGTTTCACACACGTTATAGTTAGGACTTAGCATTTAAAAAACCATAGAAATTCAGTGAAAAAACCATAGGTTTCACACACGTTATAGTTAGGAATTAGCATTTAAAAAACCTTAGAAATTCAGTGAAAAAACCATAGGTTTCACACATGTTATAGTTAGCTGGACATTTTACTCGTAAAAAACCAATGAAATTCCCCCGTTATAGTTAGTTCAGCTAACTATAACTCGCACGCCCGCAATGCACTGCTGATGACGTCACATATTACATCACTCATGACATGGTCAGTGACATCACTCATGACATCACTGATGACATCTCAAATGACATCACTGATGACCTCACTGATGACATCATCCTTGTGATAGAGTGGCAGACCTCCTCTTCCCCTAATAAAACCTTTGATACACACAATCAAAAATAGAGACTAAAATTTACAAAACAATGGACATACCAATAACAGTTACAACAACCTCTTCAGTAATTCTAAGATCCACATACACATCCACTCATTCACCAACAGTCCAATACAGTCACTCATACATGTACTCACTTATCATATGTACTCATACACCTATACATCCTATTACACAACGCCACTCATCCATAGAGCTACTCACACACATAGTCACTCATGCCAATAAAGAATCAAACATCCATTTACTTGCATATACAGTTAAACACACACCACCACACTTACTTCTACGGAAACTTACACATACTTAGTCTTTTTAACAATCACTTATAGAAACACATACTTATTCATACAGGAACTCTTTCAATCTCTCACTCTCACATATACTCACATATATAAACCAATAGTCACATATACTAGTTTTAAACATATGTAGTTACTCATAAAGACACTATTGAGACAGTCATTCACTCACTAACACACCCATGCACACACTCATCCACCCATGCAGTCCTGCACACATGCTCTGTTCAACACATACAAACAGTGAGTCACTCATTCATGCACCTATGCACTACGTCATACCCCCCACCGAACCATGCAGACACTCATACTGATACTCAAAAAACCAACTAATAACCTATATAGACACCCATGTAGCTACTCTCCAACCCATGCAGCCACTTATACACAAAGTGAGAGACTGATACAGATATCTATATATTTAAACATTACTCACTAAGCCATTTATTCACTAAGATACACTTAATCAGTCAGTTATACAATCAATTTTTCAAAAACAATTCATCCATTTAGACACTTATATACCCATTTATTCTTCCATCGACCTTGAGATATACATATATAAAACATATGTAATTTTCAGAAAAACACACATTCTCTGGATGATGTCATCAGTGATGTCATTTGAGATGTCATCAGTGATGTCATGAGTGATGTCACTGACCATGTCATGAGTGATGTAATATGTGACGTCATCAGCAGTGCATTGCGGGCGTGCGAGTTATAGTTAGCTGAACTAACTATAACGGGGGAATTTCATTGGTTTTTTACGAGTAAAATGTCCAGCTAACTATAACATGTGTGAAACCTATGGTTTTTTCACTGAATTTCTAAGGTTTTTTAAATGCTAATTCCTAACTATAACGTGTGTGAAACCTATGGTTTTTTCACTGAATATATATATATATATATATATATATATGGTTTATACTTATCTGTTGAATACATTCATGTTTTTACAACAAAATTTGTTGTAAAGGCGTGAGTGGTAAAGGCATATGCATTTTAAAGGTATGAGTGGTGATAGCATTCATGTTGTAACAGCTGCATTGTAATGGCATGCGTTTCAATGCAATTTGTGGTTCTGTCATACATCCTACCAACACACATACACACATATTCAAATGCATACACAGTCATGCATGTTAGAACGAACACAAGCACAAGGAAGAACACAGAAAAACTCATTCAAGAACTAGCATGTTTCCCAAGTATTTGACCTTAAAATAACCAAAGTACGGACACATTCTGACATAATTTAGAAAAAGAGGAATAAGGCTGAACTGTAATCGGAGAAGTGAACTTCGATGAAAATATTTTAAGCTGCAATGGGAACAGGAATGACACTTAAAGGAATGACAGCCCACCCACATGGATTCCTTGGGATCAGTGCTCACAGCGAAGGTGCTGGGAAGACGTATGCTGGTTGAAACTCTTTGCAGCTCGCAGACAACCTTCTGACTGTAGGGACCTAGGGCCTCATATACAAGGCCGTTGCACTGCCAGTGCATCACTTTTTTTGATGCAGCGGTGGTGCAGTGCGCCTGCACATATTTCAAAGGCCACGTAAAGTCACCCCTCATCACTTTTCATGGCCTTGCAAATATGGGCCCCTTTCCCGCATTACTCTGCGTGAATGGGGCGTTCCATAGGTGTTGCTGTGGGTGTTCCCACGCAACATCCATGGAACCTGACATATTCCCAGATTTACAAAATTTTGTAAAGCTGGGAATGCGTCAACGCTACGCCTCCACATTTATTTCTCCTTGTTTTATCTCTTTCTATGTGTGCTGCATTTTCTCCCCTGAGTAAACAATCATCACCAGTACTGGGTTTGTGTTGGTGTGTAGGTTTTTTCCTCAATGCATCCAAAAAGTACAAATAGATCCCTAACATGAAAGATGGTGGTTGGTCGTCGAGGTTAACAACCACCTTCGCAAGTCACTATCACTTCTTCAGGATTGTACAATAGTGGTGCATGCGATGTTTTGCGGTATGTTTCTTTCATGTTTAGAAAAGTCTTCTTTTAACAATGCTGGTAGGTCGAGGAGGATTATGTTATTGCCGCATTTCAATATCTCCCGTTTTGTCAAATTAATCACATTATGAATTCACTTGAGGAAATCAAATTGCTAATCAAGAAATTTGAATCATGTGAGAGTTCTCCATGGTGTTACTGTTAATTGTTAAAATATTTTTATTTCTGAAAAACCTCTGGAGAAACTTGATGCGGAACATTTAATTGAAGTCTCTGTTATTTAACATGTTGGGATAACCCTGGTGGCATTACGTGGGCATCTGAGAACCAGTTAGATCAGGGAGAGAAAAAGTCCCTTCTCACAGACGTGATCGTCTTTTTCAATTTCACCTGCCTGTCCAGTGGATGTGGTTACAGGTTTATGAGGCATTTATTTCACTTATGTCATCGATTTCCTGCTTGGAAAGTGCAAGCTTGCATATTCCTGTTGCTGTTAGTGGCACTTCAAGGACCTTTGCATTTGATAATTTTATGCTTTATTAACCATGATTTTGTCAAACAGCTTCCACTCAGGTTGGCACAGAGAGTTTTTTTTCATGGCAGGAACCTGAAAGTAGTTGGAATTGTATGACTGTGTGCTGTATGAAGCCATGTCTACAATACAGTCTAATGTCCCAAGTTATACAATATTGATTGTTGAAAACAGCATGTTTGTCAAACTTTAATCGGAAATAGTGTACTCTGCACATATGCAAAAGCAGTGGCCTAACTCGGCTTGGAATGCAGTTTAAAACCACACAGTCATGTATTTAAAGGTAGTGACGTTTCCTGTAAACAAACCTTTAACTGGTCACGGATGGATATGACAGCCAATGTAGTGTAGTTGTCTTACAGTGTAAACTGGAAATTATGCTGAGGTATACAATTTAGAGTTAAAACATGTTGTGGGATGTTTGATGCCAAACATCCAGTAAGTGGTAACGCTTTCATCTGAACCCACTAAGTACCTTCAGGTACCGAGGAAGCAGCAAATATCTAAATATATACAGTTAGACTTCTGGCACTCCGCACTCACCAGTGCTTATGCACGAGAGTCCATCTGAGGGTAAAGAACACCTGATATTCATGTTGCACGTGAGCATTTATATGAGCGTGCATCATCGACCAAATACACCTCTTGTGGATGCTTCAATCATCCGTTATGATGCACAGGCGACAATGTCTGAGGCTGCCACATACAATCCCATGATGTGCAAGACTTTATCATATGGTACTTAACCCAATTTTTGTGATGTATCTCCAGTTATAAAACTGTCCCTCATGTGCCACTAGACTTCATCTGATGGTACAGCTCTCAAACTTCAAAATGTACATGAGACCCCAGGCAAAATTACTGAACACAACCTCTGTGGTTCACGAGGACCCATCTGATGGTACAACTCTCAGACTTCAAAACGTACCAGAGACCCCAAACGAAATTCTGAACACCACCTCTGTGGTTCTTGAGGCTCCATCTGATGGTACAGCTCTCAAACTTCAAAATGTACACGAGACCCCAAACAAAATTACTGAACACAACCTCTTTGGTTCACGAGGCCCCATCTGATGGTACAACTCTCAAACTTCAAAATGTCCCAGAGACCCCAAACAATATTACTAAACACAACCTCTGTGGTTCATGAGGCCCCAACTGATGGTACAACTCTCAATCTTCAAAATGCATCAGAGACCCCGGACAATAATACTGAACACAACCTCTGTGGTTCACGAGGCCCCATCTGAAGGTACAACTCTCAAACTTCAAAATGCATGAGAGACCAAGGACAATATTACTGAACACAACCTCTGTGGTGCACGAGGCCCCATCTGATGGTACAACTCCCAAACTTCAAAATGCATGAGAGACCACAAACAATATCACTGAACAAAACCTCTGTGGTTCACGAGGCCCCATCTGATGCTACAACTCTCAAACTTCAAAATGTACATTAGACCCCAAACAATATCACTGAACACCACCTCTGTGGTTCTTGAGGCTCCATCTGATGGTACAACTCTCAAACTTTAAAATGCACCTGAGACCCCAAACAATATTACTGAACACAACCTGTGTGGTTCACGAGGCCCCATCTGATGGTACAACACTCAAACTTCAAAATGTATTTGAGACCCCAAACAATATTTGTGAACACAACCTCTGTGGTTCTTGAGGCTCCATCTGATGGTACAGCTCTCAAACTTCAAAATGTACACGAGACCCCAAACAAAATTACTGAACACAACCTCTTTGGTTCACGAGGCCCCATCTGATGGTACAACTCTCAAACTTCAAAATGTCCCAGAGACCCCAAACAATATTACTAAACACAACCTCTGTGGTTCATGAGGCCCCAACTGATGGTACAACTCTCAATCTTCAAAATGCATCAGAGACCCCGGACAATAATACTGAACACAACCTCTGTGGTTCACGAGGCCCCATCTGAAGGTACAACTCTCAAACTTCAAAATGCATGAGAGACCGAGGACAATATTACTGAAAACAACCTCTGTGGTGCACGAGGCCCCATCTGATGGTACAACTCCCAAACTTCAAAATGCATGAGAGACCACAAACAATATCACTGAACAAAACCTCTGTGGTTCACGAGGCCCCATCTGATGCTACAACTCTCAAACTTCAAAATGTACATTAGACCCCAAACAATATCACTGAACACCACCTCTGTGGTTCTTGAGGCTCCATCTGATGGTACAGCTCTCAAACTCCAAAATGCATCAGAGACCCCAAACAATAATACTGAACACCACCTCTGTGGTTCACGAGGCCCGATCTGATGGTACAACTCTCAAACTTCAAAATGCATGAGAGACCACAAACAATATTACTGAACACAACCTGTGTGGTTCACGAGGCCCCATCTGATGGTACAGCTCTCAAACCTCAAAATGCACCTGAGACTCCAAACAATATTACTGAACACCACCTCTGTGGTTCACAAGGCCCCATCTGATGGTACAGCTCTCAAACTTCAAAATGTACATGTGACCCCAAACAATATTACAGAACACAACCTCTGTGGTTCACAAGGCCCCATCTGATGGTACAGCTCTCAAACCTCAAAATGCACCTGAGACTCCAAACAATATTACTGAACACCACCTCTGTGGTTCACAAGGCCTCATCTGATGGTACAGCACTCAAACTTCAAAATGTACATGTGACCCCAAACAATATTACAGAACACAACCTCTGTGGTTCACGAGTCCCCATCTTATGGTACAACTCTTAAACTTCAAAATGCATCTGAGACCCCAAACAATATTTGTGAACACAACCTCTGTGTTTCATGAGGCCCCAGCTGATGGTACTACTCACAAAACTTCAAACTGAAAATTACAGATCGCAACGTCTGTGGATCACAAGCCTCCAGCTGATAGTACACCTCATCAAGTTCAGCATTACACCATCACGAATTTAAACCAAAACTTTAGTGGTTCAAGAGACTCCATCTGACACTACAGACCAGCACTAATGATTAATATGAAACAACACCAAGGGAAACTATACTTTAATCTTGTAATGCTCAAAAGACATCAAATGTGGCTATAAAACTATCCTTTGTTAGCCATATGTGCCTCCGTCTGAGAGTGCGAATACACTAACTTTTTAATGCACTGAGACATAATCAGAGGCTACCTCTTTCAATCCTAATGAGGCATATGAGACTCATTGTGAGGCCACATCACCCAACCCTCAAATTGCCAACGAATAACCAGTTGAAGCTGCAACAACTAAACCCCTTAATGGATAAGAGATACTATCTGTGGACCCAACATCCGAACCCCATGGAACGTGCAATAAAATATATTTAAGTGTATTGAACTTTGCAGTTATCATAGCATAGGGCATTTTAAACTTGCTTGCATTATATGGCGGCAATGCAGTTAATTGCTAAAAATTCCACAAAAAACTTAATTAATGTTTTGAATAAGAGCATTTTGGCTGAGAAGGCGGCATGCTATAATAATTGTTCAGCTAACTGAAATATGCTGTCAATTAATTTTTTCTAATGCCTTTCACATACACACAGTTGATTGTTTAGAGTTATGTGTCCCTGATTTTTTCCTAACAGTGAGGACCCATAAAGCATAGATGTCAGGTGCTGAACGTCAATTACGGACTGTCTTTGTGTCACTCTAGGATACAATAATGGACACATTGTTTTCATCTAAACAAGAACCCAACATGCATACTTACACCAATAAAATGTTTTTAAGCTTCCAGCAGCTGGCAAAAACAATACATCCATGGAGGAAAAAACTACGTTTGAATTGAGAGGAAACAAAAGCATTGAATGACTGAGCTCCGAAGGGATGAGAGTAAGCAGGTTTTCATAATAAAAAGTCCCGCTGCGCAGACTACGCGTACATGGACAAAGACGTCGCAGTGGAAGTAATCGTTTATTTGTGCTCTTTTATTACAGAAATTAAAATAAACATGAGAGAAAATTGTGTTGTTCTTCTTTTAACTTGTTTTCTTTTCTTTAGTGAAAGGAACGTCTAATGCCCGATGTCAATGTCCTGCGGTTACCCAAGCAGTTAATAATGGAGGCCCGCCATTGAGCATCCATACCAATGCAACAAAAGTGAATCTTTCTTAGGTTGATCTTGATATGTTTTCTAATGTTTTCATTCGGTCTTGCTAGAACTTATCAGAAATCATTGATTAACACTTTTACCTTATTTAGCATATGGTGATGAGGTATTTATGTACCATAAGGATTATCATGTTGTAATTGTTAAATACTGTAAGAAAGAAGCACTATCCTTCATTGATGGTGATGAGCAGGGTTTTCACGGAATAAAACCTGCTCGGATTAAACTCCCATTGTATGAAAATACTAATCGAGTGATGTGCAAACTAAATGTAAAAAGCTAATGGGAGAAGACGAAAACTGCGCAAGCACATGTTAAAGTGCTGTAGTAGGCCGCAAATGCATGTGAAAATAACAGACTAAAAGCTGCTAGTTTTATTTTACACTAAATCAATAAAATAATACTTTAAAATGCGCATAGATAAAGCGAGAAAATATGCATTACATAGGGCGTGCTAATAGTCTGACCTTATAAACGATAAATAACACTTGTATTTGTCTTTCCTAGAAGTGTGATTTTTCTGCTCTGCCGAAAAGGCTTGAGAGTCACTTTTGAAATTAAAATGCCGTATTAGAAATGTAGAAGGGAAGAATATTGTGAACTGTCCTTCCGAGCCCTGTGTGTCTGCCAAGGTTGCAAGGAGGAAACTAATTGAATAAAAGAATGGAACACTTCCTCAGTGAGCAGCACATTGAAATAATTGAGGCACAGAAGTTGATACATGACTGAGATGGAGGAAGAGTACAAACTATGGAAGCTTTAAATTTGTATTTCCTTGGCTGGAAGTTGATAAAATGAATAAATAAACAATGGATCTTTTTGCAAAATTGTCATGTCAAAAATGGTGTGCTAGAACACCCCCTGTTTTGACCAATGGAATGAAATGAAAATTTCATGTTATCATACAATGTGGGTTGGACTTTAGAGAATTTAGATTATAACTACAGGTAGCCGGGAGGTGGGGTTAGAAGGTGTGATTTTCTTACTTTGCAAGAGAAGAGGGCTGTGTTGCTGTTTCCTAAATTCTATGGCCTGGCTGCTGTTCTGCTGAAACCTGACTTTAAACTTTGCTCCTTAACTCTTCTTGATGGGCCTTGCTTACTCTCATGGCCAGAGGGTAGCTTTCCGAATTTCTTGAACTAGGGTTAGTATGATATTCTGAATTTGCATAACTGTTTTGCAAATGACTTATGTTTCTACTCTTTTGTCTCTACGCCTTTCCACTCACTCAGAGCGCTGCACTTGAGATGTTCTTATGTCATTTTCCATTGATATTTCTCTTGTATGGTGATTTATGATTCGAGATGTATTGTACTTGTTGAGCAATCACATTATTATAGATAAAACATTATTAACCCATAAATGAGTTTGTCTTTATTAGTGTTATTGATGGGGTTATGTGAAGAGTATACAACAGTTTATTTCCAAATCCAATTATTATTTTGCCAAGCTCTGATTACATAATAAAGATTGCATCGCCACAAAAGGATAATATGAGGATGATATGGTAATGAGAATTTGGTAAGTTTGGTTTACACTCATCCAGCGTGAAAAGGACTTGTAGGGTATTGAATTGGGTCCAGGTGATGAAATGTATTAGGCCCTGATCACTGGATCAATGGGATGTCCCTTTTTGGTATATGTTCTGTTATATGCCTTCTTGAAAATCTTTGAAAAACAAAAATAATCAGAACATTATGTGCCCATTTCCTAGACAGACTACCGATGGAGAACTACATTTAGAGCATTTATGAATAATAATGTTGGGGTTATGGGCTGAGATGGGGCTAATGTGGATGGTGATGAGAAATCACTGCCCTGGCAGTACTGTACCTTATAGCATGGATTTTTTGTATGGATATAAAATGTATGGGATGGATGTGCTGATGGAGAAGAAAGAGGACTGCGTCTTTGAATATGAACCTTTTTTTTCGACATATGATGGCTGTCTCTAGGCTGCACTTGACACTTATTGGAAAAACATATGCATGAAATGGTTCTGTTTGTCATATGACGAATGGACTTGGTATGTGATGGCTGTTACGGAGCATAGAAACATGCATTTGATACATGACAAGTGTCCTGGGCATACAACGGTCATATGTGAAAGTAGGTCATGACATTTAATACCAGCACAGTTGTGTATGAGTCTGTCTGTGGCCTGTAAGTCTGTAGAGTGTATACATAGTGTATACTGTGCATTTGATGTTATATCTGACTATGTAGTTGAAGGTAGTCAATATATCTTCTAGAGTTTGGCATCTGAGGCTGCATCGACCATACAACAGCAGAGTACAAGCTTATGACGTGATGCAGTACCTTTTTGCAAGACGCCATAAACTGAATATGCTACTGACCTTAAAAAGTCAGTTGAAGTTCATGCTAGGCACAGATGCATGCCCCTGCAGATATCAAACAATTATATCAGACTCTTGTTATCTAGAAAGGCTTTCACTAGGTGCTGGCAGAATTTTCCAATGGACAAACGGTGGCCTGTCAATTGAATGCAGTGCACATTTACTTCACCCTCCTCCCCACAGCAAATCACTATTTTATATCCTCTCTCTTCACATCTGGCACAATCATATCAACAGCACCTACTTGCCTTAGACACTACCACCACCTTTGAACATCACATTGCAGATTCTGAATATTTGATACCATATTTTAATTCACCAAGATGATGTTGCATAGGCCCTTCCACAAGAATAGGGTGCAGATTGCTCCTTCAACATAACAAAGTTCTTCACTCCACTGTTGAAAGGGCACAGTATGGAAGAGTTCCAGAACTCAACAGAATTCCTCAACCTTGTTGTAGCAACTATGAAAAGAGTATGTTTGCACTACAAATTTCATGTTGAGATTCTTTGCCACCAAAACAAAAGATTAAACACCACTTAGTCATACTGACTTGTGCAAAACACAGAAGCAAAACAAAAAACATGGAAAGCTTGAATTAATCTCATTCATGGCGTTTCAATTCTTCATATATTTGCTCATTACTGCAAGTAGGCAGAGACCAAACATCTGCAAGTCAATCCAGGCTTCACGCAGGTAGGACTAGTTCATTCAAAACTATTAAGCATTGTCTATTCTATCCAGAAATACAACCAACACTACATATGCTGCACCCTTCTTGGGCTTCATCCGTGAGGTGCAGTTTCAGTCCTATGACAGGCTTAGCTCAGGGACCCTGGTCGGGCAGACTTGCATCACAAGATTATTTTGTGAATGTTGGGTGACTCTTGGACCAAATCTGAAGCTACCAAACATTTTCTTAAAAAGAAATTGGAACCTTAAAACATTAAAATACTGTGGTCTAGAACAAAGATACAAGTCTCCCAAATAAAGTTCAACAGTAGCAGCTACATTTTAGCATATTGCCACAATCAAATCATTTGACCATGAAGTGTCAAGTACAGTAGGATCATGACAAATGAGCACCAGTCTCATGGAGCTCTATTCACCTAGAGATTCCATTGATGCCCCTTTAAAGATGATCAACCTCTAGAAATGTTCTACATGCAAAGGTAAACCTGTTTCTGTATCCATGGCCCATTCCAAGACATCTGCTAATGCAAATTAGATTACATTCTCTAGCACCATATCAATCAGGAGCTCCTTTCCTCTGGTACATCTACTGTAGTATACCCTGATTGCTGCAATGAACTTGCGCAATATTTCCATGGAAAAAATCAGGATATATACAACGCGTTTCCTGGCTCTCTATTTCCTAGCGACCTTTCAGTCATGAATAGGCCTCCAGACCACATTAAGCACACACTGGAGGAATTTCCAATATTGGACCTGAATACTCTATCAGGAATTTTTGTTGAAATAAAGTCAGGTTCCCCTCTCGACCCGGCTCCTCCTCACCTCTTGTGCAAAGTTAAAGAGGTTGTGCTTCCTGTTATACTGGATGTAATAAATCTCTCCATCACCACTGGACAAGCTCCACCCTCTTGGAAACATGCCATGGTGAAAGCTTTATTGACAAAGCCAAGCTTAAACCCTTTGCTGCCTATGGTCTGTAAGGTCTTGGAAAATATGTCAATTCGATTCTTTCCGACTTCTTAGAAACTCATAGTTTTGTGCACTACTCTCAGACCGGTTTTCGTCCTCAACATGGAACTGAAATCGCACTTCTTGCCATAGTGGAAGAATCGGTAAAAAACATTGTCCAGGGACGAGCAGTAGCCATCATCCTCCTCGACCTTAGCTCCACATTTGATACGGTTAATTTTGACATTCCTCTTAACAGACTTAGGACTGCCAGTGTGTCAGGTGGAGCCATTTCCTGGATTCTAACCTACCTAAATTTATTTTATTTATTTATTTTAAGGTTTTGTAGAGCGCGTAGTAACCCTAGAGCATCCCAGCGCTAGAACCTGAACTCAAGGGGGGTCAGCGGTGGAGGGGGTTAAGGGTCAGGGAAGAGAAGAGTCTTCAGTGCCTTCCTAAACTGAAGGAGATTGGGTTCAGTTCTCAGTCTCCGGGGGAGGTTGTTCCAGTGTTTGGCCATGTGGACCGAGAAGCGGCGGCCTCCGGACCTGGCTTTATTAACTCTGGGGACTGTGATGAGGTTCTCTCCGCTGGAACGGAGGGCCCTTTTCGTTTTGTAGGGGATGATGAATTCCTTGAGGAGGGGAGGGCCGTTGTTATAAAGAGTTTTGTGGGCCAGACAGAGGGCCTTGAAAGCAACCCTTTCTCTGACTGGGAGCCAATGGAGAAGCTTGAGGGCTGGCTTTGCCGATGATCTGGCGGGGGTGTCAGTGAGTAGGCGGCCCGCGGCGTTTTGAATTTTCTGCAGGGTGTTGAGAGTGGCTTCAGGAGCTCCCAGATAGATTGCGTTGCAGTAGTCAAGCCTTGCCAGGATAAGGCACTGAATCAAAAGTTTCTTGGCGGTCGCGGGGAGCAGGGGGAAGATCTTTCTACAGGCCCTGAGAAGTCCGAAGCAGATTCCTGCCGTCTTTTTTGCCTGTGTTCTAAATCTCAGGTCGTTTGCGAGCCATACGCCCAGGCTCTTGACCTCTTCCTTGTGTGCAGGGGGGTCACCCAAGCAGTCAGGCCAGAGGTGAGGCGGCAGGGAGGGCCCTTTGTGTCCGAGCAGCAAGATCTCGGTCTTGGAACCGTTTAATTTTAATGCTGAGGAGTTCATCCAGCTGTGGATTTCAGTGAGACAGCTGTGGAGGTCAGAGGGAGATTGGTGCGGGTGTGAGAGGGTTACCACCAGCTGGGTATCGTCGGCGTAATTGATGATCGATACGCCGAACCGAATGAACAGTTTCTCCAGCGGGGACAAATACACGTTGAATAACGTCGGGCTAAGAGATGAGCCCTGCGATACTCCACAGCGGAGAGGGATTGCGGGTGAGTGGCTGCCGTTCTCCCAGACTTGAAAGGAGCGGTCACCAAGGAAAGATTTTAGCCACTTCAGGGCCGTGCCCCTTACTCCGATTTCTACCAGTCGTTGGATTAGGGTATGATGGTTCACAGTGTCGAAGGCCGCACTGAGGTCCAGGAGGATCACTGCCACTGATCCTCCTGTATCCAGAATGCTTCTGGCCTTCTCCACAGCCGCCAGGAGGGCGATGTCGGTGCCCTGGCCTGGATGGAACCCTGTCTGGGAGACCCCGAGTAAGTTGTTGCTCTCCAGGAATAGTGAAAGTTGTTTGTTCACTAGCTTCTCCGTGATCTTACTGTTTCCTGGGAGAAGGGAAATAGGTCTGTAGTTGGAAAGGTCCTGGGGGTCTAAAGAAGGTTTCTTTAGTAGGCCTTTGACCACTGCCGCTTTCCAGCTATGGGGGACTAGGCCCTGCGAGAGGGAGGAGTTGATAAGCGACGTGAGGGGGGGGATGATGGTGCTGGAAACTTTTTTCAGGAAACGGAGAGGGGCAGGATCGCGGGGGGACCCACTTTTGATTGAGGCCAATGTTGCGGCTACCTCTTCCGTGGACACTGGGCCAAAGGTGTCCAGGGAGGGTGAGGGGCCGTCAGGGAAATGGGAGAGGAGGATAGGATAGTTGGCAGGATCCCCGTCCATGTGGCTAGTTACGATAGGGGGAAGGGCCGAGAGAATTTTTTGTATTTTCTCATCAAAGAAGGTGGCGAGTTTAACGCATTTGCTTTCCGCTGCTTTGGGGTCCAATGGTTTAACAGGGGGGTCTGGGGCATGAAGGAGTTCTTTAAGAATGGCGAAGGTTTCGTGGGCCGAACAGGAGGCGTTTTTGATTCTATCTTCGTAGAAGGCGCTTTTGGTATTGCGTAGTTCCATTTTATAAGATTTTACGGAGGCACGAAATATGTCTTTCTTGTCTGCCGTTTTATCTTTCCTCCAAAGGCGTTCGTTCCTCTTGCATTCCTTTCGTAATAGGTTAAGTTCGGGAGTGTACCATGCGGACGGATTGACTCTCTTGGTACGTTTAAGGGTGCTAGATTTCGGGAGGATGTCATCCAGAGATTGGGTGACCCAAGTATTGAATTCGTCGTCAGCGGCGATGGTGTCTTGAGAGGGGAGGGGGGTGTTTTCATTTAATTTAGCTGCCCATTCGTCTGGGACCAGTTTATGCCAGCGTCTAATAAGGGTTCTGATTTTGGGGGGTTGAGGGGGGGGAATGTTGATAGGCCATTCAAAGGGGACCAGGAAGTGGTCGGTCCAAGGGAGGGGGACGTGGTAGGGGGGGGAAATGGTAGAACATTGCAGGTCTTTGCAGGAGAAACAACCTCAAGGTGTCTATCTCTCATTTGTGGAGTACCTCAGGGATCATCTCTGAGCCCCACTCTATTTAACGTGTATATGAGACCACTTGCTGATACTGTCCTGCCATATGGGATCAAAATTGACACATATGCGAATGATACTCAGTTGGTAGTATCCCTAAACCATCCTCAGAATTCTCCCTCTGATCTGGAATCCTGTCTGGAGAAGGTGGCAACTTGGACGCAACACTCGTGTCTCAGGCTCAATGGAGAAAAAACTAAATAATGCTTCTGGGCAACTTGCCTAACATTGATCTCAAACTTGCATGGCCAACTTGCATTGGACCCACCCCGACTCCCAAGTCCAAGATCAAAAGCTTTGGCGTCTGGCTCGACAAATCATTCAAATTTGACCAGCAAGCAGTGGAGCCTGCTATGGTATTCTTAGAATGCTGTGGAAAGTTCTACCCCCTCCTCCCTGTGGGGGCCAGGATAATTATGGTCCAGGCCCTGGTTCTCTCTCGCCTTGATTACGGTAACTCCATGTATCTGGGAGCACCTAAGTCTACAACAAGGAAACTTCAAGTTGTTCAGAACTGTGCCACTTAGCTGCTGCTTGGCATTCCCTGAACTCAATCGGCTAAGCCAGGTCTGGAGACCTTACACTGGCTGCCCATCCTAGAGAGAATTGAATTTAAATCCCTCTGAGTAGCCCACAAGACTCTATTGGAGTAAGGTCATTCTATTGCTAGGTCCCTTATCACCTTTTACCGTCCCAGGAAACTTCTCCACTCTGCGAGCCTGAGCTTAGCCGCCATCCTTAAAATCCGAAGGATGAGGAGTAGGGGTAGTTCCTTTTCCTACAATATAGCTAGGCTTTCAAATGCCCTTCCCCTGCACTTGGGCGCAAAGACTCACCATCTTCCATTCCGAAAGTGTCTTAAAACCTGGCTGTTCCAGAATACTAGCCTGTGAGCCATCAAACCTTCCCCCCGGTTCCGCTGCTAGTGCTGGGATGCCCAAGGGTAGCTATGCGCTTAATAAATGTTAATTAATAATAATAGTAATAATAATAATCAATCAATCAGCATTTGTTGAGTGCTTCACTGTCCCCCACTAGGGGTATCTGGGAGCTGGGATGCAAGATCTCTGTCGAAAAGCCAGGTCTTGAGGAAATGTCAGGAAGAGGGAAGACTCTAGCAGAAAAATGCAAAAATTAGCAAGCAGAAAAGTCAAAATAGAGGGCAGACAAACGAGCAGGAAAGACAAATCAGAGCAGAAGAAGGCAAAATATAGGGCAGAAAAACGAGAAGAAAAGGCAAACCAGTGGGCAGAAAAACAGGCAGAAAAGGCAAAACTGATCAGAAGAGGTCAAAACAGAGGGCAGAAAAATGAGCATAAGAGGTCAAAACAGAGGGCAGAAAAACGAGCAGGAAAAGGCAAAACAGAGGGCAGAATAATGAGCAGAAAAGGTAAAGTAGAGCAAGAAAAGAGCAGAGGGTAGCGTACTCCATGAAAGCTGGATAGCGCAGGGAGAGCTGACATGAGTACCTTAAAATAACATAGATTTTTATTCCTTTTTTCTGCAGAACGTTTTGGAGTAACTCTTGATCCTTACATCCACTTGTCTTCAATGTTATGTTATTTTATTCATTAGACCATTCTCTTTTAATCTATGTAGTTTTTTAAATTAAAAGTCTTGTTCTTAAATCTATTTTTTGGGTGTGCTGCACATTCACTGCATGCAGCTCTCTGCAAGGAAGATATTGCTGCTTGTACTAACCAACCAAGGGTGAGCAAGGTGTTAATCAAAGATTCCAGTTTACCTTTTAGGAGTCAAAGGCTTTTGACATAGGGAGATCTCATTCACAGCTGACATCAAGACCGTGGCATCTCTCTCACACAGCATCACAATTCAATTTACTATCAACCACAGCTCTCCAGCCCTGCCTTTGGAGTGGTGGATAAAAAATGAACTGAGACACCAAGTTCCCCTACAACAAAGAATATGGTAGGGCAAGCATTCTTCGAACGATGTGTTTGTTAATAGTAGGGCTACTTGGTTTTTGTTGCCTCCAGGAGTTCCAGAAAGTAAACCCCACAATGAAGCAACATTGTGGGCTGTAACAATAAAGAAGGGTTGAGAATGGTCATTCGCAGAATAGACTGCATATGTACAGTTAAGCTTTATGCTTAAGAAAATGTGATATGAAAATGAGTCAGAAGACCGTTTGATTTGTAATCAGTTGACTTAAAAGGCATACACATCAAAATATTGCACATTGGATACTGTTGACAGAAAGCTAATATTGTCATTGCATTTTTAAGAAAACACATGTACATGTGTCGTTAATTTACAACTAAAAAAAGTCAAACATGTAAACATGACATTAAAGTCACACAAATAAATACTTGTTTGCACAAAGTAGTCAGGCTTAACTTAGAGGCAATGTGTAAAGTATTTATGCAGCACTTAAAATAGTAATAAAGTTAAAACACAAAACAAGAAAAATCCCACACCAAAAGAGAAAAATAGAGTAAACGTTTCTAAATTATCTATAGAACTGGAGATATGCAATTTCACAGTTTTAATTAAAAATAGTGCCTAGAAGCACCAAATGTGGTTATCTGGTCACGCTGGCCTCGGAATAAGTCCCAGCCGAGCGTGACCAGCATGGGTCAGATACAGAGACCAAGTTAGGCCCACTGAACAAAATATCTTAAATCCTGGTTGCAAGATCCCGTGTCGATGATGCATCACACCGTTCTGAGGAGCTGCAGGGCTACAATGTGGAGTCCTGCATCATGGTCGAGGATGCTGTTGATGTGGTGCTTGCGATGTGAAGTCCTGCATAGAAGATGCGTCGTGCACCGGTGGTTCCGGAGAAGCAGCTGGGTTGCGATGCGGAGTCCTGCGTTGTCATCAAAGATGCCCTTGATGAGAGGCTTGTGATGTGAAGGCCTGCGTTAAGGATGCATCACGCAGTGGCGTTCGGAGGAGGCTACAAGCTGCAATGCGAGGTCTGGTGTCAGGATGCATTGTGTTGTGGAGGTTCCTAAGTGGAGCTGCAAAGAGATACGTCGTGCTGTGTCGGTACAGCCCACAGGACTACAGCTGGGTTGACAAAGCACCTTCAGGCCCACGTCCAAGGGTCCAGGACTGTGGTGGCACCACTTGGGGGGTAGGAATTACAGCAGACTGAGTCCAGGTGCTGGGTTCAAGGCGGTTGAGCTTTTTCTCTTTTCTGTCCCCGAGGCTCTGATCAGGAGGCCAGCCAACAAGCCCTTGGAGTCACTCTAGTGATCCTGGGGTCAAGATGCAGGTCTAGTCTTCTCACTCAGGCGGCAGAGCAGCAGGGCAGCAGAGCAAAAGGGTAACAGATTATCAGGCCTTCTTGCAGAGCAGCGCGGAATTCCTTATGGGTCTCCCACAGGTCCAGAAATGGACTGATAAGTTGGGCATGAGGGTCCATTATTTATGCCTAGTGCTCTCTTTGATGTAGGAGAAGGTTCTAGAGGGTTCCACCATAGAGATGTTTGGAATATCCTGCCTCCCTGCCCTCAACCCACCTTGTCTGGGGACACAATAGACTAGTGACAAATCCTTTGTGAGTGTGCAAAGGCAGGGCATTTGTGATGTGCAAGTGTGGTATATATCAGCTCCTTCCCATCATCAAAACGGAGATGGGCAATCCTGCCAGCACATATGCTCTTTTATCTCACTATTTCAGAGCAATATACAAAGAATAACTGCCAGCTGCACCTAGTCATGTGACCCGGGAAACAGGCTGTAGGCACCAAATGGTTAGTACAAGAAAATGGCAACATTCTAAAAGTACATCACACAATACAATGACCTGCAGCACACCCTCTTTTAAAGTTGTCGTTATCCTTTTCAATTTAATCAAATTTGGCGTGCAGCACCCATTTAAAAGGCTCCGTCCCTTTGGCCTTTCTGAAGAATACAACCAAGACATGGTGACCCATGGGTTGTCAGGTGGGGAGGGTAACGGATTTTTAAATTAAGTTGGTTTGTAGAGTCGGGTAACACAATTTGTTTGAGCGCGCATGGGAAGAGTACGACGCGCAGTGGAAATACGAGGTATGCATGGGAGGTTTACAAACGGATGGGGTGCATTCACAAGGTCGAGAAGGGAAACCTTATTGAAGGGGTTATTGGGTACTTGGCTGAAGGAGGGGTGAGCTCATACAGTTTACACATTTTTTCACATAGTGGATATATTTTCACATATACTTTACACATTTTATTTATTTAACTCTGCTTGTAGAGGGAGGGCATATGTTGGGTTTTCGTTGCTTTGAAAAATGACAGGTATTTAAAGGGAGTCACACACAGTATTGGATTATGTTCCAATAATCGAAAGTGAGTACATTCTTTGAAATTATGTTTTTGGGTGGTGATAGAGTTAAGTTACTCACAAACGATTTTTAGAGGTGGTCTTTAATAGAAATTACCACTGACAGATGCATCTTTTATACACCACAGATACCCCTGACGAAGGTCAAATGGACCGAAATGCATTGGGTGATGTTACTGAGACTTTATGGAGGACGCGAAATTTCAAGTGTTTTTGAATAGGCCTGGATGGGCAATTCAGAAATATGCAACACGCACAAGAAAATGAATTTCGTGCTTTTGACGTGATTGATGAACTTGGATTAAAACAGAATAAAATGGATTACTTTTTGAATACTTTGGGACTATGCGTATTAAATGAAATACCAAATTTGTATCAGGCTGTGCAACCCAGTGCTGACACACAAACGCTGGGTCACCATGTCTTGGTAACATTCTAAAAGTGCCATTTTCAGAATTGTGATTTAAAATCCGAATTTACCATTAAAAAGGGTTTTAAATTACAATTCTTTAGACACCAATCTCATCATTTCTACCTGCTCATAATGGAAGTTGTCACTTAAATGAAAGCAGTCAACCCATGGGGGAGGCAAGCCTTGTCCACCTTTTTAAATACACCGCACCCTGCCCTATGTGCTGTTCAGGTCCTACCCTAGGGGTGACTTATATGTATTAAAAAATAAGATTTAGGTCTCGCAAAAGGTTTATTATGCCAAGTCAAAATGGCAGTTTTTACAATTGCACACACAGGCTGCAATGGAAGTCCTGGGATATGTTTCCAAGGTTACTTAGGTGGGTGGCACCATTTGTGCTGCAGGTCCACTCATAGCATTTAATTTACAAGCCCAGGGTACATGTAGTACCACTTTACTAGGAACTTACAACTAAATTGAATGTGACAATTGGGTTTAAGCCAATGTTACCATGCTTAAAGGAAAGAGCAAAAGCACTTTAGCACTGTTTAGCAGTGAAAAAAAGTGCAGAGTCCTAAAGCCAGCAAAAACAAAGTCAGCAGAAACAGGAGGATGGAAGGCAAAAAGTTGGGGGGAAACCATGGCAAGGATACCAGGTCTCGCAATATTCACGGGCAATTAGTGAATAGCAAGGTACATCTAAAAGAGGTTAAGGCATCTAAACAGTACACACTGCATAGACAAAGTTGCGTTAATCAGCAATTTATAAGTTGTGTCAGCAAAGTAAATAAATAAAAGAACATACAGGGTCTCAGGCTACGTGATGCCTCTGGAGTCTAGCAAAAGGAATGATGCTGCAATGTTTTTTGGTATTACATGGCTAACAGACATATCCATCACAGAGCTGAAACTGACACCAGCATTTAACAGCTCTTATCACTGGCAGTCTTAGCATTTGATGAGGTGGGTCTGGAAGAATGGACAATTGGAAAATGTATCTTACTTTTACAAAGAGGGATTTAATTATTGCATTCTTTCTCTGCTTGGGTATAACCATAGGGAGGGACTGGTGGTCCTGGAGTGTCCCCAGTATGGAGTACTGCTATGTTCCCCTCTCCAGAGTGCCGAACTGACAATATTTAGTATCCTAGTTTTTGATTCTGACCCTAGCCTCACACTAATCCAATATGTTCGCAGAGGCCTATGCCTGTTCATTGACATGAGTGATTTACTGGACATGTCCTGTGATCTTGATGGGCACACCAAGATTGCCCTCGATCACTGACAGTGGACTACTGTCCCTGTTTGTATTGGACATGCATGGTATGTGTCAGAAATGGAATTCCTGGTTGGCTGAGGTATGCTCCCCAGCCAGGCAGGAACCACCACTCTACTTAGGGTAAGCTAAGTACACACTAAAAGATAGCCTGGGCTCACCCTCAGGTAGCTTGGCACAGAGCAGTCAGGATTATCTAAAGAGGAAATGTGTAAAGTATTTGTACAACACACCCACACAATAACACAATGAATACTCAACAAAAAGACTTGACAGAGATTTATAAAAATAGTTGTCTGAATCATTAGCAAAATGGGACCAAAATGATATAAATATTGCATGTATTTCCTAAGATATACACAATGAAAGAATACCAATAATCACAGTGTCGGATAGTTCTTGAGTGTCAGAGGGACACTCAAGTTCAAAGTGTTTTGTTTCAATTAGGAAAAAATGCAAGATTAGCAAACTGGAGTGCGAAAGAACACTTGCATTGGATGGGGCAGTCACAGTATCTCTGACCGATTTACATTACCAGGCACACACATCTGAGGAGTTGGAACAACATGGACCCGCTACTGAGGCAGACTCCACCACCTGTCAGTGGGAGCACTGAAGCTGCTGCCGGAACCTCCGAGGTCCTTACCTGCTCTTGGCACAGAGTACAATGGAAGCGGGTCTCCAGCATTGGATGGCCCAAGGCGACTGGGGCGGGGATGACATAGTTCTTGCACTCCACGTGACCCATACAATGCGTTCATAGGGAATACAACTGATCTGCTTGGCACCCAGCCTGAGGTGCCACTATCATCTGGAATCTCCACTTACTGGGTGCAGACTTGGGGGGCACAGAGAGACAGCCTCCCAAGGTGGAGCGCTGCTCTTCAGAGAAAGGAAGCACGGAGTTTAAGGAGGTTTCAGCTGCCGGACTCAGGGTCCCACAGTAGCGCTAGTACGGCGAAAATGTCTTTGATGACCCTGAGTCTTTTAGAAACGGGGGAAATCCAACAAGCCCTTGGAGAACACTTGTAGCACAACAAAATGTAGCAGGCAGCAGACCAGCACAGGAAAGCATGTCACATAGTGGCAGTCCCTCCTGCAGCACAGGACTCAGCCAGCAGCAGGCCAACACAGCAAAGCAGTTAGCAAAGTAGAAGTCCCTCCTGGCAGCACAGCAGTTCTTTTGGCAATGTAGTGATGTAGAGCCGGCAGAGTCTTGTTACAAATCCCACACAGTGTCTGATTTTAGGGGGCCAGAGCCCCAGTTCTTGTACCCAAAAGTGCATTTGATGTAGGGGGTGACTTCAAAGGAGTTCTCTGAAGTGCACAAGGATCCTTTTCAGCCCAGTCCTGTCTGCCAGGCTATCAGTGGGGGGTTATCAGTACCTTGTGTTTGGGCAGGACAGTCCCAATTCAAGTGAAGCGGGAGCCCCACGGGTCCCAGCCCAGGAAGGCTCATCAGAATGCAGATGCAGTTGAGTGACCTTTGTTGTGGCTGTTTAGAGGGAATTCACAAATGTAGCTGTCACCCAGCCTCAGCTAGACATGTATTGGAAATGGCTGTCAGGCACACATAGTAGTAAATGCAGAGAAATGTCCACTTTCTAGCAGTGGCATTTCTAAAATAGTCAAATTAAATCCAACCTCACCAGTAAGTAGGATTTATCAATACCATTCCAAACATATGAAACATCACAAAGCTACTCCACTCTGATCTGGAATTACCACTTAAAAAGGTATAAGGGAATTCCCAATGCTAACCTAAGAGAGGGGTAGGCCTCACAGGAATGAAAAACGAAATGGGCTGTTTGTCACTACCAGGACATGGAAGCCACCACATTACATGTCCTACTTTTTATTTACATGGCACCCTGCCCTTAGAGGTACCTATGGCCTACCTTAGGGGTAACTTATATGTAAACAAAAGGGAGTTTAAGGCGTGACGAGTAGTTGTAAATGCCAAGTCAAAGTGGCTGCAAACTGCACACATAGGCACTGCAGTGGCAGGCCTGAAACAGGTTTGAAAGGCTACTTCTGCACTTTAGCACTGATAAGCAGTGGTAAAGTTCTCAGAGTCCACCCTAAGGATGCCAGGTCCGACAGTATGTATCAGTTAACCAGGGTAATGGAGAACTGTGAGTTCCATTTTGGAAGACCCCAGTCTGTTCCTGTGCATAGAATGGAGATGAAGTTGTTTTCCCAGACAGTGGAAGCAGTGGAAGTACATTGATGACAATCCTGAGCTGGTGGCAGGAAACTTAAACAATTAAGTGGGGACAGAGGAAACAGAGCTCCTTTGGAAATTAAATTAGACATTTTGCTGAAAAGGCTGATAATTCTTCATCTTGTAGAACTTCCATTTGGTGGATGGTGGGACTGAAGGGCGGGGCTTCAGTCTCTATATTCAAGGTGAAAGGGAACCCTTTGGGAAAGGCCAGCCTTTTTGTCTCTTCCCTGATCACTGCTCAGTGAGGCTGTTGATAGCCAGGTGCAGGATGTTCAGACCTCTTTTTTACTCTGTTGTGGGTGCTCCTGGCTAGTGACCACCGTGCTGTGAGAAGCATCACTCTACACAAAGGCAAAGGTTGTGTCTGGACAGCAGACTGGAAAGAACACCTGAAAGAAGAACCACCCCAAACTGGTTCCACTGACCCAATTGTTGTTCAATATTCTAGGAAGGGAGTGTTCTGCAGAGAACAAATAGGAATTAAATTAATTCATGGTGTCTGCCTGCCAATCAGCTTTCCACAGGTGAGGGGATATCTCCTGATGCTTGTCTTGATGGAAGATGCTGTTTCTCTGATTTGAAGAGTCCAGAAGCTAACCCACCTGCTTAGGGAGCCAAAAAGTCTGCCGACCCTGCAGGAGGTGTGATTGTCCATATAGAGCCAGAAGCAGCTTGACTGCCAGTGGAGAGGAGTTCTACACCAAGCGCAATAATTATGAAACCACGGATACAGTTTACACATCTTCATATTCTATTCAACAAATGTCTGCAATTTAAAAGATAGGCAGATCCACACTGCCGTGACACAGTTATGCTAATTGCAGGATAAGACGGAGATAGACTCTTACAAGATTGGGCAAATTGATTAATTGAAAACTAGTTTTGGTCAGGATCAGAAAACGTTTTGCATTTATAGAACTAATAGCAAAACATTAACTATTTTATGAAAATTCTTGCTATTTACATTTTTGGAGATCCGGGAAGACATAGACAGGTTCCAGAATAAGGTGGGGGGAAAGGGATCCCATGCCCCTTCTGAGAAATAGGGGGAGATTCTGGTGGGTGGTGGTCCAGGGCACCCAATTTCCAGTCCTGCTGCTTTCAGTGTACCCAGTTAGGACACATTCAGGCGGACTCTGTCTGTCCAAAGAAACCATCCACTGGTAGGAACCCTAGAGTGGTGGCCAATGTGATCTTAGGTGTAAGTATTCCCCAGGGCCTGAGAAAAGACCATGCCAGCTGGAAGTGAATTTCACTGATCTGAAGGACACCAAGGGTAGCCAGACCATGATAGTGAAAAGGCTAGTTTCCCTAGAGCAGCACAATGACCGGGTGGGTAAGGTAATTCAGGGGCTGGATTTTTTCCGGGCTATTTCCCTGGTATCACTGGAGTTAGTTAGTCCCCAGATGCCCACAGACAGCATTCTGGGGAATGACTTGACCCCAGTGTCAGGAGAGCTGGGAGGAGTACAATTTTCTGGGAGTACCACTCCCAAGGGGATGGTACGAGAGCCCAGATAGAGGGGCAGGATGAGGGAGTACTCAGCCCAGACCCTGTGGCCATTCTCAAGCTACCATCCCTGGACTGGTGGGAAAGAGAGTGGAAGAAGGGTGCCTAACACCTGGGGCTGTTGCACCCCACAATGAGAAACCTTAGAGGTCAGAGAAACCCATCAACAGATTGATTAGTCATTCTTAAACTTACATCTAATTGGCAAGTTTAATTTACTAAACATTTTCTAGTAAGGTGGTACTACACATACCCAGGGCTTGTAAACAAAAGGCTACTAGGGGCCCTGCAGAACAAATTGTGCCACCCACTTAAGTAGCTCTTTTAAACATGTTCAGGCCTGCAGCCTTTGTGTGGAGTTTTAAACTGCCATTTTAGCCTAGCAAAATAAACCTTTGCTATGCCTAAACCTTCCTTTTTAATACATGGAAATCACCCCTAGGATACACCCTAAATATTCCATAGGTCAGGGTGCATTTTAATGAAAACGTTTGAGATGTACCTTTGACTTTTACATGTGTCCTGGCAGTGAAAAACTCCTATGTTAGTTTTTCACCCCTGCAAGGCCTGCCTCTCCCATAGGATAATATTAGGTTGACTTATTACACTTAATAAGTGACAACTTTCAGTTGGGAGCATGCAGGTAGATCGAGTTTGGTATCTAAAGAATTGTAATTTAAAATCCTCTCTAATAGCCAGATTTTATGTCACAATTTTGAAAATCCCACTTTAGCACAGTTGGTATTTCCTTGTCCCAACCATTTGGTGCCTGCAGTCTGTCACCTGGGTCACATGAAAAGGTGTAGCTGGCAGCTGGCAGTTGGCTTTTGTTTATTGCTCCCAGGTAGTGAGACGAAGAGCAAATAGGTTTTGACAGGATGGACCATGTCTGACTTGATGATCAGGAGGAGCTGTCACCTACCGCACTTGCACATAACAAAGGCTGTGCCTGAGCACACTCACAAAGGGTTTGGCACTAGTCTTTAGTGACCCCAAATCTGGGGCCAGGGCAGGGAGGTAGGAAATCCAAGCCCTTCTGGGGTTGGAAGACTCCAGAACTGTCCCCTAGTTCAAAGTGGGCACTAGGTATGAATATTGGACCCTCAGAGCCAACTCTTCAGTACACCTTTGGACCAGTGAAAGACTCAGAAGGACTGCTCCTATGCAAAAAGGACTGCTACTCTGTCGCCCTGCTACTCTATTGCCAGAGTGACCTGCATCTTGAACCCAAGACCACCAGAGTGACTCCAAGGGCTCTCTGGCTGGCCTCCTGATCAGAGCCTTAGAGACAGAAAAGGCTCCAACCACCTTCAGCCCAGCAGCTGGACTCTGCCTGCTGTGATTCCTACCCCCCCAAAAGGTGCAACCCCAGTCCTGGACCTGTGGAAGTTGGCCTGAAGGTGCTCTGCCAGCTCAGCTGTGGTCCTGTGAGCAGAACCGATGCTGTGTGATGCATCTCCTCACAGCCACCTCGAAACTGCTGCAGTGTGGTGCATCCCCAATGCTGGACCTCACATTGCAACCCACAATCTCCTCAGCAACAACCCTGTGCGAGGTATCCTCAGTGCAGGCCTTTGCATCGCAAGCTTCTCATCAATCCTGAACTTATGACTTTGTCCTTGTCTGGCTTGACCAGATAACCACATTTGGCGATATGTGCTTCTAGGCCCAATTCTCACCTAAATCTTTAAAAATGTAATATCTCAGGTTATACTGATTGGATTTTTGTAATTTTGGTCTCAAATAACTTATTACATTTTACTCTATTGTTCTACATTTTTGTGGGATGTTTTTTGTGTTGTGTGTTATTTCTTTTTTCAGAGTTGCATAAATGCTTTACAAATTGTATGTAAGTTTAGCCTTACTGCTTTGTACCAAGCAACCAGAGGTTTAAGCAAAGGTTTATTTGAGGTTTGCTTGTAACTTCACCCTGACAGGAATTGTGGCTTCTGCTTGAGAAGGGTTTCACCCCCTCAGTCAGTAACAACGTCCAACAATGCTGTTGCAGTGAAAAAAAAGTGTTCTAATAACACACTATTTAGAGCCACTCCACTAATTAATGCATATACACCGATTTATTACTACAGTGCAAAGGTCAAATTCCATTTTACTCCCAGAGTGCAGGGAAACTGAGAAAAACACTGTTGATTTCTGACCAATTACATGCTACAATGCATTTACATGGGAAAACAACTTTGATTTTAGTTAAGAGGCATTTCAGTGTTACTTTACCTCAATCTACAAGTTAACCCCTTCTATCCTGGTTTCAGTTAAATACCTTTTGTAGAACTCCGGGGCATATAAACAGCAACCGGCGATAATTATCGCTAAGCGCACTTAGCGCTAGGATAATTATCGCCGGCTAGCGTTGATTTTTATCGCTGAGATAGCGTGCTATTAGCAACGCTTATCTCAATAGCGATAAAAATCCTCACGCTAAGTGGCTAACGTGAGATTAGCGCTGGAAACCCAGCGATAAACTCACGTTAGCTTGTTGATAGGGACAGACAAACTTAGCCATGATATCCTTCTTCCATAGGATATCATGGCTAAATCAGAAAAATACCAGACATAAAAAAGCAGCGTTAACCGCGGTTAGCGCTGCTTTTTTTGTCTCTAACAGGGTTAGCGATATTCTTGATAATAGGAGAAATGTCGCTTAGCGACATTTCTCCTATTATTTTACTCTGGAACGCCCCCATTGCATCTCATTAGAGATGCAAGGGGAAGCGTAGAGTAAATGGGTGCTAACATGCAAATTTGCATGTTAGCACCCTGTTGTTGATAGGGTGCTAGTTTTATCTCTGCTTTTTTGGTTTTTAAAGCCAAAAAAGCAGAGATAAAGCCCTTGTTGATATGCCCCTATGTTTGTATGAACAATGGCATAGCATAAACCATGTATTTAGACGTTCACAGTGTAATAAGCTATCTATTACCAATAGGAGAGGGCACGATGAAACGCTAGAAATAAACATGGCCAAAAATTGTTGTATGTAGAGCACGTGTACTAGTAACTGCCCGTTCACACATTTATAAAGAGTTCAGAGTTCGAATTCTATGTGATCACAATAGTACAGCCTAACTGGTGTGAAAAAAAACGGCTTAATGGCTCACAAAATGCATTTTACTATGTCTTTACGCAGGAAAACAACCATGCCGGTAGGCACAAGGACTTGCACTGGGAAGTAAGAAGAATCCACCATCGGATGATAAAACATCTGTCAGGGTGGCAGTACACTGATGGGCTATAATTGGGAGTAAAAATATGGCAAGCCCAAAATAAATGTCATTCTTAAAACATTTGGAAGCGGGCCCATCAGCCGCGGCCCGTGGAGGGAGTTCCGTGGGGCGGTAAGGCGGGGCGGGGGAGGGGCAGGGTGGGGGTTTCTAAAAACCGGAATATGGATAATTACAGGTAAGTAAACAATTAAATAAATAAAAGGAATTTCGTAGCGCGCGCTGCATCGCATTTTGCGATGCAGCGTGCGCTACGAAATTCCTTTTATTTATTTAATTGTTTACTTACTTGCAATTATCCATATTCCGGTTTTTAGAACCCCCCCACCCTGCCCCTCCCCCGCCCCGCCCCGCCTTACCGCCCCACAGAACTCCCTCCACGGGCCGCGGCTGGGGCCCATGGATGGATTTGCTCTTTGAATTTGAAAAGGAGGGCAATACACAGCCCGAGTTGCTTCACTTAAGAAGGATTTAATCAAACCTAGAACCACACAAGTAAAACAATCGAATAGGCATTAATACCTTACAACGTGTTTGGACACAGATAGTATGGTATGTGATGTTAACAATATTTTGAATGAATGGTTATTGCAATTGCACAGATCTAAAATATAAGCATCAGTTCTGAATTAGTTTATGTGCATATTTTCGAGAAGAAAAAGCCATTTTGAACAAAGCCTTGTGTGTAAAGCAAATCAGTATTCATATTATTGAAATTATGCATTGTAGAGGCGAAAACTCCAGAAATATTGTAATATATTAACTAAATTCTTAATTCCAAATTATATACAGTCATTTCTAGTTAAATGAATCCCCCTGAGCTATCTACTTCCATATTCATGCAATTATTATACGAGAAATCTGAAAATCTAATAGGGGTTTGGTAAAAATGAGGTGTGCGAATGAAAGATCCATATTTTTATTTACTGCAAAATTTTGTTCAGTTTTAAATCAATAATGCATAGCTATGTGGCTATACGTCTGGGATTTGAAAAGCTTAGTTGTGAACATACACTTAACACCATGGTTCTGAGAGACAAAGAGCAAATTGACCCTACTTTTTTCTAAACACATGGTTTCATTTTAATTTGTATACGTAAAATGTAATTTCTGTTCTCTTCGGCACTGCATTGAAATGCATTAGTTTAGAAAGACTCTTTAAACAAATTTTAAGTATGGCACAATTACATTCATGGTGAAGCTGTGACCATGCACTTCTGCAGGTAAGGTTCAAGCAGCATTACAAGTTGGCCAATGTATTAATTACATCCTTTTTTAAAAAAAGTCACTGGAAAAGTACAGAGATGTAAACAGAGTACCGAGGGGGTTGAGGGTGTTGATAGTGCCCACATTTGAAAATCCAAACCCCCTAATGCTAAAGGAGCGGGCAGACAACAATTTACACGCCTCAATGAACATGGTACTAATCCTCATCAAATACGCTGAAATTGACCGCAAAACGACCCTTAAAGAAATTGAAAGGATCGATGGTCTATTAGATGGACTTGAACAAAAGGACTTGATATCAAAAGGTCGTGCGGATATCGAAACAAGAATAAAAAAACATGAAGAAGTCATCAAGGCAAGAAAAATCTTTAAATTCGCATGAGATAAAAACAATTATGAAACGTGAAGAATATTCACATTCTCTAGGAAATTCGACAGGTTCAAAAGACAAGCATTAACTAACAAAGTCCCTGTAGCCCAAACAACACCACCAGTAGGTAACGCAATGGCGACTTTGGATTCTGAAGCAAGCTCTATGACAAGCAATAGGGACTCTGATGAAAGTAGGTCACATACTTCCGGCATACAAGTGATGGGGGCGATAAATCTCACAACCGCAAAAGAGAACAATATTTTTTACGCCAGATTCAGTGACAAACCCTACGTCCTTGGAATCCCCAACTGAAACAAGGCAAAGGAGGAACCAACGTAGGAGGGAGAGGAGGAGAAAATGCAAACAACAATACAAACAGGGGGACACAAGCCAAAAAGTGGAGACGTTAACTGGGCTAAAGGACAATACTGTGATCAATCTCATGGACACTGCTTTAACAGCTTCAGAATCGCAATTACTTTCTTTGAGACTGTTAGACCTGACATCCTTGGCGTGGGTTTTTCCCCTATCTTTTGCCTCTGCTACATGGATTTTTGATGCTGTGCTGGATTTCGTTTTGCTTGTTTAGATGCTTTGGACACTCTGCCACTGCTAATCAGTGCCAGAGTGTAAGTGCTCCCTGTGTAAAATATCGTATTGATTGGATATACCTGATTGGCATATCTGTATCACCATGAAGTCCCTAGTAAAGTGCACTGTGTGTGCCAGGGCTGGTGATGACAGATGCTACTAGTGGGTCTGCAGCGCTGATTGCGCCACCCACCTGTGTAGCCCTAAAACAGTGTCTCAGGCCTGCCGCCGCAGGCCTGCCCGCAGTCCCCGGACTGCCATGTCCTCCTGGCCAGTGTCCACACTGACCGGGCCTAACCCTTCCCTTTTCGTACACGTCAGTCATCCCTATGGAAGGCCCAAGGTACCCCCCTGGGCAGGGTGCAGTGTATGTAGAAGGTAGAGCATGTACTAGTGCAGGTAACATGTTCTGGTAGTGAACACCGGCCATTTGTGTGTTCACTACTGCAAGGTTATCTTGTTCCATAGGCTAACATGAGGGAGGCGGGTGCCAATGGCTATCCGCCTATCTTCTCATACGAACAAGATAAGACATGAGTGTTTGATATCCCTGAGCTCAGCATTTAATAACACATCTTTTAGGAGAGATTGTTTTTAAATCCTGAGTTGGAGAACAGTACTTTTTAGAGAGTAGCTGTTCTCTTGTCTGACCCTTCTGTGTGCCTGGGCGCGCTTGTGGATTGACTGTCTGGTTTGAGAGTGACAGGGGCTGGGGATCCCCCGGGAGGTTGGCTGAGTCAGCCCTCTGCTGAATGGCGACATTTGCAAGGAGAGTGGAGGGAGGAGATAGCACCTGGGATTGAATAGGGCTGTGCCTGCCTGCCACTCTGCTGGCTCCACCTCCTGCTGGGCGGCTGACGACCTTGCCCCTCGCTCTGAAAAGAATGTAGAAGCCAGGAAAACAAAGTGCTCCAGCAACACCCAGAACTGGATCAGACCGGGCTCAGGACCCACTTGCACAAAGACTTCAAAGACTTCTAGGGGTATAAGTACAAGACCCCTGACAACAGATTTTTAGATTCGACCATCGAGAGGAACCTCTGCTGAAAGACGGACCGCTGAAGAACTAAAGGAAGATTGCCGTGCTGTGTGCTCTAAAGGCTGACCTGTTCTGGTGTACAACTGAAGCTAAGGAGAAGAAGGGGTCCTGCTGTGTGCTGACCCTATCCACTTGACCAAACAAGACTTTGCTGTGTGCTGTGTCTTCAACTGAATCTCCAAGGGCCTGAGAAGAGCTGGCCTCCTGTTTCACAACCCAGGGATAGAAAGGTTGCCAAGAACTCAAGACTCTGCTGTATCCCACCTGCGCTGCTGTGTGCCGCAGGGACCGTGGACTGTTCTACCAAGCTTCTCAACATCTGCCTGTGAGGTGGGCTGGCTGCTCTCTGTCTTGCTGGAGAGTACCGCACCGAGCCGGGCCCGACACCGGTTGCCGCATCAAGAAGATCGACGTGCTCATCGGCACGTGCCTTGCCGCGACCCGGAGGCCTGAAGCAGATCGAGAGTCGTATTTCCCTGCTCTACGAAGCCGCGCTGTGAGTGGCTGACTCCAGTGACGTCGACATCGTCACTGGGGGCTCGTCGAGGGAGTTGTGGAATCCTTGCACCGAACAGCCCGAGGAGCGCTTGTACAACGAGCGCAGCGACACTGCCGGAGCAACGTAGCTGCCTAAAACATCGAGAGCCTACAAAGTGATTCATTCTCAGTGAGTATCGAATCACTCCAGAGACTAGAGACTATCATCTTACGATCCCGACCAACCAAGAAAGCGAATATTGTGTAAACCTGTGATGCTTGATTTCAACTGCGGAAACTAGATAAAGATATATTATTTTTGATATAACTCACCTGTGTGGTCTAAGTTTGTGGTGTGCGGAGGGGGGATCATTGTGGTGTCTACGTGCAAATACCTTACACATTGCCTTGGGGATAAGCCTGTCTGCTCGAGCCAAGCTACCTAGAGGGTGAGCAGGGGTTATCTACCGTGTGTGTCCCTGTACCCTGACTAGAAGCAAGGGTCCCTATTTGGTCTAAGGTGTATACCTCTGCCAACTAGAGACCCCCAGATCTAACATTGGTGGCAGCGGTGGGATTCGAACCCACGCCTCCGGAGAGACTGGAAGACTGACATACTGTCCAGAGAGTGATTTCCAATACAATCAGTCAAGAGTTGATATTTACAAATTTATTCGGAAACTAAAACGGATCAAATTTCATTGCCTTAAGGAATCGAAAACCGCTGCTAAGGATGACACAATTCATAGTGATAGTGATACAAATCTACATGCAAAAGATGTCACCACATTGAAGCTATTACACTCTTTAGCCAATGATGATAATTACTCCTCAAACTCAACACAACAAGATTTGTCAGCAGCTGGTATAAATATCAATAAAGCAGTGAGTAGTCCTTTTCACCCCTCTTTTACTTTTGTCCCTATCATGCCGAAGGATGATATCGTTGTTTTCAGCGACACAGTTGTAGATGAGTTAAAAAAACTCAACAACACCATCCATTGGAAAGCTCAACGGAGAAAACATCTCCATTTGCAATATTTCAATCTTATAAAGAAACTAGGGGACAATCATGAAGTAATAGTCAACAAGGCAGATGAGGGCGGGAGCATTGTCCTCTGGCCAAGACAACAATACCTTGAGGAGGCAAACAGACACTTGGAAGATACTGCTTGCTACAGAAAGACGTCATTGCAGGATTTACGCAAAGTAAAAGAGATGGTGTTTCAACATATAAATCAGTGTAAATGAATGGGACTGTTAACCAAGAACGAAGTGAACTTTCTAATGAATGAACATACCATTACACCAGTCCTTTATTTTATACCGAAAATACATAAAAATATCACACCTATTCCGGAAGGCCAATCATTTCGGCCAGGATAAGTCTACTGGAATCCATGTCAAAATATGTAGATTATTTCCTGCAGAATTTTGTATAAAAATTGCCTTTATTCATTGAAGACACAAGTGACTTTATATGGAAGATCAAAGAAATAGAATGGGATCAAGACTATCTCTTTTTGGTGATGAACATAACATCTCTTTACACCAGTATTCACCACAAAGATGGAATCGCTGCTGTCAATCACTACCTTAATCAAAGATCTATTCATCTGTATGAACACAATCGCATGATTATTACTATGATTGAACTATGCCTTAACAACAATTTTTCCTTTTCAACAGGGACGTGTAACCAACAATTAAGAGGTGTGGCTATGGGGACATGCTTTTCCCCCAGCTATGCATGTTTACATGTGGGCTGGTGGAAGGAGCATGTCCTCAAGGCACAACATAAACCAACTTGGGATACCCATGTCAAACATTGGTGGAGATACATCAATGATGTATGTGTAATATGGAAGGGCACTAAGGAGGAAGCAGAGGTGTTTGTATCTTCTATTAACAACAATGAGTTAAATTTGAATTTCGCAACTCAAATCTGCGATCAAAGCATAGAATTTCTGGATGTGCAAGTTTATCTATACATGGGAGAGATTCATACCAAACTCCACTGTAAAACTACGGCTGGTAATTCAGTCCTCCACGCTAGTAGTGCACATCCCAGGCACCTGATACGTTGCATTCCCTAAACGGGGAATTTTTAAGAATTCGGCGTATTTGCAGCTCCGACACAGATCTTGGCGATGCCAACAGGAAGCTGTTCAACGCTTTATTGCCCGTGATACTGAAGTACAGAATGCCCTTTCTAAAGCTAATTCGCATACTAGAGAAGCTTGCTTAACACCCAAGGCTGTCATTGTTAAACCTCCACCCCCTATGTTAATCCAGCTGAGGAAACCATTCAGGAAATCAGATTGATCTCAACATACAGTAGGCAAGAGAAACAAGTATGACGCATTGTCAACTCACATTGGCCAATTGTCCACACTGACATTACCTTGAATCGAATTCTCCTGGAACTACCATCTATTACATTCACACGAGCTCCGTCGCTGAGGGACGCGCTAGTGAAAAATAGCCCCAAATTTGTTTCCACTCAAACTTGACTATCCAATAAAACAGGGTTCTTCAAGTGTAGTACATATTGAGCCTGTAAATTCGGTGTAAACACCACTGAATATAGAACAGCGTTCAGCCCGAAACCTGTCCAGATTAAGGGTCATTATACACGTCGCACTGATCATGCAGTCTACATCCTAGAATGTACATGTGGACTCAAATATGTAGGGAATACTAAGCTTCAAGTATTCAATAGAATTTTACAACACTTGAGGGCAGTAGTCAATTCCGTTCTTAATTATCCTGTGGCCCAACACTTTAAGCTAGTACACCACAATAATCTGAACGAGCTCAAGTATTTTGTAATTGGGGCTGTCCCTACATAACAAAAGGGAGGGAATAGAGAAAAACGTTTAAGACAGGTGGAGTCACATTTTATTCTTGCATTAGACACCAAACTGCCAAATGGTTTAAATACCAGTGAGGACCTACACAATTTTCTCTGACACCTACGGGGACTAGTTCATCATATTTTTTCACGCATCATTGTTTTACTAATGTTTTTTACATATTTCATACCATCGTAGAGTACTTCTTGTTCCCATTTCAATCGGTATTTTTGGTGTTCTTGATCCTTCTAATCGCAAGTATTATAGGTGGTGTAGTACTATTTTCCTAGACACACCTATGTTACTTTTTCCAGGATCAGATGTGCCACGTTCGATTTATTTAGTCAAGAAACGTTTTGACTATTTCTGTAACTATGGCACTTTAATATTAAAAATGAGGTTTAACTATGGGCATCTGGGCAGTTTTACTTTTTAACCTGTTGTTTCATTTCGAATGCACAACACCATTGCACTTTAGCTTTCAGCACCTTAGGGGTATGGCAATACTTTAGCACTTGCACTTTATCGCAACACTCTAGACATATTGCTCACAATAGAAAGTACATGCTATCTACTGTGTTCCGACCATTTGAATGTATTTACGAAATACTTGCATTTGTTGCTAATTAACTACACAGACCTTTTCGAATGTGTTTCCGTTATTATATTATATGCGATCAACATGGATTTAGCCATTTATATATATTGTAGCACTAGCACTTTATTACTCAATCAGAATAATAAGATGCATACTAATGATATTATGCTGGGTAAACACATTTAGGTCTAGTTCATTATTCAATGACAAATAGTGTGCAATTAATTCTATCCATTGATTTCAATCTGGTTTTAGTGAGCGCATTGAGATGATCTATTATGTCTTTTATAATGAGACTTAATACATATCATTGTAATTATATACAAAGTGTGTATCAGATGCATGTACAACTCGTCTGTTGTTTATGTCTATGAGTATTGCTTGTTTGTTTCGCGCACTAGTGGTGTTTGTTTCACTATTTTAATGACTAAATTAAATTATAAATGCATGAATTGTAAACAATGTATAAGCAATAATGTGTTTAGAATTATGTGATGCTATGTCACAATAAAGCATGTCATCAAAGCTACATATCATGGGCACATTCTAGTGGTCCGTACCTGGAAGTTCTCATCTGGAGAGCGGTGGGCCAGAACTGTGATCTATCTATCTATCTATCTATCTATCTATCTATCTATCTATCTATCTATCTATCTATCTATCTATCTATCTATCTATCTATCTATCTATCTATCTATCTATCTATCTTTATATGTACATATATATACATATATATATATTCAGTGAAAAAACCATAGGTTTCACACATGTTATAGTTAGCTGGACATTTTACTGATAAAAATCCAATGAAATTCCCCCGTTATAGTTAGTGCAGGCAACTATAACTCACGCGACCGCAATCCTCTGCTGATGCTAATACTGTATTTAGACACTTATTTGCCCATGTCTTCTTCCATTAAATTTTAGCTATACATATATTACAAATATTTTTTTTTCTTCAAGACACATATGTCATCAGCAGAGGATTGTGGTCGCGTGAGTTATAGTTGCCTGCACTAACTATAACGGGGGAATTTCATTGGTTTTTTATCAGTAAAATGTCCAGCTAACTATAACATGTGTGAAACCTATGGTTTTTTCACTGAATTTGCAAGGTTTTTTAAATGCTAATTCCTAACTATAACGTGTGTGAAACCTATGGTTTTTTCAGTGAATTTGTACGTTTTTTTAAATGCTAAGTTACTTTACGCCATTCGTGGCGTGCGCGCCCACTTAACGCAGTTCATTCCGTGCGCGCACAGTGATCACGCGGTGCGCTTCACGCACCGCGCGCCCACTTTACGCAGTTAGTGGCGTGCACGCACGGTGGGCACGTGGTGCGCTACGCGCACCGCGTGCCCACGTTACGCTGGATGGGCCTTGTACGCACGATGCGCTTCGCGCACCGTGCGCACATGGAGGACATTTTATGCGCTTCGTGGTGAAAGGTGAGCATTGAAATTTTTTTTTTTTTAATGCTACATATTTGAGAAGCCATGCACAAATGGTGCACTACGGGCACCATTTGCACACGGGGTGGGGAAATTGTGGATAATTTTTTTTTTTTTTTAATTTTTACCGTACGCGTACGGTAAGCGTAATCGGCGATTTTTCGGAAAAAATTAAAAATGAATTTTTGGCCTTGGGGGTTCTTGGGGGACACATTCACAAAGGCTAGGTGGTTAGGACTTGTCTAACTGCTCTCTTTACATGTTTTTTCCCTTTGTTTTTACTCCCCCCCTCAGAGTGCGAGAGAGAAAATGGCGGCCGCCGCTTCCTGGTTTCGAATGATTCGAATGTTTACTAAGATCTAACAGCCAATCAGAATCGCGCTCGCGCATGGCACCGTACGCGTACGGTAAGCGCACGGTAAGCGCACCGTAAGCTGGCTCAGATATATATATTGATTTAAATGCTATTTTCTCAGGAACTACTGAACAGATTTACACCAGACCTACAAAAGGCACTTCCTTGACCTGAGGACTACCTCTCTGCCAAATTTCAAGTAACTCTGTTCAGCCGTTCGGGCTGTAGCTGTGTCTAAAGGTCCTATGGAAAAATGCATGGGAAAAACGCGTTTTGGGACCCCCCTTTTTTCTCAGCCCCCGCTTGATGAATCCCCCCGAGACTTTCAGGGAAGGAGCGGAGCGTAGCGCCCCACCTATTTTGAAAATTTCGCGAGGATTCGTCGACCGGCGCAAAAGTTATTCCAAATAGAATGTTGCGGATTTCCTATGGAAACGTGGTCCTAACTATAACTACCTACTGGCGATCGCCAGTAGGTAATACACATATATATCTGTAAATATATATATATATATATATATATATATATATATATATATATATACAATAGTTTCAAATAATGACGCTCACTCGGGAGTCCATTGCAACCATAGAGGTTTAATAAAGTGAACCGCTACGCGTTTCGACACTGAAAGTGTCTGGATCACACGATTTTCACAGTGCTACGTGATGTGTATAAGTAAACAGTAAACATAAAAAAGGCACTACATTGGGAGCAACCCTTTCAGCTCCGTTTTTTGGCATCCATCTTGGAACAGTACCCACAATCAGTATATAATATCACACACAATGTAGGGTCCAGAACAAAAATACAAAAATCAATTAATAAGTATATTGTATATGCGATTGTTCTCAGTTTTGGAGAGGTGTAAATACCTATGAGACATCTCTAATTTAAAAAGGATGTTCAACAATGATTGCACGTACTTGTGTGTCAATTGCTTGAGCCTAAATAGAGTTCAAACATAAATGCCAATAAAAACATGTTTAAAAAAAAAAAAAAAAAAAACCATAACTTAGTGTTTGACAGGCAAGTGCCTCTACAACAATACTGTTGATTATATACAAACGGTGGAACCATATTACAAGCGCTCTAGCGGCTTTGAGCAAATACCTTCCATGAATCCTGTAAATACTACCCCAGGCAGCTTTGCAAAATCAAAAAGTCCCAAACAGTGAAAACCCACTTTTTGTATATAATCAACAGTATTGTTGTAGAGGCACTTGCCTGTCAAACACTAAGTTATGTTTGAACTCTATTTAGGCTCAAGCAATTGACACACAAGTACGTGCAATCATTGTTGAACATCCTTTTTAAATTAGAGATGTCTCATAGGTATTTACACCTCTCCAAAACTGAGAACAATCGCATATACAATATACTTATTAATTGATTTTTGTATTTTTGTTCTGGACCCTACATTGTGTGTGATATTATATACTGATTGTGGGTACTGTTCCAAGATGGATGCCAAAAAACGGAGCTGAAAGGGTTGCTCCCAATGTAGTGCCTTTTTTATGTTTACTGTTTACTTATACACATCAGTAAATCGTGTGATCAAGACACTTTCAGTGTCAAAACGCGTAGCGGTTCACTTTATTAAACCTCTATGGTTGCAATGGACTCCCGAGTGAGCGTCATTATTTGAAACTATTGTACATTTTGATACCGGCTTGGGTTGCTACCGGAGGACGCTCCACCTGGCGACGGGACCGATCCCAGAAGGACCCGTATTGTTTATGAATATATATATATATATATATATATATATATATATATATATATATATATATATATATATATATATATTTGACTAGCATTTAATCACAATAGCAATTAAAATAAGAACTCCTTTGCCTCCTACGTTTGCCAGGTGATAGATAACTGAAATATTAAAGTGAAAAAAGGCCGCCAGCAGCAACTAAATTCCAGTCTGCAAATCATTATGCAGGTAAAGTTATCATTCACATGAAATATAAAAGCATTTCCTCTGAATAAGTTACAGATCCCTTTATAATTAGCCATTCCTTTCATTTCTTTAATAGCAATGAATCTACATGTCTATCGCAGTATCATCAAAATTTCCCCAAGCTTAGTCCAATTCTGACACTTATAGAATATGCACAACGCATTGAATGTTGTCCTCTTCAGAAGCCAGTGCAGAGTGTTCAATTTGGGTGCTTTTTTATCATTATGGTGGAGGTAAAATATGGAGTCCACATATTATGCAACACGACATCACTACATCAAGAGACAGTAAAAGACCACGTTAACTTTCAGAACCGAGTTACAATTCTAGTCCCTTGTTGGCTTTACCTTTGCTTCTAACTTTGTACCATGTTCTTCTGGGTTTCGGATAGGTTTGCACTCTAAAATTCTATCTACATACCTAAAAGTATATATGTAGGGTTTTCTCGAATGCACTGTTGTCGACAGTTTTGTAAATACTAAACCACAGTAATCTAGCTGCAGTATCACCATTGTTGATGGTAGAAATGGAAATGCCCCTCATAACACATGATAGGAGACATTTTTAGTACTTGGTTGAGTTTGGTTTAAAATCAAGTCCTTTAAGGTCATTCAATCCCCTAGAATTTGCACCTCTTTTACTGTTAATGGTTGTGGTGGTGGGAGGGTCCAAGGTAGATGGGCAGTTACATTTGGAAAGAGGCTGGTTTTGTTTTTCCATCATTGATGCAAAGTAATTTCTGAAACAAGCGGTCATTAATATCCTTTAAGTAATCTGCCATAGGTTCTGTTTCCTGATTCCACCTATAGATCGAGAGGAGTTGAGTTTAGCAAATTTGCCTAGGGTAATGTGGGATTAGATGTGTAAGAAAAATATTATTATTTCAGATTGGTAGGTGTTACATATATGATAGCTAGCCCTTGTTGCCTCTTTCAGCCTGGGTATCTGAATAAGCATTAACCTTTTAAATTAGAGAACATTGTCATCTCTGATTTGATCCAGAATCCATTGTAAATTGTCAGCAGCTCCTCATAGTGAGCAGTGCTTAAAAGTAATAGAAAACTTTTCCCCTATGGTGAGCTCACCCAAGCCCACAAGCAATAGTTTCACTCTATACAAATATACTTAAATAAATTGTGCCTCCTCCCTAAGAGCAAGTGCTCTGTCAAGCTGTGAATAAAAAAAAAAAACACTTCATCTCCTAAAGCCCTCAGTTTGCACCCAAGTGAACTTCCTTGGCCAGTTCTGCAAAAACTGATGAGAAATCATTGTTCCTCTTGCACGTTAAGAAATATATTTACTATCAGATATCTTCAGCTATAGCTTTTTCAAAACAAATTGACTGTGAGCACATAAAGTGGCTTTAATTTAATAAAAAAGAGAAAGTCATGATTTTTAAAATTGGTATAGTCTAGGTTTTTTAATCACTTTTCTTAAATCCAGGGAAATTACTACTAAACCTCTTATACTTACTTACCATAAATAGTATGCCAATCATTGACAAGATTCATGTCTAAGTATTAAATCTGAAATCAGACATACTCCACTATTGGTTGTTTTGAGACACTCGTGCTGTTTCGTAGCTTTGGTTTTGTACCTTAATATTCCTAAGACACCTTCTAGGATAGTCTTTATTTCCCACCATTTTAGTAAGGTATGCTACATAAAGTGCACTTTTCTTTCTGAATAGGTTGAGCGAGATTCCCTTTTACACTTAGCCAACTGATCCTCAAATTAAATACACTGCAAGTATTGTATTGTATTGTAATTGCATTTATATGTCTCTTACTACCCCTGACAAGGCATCGAATCGCTTTTTTGGCGAGTAGCACGCTACTACAGAAACCGTAAAGGATTAGTTTTGAATTTGTATAGTGAAATATGAAAGTAATTTGAGTGGTGGATATTAGTCAGTCATTTGGATTGAGAAGGATAGCGGAGGGATAGAGGAGGGAAAAAGGTTTGCATTTATATAGCGCTTGTTACCCCTGATGGGGCGCTGAAGTGCTTTTTTCGGTGAGTAGCACGCTACTCCTGAACCCATAAAGGATTAGCGGTGAATTAGTATAGTGAAATATAAAAGTAATTTGAATGGTGGATATTAGTCAGTTATTTGGATTGAGAAGGATAGCGGAGGGATAGAAGAGGGAAAAAGGTTTGCATTTATATAGCACTTGTTATTTGAATGGTGGATATGTTAGTCAATTATTCGGAGGACTATGAGTATGAGAGAGGGCACCGTGGTCTTACAATGTTTATTGGCCCTATGACAATCAGGTTGTTTCTGATTTTTGAGATAGAATTTTTGTTAAACCTTTATCATACCTAAGAAATGTTCCCAAAAACTCATTCTTCTACATGTATCCCAGGTAAAGTCCAAGTTTTCTCCATCGTGAAGTAAAATAAAACAGCTTCATGTGATCTTTAAGAAGATTCTAGCCAACTGACAATCATAAATCCGAGTGAAATAGTTCTCTAACCTTGTTTGATTTTGAAAGACATAAACACAATTTTGTAGATTTTAAAGCTGATAGGAATACATATATACAATCTTTGTGCTTAAAAAGGAAGAAAGAACGGGGGAATAACCACTCAGGTTTAGATTTGTGCATGCAACTCTTAAATATGTTGAACTTTCTTGTTATCTTTTAATTGATTTCTTCCATTGCAACCTAGGGATCAAATGGCGAGCAATGGGAAAAAAGACCGAATAATTTGCTCAATTGTGCAAATATTGTAAATATTACACATGATTTTGCTGGTACACATTTACGTAACTTCATAACATAAATCCTACTGACCATCTTTGATCAGATCAGGTGTCGGTTTGTATGGGAGTGATTCATGATCTCTTTTAGAATATTTATCCGAGAGCCAAGTTCATACTAAAGTGAGAACAGCATAGCCCTGCCAATATTTACAAAAGATGAGAGCAAGGGATCTGGCATGGCATTCTCTTCTCAGCGACACAGGTAACCCACCCAATACTATCAATGTAAGGTTTACCTTGCCCAAAAATATATACCAGAAATATTCATTGAGGAAGAAGCTTGTCTGGGAAGCCAGTGTGTTGCACCATTGTCTTCTGCAAACACATACACATACATTTAAGTAGCAGCACAATAATAAATGATGCAATCACTATTCTATCACCTGTCCACAAATTATTATACTGTTTGGATATTTCAGAGATAAAATAAAAGATTACACTTTCTACCCGTTTGGGGCAGAACTTCCCAAAACATATCTGATTCTTTCTCATACACTTAGAAGAGGTCACTTTCAACCCACCATTCAAGGCTCCAGGCAGATGAGCTGACAGCACCTGAGATCAGACTCGACAGAATTCTTAAGGAACCTATTCCCTTACATAGGATGAAAAAATACTTATCTGCAAATAATATCCAGATATAGATAAAATGCATATTCTGTAAATAAGTTGGTGTTGAGTGAATGTGCCTTTTAAATATTAAGAATGGAGGTCATCATAAGAGTCTCTCATAACTACTAATCGTGGAAGGGAGGAGAACCTAATGTGGACTGTTCAGTCTGTGTAGTAGACATACGGCTAGAACATTCTAGAATGTAGGCCATGTTGACACTTGATTTTGCATTTGGAATACTGACACCTGGGTAACGCATTTAAGCCATAGGATGTTTCCTAGTACTACGACACAGAACAGTGTATGTAGCCCAGATCACGGTAGTCCCAGTCCAGATACTGTTCCATTACCTGTGGGTCGAAAGAAAAGGGATCTAGGTAGACAAACCCTATCTTTCCAATAAAGATTTAAACCTTGCTGTGAAAACTAGTCCAAGATCAAACCTGTGGGCAATGCGCAACAAAGCATATTTTATTTTTGTTTTCTGTGGCTCGTACAACATAAGTAAGGGTCTGCCACCTAATAACTGTCCTTCATTTACATACAATTAAATTATTGTTTTATGCTTCCTGTGATCGTATAAAAAAAAATACACACACATATATATATATATATATATATATATATATATATATATATATATATATAGATGCTCATATTAGGCTGGCAATCCCAAGCTGAAGAGCAGAGGGGCGTGCAGACTTTCAAAGTAACCAACAGCTAATATTAACTGGGTGCCTTGTGCGTCAATTCCATTTTCTCTCCTTTTGGGAGCTTACATGTAACCAGCAGTTACACCGTTTTTTTCTGACCACATCTGCATAATTTCTACTCCCTCAGCACTTTCGGGAAGCTGCAGCTCCCTTTCCGCGTTCAAGTGCATGTTTTTATACAAATGTTGTTTTTATTTTATTTGAAGTTCACGGTACTGTGAAATCTGGGTTTTCTGGGGCATTAAATTGGTGTGACATTTTTATAATGCACTCTCCCTCTGGTACATAATTTTGTTGTCGAAAGGGAGCAGCAAGAGTGTCCAGGCGGACATTATTATTCAACGAACACAAACTGTTTGCAAAGAATACACATATTTGCATACTCTCCGTCATTTCATATCTGCCTTCTGACATATGAATGATTGAGTGGGTTTGGAAAATTAACCTAGGTGTCGCATATCAGCACCTATTTCATAATTCAAAATAATAGGGTCTCCTTAGTACAAAGACAAGTGACCGACTTTTGGGTGTAGTCAGTATCAGTCTCAGTCACTCTCAGGTGGAGAAAGGACAACAATTTCAGACAGGAGTTGAAGAAAGAAGATGCCTCATGCTAGACTCAAACTGTCATAAAAAAGCAGTGGCGACTGGTAGGGAACTGGGGTGGCAGGGCGGGGGGGGTTTGGAAAAACATAATGATAAAAACACTTACCTCTTCACACCACCGTCCCTCCTCAATCTTTGCTTCTCTTCCTGACGAGTCCAGGAAGCACACAGGCTCTCCTAGCCAATCATGACGCTGCTGTCACCATGACAGCAGCATCGTGATTGGTCCGAGTGCCTTGGTTTGGCGCACAGATGGGGACTGGGAGCCTGTGCATGTTCGCTGCCCAGGCTGTGTATTACAGCCCGACGGAGAACATTCTAAGTGCACATGACTGTTTGGCTGGGCCAAGATGGCCGGCCAAACCATCATGCGCACTTTAGTGCATGAACCACTCCTCCCCCTGTGACACAAGCCCGCCCTGCCCTAACACAGCCCTGTTGCTATAAAAAATAAAATGATAATAACAATGTTATTTTCATTTTATTGTTACTTTTTCCACTGCTCTAAGAGCAGTGGGGTGAAGCTCCTCCGCCTTATTGGAGGAGCCGCCCCTGCTGAAAATTATTGGAAATCGAAACCCAGAGATGGTGTGCGGATGAAAGTATTGAGTAAAATTAGATTACATAAAGCCATAAAACAGCAATTACTGCAGAATGGTGGAATACTGTTAGAGGAAATGGAAGTTTCAAGTTGTGTAACGTGATATACTACTCCAATAGGGAAAATTAAGACTAAAGGTGTTTCGGAAATTCTAGCATACATGTAGAGGAGTGTTCCTGATACCCCCTAACATAGCAAAACCTCCGTGTGACCATTACTTGCTCCTGAATGTCCCTATCTGGGGTATCTGAGAGAGCAGAAGATTGTGATTTTGGAATTTGCACCTACCAATGGAATGTTCTATGAGTGGGCAGCCGAGACAGTGTTGGGTGAGAGGCCGAACCAACGCTTCCTCATAGACTGACCATAGACTCCGTAAAGTGCAGTACAGCTGCAACAGGGTCATTTATACATTGTCAGTAGAGGGTAGGGGCCAAGGCATCGAATCGCTTTTTTGGCGAGTAGCACGCTACTACGGAAACCGTAAAGGATTAGTTTTGAATTTGTATAGTGAAATATGAAAGTAATTTGAGTGGTGTATATTAGTCAGTTATTTGGATTGAGAAGGATAGCGGAGGGATAAAGGAGGGAAAAAGGTTTGCATTTATATAGCGCTTGTTACCCCTGATGGGGCGCTGAAGTGCTTTTTTCGGCGAGTAGCACGCTACTCCTGAACCCATACAGGATTAGCGGTGAATTAGTATAGTGAAATATAAAAGTAATTTGAATGGTGGATATTAGTCAGTTATTTGGATTGAGAAGGATAGCGGAGGGATAGAAGAGGGAAAAAGGTTTGCATTTATATAGCACTTGTTATTTGAATGGTGGATATGTTAGTCAATTATTCGGAGGACTATGAGTATGAGAGAGGGCACCGTGGTCTTACAATGTTTATTGGCCCTATGACAATCAGGTTGTTTCTGATTTTTGAGATAGAATTTTTGTTAAACCTTTATCATACCTAAGAAATGTTCCCAAAAACTCATTCTTCTACATGTATCCCAGGTAAAGTCCAAGTTTTCTCCATCGTGAAGTAAAATAAAACAGCTTCATGTGATCTTTAAGAAGATTCTAGCCAACTGACAATCATAAATCCGAGTGAAATAGTTCTCTAACCTTGTTTGATTTTGAAAGACATAAACACAATTTTGTAGATTTTAAAGCTGATAGGAATACATATATACAATCTTTGTGCTTAAAAAGGAAGAAAGAACGGGGAAATAACCACTCAGGTTTAGATTTGTGCCTGCAATTCTTAAATATGTTGAACTTTCGTGTTATCTTTTAATTGATTTCTTCCATTGCAACCTAGGGATCAAATGGCGAGCAATGGGAAAAAAGACCGAATAATTTGTGTTGTTGCAATAGTAGTCATCTGTTAACAGAAGAAAATTATAGACTGCAAAATGCTCTTTCCAGCTCACTGCTAAATTATCCCTAACTGACACACTGGGGTTTTCCTCCCGCCCCAAAGTCGCACTCAGATATGATTCAGTCGGTCAATGTGTTCAAATTCCCAAATCTCTATATGTCCAGACACATGTCTACCTGATTGTGCTAAATATAATTATTAATGGCTCTTACTTTTATCTTTATCTTTCACGTCCTCTTTCTTGTTGATAAGCCCTGCAGCTGAAGTTTAGACTATACTTGCACTATATAAAACGTAAAAAATAAAATACATTTATTTTATTGCTTTTTGAGAAATAATGCCTATTCTTTGATGCTAATCTTTTGCCATGACTAATTGCATAAAAAACGTAGAGTACCTTACAATACTAGATTCCATTTGAAAATATATCTTATATGAGCTGTATTGGTTGCCGATAAAACATTTTTGTGAGTTTAGATAATTATTATATGGTAAGATTCTCATCTGTGCTAACCTGCATTTCAAGTAAAAAGAGCTCCTACACCTTTAAAATATTTAAATAAGAAAGTTTGACTTAAGGTCTCATTATGGGTCAACAAGTACCATATACCAATGTCTGATGAGGGTACATGGCACCTGAGAATCGTGAAACAGCAGCAATTACGAACTGAACCTTTAGGAATGGGGAATAATCACACGAATCAATGTCTGTACACTGATTCTAATTTGTTGTTCCCATGTTCTGGGACCTTTCCCCTGTACACCTTTCACTAGATGTTTCCTAGTGGAATGTGCAAATGAAACAAGCATTGGGAAAGCCAATACGTCTTGCATATGTGAGATTAATTGGCCCCGATAATGTTCTTTAGCTATGTTGTAAATGGCTGAAAGTAATGTATAAAAGCTGTATGACATGCGGCCAGTGTTGTCCGCATGCACTGAAGCCAGAGCTGCAGTATAATACGGGTAGAAAACATTGACAAAGCCAGTAGATGTCACACAGGAGAGACCTATTGGCTTTGCCAATGCTTGGCATGAAATGCCATAAGGTACATTATAAGTATTTATATCGTTTTTACAACTGCTGAAGTGCTAATGTTATAGAATGGAGAATGCCCTGGCCAAGGTGTTAGTGTGTCCAGATTCAGAAGCATTTTAGGACCGTACAAAAACTGTAAAAATGTGCTATAAAAACACACTGAAGGTAACATAAGTTGTAGATAGACAACACAATTCAATAGGTTACAGCTCATATTACAGTGATTCTTTAGGCTCTGTGTTACTTTGGGTGTAATGGTTACAAAAGAACCAAAAAAAGCACGCCTGACTGCTTGTTTAGTAGTAAAATATAGCAATAATCGGTGTTTTGTGAATTTCTTAGAGCTTTTCGCTCAGGTGCCACTGCACCTGCTGCACCATTCAAATCATAACACTAGTGCCTGCAAGGAATTTGCATTTGTGACTGCTTGTTTATTAGTAAAATATAGCAATAATCGGTGTTCAGTGGGTTTCCTAGACCTTTTGACCAGTGCACCTGCTGCACCATTCAAATTTTGACCCTAGTGCCTGTAAGATAACTGCACTTGTGACTGCTTGTTTAGTAGTAACATATAGCAATAATCGGTGTTCAGTGGGTTTCCTAGACCTTTTGGCCCTGTGCCACTGAACCTGCTGCACCATTCAAATCATTACCCTAGTGCCTGAAAGGTAACTGCACTTGTGCCTGCTTGTTTAGTAGTAAAATGTAGCAATAATTGGTGTTCAGTGGGTGTCCTGGACGTTTTGTCCCCTGTGCCATTGCATCTGCTGCACCATTCAAATCATGACCCTAGTGCCTGCAAGGTAACTGCACTTCTGACTGCACGTTTAGTAGTAAAATACAGCACTAAGTAAGCACTAAGCAGTTCAGTGTATTTCCTAAACCATTTGGTGCCTGTACACCTGCACCTGCTGCACAATTGAAATCATTACCCTGGTGCCGGTAAGGAGAAATGAGGAAAACTTTTATATCCTGTAATATATGTGTTCCCAAAACAGCACAGTTGCAGACGGAGTATATAATTAATGTGTAGCTGAACATTAACACAAACACTTGCATTAAAGGTGCCTTTAAACTCACCCAACTCTCCAAAACAGGTTGTCATAGATGTCATAAACAAAGCATATGCTTTACACTTCAAAGTGAAAACCAAGCATTGTTAAATTGTGTTACAATGTGACTTGCTTTTCCTGTGAAAAGATCTTATCCAGTGCTTGACAGTGAATGGGCCATAGACATTGTAAATTGCCAAGATCACCATATGGTAGGCTGACACAGAGACTGAAATGCGGTTTTGTACTTTGTTCCTAATAAGGCAGTTTTGCACATTAAGTCGACTCATCAAAAAAGAGGAATTTTGCAGAAAAGGGCAAATGTTTTGTGCAGATGAAGAAGGAGATACCTTTTGAGATAGCTATGTCTAAAATGAAATAAATAAAATGGGCACAATCAGGCTCCATGGAGAAAGTACGCTTCATTCCACTTTTCTATAAACACTCTCACTTCGAAGTCAGCCAAAAGCAAAATAAACTCCAGGCTCCCACAAAAACACAGCCTGGCATTCGACCTCGGTCTTTGAATGGCCAGGAAGTGATGAGATATGAAAAAGATTTAATGGCCTATTTATCACAGAAAATGAGTTTGTGGAAGAATACTGTAAACACAGCTTTAGCATGGAGAGTTACGAAATTAAGCTGCTCAGCTTAAAGCAAATAAAGCCAGCAATTTGAAAGCCAGAAAACGTGAGTTACAAACCACAAAGCCAATAGCAAGCCATGAGTGAAATGCATTCCCTGATCAACTGTCTGAAAGTCCCCAAGATTTTGTTTGCATACCGGATAGCGCAGCGCAGGAAGCGATCTAAAAATGAGATGTGCCACATTCCAACTCCGCTGCCAACTCCTTCTTGAGTGCTGAGATGCGGCTAGAAATCAGTGTGCAACAACAAAATAAAAAATAAACAAATACACCCGGTGAACTCATTCCTATTCTTGTTTTAGAAACGGATTCACCGAAATTCCATCCCTCCCCATGAGTGCAGTGGTGAGAGGATGAGGTCTCAAGGCTAGACCGCCGACTTTGGGGGCCGACTCCACATCCTGTGATTCTGGTCAAATCACTTAATCTCCCCGTGCCTACCAAAAAAACGAATGTGTCCTTGTGTAACGTAACTGGTGCTCATGTAAAGCGCTCCAATACCTTTTGTCGAGTTTGCGCTGTATAAAATCTGCAAAAAAAAGTATAGAATACTTAGGGGCCGATTCCGATCTCGGTCGGAAGGGCACCGAATCGGGTTCGGCCGGAAAAACTATGAGCCGTACGCGTGTTTTCCGGCTGACTCGTACAGCTGTACGAGCGAGCAAGTACGATGCGAGCTACATGAAATTCACCGACCGAGTCGATTCCGGGTCCGAACCGCTCCGTGCGTCTCGGTCGGAAGGTAACCGTGGTGTGCAATGGATGCGATTTACAACCAAGCCAGTACTATGCATGCGTCGGACAGCCTGTGCGAGCTGGAGTGTCCGGCTCGCAAAAGCTCCCAGAGTCGGACTTTGGGGGTCTGCGTCGAACCCCCTGACACCCGCAGCCCTACGACTCAGACACAGGGGGAGTCTTATGGGTCTCCCCAACACAGGCATGTACGGTGCGGGTGGCACCGACGCGTAGGGGGCACACTTGTTCGAGACGTACCCATTCAGTCAATGGGAGCCCATGTACATGTCGTACGACCGGCTCCCATTGACTTCTATGGGAGTCCGACCGAACCGAGTCCGACAGCATACGTGCGCATCGTACTCGCTCGGTCGGACTGTAGGGGGTCCGGCACGGTCGGAAAACACTCCGGATCCGACTCGGTCGGAGTGCTTTCCGACCCGGATCGGAATCGGCCCCTTATTGTAAAAAAATGTAACTCCAGGAAAACAATTTGGCAGGAAATTATTCTAAGTTTATGTCTGCAATATCTGCCGGCCAATGTCAGGGTGGAGGTCTTGCAGGGAGAAAAGTTGCCACAATGTTGTGGACATAGAATATATCTATTTTATAATTTTACGTTTGAGTTTTAAAAAAAGGCAGTCAGGAAGAACATGTGAATACTTCCTTAAATTTTTGGAGTGTTAAGTGCAAAGCATCTCTTAACTTCGGCCTCCTTTCCAGCCAGTAACAACGATCCACATTCTGGAAAATCACTTGATAAGCTTGTGGATTGAATAAGTGTTATTGAATAAAACACACATCCTGATCAAATCATCTCAAGTGAGTCTATGGATTTAACATGCAGAGTCCATGTATGACTGAAGCCCTCTCAGGACACTGCAAACCATCTCAGAATGCCCACAAGGCAGATGGCATTGCTCCAGACTTCAGCAATTGGTGTCTCTGCTGACACTGTTAACAAAGTGCCAACTAGCAGCACTCCTGGTGGTGGCGCTGTATAAAAGCCACACCTGACTATTGAGGCCGGGACTGATAGCATTAAAAGAATACAAACAAATCAACAGAAGGAATCTAGTTATGATATCTTCCACCTTTGGTAATGTTTCCCACAGTGATTCAGAGATCTAAAACAAAATAACCTTTCCAAGTGTTTTTGCAACATTTGCAAATGTTTATGGAAATCTTTGCTGCTTTACGCAGTTTTAAAAGTTTTAAAATTTTTGGATTAGCTCATGGAAAACATGACTTTGCCCCCAATTTATTTTGCATATGTGTTTGTTCACTGCTTAAAAAACATCTGCGAAAGATTCACTTCTAGAAAACATGTTGTGGTCTTCTCTGCTGCACTTCCATTGTGTCAAGAAAAGATTCACTTAATGTTAACTTGCAGCGAAAAAATCTGCACAAATTTTCCAGCATGTAATTATGAAGGAAATATGCAGGTAGTCAATTGCGTATCAAGGGTGCCATTGCCCTAGTGCAAGCAAGGAAACCGGCCTCCTGACCGCTGGTCGGATACAAAATTCAGAAATAATCTAGGTTTAGTGGGTCCTCGGCCTCTGGGCCATATTGCCACTATATCTGCTGCATCATTCATAGTTACTCCCCAGCAAGCAGCATGACCCACTCTCTGTGGTTATCACCATTCAGAATGAGGGAGTGTCTCAGGGTCCAGCTTCACATAATAAGAGACTGAGATCCTGGGTTTACAGCTGAGGACAATAAAAAGGATAATGACAGTGTAATAAAAGTTGTGAATTGTCATAGTAGGCAAAAAATTTAATTTTGTATCACTGTACAGTTTTAGATGATGGGGTTAATATATTCTTTCATATGGAATTGTCATTGTGTTGCAGGATGAAAACAACTGTGAAGATGTCAGGCACCGAATCTAAAGGAAGCATGACTCTCTATCCATGTAAAGCAATGGTTGAGGTAAGATAACAAAAGAGTCAATAAGAATAAATACCTTGGATTAATTGTGCTCCTACCGAGTAGAGGCTATTTAAGCAAAAAAGAAGTCCCACAATGTTAGTAAATAGGAGCTACCAATTAAAAAAAATTACATTTATTAGTGTACCCTAGAAAGGAAGAAAGTCTGGGGAGCACGACGAGTCAGATCTGTAAATGTAGAACTTCGATGGTCCCTCAACACGCAGACTGTAGAGTTGTGAGTTCACCTAATTATACTGTGATATTGTCAGTGGTGGCTCCTCTGCTAAGATGGAGGAGTGTCGCCCCACTGCTCTGTGAGAAGTAGTTAAATAAAACTTAAATTATAATAACTAGTGTTATTATCATTTCAGTTTTCCTTTCCCGGTCCTGGCTGGGCGGGGCTTGGCTGCCAGAGCAGGACAGGGGAGGAGTGGTTTGCCCACACCAAGGTGCACAATGACACTTGCCAAACCGTCATGCGCACTTTGCATGTTCTGCACCCAGGCTGCAGAACATGCCCCATGCCCCATGCTCCCATTCCCTGCCTGAGCTTGGGTGCTTCCTGTTCCGGCTTCCAGGAGCGAGATGAGGCGGCGAGCGGACTGAGAGGCGGCAGCTGACAAGGCGGCCAGCCTGAAGGTAAGAGTTTTTTTTTGTTTTGTTTTTTCAATTAGAACTCTCCTCATCCCCCCAGTAAATAGCGACCGCCACTGGATATTGTCCTCATTTTCGTACTTACATTACTTCTTTGATTTTAAGTGTGTTTTGTTAACCTGATGAGCACCAACTTCAACACTGCGTTTGGCTGCTAACTTCCAGATAATCGCTTCAGAAAAGAGGACATGCTCATAAATTCCGCCTCTAAGTCAAATTTGAGGTCAATGTCTTAAGGACTCAGAGTCTGGTAGAGATGTTCTCTCCTGTGAACTGCGTGGCATTGAGTGTAGTGCCTTCTATAAACACAATACTTTAAGAGACATTTTAACATACACATAGTGGGGTCTCTCGGTACATAGCACTGAGAGTGATTATGAATGGAATATCAAACACAGTACACATGCACTGGACAACATGTGACAGGGCGAAAGGAATCGATGGAACGTCACAGGAAAGAGCAAAATGCAAGAATAAAAGAAATCATAAGGTATTGCTGTGAATCAGTGAGAAAAATGCTATTCGGAGCAAGTCCAAGAAAAAATGATATATGGCGATGATCCCCGACTTATCGGCAAAGCAAGAGACGCATCAAATATTCATGCTGGTACTGGGGTGTTGGAGATCTTGACAAATGAGGCCTTTTAAGTCCTTTCTTGAATCCTTAGACATCCCATCATGCACTCCGTGCTCCGACTGTAATTGAACCCGGTGCTTTCATTCCAAATTTTGTAGCACAAGAACGTAAGATGGCGCCTCCGCCTGCTCAGCGCCACTCAATCCTGAGAAATAGATTTCTGCTCATAACAAAAACACTCCAGCTTCCCTCCGCTGCATCTGGCGTATTGCTCCCAAGGGTGTTGTTTAATAAAGTTAACTATCCTTCTAACTTAAACATTTCAGACAGCTCTGCAGCTCAGCGTCAGATATCACTTTGGAAATAAATCCCGAGGATTCGCGGCAATTCACAGATCAGCCGTTAAAGGCTCTTTGTCAAATCCCTGCTTTTTTGCTGACAAGAAATCCATGGTCACTTATTGCTAATGGGCCAGGCCGCCTTTGTTTATCTCTGATTTACCTGTATGGCGCGATATATTGAGAAACCACAGGATAATGAAGAGGGGGTGGACACATTGAGAGCGTTATACAGGTGTTTTACGACCATGACAGAAAAAAGCTAAAGTGCATTCATTTTTGGAATATTTTCGATCTGCTTTTTGTTCACACATACTCCACTTCTCTCTCTCTCTCACACACACACACACACACGCACACGCACACACACATTCTCTCACACTCTCTCCACTGTTTATCAACCAAATATCTCTTAACTCACTGGAGGCCCGAATGTGCTTGTTTTAGTTTCAAATGTGATTTTGTGCTTCATTGGTAACTTTGTGTCCTGCATTTTATAGACATTAATGATAGTAGCCATGGCAACGGTCGCTTTGCTACTGTTTCTCTTAACTTTTGTGAGATTTCGTGTGTTTGACCATCTTCCATAATATAACAATAATTCAGTTGCGGCCCTTGCAGGTAAGAGCTGTGGGGCGGTGGGGCTGGGTGAGGGGGGTATCCCGATGGACGATGATGAGGAAAAATTTATTATTTCATTTTCCCTCGCCATCGTCTGTCCAAATCCCCCCTCACCCGGCCCCACCGCCCCACCGCTCTTACCTGAACGGGCCGCGGCTGCAATAATTATAAGGCTACTGATAGAAGTATGGTCGGATTATTTACATGCACCTTGTTCTAAAAGGCTTGACTAAATTAGATAGGAGCATTTGTATTAGGACTCATATAAAACAAATCTTTCACATAAAATTACAGATTTGCTCCCAGCACCCCTTGAAGGAACAATCCATTTTTCACCAGTCTTCAGTATAGCATCAGTGCATACAAACTACAGTTCAATCATTATGTAAACATGGCGATTTTTTTGCACATATTGTTTTAGACTACTTTTCTAGTATGTATGGGTCAGTACTGGAAATAACAGTTGTTACTATTGCACAATTAATTAGTACTCAATAAGTTGCCCTTGGAAAGCTGAAAGGTTGAGTTGTTGCTGACAGGAATCACAGTTATGCTGTGCAGATCACACTACACAATAGCAGTTACTCAACTAGCTGACCCTTTCTAGCAGCATTTTATCTAGTTGTAATTCCGGATATTTTTGTATTCAAAGGAAGGATGTTTGAAATAAAAATCCACACAGGGTGTTACTAGAAGGAATATATTCTACTCCAGATCTTTATCTCAGAACTGTAAATGATTATTTGAAAGTTGAGAAGGTATAGCCTTCTCTGCAATATATGTTTGGGCTAAAAAATAATAAATGATAAAAACATCTAGGGGCATATTTCACCAAACATCGTGCAGCGCAGCAATTCACCGTGCTGCGCTGCATACTCAGAGAAGGGGCAAGAATGTGCATAATTAGGGCTCCCAGTATTGTAGTGTTTATTTTTTGAAATTTCCGTCTGTTTTTATTCATTTTTATTTTATGCTAATGTTACCTGTATTTATCTATATTTAGTTTGGATTTGGTGAATAGATGAAGTTGAAACTTGTATATTTCCACATTTATGTAACCAATAAGGAAGGGCCTTATTACGATGTCAGGTGGACTCACATCCTCCCAACACGGTTGCGGACTCGGAACCGACCGACCTCCGGTCAGAGTTCCGGACCGCAGTATTAGGATGCGACTGCACATGGTGCGATTGCACACTCCCATTTCTCTATGGGAGCTTGTGCTGCAGTCGGAAACCGGCCGCAGCCCAAGCTCCCATAGAGAGATAGAAGTTTTTGTCAATCCCTGCACCATGTGGCAGGCACCGTGACACAGTGCAGGGATTGACAGGGGGGCACATATGTGCCCTCCAGGCCACCAACCGGAGGCCGCTTTTGCAAGGGGGCCCCTACTAGGGGCTCCCAAAGTCAGTTTTCATCAGGCTTATCATGTCAGAAAGACAGACATGAAAAAATCCTGTGGGAAACCGACATCGTAATTCCAACGTTGGAAATGCTGCCTTGAGGAATTACGTGCCGTTTTTTTACGGGCTCCTTGAGCCCATCTGAATCAGCCGAAATGACCAGAGAGTTTCAATACTGACCGCCGTATTCGTAATACAGACGTCGGAATCGAAACCAGATATGTTGGTTGGAAAGCCTCCGACCGCAGGTTAGAGGCTATCTGACCCACATTAAAATCAGGGCCTAAATTTGCATTGAAATGTGCATTCATGCTTGAATGTCTGATAGGTTCCAATTATAGGAATGCCCACAAATGATAAATCAATGCACATATACAAAAGCATGAACATTTTAGTATCAAGGTTGTGAATATCTACTGCTGTTTAAGCCTCTGTGCTAAAATTCAATTTCTTTTAACACCTTACCTGTCAATCAGCAGAGCTATTGGCCTGGCAGTCATGACTGACAGCATTTAGAATCTCTCAAAAAATAATCTAATTTCCGTTTTAATCCACATTAAAAAAAAAATACAGACAGGAAAATAAATGGGTTTCTGGCTGTATTTGTCTTTAAAAATTAGTAAAAACAAAAAACAGGGAGCCTTAATCTTAATACAGCCCATTCCTGTCTTTTCTTAATGCTGGCGCACAATGTGCTGCCTAGTGTCAATGCTGGCACCCTTGCACCATGGTGCAAGGGTGCCTTTGTTGGCAGCAGGATTGTTTTTGTCCAGGAAGGGACACCTTCCTGGACAAAAACAATCCCTTGAGGAGTTTTCCTCTTTCTATGTGTGCTGCAAAATCAAATACACATAGAAAGCGGAAGTAACAAGGAGAAATTAAGATATTTCTCCTCGTTATGCCTCCCCTGGGAAGGCGTAGCATTCTGACACATTCCTAGGTCTAGTAGTATTGGTAAATCTGGGAATGCTTTAGAATGGGTGGATGCATGGGTACACCAACGCTCCACCCATGGAACGCCTTCCCAGGTCAGAGTTACTCTCGATTTATCTAGCCACAGACCACTCAGGGTGGCCTTGCGTCTTTTAATAAATCAAACTTAAGCATTGAATTGCTTTTGCACCCCATTGCGCAGTACACAAGTGACGCAACTGTATGATAAACATTCCTCTAAATTTCATCTAAAGTACTTCTAAATTGCATAGTTTGCACTTATTGTGAGAAGGCAGGAGTTGCATGCCTAAGGGCATAAAAGGAAATGAAAAGTATATTGCTGCAAATGTCTGAAGATGTACACAAAAAGGAGCAAATCATGATGAAATGTTTTCCATTTGCTCTCAAATCCGTACTTTGTTGGCTCAACCATTTAGGAACCTGTGGCATAATACCCAAGAAGAAAAGACCGGTACTCCATAATTTTCCTTCGAACCAATGCATACTTAGCTCAGTCATCAATCCATTTATGCCAATTATTATTTGTGTGGCAACAATAGGGGTTCTGGCTCCAACGCAGTAAGGCTGCGCCAATACAAGAGTCAACAAAAAAATGCCAGTACTGCACTTCAATTCAATAGTTTCTGCTAATTGAGTAACAATCCTCAATTCGGAAAGACCAATCTTTTAGTCTGGTTTCTTATGAACATTTCTTTTTATTTTGGATTTTATTCCAAACTGTTTTTTCTATTTTTTGTTGGACCTTTTTTTAAACAAAAATTATTTCACAACAAATAGAGACTTGAAAGGTATATACAAAAAACATCCAATATATACAAAGACATCAAAAAATGTCACAACTCACATATAATGTATATCACTTTACAAAATATTTAGTGGACACATTAAACATTCAAAGGACAACATTAAGTGCACTTAGAGACATGAACATACAAGACTAAACAAATTGACGACACATTAACAAATACAGCCTGTTCAGAAACAAGTGTAAACGCCCTGTGTTAAATAAAGTTTTTTGAGAACAGGTGCGGATACTAGTGATTAGTACAAGATTTGTTTGTTCATATTTTCATATAATAGACCATCAGATAATTCAATTTTTAAGTTGTAATCCTGGGGAGATTGGTCTATTTGAGAGAACGGAGGTAAAGAGAACAGGGGTCGACGCGTTTCGAATCCCTTATGTAGCAGGGATTCTCATCAGGACCGTGAAGATTCAATCTGTATTTATGATTCAGTGGTCGGTCTCCCAACAAAGTGTCTAATCGTGTAGATAGAGATGCGGTATGACCGCGTGGTCAGTTACTTATTGTCAGTTTCTTCAAACAATTCGGTATTAGTTTCTCAAGTCTCCTCCATACGCCAATTATTATTTGTGGCCATGAAGCCAAGTCACAACATGCTTGGTCAAAACTAGATTCATAGGTCTGCAACTGCTTGCAACTAATGGCTAAATGAGTTCTAGTATTGTACTAATCTGGAACTTTTTGTGAGTATCAGAAGAAAAGTATCATTTCTGGCTCTAAATCCAGGGGTCTATGCCATGCGTTGAATTAACTCTACCTACATACTATCTCCCCTTTTTTATTAGCATTTTAATATCATTTTCACTTTACACTATGGTTGGTGGGAAGGTTTTTGTCAATTTGATACAAAGGCATTCCACTCTAAAAAATATGTTTGGTCCAATGATTATATACCACTATGACAAAAAAGAAGTTGACAGAGGCATCCAGGCAAAAATGCAAAGTCAGCTGTCCTTCGTGACCTAACAAAAGACGTTATTTAGGTTACCTTCATTGTGAAAGGTGCACGATAAACAGAATAAAATGAGTAATGTGGTAACTGAAATATATTTTATGGTGCACATGTGTTAATATTTAATATATCTATATAAGTTCATGTGGAAGCCATTTTAAGTGCTGCACAACTATGGTAATAGTTCACTAAGGTAGAATAGTCACATATACAAAACATGACATTCATGACGAAACAATGATGAAAGATACACACACACACACACCTGTTACCAATGTTGAACAATGTGGGTTGTACTATGGTCAGGACCATACCCCTCACCGAGCACCATAGAACTATAATGGACCTGGGCTCACTGCACTTGTAGCCACTATATGCATTTGCTTGCATCCCACTAAGGGGGATGAATTGCTGTTAGTGGGTTTTGAAAGAAGCCAAATAATAGGTTTGGTGGCAGGGGACAAGACTAAGAGGCTTGGCACTTCAAAGGACCTAGGGGTACCAAGTTTGAGAGTAGAGGGCACTGTGACGGCACCTTGGTGCATGCGGAGACCATAACTAGATACAATATCTTGATTGCTGAGGAGCCCCATTATCCTGTACACTTCAGGAATAAGTCAGGGGTGAGCAAGGTCAGGAAGAAAGCGGGAACGAGCACTGACATGGTTCAAGGGCTGGTGGTCATGGATACTGAAAGTAATAATAATAGGAATAGCACTGATGATTATGCTATGCATAATGATCCATGTATGCCCTGCTTGCCGGTCTGCAATAATGAGTTGTTGAGGATATTGCATGGCAAGAAGCGCTACACCAGACACACGCATCCCTAGAAATTACTCTGGAGAAGAAGGTACAGAGCTGAAGATCAGGAATGACTCAAGGTAAATGATAGTGATTGAGTATCAGGGGGCGGGAATGTTGAAGCCCTTTTTAAAGCTCCGTGATGCCAACAGCTTAACAAGCTTTGTGATACTCAATAACCACAAATGACCTGTAGAAGGGGAACAGAATAGAAATGACCTGCGGTGAGCTAGTCTACTTTGTACCGCAAGTAAGCTGATATCGCAATGTAAGGCTTGTTCAAGAACATCATCCACACAGCACATGATGCTAGCTTAGCAATGGGCATTGGGCCGCACCATATTAAGAAGTGTCAAAGCTTATGTGTCCCTGATTGGACAAATATTACAAATCTTACAGACAGCATTTATCATTACTAGCACATTACATTAGCTTGGAAAGTCCCAACTGTCTCAATCAAAGAACACATAGGTAGTAACAACCCCACCACCTTACACCATGCACGTATCACGCAGTGTTGGCCTCTCCTGATTGGCCTGATGTCCATCATTTCTGAGAAACTATATTATTGTGATTTTACTGGACATGTATTTCATGTATTGTGATGACTTCTTTTGTAGTACTAGACAATAGAAGATTGAGAGAGACTTCCTCTTGTTGGACACTCGGCTGCTCGCTGTCTGTCCCCATACTGCATATAATAAATTTACTCTTTCATCATATGTGCTGACAGAGTTTGTGCTTTTCTGGTTTTATCACATGAAACCGAATAAAGATATTTCATTACTAGACACAGTTTGAATTTATTTCAAGTAGAATTCTACATTCATATCTACGTATTTATGTTTGTAATTGTCAATCTCTTTTCCTACCTGTCATCTGCAAGTATTTAAGTCATATATCTAACAGTCCTTAGAACTTGGGTGAATAGTATGCAGGACAGGGTTCGGGCATGGTAGAGACAATCTGAAATTGGTAAGTTGCTGCTTCTTGGGAATATGAAATGGTGAGAAAAGGCTCTGAGGGCGATCATTCCCAAACAATACCTTTATTGGCTGATTAAAGTGGTTCAAATACACTGGATGTTTCCAAGGACTTACAAAGACTGAGGTCTACATCAATTCATAGGCAACAAACACCATTATCAGTAATCTTTTCATAAGTCCTTATAAAGTTTGTTTCAAAGGAAAGCTTCCAAGTATATATTGTTCTTCTTCTCATTACTATGCATCCTTTATAGAGAAATCGAATGATGCAGTTCTTACATCATTAAAGATAGTAGCCCTCTTTTTTGGGTGGGTCAAGAACATGAGAAAGAAATAGAGGGGCGAAAAACTATGGATGACTTGTACATAATTTCTTTCTGGTCTCACAAAAAGACTAAAGATAGTGCTTAGTGGACGGGGACTTTGAATAACAGTAGCCCCCTGAAACACAGTTAAACCAAATCCCTTTAGATTTCCCATTCTACTCTACATGATGCACAAATATACTAACAAGCCCTAAATTCTAAGCATAAAAGTGAATGTACATTCATTTAAGAGATGGATAAAAAGAACATTATTTCATTCAGCGAAATGTGTGAAGTGATGCATGAAATTGTCCCATACATTTTTCTAAGTAGTAACCCTGTGTAAATGTTTATTACAAACAATATTTATGAAACACCCCTACAAAGATGCTTGTTACAATCACACAATTAACACAACAATGTGTCTTTTACATTTTCATGGAATACTTTTCCATTTCCCAGGGTGGCAAACGATGAGCCCACTGGAGCAATTCCACAGTTAGATAGAGATAGACATTTACATAGCAGGAAGATTCTGAGCCCCACAAGTGCTCAAATAATTATAACTCCAAAAATAATTTAAAAACCAGATACAAGAGACCACTTAGAAAAAAATTATTCTTCAACCCATTTTATCTTCAGGAAAATGACTTGTATGTTTTATTACCACAAAAATTGGGAGTCTAGAGCAGGACCAGAGAGGGACCTACATTCAGCCCTGACTGAAATGTTCAAACTAGCCCCACCCTGCACGAGGTCACAGGTAGAATGGGGTCATAGCAGTGTCATGACAGCCCATCCTGTTTAAAAGAAGCCTCCTAGTATACAGCCCATTAGGAACATTCCAGTGTCAGAATGGCCAGTCCTGCCCTAGTCTATATAACCTACTAATCTGTCTCCCCTAAATCATTCCATAAAAAAGGCCTCCATGAAAGTCAAACCCTGCCACAAAAAGGGTTCAACTCCAAACACCATCTCACGCAGGCCGTGGACAGAGCAGCCTTACTTAGGATCTTGGCATCCAGATTACATCCTCTGCCACTTCAAGAAATATACAATACCAAACGGAGAACAACGGCGATCAAGGGCTGCCGGCTCTGCAATTACAAACACGAGTCTTTGGCCCATCTTTTATTTTGTTGCCCAGCCTTGCGCACAGCCAGCAGTCTCTATCTACGGCCAGTTCTATTACAACTGGGCACCCGTACAGCCAAGGAGGCGATCTCTCAATTGTACACATTGAACACAGTAAAACATATGGCTTCGTTTGGCAAATTCATCAAACAGACTCGATTATTGCTGACGGCTCCACCACTTAGAGACCCAGTCAATTGCAAGTCTGCTTGACGTCCACGGATTTTAATTATTGCCTTCTTTTAAATGCTGTTATCTTTTTTACAACTTTGTTATATGCTAAGGCTTTATGTTATGGTTTTAAGTAACCAGCAATAAAAATACTCATACATACATACATTCCAGAAATGAAAAAAACATGGGACAAATGTACTATCCATTTTTTCTGTACAGACACTCTGAATCAAAGTTTGCGACTAGAAAAATGGATTTTCCAATATATGAATCATATTTTAGAGGTTGGTAAAGGTTTGCTGATTCTTAAAAGAGGATTGTGGAGAGGTGTGGCTCACTGGTTAGAGGCGGCAGATCCGTAAGCAGAGAATCGGCCAGGGACCAGGGTTCAATTCCCGACGCGGCAGGGTCGTGGACCAGGGTCAAAACGGACTCGATAATTCTCGCCTCGGTACCTACTCTAACCAGGAACACACTCAGCAACTCTGGGCATTAGCTTGCCTCATCTCCACAATGGCCCCCCACATTCGCCGGGGATGCCTGGTTTCACCTTGGAGATACCCTGGAGGGACCATCTCACAGGGATAGCCAGGACAGGTTCCCCAGCGGTCTACAGCGCCAGGACGCCTCAGGGCAGCAGTGCGCTTTACAAGACACATACATACATACATATTCGGTATTTGGAAGTGGAATTCTTTGGGTGTCCTTTTAGATGCTGAATCGGTGTGCAATGTATCAATGATTTGCTACCATAATTCCGGCCTCAAAAATTGAAGAGTTACCAACCCCAAATGGGGATGGTAACCCATTTACAAAAGGGAAGGGGTTCTCTTCGGACCTCTTTCCCTTTGAAAATGTTAAAAAAATAAATCTGAGAGAGTAGGCTAGTATCAAACATTGAAAAGCCGATGACCCCCAAGTTTGGGATAGGAACCCATTCTCAAAATGGAAGGGGTCCTCTTTGGACCCCTTGCACTTTGAAAACTTTGGAAAAAAGTTTCAGGGAGAGTAAGCAGTGGTCCACGGGACTAACACTTATTCTCAGTAATATTTATTTTTTCATTTTTTTTAAATACTATCCTGTTTTCCCTAAGAAAAAAGGCTTCAACTTAAAAAAATGTTTATTTTTTATTTAAACAAATTCACCGACATATTGATTTGCTGCTCCTTGCAGGTCATAATCCCTTTGTTTATGTCCAGTCAGAGTGAGTTGCGATTTGAAACCTACCTCATGAACATTAATGAGTTAGGTTGGCTTGTCAATCACTCCAATTTGGAAATTTATGAACTGTCCTAATAGCACATAGGTGGGCTTGCAAAATAATTTACAATCAATTTTAACAACCAGTGTAATAGTATATCTGGCCACATATTTAGAAATGTTAGATCGCATCATAATCTTCTGTTGATACAGAGTAAGTTGTTTTGCTTAACAAGAATAGCAAACCAGCAAGAAAATGTTGCAAGCTCATTGGCAACTGGGCAGTTAATACTTAACAAGGATCTTCACAATGAGAAGGAGAATTATGCTTATGGCTTGTATACTGCATGTGTAAATAAGCACAGTTTACTTAACAATGTACTGTTAGACAGAAACACATTTGTGACAGGAAGATACATAATTTCAGCAATATCAATACTGCCATTTATCTGCCAAAAAGTATTTAATCATACATTTATTTTGAAAACTCTTCTGGTATTTGAACATGTCTGAAGCATGTATTCGAACCTGGGACATACTACTTAAGGCAATGTGATGCACTCTTCCCTCATACTTCCGATAATGTATCTTCTAACGAAAGCAACAGTTTGCATTATATCATAAAGTTTGCTTCAAAACTTAAGCTCTAGAAACAGGGCTTTACATTTTATGTGATTTAGAGAATGGCAATAAACATTTCAAGAGTGGATGCCACTATGACTGACACAACAAGACAGCAATATGCATTTGGACAGTTCTTAACACATAGGCAGAAGGAGACGGTATTGAATCAAAAACAATTGAATTAGTATGGTTTCATAAAATTTCCCAGCACTTACTCTTATATGAGTGATGAGTTTGAATGAAGTTAACATTCTTCATACTTCAATAATGTCAGTAAGTTATTATAGGTTTCATATATTTAACTTTAATCGGTATGACACTTGTCTAGGATGAATTACTATCAAAAGGAATGTGAGCAGAGTGAAGACTCACTCCACTTCCCAATTATATCAGACAATGAATAAGAGAGAGCCTGTTACCTTTATCATACAAGACTCTGTGATCAGTTAAGTGGGAACTCCTACTTAGTTTTTATGCAGAACTTAGAGGACACCAAAGAGGTATATAATGGGTGTGACACCTTGACGAATGTGTGACTACAGGGTCAGCCGCCTGTAAGTATCTATGATGTTATGGACAACACCATTTAACATGTACTCACAGGTCACTATCCTGTGTTGAATCATAACAGAGATTGTAAGTCACAACAAAATTGTACAGATTTGCAAGTAGTAGAAGGCATGTGTACACTAGTATATGATAGACACATGATATAAGAGATCAATCGGTCCTGAAGAAAGCCATATGACCTGGAGGAGCAGTTAATAACATGGCTGAAACATGTAGACCAAAGATATGAGAGATCATAATTTTGTTTTAACCCTACATAAGGCTCCAATCATTAAACATCGTCTCTACTAGCTAGTAGGGAGACCTTGAAGTATTTTTATTTCTCCTGGTCCCTGACAAAATAAAACTTGCTCCACTGTAAATTAGGCTTCAAAGGACACCCAGATGCACTAGGCACCTCGGGTGGGCACCCTGTTATGAAGGATGCCACTAACCATTGTGAGTGGGTGAGGGTTTGTTAGACCTGTCGTCATTACGCTGGTCTTTCCCAATACTTTCTGTATTTTGCCTCCTTGTTTACTGATTCATTCTGTTGGCCTTAGGACTCTGAGCACTTAACCATTGCTAACCACTGCAAAAGTGCATGTGCTTCTCCCCTAAACATGATGACATTGTTGCATACATGATTGGTATAATTGAGGTACTGGTACATCCCTTGTAAAGTGGTATACCATATACCCAGGGCCTGTAGTCAAATGCTACTAGTGGACATGCAGCAATAATTGTGCCTCACACATAAGTAGCCTTTCAAACCTTTCTCAGGTCTGCCACTGCAGTGCCTGTGTGTTCAGTTTACTACCACATTGACTTGGCATTTTAAAACTACGTGCCAAGTCTCAAACTCCCATTTTATTACATATACCTCACCCCTAAGGTAGGCCCTAACAAACCCTAAGAGCAGGGTGCTATATAAGTAAAAGGTAGAACATGTACATTTATGTTTTACATGTCTTGGTAGTGACGAACAGTCTTTTTCAATTTTCACTACTGTGAGGCTTACTCCTCTCATAGGCTAGCATTGGGATTCTTAATACACCGATAAGCTGTAATTCCTGATCAGAGAGGAGTAGTGTTTGCATGTTTCATATGTTTGGAATGGTAATGATAAATCGTCCATACTGGTGAAGTTTGATTTAATATTACTGTTTTACAAATGCCACTTTTAGAAAATGGACATTTCTCTGCACTTACTGCTCTATGTGTCTGACAACCTGTCTCCAATCCATGTCAAGGGTGGGTGTCAGCTACACTTTGTGCATTCTCTTTAGACAGCCACAACACAGGAAATATAGGTGTGTCTGAGTACCCATCTACATACTTCTGCATTTTGAGGGAGGGGCTAATTCTTCACTTGGATAAGCGGTGTTATGTCCCCACACAAACATCTGATTACCCCCACAGATAGCCTAGCAAACAGAACTGGGTTGAAAGGGATACCTGTGCACTTCTGAGAGCTGCTTTGAATTCACCACCCATCAAAGGCACTTTTGTGCATAAGTACTGGGTCTCTGGTCGCCTAAAATCAGACACATCTGGATCTTGAACTGAACCTCTGTCAGAAGGACTGCAGTGCTGCTTAAAGGACTCATCAATGGACTGCAACCTTGTAAGGCCTGCTTTTCTCCTGTGCTGCCCTGCTGCCTGCTGCTCTCTGACTCTGCTGAAGGAGAGCTGCACTCTGCCCTCCCTCCAAGTGATCACCAAGGGCTTGTTCGCTTGCCTCCTATTGCTTGAGACTCGGGGAAATCAAAGTCTCTACCCTTGCTCCGGTGCCTGGTTCACTAGAAGTGGCCCAGATACTTTCAACATGGATTTTGAAGCTTCTCCTGTCTCTGTGTAGCAGGACCTGCTCATCGACCGGGTTGGCGGAGTAAAATTGGGGCATCGCAGCAAAACCAGCGCTTTGCCTCCAGAGATCAATGCATCGAACTGCGTATCACCACAGCAGATTGATGAGATTGATGCATCTCCTCGACTGCGTGGCAGAGTCTGATGCATTGCTTGATGCCTCTCAACTCCGGACCTGTCTTTGGAACAGACGCATCGCCTTCACTGTGTGGAGATTGGCACATCTGGCTGTTCGCGACCAGGAAAGGTTAACCGGGGCCTGTGTGGGTCCTGTAGTCGCCCGGAGCTCCATCAAGTTCAGCCCAAACTTTGCCTTTGCCCCAGCCCAGCATGAGGTAAAATAACCTTTTTAGTGCTAATTGCTTCTAAGCGCTTTTACTGTATTTATTCCTTTAACATTCAATATCTCAAATCCTTTATATTGGATTTTTGTTGTTTTGGTCTTGTTTTGTTTATAATATAATATTATATTTTTTATAAACCTATGTGAAGTCTTTTTCTGTGTGTGTGTGTGTGTGTTGCACAACTATTTTACACGTTGCCTGTTTGAATAAGCCTGAATGCTATGTGCCAAGCTATCAAAGGGTGTGCACAGGTTTTCTTTTAGGGTGTATCTGGCTTACCCTGACTAGAGTGGTGGTTCCTGCCTGGCCTGGGTGCATACCTCGGCCAACCAGAAATCCCATTTCTAACAGGGCTCTTCTAAAAACTAAGTAAGAGTCCCCACTTATCTGATCAAGTAGTCTTGCAGGATAAAGGTAGAAAAAGTCTGCTTGTTGATTGTCTGGCTTGTCTAAGATGTTCAGATGTCTTCAAAACAAATGAAACAACCGTTTAATTTAGCTTTTTGATTATTGACCCTGCTATTTTTGCTTTATTGGCTTTCCTCACAGTGTCTTTCTGTTTTAGTTGCCCATTCTATCTACTTCTGTGTCCATCGTGTGCGTCACCTTTGGAAACTTTCTATAAAGTTTCATTGTGCCATCAGCGCCAAAAACATATTGGCAGGAAAAACGTGTAGACAAGTCTGCTCACAAAATCAAACCTGCAGGGTGCTTCAATTCTTTGATCGATTTTGGTCAGATTGTGACCTTTGGCTGTGCCACGAGATGCAATGACCATGCCACTGGTCACTGACTACATGTGCATGCCTTTCTCATTAGACAATATTACTGACAACTTCTACTGTAGTGACATTTCCAGCTTTCTTTGGCTTGCGCATATCAACAAAAAAGTTTTATTTGTGCATTTTGCAACTATTTGCTGAGAATACTATGGCTCGAATTTCTGCCAAACTCAGAATAATTGTTTGATTTGAAGGTGGATATACATGTGATGTGTACTATGTGTCCTTCTCCAGAAAGTGCAACATAGTAATAGCCAGACTGGGAAAAGAGGATGCAGAGAAACACTTGGACATCGTAATGATGCTGGCAGAAATATAAACATATTGCCAAATCAGCACATTCAAGAAGTGGCAGGCATTTGAGAAACAGGAAAATAAAATTATAATGAACTGTTTTTGAACAGTGTTCCTTGTGCTAATTTTTATCCAAATGCTAATTGCAGAAGACACATCTGCCAATATAGAATCATCATTTCACAGTTGGTTTCATGAACTTGTTGTGCAACTATTCATGACATTATCTTACCTAATCATGTGTCTGCTGTAACATGCTAGTGGTTTCAAATACTGTTTTATGGGATACCCTTGTGGGTTTTGCTGCTTCTACATCTGAAGACGTAGTCAGTTGAACCAACAAAACACCAATGCCATAGGGTACGAAAAACTCCCTCAGAGTGCTATGAACATTTGAAGGCTAGGACAGGGTGTTTTAGGTGACTATTCACAATTAAAATTTGCAAGAAGATATAACAGTGGTACTGGACCAAGCTCCAGGATGATTTAGCCACTTCAAAATGAAGTCTGAAACAACTTAGAAAATCAGGAATTATTTTAGGATACAAAATGTTCTTGTACCATGACGCCTGAGAAAATATTTATGGAACTCCCAGTACAATGATTTAACACTCAGGAGTGTTGACAAACCTCTTCAGGAAATAAAAACATGTTTGTTTAACTGCAGCTTCTACTTTTGTAGGCATAGCCTTGAAGGGATAAAGAAGGGGTTTTCTGTGTTCCAGACACCCCATACAATGTTTTTGATCTTTTGTGGCAATTTGTTGTCACCAAAGATGAAACCCTTATGAAAACACTGCTTTGTAGCCTTGCCTTTTACTTTGCAACCCTAAGAAAGTTCTACCTACCAATCATACTCTCTGCAATGTCCCCTGAAAACCATAGTTGTGGCAAAGTTGGGCGCACAAGTGATGCTTGAGAATTTTTGTGTTTTTATAAACATATGGGATGTCACATACCTTTCTCACAAGCTGCCATGGCTTTTTCTGAGTCACTCTCAAAAGAACACTGCTTCTTCTGCACCTCATTGTGCATATCAGTGTAACTCATATTTGCATGAAACTTTATAGACCACATCAAAGCTGAGGGATGACATGGGACTCCAAACTGTATACTGCGTACCATCTGATCAAAACCTGAACACAGATTTACATTGGCAATTTATATTTTGTGGTATATCACAATGTCATTGTATTTCAGACACTTGGATTTCAGTCCCAGAAACAGTACAGGCGAGCCTCAGTGAGTATTGTCTATCCTCCTAAGATACCAAATGTATTAAAAGTACCCGATGAGTGTGGCCTTACTTGGTGACTACTCAATGCGAAGCACACTCAAGTCTCCATTATTGTTGCAACAATTGTGGATAGACTAGAAAGACAATAAATCTAGAGGGTGGCTGATTTTAGAAGAGCGGACCTCCAAAGAAAACCTCTTTCATTGGTTGCCAAAGTGACTGTTATCAATGACATACATGTGTCCATTTATTTATGCAATGTATAAATTTTTGCAATCGTGATGGTCTTCACGGTTGGTAACTATATGTGTTACATATGTTAATTTTTTTATTAATCATATATTCGAAGGCAAAAAATAATTTTATAGTCTTAACTCAACCTGCTCTGCTTTTTGAGATCTATACGCAGTCATTCCTTTAAGCGTTTACTGCCTTTTTGGTACATGTTTTCTTTCTTTTAGCCATTCACCATCTTTAGTGTTGTCCTCCTCTTTGACACCTAGGGGGTGAGTACAATGTCGGGTGGACTTTCGTCCGCCCGACACCGCCTTGTAAACGGGATCAACCGACCTCCGGTTTGCGGTCCCGCCTGCCTCGTTAACATCCAACCGAACACTGTTCGATCGCATTCTGACATTTCCCTATGGGAGCATGCATTATGGCCATGAACCAGCTGTAATGCATGCTCTCATAGGGAAACGGGAGGTGTTGTTCATCCCTGCACCCCGTGGCAGGCACCTCAAGGTGACTGCCATGGTGTGCAGGGATCAACAGGGGAGAACCAAAGGTGCCCCCTCGGCCCCCAACTGGAGGCTGCACACACAAGCGGGCCCTGCTGGGGGCCCTCAAACATGCTTTCCTACATGGTTTCCATGTCGGACAGGCCAGCATGGAATCCATGCCGGAAACCGTGCATCATAATCCCATAGGTGGAAAGGCCCACCCTTTGGGATTACGAGCCGGTTCTGATCGGAAGCCAGCCAGAATGACCAGCCGGTTTCATTTCTGACTGGCTGATACATAATCAGCTGGTCAGAATTGAAACCGACGATGGGGGCCGGAAAGCCTCCGACCAAAGGCCTCCAGCGCAATAAGTCCCTCAGTGTTTTCTTCTCCTCATTTGATCATGAAGAAGTCGTTGCATTAACTTAACCCACCCCATGCAATATGAAGGTAATTTGAGTGAGTGTATATGAGGACAGGATAGGAGAAGATTTAGCAAAAGCGATGAATTGCTGGGCGACTGTTACTTCCATACTTTCCCTCTGTGGTGCTGTAAGATATACTTGTTTTGTAAAACGGATGTCCACATTGCTACACACAGTGATCAACACTTTTGTACAAAAATGGCACAGCAGATTCAATTTTTTTAAACATGTCCAATACATGCCAATCATGCACCAGACTAATTCTGATTTCATGTTTATGCCTGATTGTTTTGTTCGCACTATGAATTTATACTTTCTTCAATATGAGCTGGACAACTGATAACTCCTTATTGACAAAGTAATATTTGTAATCTGTATCAAATCCATTTATTGAAGTTGACCAGCGTAGGTTTTAACTGCAATTTCCTTTAGGTTTTTACCACTGCCTGCACTAGATCTTTTACACAACGTAGGATTATTTAATCATAGATCTGTACACAGTTCCCTTGATTTGAAGATGAAATGTGCATATTAATTAATCCTTTTTTTGTTTTTTTATTACAAAGCAGTATTCACACCTTCCACACTGACGTTAATTCCACAACAGCAACAAATTAACTAATTGCATTGGGAAGTGTGCTTTAGCCGAAACCGCACGGGGTATTAGGAGCAAAGCCTTGATTAAAACGGAGGTGCTTTTGAAATATTGACACTTACACATCTCTGCAAAATGCACCCGCACCGCTTTGAAATTAAAGAGCATTATCCTTCCAGCTTGTGTTTCCCTAACTCCTTAGCAGACAGAAACAAATCCTAATGGAGTGGAAGCCTATTATCCATGCCATTTATATTTAGGAAGCATTTATCATGAAACAAGTACAAGAAATCCTGTATATAGTAATATGGCAGTGCACGAGGAAAAGATTGTAGAATAGCACATTACATTGGCAGCACATATAATGTGTTGCTGGCATATTTACATTAAATATATTTGCAATTTAAATGAAAGGGAGTCAAAGGCATGTACCCAAAATCATATGTTTGTTGGGGTTTAGAACCCTCGTCTCTTGGTGACACAGTTGTTAACCTATCCACCATGTCACATCTCTACTTGGAAATCATCATCAAACATCATCATAACCGTGGCAACTGACATCAACAAAGAGAGAGTTCTTAGCTGCAAATGATTGTGTTTAACGAACAATTCGTTCTGGAATGTTTTCAGGATTTCCCACTAAATATTGTGTCTGGATCTCTAGACTATGGCAAAGTTTATGTTAAGTAATAACCTCTGTCTTACCCACAAAGCAATTGCTAGCTAGACTCAGATCATTTCATTTCGTGAAATCTTAGCCATCTTTTCAGTGACATGCACAGCTATATTTTACTCTGTGCTGCTCCTCGGTAATCGCCCCACTGCCCAGAGCCAGCAGATGATAAATAAAATGATAATAACACAATGTTGTTATTATTTTATTGACTGCTGTGTGAGCAGAGCAATAAGTAGAGGGTGAGTCAGGCCAGGCGTTGCCGAGAGGAGGAGTAGTGTGCACTTATAAGTATCCACGTCTGCTTAGCCAGCCGTCCTAGGCCAGCCAAACAGACATGCGCACTTATGTTTCTCCAACACAGCTGTGTTGCACAGTCGGGTTGCAGAAAAGCCACAGGCTCCAAGGCACTGTCTGAGCGGTAAACGAGGTCGCTCAGACCAATCCTGGCGCTGCTCTCATGCTATGAGAGCATCATCTGGATTGGGTGAGGTAATAGAATTAATTTTATTACCGATCCCAACAGCCCTCCCCGCCCCAACCCCCGCTGCCAGCCCTACCACCCTAGATAGGTGGTGGTCGCAACTGCTGTGGAGGCCGCACAGGCTACAATTACATTGGATCCCTTTTGTAAAATATGACAGGTCTAGCTCTTTCATAGTTATGCTGTATTTATTATTGATATTTCATTTCATGGACATTGCTGTGCTATAGGTGAGGCGTCAAACCCTTGTACAGATTGCACCTGATGCCCTTAAATCACTAATACCTTTTAATTGCTGTATTTTTGTTTAAAAGGAAGGGGGAGCCATTAGCGTGATGCATCGTAAGTATTTTCATGTCTTTGTCACAGATCCTGCATAGATTACATAGGGCTACTAATTCATTTTGGCACAGCTGACTGAAATATTTCTGGAAGGTCCAGAGTCCAGGAGGGAAATATGCTCGAAGAACCAATCCAATTATGTTGGAACACCGAGAAATAAAAACAAAAAGATAAAAATCCTCGGTCTAGATTCAAAGTAAAAAATAATTCAAAAGTGTTTTTATTAACTTCCATCAGCAGGGAATCACTTGTTTTCTCCCTATCACCAGCAATCTATAATCTCTCTTACTTTAGATTGAGCCATTGCAAAGAAGACGCTTTACACTTTAGGAACTTTATTGTTGAAGATATCCTTAGTGTTCATCACAAATTAAAGCCCAGAGTTTTTTCGTTTGAAAGACTATAAAAGCCCATAGTAAAAGTATGCAGCTTGACTGTTCAGCTTCCAGACTTTTACAGAAATTACTTGGTTGGTAGGATCATTTTAATTCTGCCCTCCCCTTGCAACCAGCTATGTAAGTGTGTATTCTGTACATTACATTCTCACTTGACTACAATGTAAACAATGCGTTTCAAGACTGAATTAATGTTATCATCACAGCAACAATGTGAGTTAGCAAGTCTACATTTTTAGGTGTGCTAGAAACATTTCCATTGTATGTTTTACCCAGTGCTTAATTTGAGCTGGTGGTTTCCGGTGCTTGGCACGGCACACAATTGCTGGCATCAGCACTTAATTGCCCGTACCTGCACTTATGACAGCTGCCACAGGTTGACGTTGTTTTTGTAATTTAAAGATGAGCAGAAAAACTGTTCCTTGTTACTTCAATATACATTAAAAACAACTAATACCTGCAACCCAAGTCATTCTTAAAGCTTTAGTGGCCTCAAACAGTCTGAATTGGCACATTTGTAGCAGTGTGATGGTTAGTAGTTGTGCAAGTGCAGTGGCAATGTGTGGTGCAAACTGTGGTGGCCTCCTGATGAAAGCCCGGCACTTATTTTTTCACAAATTAAGCACTGGTTTTACCTTTTCAAAAAAAGGGTGATTAATATTATCTGCATTGCTGCACTACCTATGTTATAATTTCTTCGACAAATGCCCTTTTCACTTTGTCAAATATGTTAGGCAGAAAATGCAATCAGTTTGTTTAATTTCTTGATTTGAACATTATTGTGCAGCAGTCACAGAATAATTAGGCTCATTTTCTATCAATTGTATTTTTATTGTTTGTTTTATCAGTTGCACGTGTTCCCACTCATTAAGGAGCACATCAAACCACATTGGAATGTGGCACAGCAGAAGGTGGCATGATAGAGCAGTGTTACATGAACAACAGAAAGGACGTGCAACGTGCCAAGTGCACCAATAGCAATCAAGAATAAGATGGAAACAACCAAAATAAAATGACAGGAATAAATACACAAGTACACATACATCTATGTATGTATGAAACAACAGATATTCTTATATTGCACATACATGCAGATTATTTTATATTGCATTAATGCAAACATGTTATAAAACTTCACAGGAAAATAATGATGATCCCCAAAGATGAGGCAGGTTGAGCTGGGATGTCACATCACCACAAAAAAAGCTGGGCATAAAAGAAAACTACATCGGAGAATCAACACTTAAGGACAGATGTGCTGCCGTGCCAATCAGACACATCTAAATGGGCACCACCTTCTCTATCAGGCTCTGTTGGCACTTCGAAAGTTTTTATACTTTTACTTCAGCTGCATGGATGCATATTCTTGCCTGCTTTTCCATCCCTCAGATGGTTGCAAGGTACTTTTTCTGGATTTTTTATTTTCAAGACTACTAGGCATTTCAACGATACTATACCATTAGTTGCTCGGGATGCTTTACAAGGTGGTATGCAGCACTTTACAAAAACTTCAAATAAATAAAGCAGAATAATAAAAATGTTGGTATGGACCAAGTCAAATATCTGAAACGTCCATTGGTTCATTTGAGGTTTCACCACTAAAAGAAGGCTCAGCAACGAGGCGACCTAGCGGTCAGTTGCTTTCTGGTAGTATTCTGGTCTGGGTTATGTTTGTCTACAGAGACAACTCATCAAAGACTGTAGTAGAGGTAACTGGTGTTTGATGACAGTCACTAGATTCAAATTGAGAAGAGACAAAAGGTGAGCAGTCTAAAACTGTGCAAAGGATTCTGGCTTTTCCACCCGCCTTTGGGGAAAGCCTACCAACCTGGATGCAAATGAAGATATAATTTCCTCTTTAAATGTCATTATGACTAACTAATATCTAGAATAAACTCAGATTAAAAATAAAGGATTGATAATGTCCCTTAAAGGGACCGGTGCGTCTACTATTATAAAAAGTGTTCCTGCTTGGAATGACATCAAGGGGAACATGCGGTGTCCCGCCGGACCAGTATTTTCTTTCCAGGCTGGCAGACACTATACCCAAAGGAGAAACTGTTCCACAGCTTTCCATTTGCGCATTATTTAGCACCCCAACTACAGCTTCAGTAGTAGATTGCTGGTTTGCAACTGTAATTGTAGTCACAAACCTTTGACACATCCTCTGGCAACTCACAGGGAAGAAGGACACCTCCCTTATGTCTCCTCCTATTTGTGATTGAGAAAGGGTTGCAAAAACCCTTATGTCGGTCAGAAAAACTTTCCTGACTAATAAAAGGACTTTAGTACATGGTAAAAATGTGTGTTGCAATTGCAAACCATGAGTCTTTTTTTCAATTGCAGGCTTTGAGACCAAAAATCACCTATGTGCATATGGTCTCTGTTTTTCCTAAATTATCCAATAGAGCTTTTTTTTTGTTTATTTGTTTTTTCTGAGTTTTGCATAGGGCGAACTCGACCCAAAGGTATCAAAGCACTTTACATGAGAACTAGCTGCGTTCAGATGGACACATTATTATTTTTTTTTTAGGCACTGGAAGATTAAGTGATCTGCCCAGAATTACAGGATGTTGTGCGTCCCTGCCAAGACTCAAACCCAGTTGCCCAGCACAGAGGTCGACCGCTCTAGCCGTTAGGCCACATATTAATTTACACTTCATTACTGAAATGTTGTAGTCAGGAATCATGAATTAAGACTTCATTAGCCATCACTCAACCTATTAACAACATGTGCTTGCCATCCTGGCTCACGCAAAGAAATGCTGCACGAAGATCTCGTCAGGGTTTGGAGAGGCAGACAGTTGGCAAAAATAATTGTAATTACTCAAGCGATTTGGATTTATCATACAAAAGTGCAAGAGGATGTCATAAGCTGCCCAATGAACAGGTGGTGTAAAGATCAGAGCGTTCCAGACAAAATAGCATTTTGTCTGCTGAAGTGCTCCCCATACACTGAAAAGGCCTTTGATAGTAATTGGGCTGCAGAACTCCATGTTCCCTAACTTACTCCGGTATATGGAATGCTGGGGCTGATTAAGATAAGTGCACTTTGGAGGTAATATATAATATGGCAAAAGACCCTTATTTGGAATGTGTCAATACATTCACCCCTCTGCCTCTCGGCTCCACATTTCACCATATTCCTTCCTCGTGCTCAACGCTGCCTCCTCTTGTCTAGTCTAACCTTATCTCACTCTACTACACTTGCTGTTGATTTTAAATGGGTTGGCTCCAAAGCTTAAAGCACAGCAATAGCTCTTCCATTCATGTGCCTTCCCCCCTTTGGGATGTTACTGTCAGCAGATGCAAAGTTCTCTGAAAGGTCTGTGTGACAACAGGGTAAGGACGAACCAATTTACAACATGCTGAAATCATGTCTCTTGAATCCTATCTCATACACCACATATGGAGATACATATGATGCAGTGTATCGCTGCCAGAGGAGATGGTTACAGATTGATTTGCATGCACTTCTTAGCAGGGGCGAAGCTTCGTCAGGAAAAAAAAACTGAGGGCTGTGAACTTCTGATTTTCCCAAAAATCACACTGGGATATAATGTAAAAATACATTATACAGCAAGCAGGGCACATGACATGGGCTAAAGGGGTAGTGGAAAAGGAGACGAATGTAGGTTGTTAGGGGTACTAAGTGAGAGAAAACACAATATTTTGTAAAATAACCAACATTTTCAAAGACTTTCACAGCAAAGAAGGGGAGAGTGTGTGTGAGTCTTTGTCTGTGTCTATGTATAAAATTCCTGGTGGAATCCGACAGACACCTCATCATACCTGACTGAAAGGACTTGTACCCAACTATTTACAAGAAAGCACATTTATCAGGGGGGTGTAAAACCCCAAACACCCCCTCCCCGAAGCTACGCCCCTGCTGCTCAGCTGTAGTGAAAAATATACATTAATAAAAGTAGGAAACCGATTGCAAATGCTCACTATGGTACATGAATCAGAAGACAGACAGTGCGAGCTCAGCTCTGCCGTGAAACCACCAGATCACCATCAAGGACTCCCTGACAACCGTAAATTGAAGACCCTGCTGGCCTATGTCAAAGGGCACTAGAAGATGAATTGGGAAGCTCTGTTGCTGATCTAGCAGAGTCTTCCAGAAGTCCTCAAGGTCACCCAGACCATGTTCTCCTCCCAAGCATCTCCAGCTTGCCTTGCATAGCAAGTGCTATGTCTTATCCTACCTGAGAAAGTAGAGTGACAGAGCCAGAAAGCTGGGAACAGCCCACTCCGGGTATGGACTCATGAGCTGGTTTTGAGATTTAATTTAATTGGGTGATTTTTATTTTTACTCAGCTGAATTAAGGACATAATTGAACTTTGTAAAACAACTGAAGTTTCCTAATTCTTCTTAATTTGCATGTGGTCTTGAAAAACTCCAGAACACTGATTCTGGCAATTTTCTTTTCCAGAATGTCCTGTTAGTAGGACAAACTGGAGCAGAGAGGTCGTCAGAGATCATCAAAGCCTCCAGTCGTACAGCAGTCCCATCATGAGACGTGCCATGGAGGGCCTCAGGAACATGGTGCATGGTGTGGTGAAAAGGGGTCTGGGTGCAGGCCTTGACAGCAGGCCAGGAATGGTGGGCGTGGCACTAAGGAGTCAGAGCAAAGAGCTGGGAGATCCTTGCAGGGGCGCGGAGGTGGAGAGAAGTGTGGTTCAGAGCAGGGCACGCGTTTCGGCAGCCATGCAGCGCTGCTGCACCCATTTCCCAAAGCGATCCCCCGGCACCATAGGTATGTTTCCTGATGCCTCAAAGTTCCACTAAAACAGCACTTTTTTAAATAAACTTAAGGCCCTTTGTACTTTGCAAAACTCACCAAGTATTACAAAGTCTGTGGCGATATGAATCATGGAAGTTACCAACTTTGCACAACCTTAGATTTAATTAAATGCTATTAAAACATAGGGCATGCAGCTATAATTGCGATTTAAAATGTTCTTTTCTGTCTAATCTGAAAGACACAATTATTTCTGATCCTTTCGTGCTTCCTCTTCAGTCCTTGACAGTTTTTAGCCGATCACAAATTGAGGGGCATCGAGTTAATGTGTCCTCTCTTGAAACAGAAATCCTTCACTAAGCTGCAAGTTCTTGCAGAATGGCTATCTCTTTCTACAACACCTTTGACTTTCCTTCAGATTGTCACATTCCATTTGACGTCAGCGCTGCCCGAGGAGGATAGGCACGGACATGCAGAGCCGGGGAGGCGTTCATACATGGCAGGCAGGGGAATGAAAACACCTCACCGCGGGCAGGGCAGGCCGGCCTGGAATGTGAGTGGAGACTTCAGAGGTGTTTCGCGCGCCCTCTGACGTCCAGCAGCCCTACAGCAGCTTACAAAGGGATTGGTCCCCAAGGAAAGCCTCGACGTCAAAATCTCGCTTTCACTATCGCATCTGAAGCAATTAAACCGTGCGTTTCCTGAAGGGACTCTTTCAACGCTGTGCTAGCGGTTTATTTCAAATCTTACCACTGGAGAGAAAACCTATAGCAGGGCGCTTCGCTGCTTCATGTGCCTCAAAACACTTCTTTAAAAAAGGGGTGGAGGGGTAATGTTTTTGCTGTTCCTGCAAAGAAATTCGTTTTTTTGTGCTTTCCTCTTATTTTGTTCATGCTCCTCTTTTCCATGTTCAATTGCTTCTCTGCTTAATAGCATGCCATTCTACACTGCATATTTGGTAGGAGATGAGGCCTAACATATATTGTCTTCGGAACTAGAGAACCAGTGGGCATATCATCAAGGCCCCGCCGCTTTAGCGTCCGTTTTCGGGCGAAAAGCGGCGATCATTTTATCGCCCTATCAGAAAAGACACGCTAGCGCGTGTTTCAATGCCTTTGCGCCCGTTTACTCAACGCCCATCTTTGCATCGCTAATGAGATGCAAAGTGGTTGTTCCTCCCCAAAAGAACGTGAGAAATGTCGCTAACAGACATTTCTTCTATCAGCAAGCTGCACGCTAACCTATGTTGCGATAAGAAAAGTAGCGCTAACCGCGGTTATCGCTACTTTCCTTACGCCTGCTTTCAGTCTGACTTAGCCATTATATCCAATGGAAGGTGGATATAATGGCTAAGTCTGCCCTGCCCTATCATCAAGCTATCGCCAAACGTTGTGCGATTATCGCTGGATTGCCAGCGATAATCGCACATTTGGCAGCTTGCGCCAGGAATTTGATCGCTTTTCAGCGATAAAATTCAGCGATAGCCGGCGATAATTATCCTCACCCTAAGCGCTCTTAGTGAAAATTATCGCTTGCTGATATGCCCCCAGGTTCGGGTTCCGGCTTGGGGTCAACATCCTGTGATTCTTGGCAATTCACTTATCTCCCAGTATCTTTAAAAAACACATGAATCTGACCTTGTGTCATGTAATCTGGTGCTCATGTGAGCGCTTCAATGCCCTAGGGCTAAACTCGTCCAATATAGAACAGCAAACATGCTTTAAAGTGTCTGATGTTCAGTCTCACCGCAAAACACTTGTGCATTTTTGCATGGCACTCACAAGAATTTGTCCACCAAAATATTACTTGGGTGCCCCAAGATAGTAATTTAAGGCAACAATTTGTGAAATGTTATGATTATAAAATTACACTTGCTACAATGCAACATTTTCTAGTGTGACTGATTTTAAAAATATCATTTATTTAAAGTTAGAAGCAGGAAAGAAGAATTGTCCGGGGGACGGCCCTGAAAAATGGAGTGAACTCTGACAAACATGAGTCTGGGGATATTGACAATCATTCTGCTAGCAGATTCACACTAAGGGCCTGATTACAAGTCTGGGGGTCCATGGACTGCCAGACTCATGGGGGCGCGGAGGTGGCGGTCTTTGGACCGCCCTATTTTGAGTCGGGTGGTCGGAGTGCCACAGACCCGCCACAGCCGCCAGGGAACCACCGTTTCCAGGCAGTGTTGTGGCAGTGTAGAGGCATCAATATGCTTAGCAGGACTGCTGCGGTCCTACCAAGGATATTAGGATTTTCCTCTCCGCCAGGGCTTTCATGGGGGTTCCTCCTCCATGAAAACCCTGGTGGAGAGGAAGCAAATGGTGCCCTACAGGGCCTACTGACTTTTCAGTTCATACCCTGCAGGAAAGTATACCTTCATAGGCCCTAGTAGGGCAAGGGTAACCTGTCTGATCCTTTGCCTAATTAATTAACCTTCCACTTGAGTTTGGATTTCACAAGCTAAAGAAGATGTGTCTACAGTGTCTGCTCAATCACATGGCAGGCACTAGTGAGACAGTAAAGCTTCTAAAATGGTACAATCGACATTTCTACGAAAGCATGTAGCTGTTGTATTGGTAGGTACACATTCACCAATCTTACGCCATGCATAGCTCACCCTGTCACTGGTCAAAGGCCATACCTTCATTTATTTAACTATTTGTCTGTTTTACTTACTTTATATAAAATAGTGCAATTAGCTCCATGCAACAGTGGAGCATTAACAGAGAAAATAATTATATTTGCATAAACAGAAGTCACAAGATTGTCTAAATCAGGATTTCATGAGGCAGAGGGGAAAGAAATTCATAATTTTTGATTGTACAATCTACACTGGGCATTTTTACATCACACTTCTTTTTACATTTTACAAATAAGCAATTTTACAATTTAATGTAGAGGGAGAGAATGTAATTTACCCAGAATTACCCAATATTTATTTAAAAGCCTGAAAACTGTATAAATGTTAACAGACAACATCAGAGTAAAACTTACACAGCAGGCGAGTTTTAAGTACGGAATTCAAAATTGAGCACGCCATAAATATTGTAAAATATCTTCAAGGAGGTAAGAAATGTTGGATTGCATGGAAAACATAAACAACTTAACGAGACGTGGCGCTGTAGTTAAATCATTTTTCTAAAGTCATTACAATTTAATGAAGATCCACTGCCAGTATCATGTCTGGGCTGTGGAAATTG